>NC_090922.1:947319048-948523215 GCF_040938575.1 Ambystoma mexicanum
GGTTTCAATTCTCATGTATGCAGGAGTGGGTAATCACAAGCAGAAGAGCGGGGATTCCTTCAAAAATTGCAAATTCCTTATCCGGTGTGGATTGTAGAAGCACCTAATAACCTGCAGTCCCTAGTCCAGAAATATTATAAATAGACCCTATTTAAAAACTCCAGCGTGCATATCACAGATAAGAGAGCTTAAATTGAAAAGTTTTAAAAAGCTAGTCATGCATTCTGGTAGAGGATGTGAATCTGCCAAGCTTCAGGCAGTCCCTGATCTCAGTAAAGCAATTAGGGATTTGAAAGAGTTGAGGATTAGAAGGGATTGAACTTCTAGTTGTACTAGAGCTCCGACTGAAAATCGATAGCAGTAACATTTTTGAAAAGAGGACAGCAAAGAAAACACCAGACTATAGTTTAAAAAAAATCTAAAGCGTATAAACTTTCCATGCCACTGCCCAAATACTCAAGGCTACATGACAGAATTGCAGGGGCAGGTTTCATTAAATCAGGTTAGAAATGTATCCTCTCTCCCCATAATTGAAAGCTACCAGCAGATTATGAAAAAGCAGCTCCTCATCCCTAGGACTTTCATAGGTTGATACCCTATGTTCTTCACAAAGAATCCAGGGAGATAACATCAGAGGATTTAGACCACAACACCAGAAAATATTTGCAGAAGTATGCTACTGGGCCAAAAGCCCCCCCATCCACCTTTGAGAAGTCATTTGGACCACTGGTCCTAAAGACCCCCAATGTCCCCCACCCTCCAAGAAGTCATTTTTTTCTGGTTTATCTGATGTGGGATTGCACTGGAGAGTGTGTCCATCTGGCAACTGATATGAAAGATTTAGGTGGTAATGGGGACAGGAAAGTCAGTACTCACCTGGCAAAACATCACCCAGATGAGTGAGATCTTTTGTCCAACAGACAGGCACAGATAAACCTAGGTGTTACAGTGCATCACCCATGAGTAGTACAGAATAGATAATGGGCATGCCCTCTTAGCTCTGCTGGCAGGGTGCCATCATGCCTTCACCACTCTACAGGTGGGAAGGCACAACCACCACCCACACTTTATAGCTTTAAAGTGTAGCTTTGCTATGGCACAGTGAGCATTTTGGAGAATTTTGTAGTGGCCCATGGTGTGCTGAGGAATACAGTTTGAAGATCCTTTTGCATTGAGAGGAATGGAAACATTTCGCATTTTCCTTTCCAACACATAACTAGCATTTCATTTGAGGAAGTCAAGCAATCAGGATTCTAGTGTTGAGAACAGTGATTACTCTTTGTCCCAGGAACATCCAGGCAATTGAAGCCTCTGTGTATCAATCACCCCTCGGGTAGAACTGATAGTCCTGTGATCTAGACTGTGTGATGGAAACAAAATTGTGCACTCAAGATCCAAAAGGTTTGCAGACCATGAAGCTGGTCTCCAATCTAAAGGATGGAATATGACAAAAAAGAGTGAAGCACACACGATTGCAAACTTTAAGTAAAATTTGGATGGATCATAGAGGTTCAGAGGTTTCACATTATTGCAAAATAAACGGGGAAAGTTATATTTTGATGGATGGAAGCACTCAATGTGTCCCTACATCTTGGTCTATTTTCGTGATATTATATGATAGTTTTTTTGTATAGTGCCTATACACAATTTGTTTCAAAGCGCTTCAAGGCAAGGGAGGGAACAAGGAAATATACAATGACAATCTTACAGGCAATGAACAACAAGAATATGAAATTAACTATCATACTCGGCCCGTAGACATTTCAGATAGTGCAAGTGCTAAGACACAGATAGGAAGGAAATGGGAACAAACAGGTGACTACCGTATTAGGCCTGATGACATTTCTGGTAGAGCCAGAGATTTAGAAAAGGTGAGGGAGAGGGGAGGAGAAAGGAGGCGAGGAACAAAACAAGCGACTATCATTCTAGGTCTGGCAACATTTCTGACAGTGCTGAAGGGAAGAGGGGGGTTAAACAATTGTAGGAAGTGGGAGGATTCAAACATTTGTTAATATCATGCTAGGTCCAGGGACAATTCTGATAGAGTAAGTGCATAGAAAAAAGTAAGAGAGGGTGGGAGGAGAGAGGGAGAAGGGAGAGGAGGAGAGAACAGAGGATAAACAGTCAAAGGAGCAGAGAAGCAGAGGGGAGAGCAAATATAGTTGCAGAGGTCAGTAAAACACATAATGTTGCAGGGACGGAAAATGTAGGCAAGGATTCAAGAAGACGAGAGGTCCAGCATGAGAGTTGAGCAGGTGCACAACCAAAGTCAATGGGCATCATTACAAGGTTGTCGGTCTGGTAACAACAGTACCAGTAAGCTTGCCGGGCAGAATGGCACCCGCGAGCAGACCTACACGGTAGCACCAGCACCTTTATTAACGGTGCCGGTGCTACTAGTCACCCCATTACTATTGAGTCCTATGGGACTCAAATGGGAATGGAGAGTAATTTTTACCAGTACCCGGCAAAGGGGAATTGCCAGATCCGCCGGGGCTGGAATGCCCTGATACATCCCCATTGCCGGGTGCCGGTAAAAAAATGACTCTGGTATTTACCGCCACGGCTACCGCCAACTTTATATTGACCCTGTCCATAAAGTCAAATCCAAGCATTGGCAACAGGTCGGTGATGGTGAAAACCATAGTGAATCAAGACAACTTCTGAAGTGACTAGGTGAAGGGAGTGTAAGCAGTGAGCTGGCTGCAGAGGGGGAGGACATCAAGAGGGCCAGAAGGGGGGGAGAAGGACATCAAGGGGGACCAGGGAGGGGGTAGTAGGGCACATAGACATCACACAGACGGACCAGGCAGGGGGTAAGGGGCACAGGACATCACGTTGGACCAGGGAGGGGGTGGGCAGGTACAAGAACATAACAGGGAGAAGGCAGGGGGTAGGGGAGCACAAGGACCTCACAGGGGACATGGGAGAGGGTGGGGGCACAAGGACATCACGGGGGACCAGAGAGGGGGTGGGAGCATAAAGACATTACAGGGACCAGGCAGGGCTAGAGGGCACAAGGACATCACAGGGGACCAGGGAGGGGTAGGGGGGGCACAAGGACATCACAGGGGACCTGGGAGGGAGGAAGGGGCACAAGGACATTACAGGCTACCAGGGAGAGGGGCACAAGGACATCATGGGGACCAGGGAGGGGGGCACAAGGAGATCACGCGGGACCAGGTAGGGGGGGCACAAGGACGAGAGACATTAGATGTGCTGATCCTTAAAATGGCACCAGCTTCTAACTACACTTGGAACTTGTGAAGAGAAGAACAAGTAAGAAGTAGATTGCATCGACATGCAAAAATGTTTACAAATCTGCAGTGAGATTTGTAAAGATGTACAATGTATTTTTTATTTTTTATTGGTATAGCTGACTTAGTCAACTTTTCAATATGTGTTACAAAATGAAAAAGGAAATCATCATTGAACAACATTTTTCAAGAAAAACAAGATAAAATCACTTACAGTTGCTAAAGATAAAAAACAAGGACACTTAATCTGGACTTCAATCAATTTCAATACCCTAACAATTTTGACACAGAAAAGTAAAAAGAGACCCAAACATAAAACAAATTATTAAGCAAGCCTACACTATACTAACTAATACATTATCGATTAAATGATTCCATTCTTCTAATAAAACCCTTTAACCATATTCATTTGGTTAAAGCATTGAGTTCTAATTCTATAATCATTAAGTCACCAAGATAGTTGGACCAATGCACGCGTCATCATGCATTCACTGATTGCAACGTTTCCAACTGCAAAGCTTTTAAAAATATTACTGCACCAATCTGACCAGAAAAAAATATGTTGCCAGAGCAAATCAGAGGTCATATCACTATACTCCTTGAATAGTGGTCTCTGGTACCGTAGTCTCAATGGTGTCAACGTTTCGCACATTTTCGCTCAAACAGTATCGACATACATTTTCTTCTTTGCTTATTATTTTGCGTTTGGCCAGAACTTCCCTGGTGGGCCAAAGATTGAATCTAACACGCATGAAGCTGAGTCTGTGCTCTAGAGAAGGAGATGTTTTTAAGTATAGTTCAGGCTCACTATGTTTTTTGTGACTAAATGGTTATGTAGCAAAATCATGAGTTCTCATGCTTGTGTCTCTCGTATATATCCAGTCCTGTTAAAATAACTTGGTTTTCGCCCTTGTGGGGTTGTGTATCACTAACTCAAGAGTAATGTCAGCACTTTCCAGAGCTTGCTGTACTTTTAGCCTCCATTTCTGCGTGAACACGTCCTCAGCTTCACACATGTGCTTTGCTAGTGTACCAATTATGGCCACAGATGCCAGCGCTAATATACATTTTCGATACTAGGCCATTATGTTCCATATATATCTTGTATGTAATGGGATTAGGCCCAACTCATATTTTAACCACAAACCTGGGACACATTGTGGCAGATTCATTAATGGCCTCCAAAATGTTGCTTCTGATCTATTCCATACAGTCTCTGGAATTATTCTTTTGCTTTCTGCACCTTAGATAAGTACAGGTGTGGTTTTCTGTAGATAAAACTTAAGTACTGGACAAATGGAAAATTTACCATATTTATTTTGAATCAACTTGGCTTGTGAAATAGATGTGGCGAATGTGAACTTTTTCATCTTCACGGTCTGCTATCGTCACACCTAAATACACATATGCGCAAACACGTTCTAGTTCTTTCTTTTGCAATACACACATATATTTCTTTGATAAGCCTCTTTTCCTAGCAGAGCAGACTATTTCTTTAGTTTTTTCTAAGTTGACGGGAAGGATGTTGACTTTAACTTATGCATCAAGGTCACGTAACAGGCGTTGGAATCCCTGGGGAGTTTTCGACATCAGGACTAAATCCTCTGCATAAAACAATGCCGGAATAGCTCTACAGGCCAATCTTGGGGCATCTGATATTACATCTGAAAACGCTCCCCATGCATCTGCAATGAAGAAATTAAAAATAGTTGAGGCAAGGATACATACCTGTCTCAGCCCCCTTCGTGTCTCAATCTGGGGAGTCAGATTGCCCTCAAGGTCAATCTTCACCTGCATCTTTGTATTTGTGTCTAGGGCTCGAATAAGATTAATAAAATAAGTCGGACAGTTTGCAAGCATCCGTTTTTTGCACAATAACTCTCTAGAAACCGAGTAAAAAGCCGCCTTTAAATCCAAAAATGTAAAGTATGTTGGCTGATTTATTGCCATGTGGTGTGTTATAATGGCCTTAATAGTTAACAAATTGATAGCTGTGCGCATCCCCGGAATGAACCCAGTCTGGAAAAGAACTTGCTGTGAATACCTTATAGCCCATGCATTGAAATCCCTCAAGATGAATCTCGAGAAATGTTTCCCTGGGGCATCAAGAAAGGCGATCAGCCTGTAGTTCATGTGACAGGACCAATCGCCCTTCTTGAATATGGGAATTACATGAGAGTTACGCCATGATTCCGGGATGACATTAATTCTTGGATTTTGCTGGAAGAGCTTATAGAGTATCTTAGCCCACAGTTGCAGATGTTCTTTGAACATATAATTGCTCAAGCTGTCAGGGCCAGGAGCTCTATATCTACTGAATCTCATCATATAGTAGAGAATATCTTCCTCCACGATCTCCAATTTGTTAAACTCAAAATAGACATCCAAATCGTTCTTATCGCCATGTGGGGGTGCCTCTTACATGTGCACAAAATACGAAACACATTGGTGTTGCAGCACCCCATTAATTTGGACGGGAAGCTGCCTTGCATGAGCCGCCACATTCATTAGGGTCAAAATACCAGCACTTTTTTTGGATTGTATTGCTTACAGCATTGACTCACCATCAGTCTGGTATAACAGAACTCTATACAAGTGTAACCAGTTTGTGTATTTACACGTTAACTTCTTGATGGTTACTGTTCGCAATGCAATTGGTAGTAACATGGACCATTTTTTGTCTTTGCGAATTTCAGTTTTTTGCGCCTGAATCTCGGAAGATAAGGTTTGTTTTGTCTTTTGGAAGTTAGATTGAGTTTTACTAGCCTGATATTAGTACAACTTCTCGCCAACCCATGTTAGAGATTGTTCATAATTTCTAAGTTTGTCATTTAAAGATTCAAGAGTTTGTTCATCCCAAGGAAATCGTATTTTTGCATTATTCATGCTCACAGGGAACGGATGCCTTCTTTCACAAGGCTTTTCCTGACAGTGACCATAAGGCCATTGTGTTATTAAAAGTTCATGATCACTGAGCACTTGTGTTGTTACCTCAAACACAGAAGATATGCTAAAAGTAAATCTGTCCATAAAGATATAATCTATTACAGATTCACTTTTACTGTGCCGCCAGGTGCTCCTAGGAGGATTATCAGATTTAAACGCTCTGTTAAGCATATAAAATTGGCGGAAGTTCACAAAGCGTAACCACCTCTGGCATGAAGGATCCTTTTTATGTTGTCGGGTAGAAAGCATTTCAAATTGAGATCCCCGCCAACACTGTATTAGTGATTTCAGGATCCAATAACACCATATCGAGTAATTTACCCAGGTCTTGGAAACGTTTGTTGTCAGATATAGCCAAAGGATTCCGATACATATTTACTAAGGCAATTATGCCCCCCTTAATATTTTATCTTGACCAGCTGCAAGTCATTATTCGGGGTGGCCCAGGGAAAGAGCTCAAAACCATCTTTCATGTTTCCAGCTACAAGTAGCCCTCAGGACGGTCGTCCTTTATGTCCGGACTTAGCTGGTAAAAGTAAAACTTCATGTCCATTCCACACGGGCTGATCAAGCAACCATGTTTCTTGTAAGGGAATTATGTTAAACTCTGCAGGAATTGCTGCACTAGCTCCACATATATGTGCTGTGCCGCATGTGTTCCAACTTGCAAAAGTGACCACTCCCGCATTAGGGACTTGTGTTAGTTATGATCTCGCATTATTAGGATGACCTCCTTGGAAGTTATTTCCTCTGATTAGACTCTCTTTATATATACTTGGTGTTCCAATAGGGAATATATTTTTCCCCATTTCAGTTTTTATCTTGAAATGCAGATCTCGGAGCCACTGACGGGTCTTGTGCCAGAATGAATCCAAGAGCAAACAAGTCCATCTTTGCTTGCCACGATTTTGGAGGGCACCCACAGTCTTACTGTTGTGAGAACCTCGTCATTCAAGAATTCAACTTGTTTGATACCGAATGTAGTGATATCCTGCAGACTGATTACATCTTTAAATATGGCAAGTATGGATGTGCGATTCAAATCATAGGTTGGAAAGGGAGCATCTCCACATTTCATTATAAAACAAGGAGTATAGTCTTTTGAGTCCAAACCTGTAATTTTACTTTTTTCACTCAGAAATTGGCGAGACGTTATTTTTTTTGCTGACTCCATTTCTCTCATGACATTATGTTGTTGTGAGTCCATTAACCCCCCCATTCACTGTCGGCATGGAGGGCACTATTGCTCTCTGACTGTTTCCTTCATCCGTTATAATTGATTTTTGTTGTCTTAGAAAGTCATCAAAAGAGGATTTTATCATTTATTGAATTTGATGTAACATGACCCCCAGGGTACCCGAATCTGGAACAGACATTTTCGTACTCTGAGACAGCACTGCATTAGATGAGATGTCCGTAGCAGACTCCTGAGCTAAGGCACTGGAAGCACGTTCATAAGATTTGATTGCTGCACTGTCTGCACTGTTAAGAGAACCTATAGACTGCGGTTGTGCGATTTGACTATTGGATTCTGCGCCGGCATTTACTCCGGCTGCTGCTATTGCAGAAATCTAATCATCCAACGTTGCATACGCTTTTATCTTCAAGTTCTTTTTAGCATTTAATACTTTTGGCTGATTCTTAGCGTTTGCTCTATAACGGTTCAAAATCTTCCCCTCGAGTTTAACTGTTTAACAGCTTGTTTAGCCTTTGATTTATTCAAGGGGGCAGATTGTGTTTGAGTTGCTGGTTTAGCAAGTGCACAAGCGATGTTATAAACAATGTTATAACTATTTCTGCAGTGCAAGTCTCACACAAGCCTGGCATGCAATCCAGCCATGTTATCTAGCCTGTCACAGGGTACATCAGGAAGAGTCTTACATTTGGTTATGTCACAGATAATGCTAGAGGAAGACAATTCTGCTAATGGGAACAGATGCTCTACTTCCATGGAAACAACTCTGCGAGAGAAGGGCAGTCTCCAACGGGGTGAGGAGAGTAAACTCTCACCATGACAGTTCCTCTTTAACAATGGGACAATGAGAAGGGTTCAGAAAAAGTATCAACCTTAGATGCTTACAGGTACCTGCCTGGAGAGTCCAAATGTACTGCCAGTTTTCCCCTCCAGAGCTCATTGTGCTTGCTGCGTGCCTGAAGAAAAGTAAATAACATGTGTGATCAGTGTAATAGTGTACACACACTACAACGTGAGGAGAAACTGCTCACCATGAACAAATATTATACCTGGTAAGTAGGATTCCAGTGGCACTCATGTAAACAAGGATCAAGCAAGATGAACAGAGACAATGTAATGCATCTTCCTCTGGCATCACCCAAATGCCATTGATCCACCTTTAGGATCACAATAAACAAACGGATGCCACACTCAGCCATGGATCCCTGGTGTTACAGGTACCTTGCTTTCAAACTGGTGCAATAACCAGAGAAAATTGACAAATAACCCAAGTTTCTGTAATAATTGACTGATAGGATAGCCATTAAAATGAACAACGCACTGCACACCGCAGACCTCAGAAACTTTACCATCCATATCCTTCTACCGAGACAAAAGTGGAGATTTGTAAAATCAATATCAAAAGATTCATGTTCAGAATTTTTTATTTCGGAACGTTGGAGGGGATTGCCAAAGCCTTAGGCAAATACAGTAGAAAGACAATATTTTGAATTCAATCAACCAGAACAGGAATGTAAAAATGACAGGGCAGCTTCATTGGAAAAAAGGAGCAGGCACTCACTATGAGGGCAGACACTGATCAACCACAGAATTCACAGAAATGCACCTCTTAGAAATCCCAACATTCTTTTCCTAACTTTCTTTGATTCTTAGGTTCCCAGAAACCATTTCCGAAGTATTTGTCAGCTCAAGCAAAAATTGCTGCAGAGGACAAGGCATCTGAAAAGAAAATGCTTGCATGCATTAGGGACTAAATAAATCATTCAGTTGAGTAGCAGAATGCTTAAAATAGGTACGTGAAAAAATAGCCTGGGTAACAAAACATTCCATTTAGTCCAAATCTCTTTTGGAAAACAATGCAAACACTGCCCCAGTGTCTACTTAAACCTATCTTTATGACATTTCGTTTTTGAATGGCTATCAAAGGAAGGGTATTTTCCAGAGTCAAGTTCATTGAAGCAGCTCTCCGAAATGCTGTGCTACATCATATTTCAAAACCGAGTGGGGATCCAAAACTACTGGCATCGTTCTGAGCAATGTACCAAAACCATCGTTGATCAGCCTACCATGTGATTACAGAAGAGGAAAGACCCTGTGTAAATCAGTTGCTGTCCCATCAATCCCAAACTGCTGTCTCCCATCCCTTTTTCATTGGCCCACAAGCAACCCAAGGCAGTGCTAGATCATATACCTCAATTCGATAGTGTTAGGTTACTTATGAAGATGAAACATTTCAAACAGAAAGATTTAAGCCTTTTTGACAGCAGTGAATAAGCAACAAGGGGTGAAAATTGACCTTTTAGAAAAAGCTTGATGTGTAAATCTGAAACATTTTGATACTGGAAAATCATCGACTCAGGAACAACCACCAACATCCTCAATAAATCTGCTATTCTTTAACATAAGAATGTATTCTGACTACAAAGTGGATAGCTAGCATAAACCAAGGAACACCAGCATACGGTTCTATGTGATTGCATTGGACATTTTTAATTCTGGGATAATTCATTGATTTATTTTATAGGACATTTTACCGTAACCCCCTCTGCCCACATGAATTTGTAGCAATATGTGATGGGAATTAATTTGCCCACAATGGAAAATCCAGCAATGGAATCTTCCTATCACCCAGCATACATAGTAGATGCCCACAAGAATACATTCTTAACAGGACCATGGACTTTAAAACATTATGGGCCTCATTACACGGATGGCGGTAAGGGATTACCGGCACTGGTAAGGGCACCGGTGCCGGTAATCCCTTTCCGCCCTACTACGAGGTCCCTCAGTGGGTCCCGTCCTTAACGGGTGGTCAGACCACACGTTAAGGACAGGACCCGCCGAGGGACTTCAGAGAAAATAACGGTACTGCTAATTGCGGTGCCATTATTTGCTCCTTCCCCATTCCCATTGAGCCCATGGGGGCTCAAATGGGAATGGGGAAGGGCCATGGTGAATGGGGAATTACCGCCCCTGCCAACCTTGGAATAGGGCGGTAATTCCGCCATTTACCATGCTGGACTCCGGCGGCAACCATGGCGCTACTAGTGCCATGGTTACCGCCATCCGTGTAATGAGGCCCTATGACAGGCTGAAGCTCCATCATGACACAACACCTTTTTCTGAAGCTCATAAATGTACTAACAACTCATGATTGAAAAACAGCAAAAAAATCCTTCTTAATTAACAGAGCCTGTGATTGAAGAGAAGAACCAACATCCTCAACAGAATTCCATCAATATCTCTGCCCTTATAAAAAGAAAACATGCAGCATTCCATGTGCCAAAAGGACTTTTGGCCCATTTCCCTTATGGGCACAATGGGGCGTTCCGCTAGCTAAGAGGACTTTTGGCACACACAACGCTGCATTGTGCCATGAACCCATTTCAAATACAGGCACAGAGTAATTCATGAAAAGAATCTGACAGTTCAGCAAGCACTGAGAGACATACAGAGAATCGTCTTGGAATCAGAAGACCCGAGGAGGGAGTATTTTTATTGAAAATTATCTCTGCAGAAAAGGCAAGAAAGACAAACTGAAAGGCCCAGAATAAAAAGGATCCCGTTAATGGAAGACAGCAGCAACAGCAAAGAATGCATTAAAAGGGATTCAATTGAAAAAAGTCCCAAGAGCTTAATATTGAAAAAGAGAAAGAAGGCCTGTGAGATTGCAGTCCAGAAGTTTTGTGTCTGAGAAAAAACATGTGTTTGTTTTGGGGCTTTATATTGATATTTGTCCTGATGAAGGCCTAATTGAAAAGAATAAGGAGCGCTCAATGGATTACGAGCTGACCCTTTATTTAAAGGCCGAAAAGCTGACGTATCTCCAAGCACCTTTGTTTCGTTTCAATATATGTGCTGCTAAGAGGCCTAATGCCCAAAGTTGGATTTGGGATGCCAACCCATTAGAATAGCCTGCTCAGCACTAGTTCATACAATGTTGCAGAGTATTAGTCCACTGCCATATTTTCTGGTGTGACGATTGCTTTATACCATGTGACTAGAAGTAGCTTGGGGTGTCCTACAGACAAGGGGCCACCAACGAGAGACTAACACTCATGCATTCTATATGTAGACTTGTTCCCCTTAATCAAATCCCACCCCTTGATAGGTGTTCGAAGTTTGCCATGTATGATGACATCATAGATGACTCACCCAGCATTATATGCACTACACATGATTAGAAAAAGATGTGGTCCTGCATGAGTCGAGTTAATGAGAGTATAGTCAGCCTGCTTTACTTCTTGAGATTAAAGCATTATTTTACCATCTCCTTTGAGTCTGTTTGTTTATTGGGTCTGAAGTATTTTTCATGGTAATTCCATCTAGTGCAACAAATGCTTCAAGGTGCTACAGCACATTTGGTAGCAGTGCGGATGGTTCTGGTCTAATGGAACCCAGATCCAGGTTATCGGACAATCGACGATTCCCATCATAAGCCAGGCGAGCGCAGGGTTCCCTGCACTGAGCGGTGCTCTTGAACTAAAGTCACGTGACTGATATATTGTCGGCAGGTCTCTCTTTGAAGAAATTCCTGTTCGGTCCCCGCAGGTGCCCCGCGGACAAAAGGCGAACTGGTTGATTACGGGGGACTTGACCTGAGGACCAGACATAAGTAGTCCTTTGTAGTTGGTAAAAGCATATGGGGGGAGGGATTGTAATTATGTTATGTTGTAAACAAAAGTATAGAAAGTAACTAGATTTGTGGGTATTCAATTATGAAGAAGAGATAAGTATACCTCAAATTCAGGGGCTTGAGAGAGACGGAAAGGGCACGCACTATACTTGTATAGCAGAACATTAAGGATTCCTACTAGCAGAACTAGGTAGAAGGGTGAGTGTCAAACCCCCATAGGGGGCAAATAAAAAGAGAAGGGTACACCCACTAAAGTAGTGGGAAAAGACATATGTAAAAGGGAATAGATATATATTTATATATATATTACTTTATTACACAGCCTGCGGAAGCAACCATGTATGGTTATGTTGCTCAACTCATAGGAAGAGCACTTTTTTGGTGGCTTATAACTTCGCTCCCCCTGGACAAATCCTCTCCAAACTGCAAAATAAGTATATGGCCCACTTTGAATTTTTTGGCAAGTTTGGTGAGGTTTCGTTAAGGGGGGCAAAGTTATAGGGGGGTCCCAACTTTTTTTTTTTCCATAGACACAATGGAAAAAATGTTTGCTCACGCCTACAGCCCAAACTGTTGGACGTATTTTCACCAAGTTTATGGCAGGAGCGGCGGGTTGGTCCCGAAAGCGAGCTTTTGTAAATTTGGTGTAAATCCGCCAGTAGTATTTTTTAAACGAGTAAAAAGTCTGTCCAAAACAATGAGTAATATCTGGCTCCGCTTTGCGGACCCATTTCTGGACTTCAGACATGCCAACTGATTGGATGGTGAAAAGTGTGAAGTGTGTCAGATTTTTGGAAACACCCCCCCATGCTGGATTTGAGGACATTCCGGCAGTGTCCACGGACACTGCGCTAGAAACATTTAAAAAAACACAACATTGCACTTGTAAAACTTATCAAACAATCTCTGGGGAGGTGAGGGGCGATGAGGATGGAATGGGATGGGATATGGCTGTAGGAAGCCAAAGAATTGGTGTTTTGCACCCGCAAAGTCTGCAAACAGTCTGGATGTTCGGGGGCAGTTCTGTGATATTTGCGAACACTTCAGATGTTCGGGGGCATCAATGCCTATTTCTGCATTACAGGGTTGGTGAAAAGCAGTTCTTGGATGGCTTATAACTTTGGTGCCACTCAATGAAACTGCATGAAATTTTGGAATGTTATTCTAGACTTGATTCTGAATGGTTTTGGAAAGTGTGAAGCTGTTTTGTCAAGAGTGAGCAAATTTAGAGGGGGCGCCCAAAATATTTTAAAGGCTTATAAATGTGATGCCATTTGATGAATCTGCACAAATGTTTGCAAAAGAATTTAAAATCTCAAGAGGGGGCTATATTAGAGGGGGCCTCAACATTTTTAGGTGGCTTATAACTGTGTTGCTGTTTGACGAATGTGGACAAAAGTTTTCAGATCTATTATAGAACGACTATAGACCCAACTTTCAAACTGAATGTATTTTGTCAAGTGGGGTCTAAGTTATATGACTATTGTATGTACATATATTTTGACACTTTTGGCTTATTTCAAGCAAACTCGTGTAAGGAGCGTTAGCAAGGACCTTAAAGCATGGTTTTGCAAATGTGCTGTGATTTATTTTTGACAAGTGTCATAATGCTGGTACACAAAATTGTGATATACCTTAGATGACTGAGGTATAGCCTGTGGCCATGGGCAGTGGCCAGATTGTCCCGGTCATAGAATAAGGTCCTGACTGTTAGGCAGAAACCTGTGCAGTTCCCTTAGGGACCACTGCAAAAGATTTAAGACTACAGGTGTTAGCAGTAAACCCACTTGGTAGCAGTCTGTACCACCCAGATTTACCTGGTAGCTGTGGCTGAGCAGTCAGACTTCCCTCAAGAAGAGTTAGGCAGTATGCAAAGTATACTCAATAGGTACTCAGATACAGTAATACAAGCAAACACTGACCAGAGCTTTGGTTTCACAGTATATAATTATTTATTTAATAACACACAGTTGAAACACTCCAGCACTCTTATTGTAAAATATTCTAAACACAGTTACTATTATGATATATACACCCCTTTTTCCCTATTAGAAAATCACAGTAAAACACCACTTATTTTCATACAGAGGTGAGCGCTTAACTAGATTGCACTCTAATAAGTTTGTGAGAAAGGGAGGGAAAAAGACAGAATATGAAGAGGTACACCACTCTATGATTCCAGAACACGGTTAGCAAGGCAGAGAGCAAAAAGTCACTGGTGAGCCAAAGTCCAAAGGCTGGGCCCACTCTTAGAGAGAGCAGAGCACAAATACGCCCAAGATCACACAGTTACACTAGGCTTAGAAAGTCTTGCAGAGGGTTTAGAAAAGAGTTTAGAGAGGCTTAGAAAAGTTTAGCCAGGGTGTCCCAGGGTAACCCAGGTTCAAAAGCCGGGGGCTAAATCTACCCCGTACAGTCGGTTGCAAGGGAAGCCAGGCGGGACACGGTACCATAAGTGGGAAGGATCCTCCAGCGGTGGCAGTTGTTCCTGGTAGTGGTTGCAAGTTGCGTCGTCATCCAGGGGAAGAGAAGATCTCGAATTGGAGGAAAGATGAAGGTCGTTGCACTACCAGGGCAGAAACCTGCCGCAGAGTTTTCCGGTTAAAGGTGGTACCTTTGTCTCGCGGTCGTGGTAAAACGTGGTATCCCGGTTGCCGGGGTGCTTAGCACATGCAAGGCGGCCACGAGATACGTCGGGAAAGCGAAAAGACAGTGAAACTGGTTATCCCCACCAGTCAAAGGAAGAAGACTCTCCGGCGTGAGATATCCTCTGTCGTTGGGAAAAAGTGGTGAGACGGTCCAGCAGGTCTCCACCGGTCGTGGTGTCGTGGCAGGTCGGCTCAGCTTCTCCCTCGTCGGATTCTTAGTTCCTGTGGCGACTTCTGAAGTTCCAGTCCCCAAAGCCCTGCTTTTATGCAGCAAACCCCCATTCACTCAGCCTAGCTGTCACTCAAACATGCTAAGTGGTGAGCCGGCCGGCTCACCACTTGGGCCAATCAGGACGGAGTGCGACTTGAGTTGCCTAGGCAACTCAGTCCAGGGTGCCTAAATTCCCCCCCACCCCTCCTAAGTACCCCAGACATAGTGGCACCACTTTGGAGGGCTTCTGTGGATAAGCCCGCCAAAAGGTGGAACAAAGGGGTCGACTTGGGTTGGAGTCACAGAAGAGAACACAAACGCCATTTTAGAATCAAGTTTTGGCAAAAAATACCAACCGGAGAATTAATATTAATTAAATAAACCGGCGGTATGTTCGAGGCTACCATAAATAATTAAATAAAGATAGTAGCCTAAAACAATGGGAAATCCCATAGGAATTATTTGCGGTTGAATATAAAAAGTAGTATCCACTGGCACCAGCCAAAACTCGATCAGGGGGGACGGAGACGTGCCCCCTCGACTAACAGACCCTGGGGCAATCGAATTGCCCCAGCCAGTATGTCCACAATATGATGGTTTGTACTGGTTCTGTTCAGAATTTAAGACTAGTAAAGTCAATGGTGACTTTACATGCCCTGGGCGACAGTAGTCAGTGCCAGGGTATGGAGTCTATACTGGGGGGTCACTATGACACCCCTGTGTTACTGCACGGAGGGTGCTGTGTAACACACATCACAAAAACACATGAAACCCTGTGGAGTAAAAGACCCCATAGCCCATTAAGCACATCTCGATTCAAAGAAACACTCTCAAATTATGTCCGAGAGTGAGGGTAAAAGAGTCTCACTCTTGGCAGGAGAAAAAAATAAACCCCAAAAATCCAGCAAAGCTGCTGGGGGACTCACTAGGTTAGGAAATTCACCCTAAACAGAGAATTCTCCCTAACACTCGCCCCCCCCCCCAGACTAAGGGACAGGAGGATTTAATCCACTCCTGGATGAACCTCATACCTCTAGTCGATGACATACATCCTAGAGAGTCCATCAGCATTTTGATGGTGACACCTTGACCTATGTTCTATGGCCCAATCAAAGGTTTTCCTTTGTAAGCTATATGACCTACAAACCCTTTGAGGAACATCAGTCTTTTTAAAGTTATAGGGGATCTGGTTGACCAGTCCCTCAGAGGTTGGTACAACTTCTGAACCTGTGTTAGGCTTTTTCAAGGGGTCCTTATAAAGGATTCCCTTCGATATAGAGGGGCCTCCAAGGTTCCTCACCACCTCTCTTGTGGGAGCAGGTTGGCTCTTAGGCCTCTTGGTTGGAGGGGTTGGGGTTAGGCAATGTACCTGCTTCCCCTTCCTCTTAGATCTAACCTTACCTACCTTAGGAGTTTCCCCCCTAATACTAGGATTTGAGTTGGGGTCTTCAGTAGAAGGTCCAACAGTCTGAAGGTTTTTGGCCTTAGACTTTTCTTTCCTGGTTTTCCACCAGCACTGAAAATTACCAGTTCTCTCAGGCCTAGGTAAGGGTCCAGTAGGTCTATCCTCCTTTTCCTCAGAAGCAGGGGGGTCACAGACTCTGTAACGGGGGAACAATGATGGAGCTTGTTTGGGGCTCCCATTTCCCTAATGTACTAGCCTGAAATGTGCCTGGGTTAGAGGTCAACTTACTAACACCAGGGCCTGTAGTGGGGGTCTCAGTAGAGGCTCCCACAGGCTTAGAGTGGTCCCTTAAGGTGGCCTCTCTAGCCAATTTGGTTAGGTTCTGGGTCTCCATACTGGGAGGCCTGGGGGTATGTGACACTACTCCTAGAGTTCTCAGGTCATTCCCCAACAGGACCTTCCCAGGCACCTCAGTCTAAACACTGACAGCGATCCTCACTGTCATGTTGTTACACTGAATGAGGGCTGGTAGAATAAGAACCATTTGGACAGGGCCTCCAGACATCTTAGTGGGACCTTTGGGTGCTTTTGCCACATCCTCAGGTTGAAAGAAGCTTTCATCCACTACTGTTCTGCTGGCCCCATTGTCTCTCCTGGCAGGAGTATTCTGGCCATTGACAAGAACACTGTCCAGATAATACACCTTAGAGTTAACAGGTAGGGAGTTATACACAACCCTATTCTGAGGACTAACCAGACCCATAGGCTCTAAGTTTACAGTTGCTGGAAGACCCAAGGGTTCTTCAGCAAAGAGTTCAAAGTGGGCACTAGCCATCTGTACTTCATCCTCAGGAGTGAAGGCTAAGGAGACTGTGCTGACCCCTGCAGGTTTACCCTTGCATCTGGGATCCCCTTTGATATTGTCAGTAGCCTTACAGATATAGCATTGTCCAAATGCTCTCTGAAAGGGTGGCTTGTTCTGACCTCCTTCTGGTTGTTGACCAGAAGGTACACTAGCCTGATTTGGTTTACCCTGGGGCTTACCCTGGTTATTTTGTTGTTTGTGGGCCTCTTTGGTATGGGAGGTATAGAATTCTCTGGATTCACTTTGGGTGGCTGCTTTCCCTCATCCTTTTTCTGAGTGACCCCTGAATCCTTGTGAGTGGCCGTGTAGGCAACCCACAAGTCAGCAGCCTTAGCTAGCTTTCTGGAATCTAATTCCTTTGAATCAGCCAAGTGCTGTCTGAGCTCAGGAGAGCAGGCATCATAAAGTGACTCCAACATAAAAAGATTCTTCATACCTTCATAAGTGTTCACCTTGTAACCCTTAATCCATCCCTCTAAGTTTTTCAAACACTCACTCACCCAGGTAGCCCAAGGGGTACCATCATTCTTTTTGAGGGTCCTAAACCTCTTAAGATACTGGGAAGGGGTCTTCCCAAACCTAGCTATCAAAGCTAGTTTCACACATTCATACTCTTTCCTATCCTCCTCCCCCAACTCCATTACCACATCAGTTGCAACAGGGGGAAGCCTAGAGAACAACCAGGTGAGTAAGTCATTTCCTATGATGTTCTGGAGCCCATGATTATATTCAAACAGAGACAACCAATCCAACACATCCAACTTAGGCTCATACATACCAACCAATTTTTTAGGCTGTTGGAATTGAAATGATATTATGCCTCCTATCGCAGTATTTGAATGTGTGTTGGCCTCGCCAAGTTGTCTAAAATATCATGTAAATAGACTCTGCAGCAAGGTCTTGACCTTAACGAAAGGTTATGTAAGTCGCCATCTTGGATTTAGCCGCCATTTTAGGTTCTCTTGTAATGTGGAATTCACCCTGAACATCAAAATGGAGGCCGAATGACATTCTGAGTGAGATTCTGGCCGTTGTGACCTCCGCACACATGAATAAGTAATATGCCTGCAGGCCACTTGTCGGGGTCGCAAACTAAGACCTTGTCCTATCCCTGACCTATGTGTAAATGAACAACTGTATCAGCGGATCTGATCAAAATGCATACATTATGGGATTGACCTGGCAAGGAACCCTAGGCCTGGTCCCAAGAATGGTTAACCCACAAGGGGTTTGGCCAGGGCTGGATAAAGAATATAAAAGCCCAAGTATTCCAATGTACGGTCTCTCTACTAATGCATCGAACCTTCGTTGAAGTTTGTTACGTTACTCTGAGAGCCGAATAGCTATCCGTTTGTCAATTGACTTTTGGTAACTGTTGTAGCTTTTAAATAAAGCACTTTTATGTCCTTTGTAACCTGTGTTGGTGTGTTTCCTTTGGGCTTCCCAGCCTCATATCAATTTTTATGTTTTCACAGTTGGCGCCCGAATAGGGACCCTCAAGATTGATGCCGGATCATTGAAGGTTGACGCAGACTATCGAACCGGGATCGGACGGTGTGATTCTGCGGGCCCGACCGAACGAGACGTGATACCTCGGCAGCGCTGCACGATCCGATCCTTGGACGATAGTCGTGTGGTCTGACACGGCATCTTGACGAGGGTCCATTTTGAAGTAGGCAGATTTGTCGAAACCACCAAACACAAGGTAAAATTCGTTAGGTAAGTTCTTTGATAAACCGTACGGTCCTCCTTAGGTTTGGTCAGGTGCAGTCGTGACCCGGCTCTTAATTTAACCCTGACAATTTGAATTTGGCGTATTGTATCTGCAGACACAATTATTGACCAGGTAACACCAATTTTTTGTGAAATGCCTGGGAAATTGTCTAGCTGCTTTAGGGCTCTGTTCCCCAGCGATCGACAATCTTTGGAATTTAGCCGCCCGGCACGACAGGAGGGGTCGCCGGCATGTACTATGTACTGTAAGTATGGCATTGGTAGTATAGTATTTAATGATATTTGGCACAGACAGACCAGGCATGTCTCCGAATTTCAGTGGCCAATCAACGGCAGTTTTGAGATCCCCCGTATTGAATACCTAGAATCAGTCTTGCTAAAAAAGAAGGCTAGATCTGCAGCCTTTGATGTTTTACAGAATTGGAAAACTAGAAGCGTTACAGCAGCTTAAAAGTAGGGACAAACATGCACGCCGTCATAAAACAAACGCCGAAAAAGCGTTGTTATATGATAAAGAAAAACATTCAGAATCAGTTAAAAATATGGATAGGGCTTTTTCACTTGGAATCCAGAAAATGTACCCCTCTAAAGATTTCCATGTTTCCGAAGAATTTATTGAGAAATTGTTAAACGAAAGCAGGCCTGGTGCCTCTGCGCCACCTCCGTATGTTCCTATTTTGGGCGCTCTCCCCATTCCTGCTGTTGTTCCTGCTGTTATTCCTGTTCCCCCTGTACAACCTGTTGTTCCTAGTCCTCTAGTTGTTGTTCCTCCACCTATCGCACCGCCCCTTCCTTCTGCACCGATAGTTGCACCTTTATTAAATTTACCTGCACCTCCGCTCCCGAGTGGTCCCGTATTGATTGAAGTTGATCCAGGTGCAGGATCAAAGATCGTCACTCCTAATACTGTTTCTGCAGATAAGAAACAGGAATTGTTTGCATGGGCTAAGCACTGTATGGAGAAAGGTGATCAAGTTAATGTTTTTTCCACATTATCTAATTTGAATAGTTTTCCCGAGAAAAATGTTTTTATCGAAGGTTTGGGGACCCATTTATGTGTGATGTGGGGTAGATTACAAAATTCGGATCTTCCACAAGGAGTGAGAGATCTGAATGCTTTGGCACTTTCGAGGGACACAGAGCAGAAAGTATATGGGCATGTTGAAAAATTGTTTGAGTATAGGAAAGACTTTGAAAAGTCACGAGATGAGGATGACGAAGACGATAGAATATATGTACAGAAACGGTTCCTTCCGTGTCGTAGATCGGCACCTGAGGAAATACGAATTTGTACCAAAGATGCGATTCGATGGATCTCGGATTCATCGATTCCGCCAGATGAAGTATATGACACGTATAGTCAGTATACAGTAGAAATGCAAAGAAAGGTAATTCAGGTAATGGGACAGTACCTGCAAGAAGAATGTGTGAGAAAGAAGGTTAGTTGCCCCATAGAATTATTGGGGATTTGTAAAAGGGCTTCTTCGCCCGACACTTCTTCAGCTGCCTTAGTGCTCGACCTGGCTCTGTTGCTTAGTAAGCGGCCGGAGCTACCTATATCCCAGTTGCCTATGAGAGAGGTTCCTCCGACCTTTGTCCCAAAAGTTGAGATCCCCGCCGACGCTGGTACTGGTGCCCCCGCTGTGGACATCCCTGCACATTATGTATTACAATTCGTTCACGTCTGTTTTCACGACAGGAAGTGAACACTATTAGACAATCAGTTCCCGATATCAGGAAAAACCCGACAGGGTTTTACAAAGAAATAGAGTCCGTCTTGCAGTCCTCTGTGTTCACCTTAAGTGATATTGACTTGCTATTTCCTGTACTCCTACCCGTAGATGTATGGAAACAGGTTCGGACAATAGACGATGTGCCAGGGTTGGGAGATACGTGGGCTAATATGATTAGGATTGATGGGGAAAGACCAGCAGGTGAGAAACCACCATAGGTAATACTTACTTTGCCTGATAGAATTGTCGCAAAATTAAAAACTATAATTCCAGAGAAAAGAATTATTTGGGACAAGCTTACGGCCTGTGTTCAAGGAAAAACTGAAGGCGCCACCGAATTCTTTAACCAATTCGAGCAGGTATTTTCTGACTTCAGTGGACAGGATTTGGGTACAGAGTCTGGGAAAAGGTTGTTTGTGAACAAATTTGTACGCGGATTGTTGCCCGACATCCAGTCACAGATTTTGTCCTCTGAGAATGCTTGGAAGGCAAAATCTCAATCTGAGGTTTTACACATGGCTCAGTATTATGAGAACCGTGTTAATAATGAGAAGGACAAAATTGAAAAGAGGAAAGGAGATTTGAAAACCAAAGTATTATTACAACAAATTGTTAGAAACCCCAGAGGAGGCATGACACAGACCAGAGGTCAGTATGTCCCAAAAGAAAATGCTCCTTTGGGTCCTGTGAATATTAATCAATGTGCTTATTGCTGCCAGGAAGGTCATTGGCGAGCACAGTGCCCCGTCCTTCGACAAAGGTCAAAGAGTGCGTTTGGGAGTATGGGTAGACGACCCAGGGGCCGCCCTGGAGCAGGGGGCCCTGATAGAGGTCAGTTTTTACAAGATCCTCAGCAACCTTTTTCACGGGAAAATCAGACCTCGAGTGTGGACTCGAGGAACATATTTGATCACCCTTCTGCTGCCTACCTTTCTGAAGAGCTTCCTTCTGACGAGGCTCTATTTCATTAGGATTGCCCGAAGCAGGGTTTGGAACCTTCACCTATTCCCGTTAATCAGAAAGGCCCCTACATTGAATTATTAGTAGGGAATAGGAAACACCAGTTTTTGATAGACACTGGAGCACAGAAGTGCTCCATTGATCATTCCCGGGTTCCAAACATTCCACTGTCAGGGCAAACAGATGTTTCCGTAGGGTTTTCTGGTATACCAATTGTCTGTCCGGTTTCTTCACCGGTATCTGTTTCTTTGGGTCCCTTTACGGACCATTGCCCTTTTCTTCTCACTTCGAACTGTGGAGAGAATTTGCTGGGGTTGAATTTGTTAAAGAAATTGAACGCAGTAATTCATTGTTCCTCTGATGGAGTACGGCTGACGGTTTCACCACAGCAACTTCCTAATTCTCAGTTCCTGATTCAACCTTTACCTCCTGAGTTTAGCATTGTCCCGGAATGTTGTGGGCGGTTGACGACAATGATGTCGGGGTATTACAGATTGAGCCTGTTAAAATAGTGTTGAAACATGGAGTGAAACTACCACGCATTCTGCAGTATAAAATATCAGTTGAGGGCGAGCGTGCTTTGAAATGCATTGTCTCCGATTTTGTGCATCGTGGGGTGATCGAGGAGATTACAGGTAGTCTGTGTAACAGTCCGATCTTGCCTGTATATAAGAAAGGCGACAATGCTATTCCATACCGGTTCATATTTGATCTTCGTGCTATTAACAGAGTTGTCGCCCCACAATTTCCAATTGTGCCTGATGTGACGACGATATATGACAATGATCCCTGCTACGGCTACGCACTTCAGCGTTGTGGATTTAAAAAACGCTTTTAGTATTCCTATACATAAGGAAAGTAGATATTTGTTTGCGTTCACCTTGGGGGGACGCTCATTTACATTTACCAGGGCACCTCAAGGGTATACTGAAAGTCCAAGCATTTATAGTAGAGCTTTGAAAGAGCAGCTCCACACCCTTGAATTGCCACCTACTTGTACGCTGGTTCAATATGTTGATGATTTGCTTTTGGCTGCAGACTCTGAGAGTGCTTGTAAAGAAGGCACTGTACTGTTGCTTGTTCATTTAGCTAAAAATGGTCATAAAGCTTTGCTCAAAAAATGTCAATATTGTTGTCAGGAGGTCGCCTATTTAGGCTACCTCCTGTCAAAGGAGGGGAGAAGATTGACACCTGAAAGAATAAAACACATTTCTGGCATGTCTGTTCCAAATACACAGAAGGAAGACAGAGCCTTAATAGGTATGGCTTCTTACTGTAGGTTGTGGATCCCGAACTTTTTGCTAGTGATAAAACCGATGTTGGCTTTGACGAAGAAGGACATTTCTCTGCCACTGCCATGGAAATCGGAACATCAACGATCATTTGAGCTTCTCAAAACCGCGTTATGCTCTGCACCGGTTCTGGGTACTCCAAATTATGACAAGGCCTTTGTGTTGTTTGTGCATGAATGTGATGGATGTGCTTTGGCTGTGTTAACACAGGAACACAGAGGGAAGAATAGGACGTGCGGCTACTACTCCTTCGCCCTTGATCCTGTCGCATGCGCTTTGCCAAGATGTTTGCGAGCTGTCGCTGCTGCTGCCGCGTCTGTAAAGCAGAGTGAGGGAATGGTCCTAGGCCATGATTTGATTTTGATGGTACCTCACTTTGTTGATATCCTATTGAACAAAACCCAAACGCAACACCTCACCTCTGCGTGGTTAACAAGGTATGAATTAATTCTGTTTGCCCCTCACTTTCAAATTAAGAGGTGTTGTTCTTAATCCGGCTGAACTCTTACCTTTCTTACCTTTCCCGCAAAACACTGTTTGCGGTGACGAAGAATTACATGATTGCCTATAAACCACTGAACAAGAAACGAAGGACAGGATAGACTTCATAGATACTCCTTTGGACAATGCAGAAGGGGAGCTGTTTTGTGATGGCTCCTGCTTCAAACTTTCAGATGGTACATCTACAGCTGCTTATGCAGTTACCACATTGAGTAAAGTTGTTGAAACTAGGAGAATTTCGCATAACTCCGCGCAGGCCGCAGAGATTATAGCATTGACCCGAGCTTGTGAACTCTCCCAAGGGCGCATAGTAAATATATATACTGATAGCCAGTACGCCTTTGGGGTGGCTCACAACTTTGGGAGGCTTTGGTCGGAAAGAGGGTTCCTGACCTCACATGGGACCAAGATCCAGCATGGCCCCTTGATAGTGCAATTACTCTCGGCACTCTCACTCCCTAAACAGTTAGCGATCATGAAATGTGCAGCACATCGTAAGGTCATAGATGATGTGGGGAAAGGGAACGCTTTTGCGGACCTGATAGCCAGACAAACGGCCACAGACCTTAGCACGGACATGTATGCGCTAAGGGAAATGAGAGATGCTTATATAATGGATGAAAGTATTGGGTCTGTGCGAGATATTCAAACTGATGCCACAGTAGAAGAATCTAAAAGGTGGGCTGAAGGAATGGGGAAACTAGATGATGGGTGTTGGGTGGATACATCTGAAGGAAAATGGCTGCTCCCTGATTCATACGTACTGGCAATGGTTACAATGGCACATGGTCCTACACATGTGTGTGCTCAGCAGATCACGAAAATGTTACAACAAGTTTGGGTGAATAACAAGATTCCGGAGACTGCCAGACATCATGTCCGGAATTGTATGATCTGCTTACAGCACAATGTGGGTAAGGGGACAGTAACTCCAAGGGGAAGCTTTGGGCCCCCTTCTGTTCCCTTCGAGGTCATTCACTTTGATTTTATTGAGATGGAACGGTGTAACAATTTGAAATATGTTCTTGTAATTATTTGTGCCTTCAGTAAATGGGTCGAGGCTTTCCCCATTAAAGATGCTACCGCCATGACCACTGCAAAGATTATGGTAAAAGAATTTTTTCCTCGATTTGTGCCCCCGAGGGTAATTTGGTCGGATAATGGTCCTCATTTTGTTGCAGCAGTAATTTTGCACATATGCACAGCCTTACGTATTGAGAAACGATTTCACTCAGCTAGACATCCTCAAAGTGCTGGGTTGGTGGAAAGACACAATGGTATCTTGAAGAATAAGCTTGCGAAAACATGTGCCGATACCAAACTGAAATGGCCAGATGCCTTACCTATTGTATTATTGGCTATGCGTACCACACCTCAAACTAAGACTGGGCTTTCTCCATTTGAGGTAGTGATGGGGAGACCTGCTAATATTTGGGGTCTCCCAAAACCTAAAGCCCTGAGAGAGGTGGAAAATGTATTGCTTGTAGACTACTGTAACCAGTTAACTAAAAACCTATATTTCATTTATCACCAGGTGCACTAAGCTTTACCTGTACGGTTCACGGGCCCAGGACACGATATACAGCCTGGAAGTTGGGTCCTAGTGAAGGCCTACGAAAGGTCTTCCTGTCTCGCGCCTCGCTGGCGGGGACCCTACCAGGTGCTGTTGGTCACCCGGACAGAAGTGGATCCACGCAACGCATGTCAAGATACTTCCTCACCCGACGCCACACGTTACAGAAGAAGCAGAAACCCTCGCTGATGCTACAATCTCTGATCCTAGAGTAGCAAACAGCGCTGTGAGTGTGTCGGAGAATTTCTCTGAGCCCGAGGAGCTTGGGAACAGTCCATTTCGTCTCCGCACTCTCTTGAAAAATCACTTCCGGAAAACACTGTTTCAAGCTCTGCGACTTCCGTCGCCTCTGATACGTCACTTCCCTCAGGAAGTGAAGACACTTTATTTTCGGACCAAACAATCTTGGGTACCACCAGGTACAACCTTCGACGAAGAAAATAGAACTACGGCACGGGTTTTTCGTGCATCTGGAAAAGGGAAGTGATTGGAAGTTTTGTTTTGTATAAGAAAGTTCTGTTGAACAAAAGGGATTCTGCTGGCTAGAGTTGAGAAGGACTAAGAAATTGCACGGCCGTAGCGTCGCCAGCAACGAACATTGGGGTCGTCGATTGAGGAACTACAATGCCTGCCACCTCCACTGCTGCTCCTCGCACTGGACTTGTGAATAAGGGTGGGACCAACTTGGACAATGAACAATGCGCCTGGGCCCCGAAAACGTACTGCTGTGTTTTTATAATGATAATTGTTATTTTTCCAACTACTGCTGTAGGACTTTGGTACTTTGAAGAAATCTATCCTCTAAAACCTTTACTACCCATCGAGATTGTACCAACTACTTTGACTTCCTCTATACACCTTCACACTCTGTCCCCTAGAGACTCCCAACATAGTCAAAAGTATCATAATAACACTCTAATGATAGTAATGAATGCAACTCATGCCATTTTTAATAAGAGTAATTGTTGGATTTGTACTCATTTACCGCTTCATGGGAACAAGGGACTGGGATGGTATATTCATCCTTTACCTTTAACGACTGCTTGCTATGCCTCTCTTAGAGCACTATTCTTTGGCCGTTGGAATGATAGCATCTCAGGGAACTTTGATGGAACTAATTTGAATGATTTCGAGAAACGTGAATTAACTCCCCTGGGATGCTCGCTTTTTGCAAATCGAAGTAAACCCAATGTCGCTTCTATTAGGCCGTCTGATAAACTATCTCTTCCTTTTCAAACTCTAATTTCCTTTAAAATGGCTCCGATAGGCAATAAGGACGCCGTACCTCCTTCTTATTCTATAAATCATAGCCCTAACTCAGTCCCCTTTTGTGTACAAAGAAATGGCACTCGGCCAATGGGAGATTTGGAAGGTTGTAAAAACATTGTAAATTTGACTGGAGAAAACAGGCCTCTGTATTTAGGGGGCCTGCTTATTTTGTTTGTGGTAGTTTCGCATTTCCCTGGTTGCCCAAGGATTGGCAGGGAACCTGTTATTTAGGAATACTGTTAACCGGGGCATTTGTAGCTAGTACACTGGAGGTTTCAAAGGCTCGCCCACGGCGGGACGAGAACGGAGATACCCCTGGGCAAGTATTGGGAGATATAGCAAAATCAGTTGTGCCCTTTTGGGGACAAATAACAAACTCTGAGAACATTAGGGGATTAGCAAGGGTACTGGAGAGAACGATCAACCGGACCACAGACATACTCTACAAAATGACCTTAGAACAAAAAGCAATAAGATTGGTATCACTCCAAAATCGGATGGCATTAGATGTCATTTTGGCAGAACGAGGTGGAGTATGCAAATTAGTGGGGTCCGCTTGCAGTGTTTTCGCACCAGATTCCTCGCCGACGATTTTTAAAGCAATACAGAACTTGCATACTCTTAGTTCTGAAGTACATATCCCTGTAGGAGATTCTAATCTGAAGGTGCTTTCTGTTATTCTAGTTATTTTGGGGATCCTGCTATTCCTTTGTTGCTGTTTACAATGTCTTCCGAGTATATGTGGAATGCTAGGGGGATGTTGTGCTCAAGCAGTGAGCACAATAGGGCATAGAATATATGCCCCAGATACAGCATCTAAAGAGTTCGTGTTACAAGAGGTTCTGATGAACGACCTAATGGCTATAGATATTACAGACAATGATTTGGGATGTATGGATGACAACACATGGAGTTATTTGCAAAAGTATTAGAAATTATATTAGCACTTGGCATAGGCCAAAAGGAGGGTCTGTTGGAATTGAAATGATATTATGCCTCCTATCGCAGTATTTGAATGTGTGTTGGCCTATGCCAAGTTGTCTAAAATATCATGTAAATAGACTCCGTGACAAGGTCTTGACCTTAACGAAAGGTTATGTAAGTCGCCATCTTGGATTTAGCCGCCATTTTAGGTTCTCTTGTAATGTGGAAGTCACCCTGAACATCAAAATGGAGGCCGAATGACATTCTGAGTGAGATTCTGGCCGTTGTGACCTCCGCAAACATGAATAAGTAATATGCCTGCAGGCCACTTGTCGGGGTCGCGAACTAAGACCTTGTCCTATCCCTGACCTATGTGTAAATGAACAACTGTATCAGCGGATCTGATCAAGATGCATACATTATGGGATTGACCTGGCAAGGAACCCTAGGCCTGGTCCCAAGAATGGTTAACCCGCGAGGGGTTGGCCAGGGCTGGATAAAGAATATAAAAGCCCAAGTATTCCAATGTACGGTCTCTCTACTAATGCATCAAACCTTCGTTGAAGTTTGTTACGTTACTCTGAGAGCCGAATAGCTATCCGTTTGTCAATTGACTTTTGGTAACTGTTGTAGCTTTTAAATAAAGCACTTGTATGTCCTTTGCAACCTGTGTTGGTGTGTTTCCTTTGGGCTTCCCAGCCTCATATCAATTTTTATGTTTTCACAAGGCATCCGGGGTCTTTTAGGACTGGAACTTCTAGAGGAGCCAGAGAGAGAAGCATTTTCGACAGACAATTTCTTCATTTCTAGCTCATGCTTGAGCTCCATTTCCCTTAGCCTTAGTTCTTGATTCATTTCCTGATGTCTCTGTTCAGCCAGAGTATTCAGTTTCTTGAACTCTAGTTCAAGTTTCATTTTCTCTAATTCCAGATATTGAGGACTTAGTGTGGGACTTGGTAAAGGCCCAGTAGGTACAGCGGGTAGGACAGACAGAGGCCTAGGGGAGACAGTCACAGCAGCCTCACCCTCCTCTTCTGACTCTTCCTCAAGATTATCAACATTTGGATCAATATCAATTTCTATACTGTTATCTACATTTTCTGGCATGGTAAGTTCCTCAGACCCATCATCCAGACTTTGGTTAGCTAATAACCTTTCTATTAACTCCATTTTTTACCTTTAGTCAGGAGGTTCTTATGCTTACACAATACTCTTAAACAATCAGCAGTTTTTGTAGCAAGGGACTCTTGACTATAAGTTTCCATAGTTGATATGTTAGAAAGATTACTTTTTCAGTGCTAAGCTTTGTGGTTAGTTGTACTAAGGTATCTACAAGCACTCTAAAGTGTATACTTAATACAGATCCCACCGCTGTACACCAGTGTTAGGCAGAAACCTGTGCAGTTCCCTTAGGGACCACTGCAAAAGATTTAAGACTACAGGTGTTAGCAGTAAACCCACTTGGTAGCAGTCTGTACCACCCAGATTTACCTGGTAGCTGTGGCTGAGCAGTCAGACTTCCCTCAAGAAGAGTTAGGCAGTATGCAAAGTATACTCAATAGGTACTCAGATACAATAATACAAGCAAACACTGACCAGAGCTTTGGTATCAAAGTATATCATTATTTATTTAAAAACACACAGTTGAAACACTCCAGCACTCTTATTGTAAAATATTCTAAACACAGTTACTATTATGATATATACACCCCTTTTTCCCTATTAGAAAATCACAGTAAAACACCACTTATTTTCATACAGAGGTGAGCGCTTAACTAGATTGCACTCTAATAAGTTTGTGAGAAAGGGAGGGAAAAAGACAGAATAGGAAGAGGTACACCACTCTATGATTCCAGAACACGGTTAGCAAGGCAGAGAGCAAAAAGTCACTGGTGAGCCAAGGTCCAAAGCCTGGGCCCACTCTTAGAGAGAGCAGAGCACAAATACCCCCAAGATCACACAGTTACACTAGGGTTAGAAAGTCTTGCAGAGGATTCAGAAAAGAGTTTAGAGAGGCTTAGAAAAGTTTAGCCAGGGTGTCCCAGGCTAACCCAGGTTCGAAAGCTGGGTACTAAATCTACCCCGTACAGTCGGTTGCAAGGGAAGCCAGGTGGGACACGGTACCTTAAGTGGGAAGGATCCTCCAGCGGTGGCAGTTGTTCCTGGTAGTGGTTGCACGTTGCGGCGTTGTCCAGGGGATGAGAAGATCTCGACTTGTAGGAAAGATGAAGGTCGTTGCACTACCAGGGCAGAAACCAGCCGCAGAGTTTTCCGGTTAAAGGTGGTACCTTTGTCTCGCGGTCGTGGTAAAACGTGGTATCCCGGTTTCCGGGGTGCTTAGCACAGGCAAGGCGGCCACGAGATACGTCGGGAAAGCGAAAAGACAGTGAAACTGGTTATCCCCACCAGTCAAAGGAAGAAGAATCTCCGGCGGGAGATCTCCTCTGTCGTTGGGAAAAAGTGGTGAGACGGTCCAGCAGGGCTCCACTGGTCGTGGTGTCATGGCAGGTTGGCTCAGCTTCTCCCTCGTCAGATTCTTATGTCCTGAGGCGACTTCTAAGTTCCAGTCCCCAAAGCCCTGCTTTTATGCAGCAAACCCCCATTCACTCAGCCTAGCTGTCACTCAAACATGCTAAGTGGTGAGCCAGCCGGCTCACCACTTGGGCCAATCAGGACGGAGTGCGACTTGAGTTGCCTAGGCAACTCAGTCCAGGGTGCCTAAATTCCCCTCCACCCCTCCTAAGTACCCCAGACATAGTGGCACCACTTTGGAGGGCTTCTGTGGAGATGCCCGCCAAAAAGTGGAACAAAGGGCTCGACTTGGGTTGGAGTCACAGAAAAGAACACAAACGCCATTTTAGAATCAAGTTTTGGCAAAAAATACCAACCGGAGAATTAACATTAATTAAATAAACTGGCGGTATGTTCGAGGCTACCGTAAATAATTAAATAAAGATAGTAGCCTAAAACAATGGGAAATCCCATAGGAAAATATTCGCGCTTGAATATAAAAAGTAATATCCACTGCCACCAGCCAAAACTCGATCAGGGGGGACGGAGACGTGCCCCCTTGACTAACAGACCCTGGGGCAATCGAACTGCCCCAGCCAGTACGTCCACAATATGATGGTTTGTACTGGTTCTGTTCAGAATTTAAGACTAGTAAACTCAATGGTGACTTTACATGCCCTGGGAGACAGTAGTCAGTCCCAGGGTATGGAGTCTATACTGGGGGGTCACTATGACACCCCTGTGTTACTGCACGGAGGGTGCTGTGTAACACACATCACAAAAACACATGAAACCCTATGGAGTAAAAGACCCCATAGCCCATTAAGCAGATCTAGATTCAAAGAAACACTCTCAAATCATGTCCAAGAGTGAGGGTAAAAGAGTCTCACTCTTGGCAGGAGAAAAAAATAAACCCCAAAAATCCAGCAAAGCTGCTGGGGGACTCACTAGGTTAGGAAATTCAGCCTAAACAGAGAATTCTCCCTAACACTGACCCAGACTATCTGGCTACTGGCCATGACCATGAGGAACGAAAAATGGTTTTAAAATGGCCATGTCACCTGGGGCCGACAATGTGGTAAAGTTAATCGAAAGTAGGATAGGTTTGAAAGGGAAAACAAATGTGCTTGTGCTAATATGGTCATAGTGTTTTGACTTCACCTTCTGCAGGGTGGCTATGTACTGAGCCCCGCCGTCTCGTTCCATGGTGGCCATCTTGGAAAATGTTTTTCCTACAGCGTCCAGCTGTAGGAAAAGAAATCTATTTTTTAGCACCCCGGCTTCCCACTTTGGGGCTGCAATGGAGGATAATGGTCCGGAGCCCTCGTTATTTATTAATTTATTTATAACGCGCCAAAGCCTGCAGGCATCAGCGAGCACACAGACACTGAAAGATGACATTTGTGATGTCATCTTTCATGTCCTGGGTGTTAGTCTTAGCAATGCAGGGTGGTGGTGCAAGTTATGATTGCTTAGCTACCATAACTGGCGAATTTCTGAGGTTTTTCGGTTTTACCTGTAACTATAACGTCCCTTTGACAAAGTTTTTTCGTTGAATTTCATAGGTTTTTATTAATGCAACTTATCCATAACTTCCCTTTAACAAAGTTTTTTTCATTGATATATATATTACACACTAGTGGCTGTGTAGTTATGGTTAAATTGCTGTTTCAATTGGAAGAGCACTTTTGGGCGGCTTATAACTCCGCTCCCCCTGGACGAATCCTCACCAAACTTTGCAAAAAAAGTATATGGCCCACTCTGAATTTTTTTGCACTGACGTTTGGTCCATGGGGGGGAAAGTCATAGGGGGGGTCCCAAAACATCTTTTTTTCCCATAGACTGAAAGGGGGGAAAAGTTTGCGCACGCCTACAGCCCAAACCGCTGGACGGATTTTCACCAAATTTGCGGCAGGAGCTTGGTCCCGAAAGTGTGCTTTTGTAAATTTGGTGAGAATCTGTCCAGTAGTTTTCTTTAAAACGACCCAAAAATATGTCTCAAAACATGAGTGATATCTATATCCGCTCCGCGCCACACTTCCCTGTTCGCTCCACGGACAAGATACTGATTGGCTAATCCATAGCGCCATGTCCGCAGACATGTGACGCGTTCACTGATTGGATGTTGAAGAGCGTGAAGTGCGTCATATTGTTTCGATGCGCCCGCCATCTTTCATTCGTGTTTTGGTGTACACGGCCATCGACACTAAAACATATAAAACAACACAATATTGCACTTGTTAAATTTATGAAATATTGTCTCGGAAGGTGAGGGTTAATGAGGCTGGGATGGGATGTGGCAGCAGAAAGTCAAAAAGTGGTGTTTTTTTTGTCACCAAAGTCATATGGTAAATTGGAAGTTGTTGCTCAATATAATGTCTGTAAAGCTCAGGCGAAGAATTACTGTGTCTGTGTTACAATGTATTTAAAATAATATTGCAGTCAGACTGACGCCCTAGAGTTTGAAATCTGAGGCAGCCACCTGCAGTGTTTGTTGGAAACAGCGGGTCTGCAAGTGTACGGGAGTACCAGTTCTCATGAATGCATTGAGACATGTTGTTGCAAAGTCAAAATGTATTTGGATTCTGAGTGAAGGTCACTTGCTTTGCTTTTTTGTTTGTGAGCTCAGTAGGCCCACGCATCCGACTGAACCCATAAGGGTCAATTGTTTTTTGACCTTTAGCGAAAGGGAAAATTCAGTAAGAATTCAGGGAGTGAAAGTTTGAAAAAAAGACCATTTGATAAGGTTATGCATTCAAAACGTTTGTAAGGCACATGTAATATCAGTTCATGAAGATTCTTTGGTGCAAGTACATTGCTGTCTGAGTTTCACGAAGACAATGGAGATGGTCAATATCGTGTAAATTTGCTTTTGACGACTGTACACCGGAACGAGATTTAATTTTTTATTACCTGAACATTAATTTTGGCAATGTAACTGAAGTATTATCTTTCTGTGTAGTTGTAATTTTTTTAGTTATGGAGAGTGCATATTCTCTGCGTTTGTAGGCTATTACTAGATTCACCCATGTTCAACGCTAATATTTCTTTAAAATGTCATGTATGCCCACATCAATTTGTGTATCAGTTTCCACATACTTTTTGTCATTTTTGAAATAACGAGATTTAATTTTTTATTACCTAAACATTAATTTTGGCAATGTAATGAAGTACTATCTTTCTGTGTAGTTGTCTTTTTTTTCACTTATGGAGAGTTCAGATTCTCGGCGTTTGTAGGCTATCACTAGATTCACCCATGTTCAACGCTAATATCGCTTTAAAATGTCATTTATGACCACAATGATTTGTGTATCAGTTTCCACGTTCTTTTTGTCTTTTTTGAAATTAATAAAGTTTGGGTATTGATACGTATTTTCTGTTATGTTTTCCAAATAGCTACATCCTGTCTTACTGTGATTGCCATGGATTCCAGATGCCAAGTGATGGATTTTTCGCATGCCAGATGCACGTACTCGTGACCGGCTGCCTAACCGTGAGTGTTTTGTGGGACGATCACACAGGACCCATTTGTCCGTACGCTGCAGTGGCGATTAGAAGTAACATAACATCTTTTATGGTGGTCTAGGCCCAAGTTCAGTTTATTGTGAAATAAAAGTACTTTACAAATTGTAAAGTGTTAATGTTTTCTTTTGAGAACCAGTTTATTATTTAAAAATGGGACGTGCTACGTTGTAAGTCGCTGTGTGTTCATTTTCGGGTTCTGCATCATGGCACATAGGTGATTATGGGCGCATTTGGCTATGCTGGAGAGGAACGTCATCCAAAAAAGGTGTAGAATATCATTAGGGTTGGTTATGTGATGGTCAGGGGCGGCCCATATGATTTAGTGATGTCAGGGCAATTTATGTTAGGCAGATGCAGCAATGAACAAGACTAGTGATTGCGAATGATTTTACAAATTTTGTAGGAATTGTGTGCACACCTAATATGACAAATTATTTGTGTATTCTTTTGACAGTTTTGAGAAGAAAAAAAACGTGGGTGGATTTACAGTAAATTTGCGTAAGGCTTATTGGCAACGACCGAAAAGCATGGTGTTGGGGAGGTGGGAGTGTTTTCGTATTTGACAAGTGTCATTATGTAGTTACAAAAAATAGTGGTATACCTTTACTGACTGAGGGGTAGGCTGTAGCCATGGGGAGTGGGCAGAATGTTGGGGTCATTTTATAAGGTCGTGAGCCGCACAATGTGGCTACTGGGCATGACCAGAAGGGAGAAAAGATAGGATTAAAGTGGCCATGTCCACCTAGGACTGGCTTTGTGGTAAAGTTGTTTGACATTAGGATACATTTGAAAGGGAAGAAAAAAGTGCTTGTGGTACTATGTTAACAGAGTTTCTTTTTGCTTTTTGCAGGCTGCCATGGAAAGCCATGGAAAGCGAAGAGGGTACCTGTATGGAACACCCGCCTTCCCTTTCTATGGTGGCCATCTTGGAAAATGATTTTGTTTCCTAAACTGGGACGCCACAGGCGTCCCGGTTTAGGACGATAAATCCTCTTTTTTAGTTGCACGGGTTACTGCTTTGGAAATCTAGATTGTTAATGGCATTCATCCCCCATTTGAGCGGTGGAAGGGGGGTAGTGATCCAGAGATCTTGTTATGCACTCTTGCTTTCATTGGGCTGATAACTTGGCCTGCTGGCCCTTTATTCACAGTTCCAGTTCCTGAAACAGAGGATGAACGCTACAATATTTCCTTAGCATAACACAAACTGCAAATGGAAATGTTGGAAAATCTTATTGCGTGTATGTACTTTACTGAGAAATTTAAAGTAGATGGGGTCTATGCGATTATTTTTTTATATGTATTTTTTAACTGTGAAAGGTGGTTCTTAAAGGAACATTTATTTTGTTTACGGATGGCTTTTTTTTGGGAGGACAGCTAAGAATGAAAGTTGCGGACGGGAATGAGCAAAGAGGAACCAAACAGTAATATGGAGGGGTAGGTGGACGGGGGGAAATGTTGTGCATGTGTTATTTGTAAGGTAGGGGCAGTGTTTCTCATGCTCCTTCATTACAGCAGTGGTGCTGTTTCTTGGGGAGGAGGGATGGCATGTCGTTTTCAGATAAATAGCACTTTTGCTAAAAGTATATACTGTGTACTAGATTGTTAATGGCTGAGTACAAATAGGTGTTGGAGCTGTGCAAGGGAAATGTTGAAGGGCAAGTTCGTACATCAGTGAAAAATGTAGTTCCACACTGTCCACGAGGCATAGATCTTATTCTTAAGTATGTACGGGTTCTCGGACACGTCACCATGCTGTGCGCCAGCATATGGTCATGTGGCATTCTCCGGAAGGTGTGCAATGAAGTCAGATGTTCGTTTACATTATGGTTACGTGCCACTACTAGAAACCTATGAACTTCAGTAAAAAAACTTTGTTAAAGGGACGTTATGGTTAAGTTGCGCTACTAAAAACCTATGAAATTCAGTAAAAAAAACTTTGTTAAAGGGACGTTAAGGTTAAGGTGCGCAACTAAAAACCTATGATATTCAGTAAAAAAAAACTTTGTTAAAGAACATTATGGTTAAGTTGCGCTACTAAAAACCTATGAAATTCACTAAAAAAATCTTTGTTAACGGGACGTTATGGTTAAGTTGCGCTACTAAAAACCTATGAAATGAAATTCACTAAAAAAAACTTTATTAACGGGACGTTATGGTTCCAAGTAAAACCGAAAAACCCTTGAAATTTGCCACTTATGGTAAGCTAAGCAACCATAACTCACGCAACTTAACCATTAAGTCCTATTTTTTTTAGTGAATATATATATACACACATTGTAAATGCCGGACGCAGCTTCACCACAGAAACAGAGCCAGAAACACAGGAACTGGAATGAACATGATGGCAGAAACCAGAAAGACGGCAGCGGCCATTACAAAAATCACATTCCACTGCAATATGCCTGTTTTGGAAGCCATCCACCCCTTCTTAGTGCTTGAACCAATCAAGGAACATGACAGCAAGGATCCCCCCGTAATATCGCCAGCGCAAGCCATGCTTTGGTGAGGCTTAGCTCTACATGCTTGTTGACATGATACTGGAGCATGCCAGGGAGCTATTTTCTGCTCACCAGCACTGTAGCACGCAGCTCCGGAGGAAAGGAATCTGGGAGGAAGTTGCCCGGAAGGTGACTGCTGTGGGGGTGGCACCACGCAGTGTCAAGGACTGTCACAAGCGCTGGGGCAACCTGTGGTGGAGGGTGCACAACCTCCTTGCTGTACACCGCAGGCACTGCACAGGTACAAGTGGCGCATCATCCTCCCCCACCAAGCTGCTTCCCTAGGAGGAGAAGTGCAGCAGTGTGCTGCATATGGAGGGAATTGAGGGAGTTGGTGCAGCAGAGGCCGGATCCGGGACACCTGTTGAGGCCAGGGAGTACACAATGTACCCCAATGTAAACCTCACACCATCCCTCCCTGCTCCCCCCCTGTACCACCATTGCACTTACATGGCCATAGCACTGGCCACATCATCCAGACCTGAACCAGTACTAGCATTGCCTCCACACCTAGTCAATATGGCACAAAGCAAGTCGCATGCCCTGCCTTCCATGCATGACCCATACACAACCACTTGACAAGGCACCACACAGTGGTCCACATCCTGAGTATGGCGGTCCCAAAACAAGGATGCCTGTAAGGTCACCGACACAAATGTCACTGTACCCAGACACACATGATGATGCCCCATTACACTGTCTGCTAGGGACATAGCGCCCAATAGGTCTGTTTGGAATAGAATCACCAGCACTGCTGGCAAAGGTGCTGCTGCTTCAATGTCACCATCACCATGGGACTCCGTGGGAATGGGGACTGCCCAAATATGCCACCGGAACACCCTCTTTGCTGGGACTTGCAATGACCCTGCTGCACCGGTGAGTCAGGCAGTGGATCGAGCAGCACATGGACAGCCACACCCTTCCACATGCACCAGCGGAATACGGCCAACCACTCAATGAGGCCCAGGGTCACCTGCACACTGCATCACACCCACCCCCTGCAGGCACACCCATAGACAATTGCATTGACACCATTGCTATGACCTTGACCATACACCCAGGCCCCCACCCACAATAACCATCACCTGGGAACCCTGATGAACACCTCATAGGTAGCCTGTACTTCCAATTGAAAAAAGATAATCCCTGATGCAGACACTGGGCATTCTGGCAATGAGTACTGTATGTGTTCCTGTTGTGCCCCGACTGCCACCACACCACAACCCTGGTAGCCCTCACCTGCATGCACACATGGGCAGCCACCCATCCAATGATGAGTGCATGTCCCTTACATGACCCTGTCAGCCCTACCATGAATCCCCCACACACATACTGGGCATGCAACAGGATCACACATTGACTACAGTCACCCCCCCTTAAACCTCCCTCAAGACCCCTCATCACATACCAATGACCTGCAAACGGGCAGACCGGTATGCCACTAGCACAGCCAAATACGGGTGTACATGGAAGCAGTCTCAGCACAGATGTGTTGTATGTGTCGCCTGCACAGTGCCTGCAGCTGTGGCCACACAACACAAGCATGAGTGCGGCATACCATGCAGAACTGCGTGTTCCCACAATGTAAGGCTGCACAATCACCATTGTGCATGTAACTGGCCAATTGTTAGCCAGGCTGGTCATAGACATCATGCCTTTCATTAACCCACAGACACGCCATCTGAGACGGACGACGGCCAACCAGATACATCAAGGGGCACCAGACGTGCAAGGCGAATGTCACAATGCCCATCAACTTCCCCTGACAGTTAATCTGGCACTGTGCACTTCACAACTGCCACCGTGCACCAGGCATCCCTTGTGGAGGACACCCCAGCTGCCACTGTGCACCAGGCAGCCCCTGTGGAGGAAACCTTAGCTGCCCATGTGCAACAGGCAGCCCCTGTGTAATTTATCCCAGCTGCCCCTGTGCAACAGGCAGCCCCATTGGAGGACACCACAGCTGCCATGAACTACCTGGCAGTAGCCGCTGTGGAACAAGCACACACACAGGGAATGGAATGCAGGCGGCCACCACCCCACCCCAGCAGTCTGACTACCATGGCACTGACACCATTGATGGGGATGCAGCTGGAGACGCTGGTCTTGACACTGGGAACGACAGCAATCACACCCCAGATGTGGGGGCTCCATTCAGCCCCATGGGCCTATCAAGCCCACAGCGCTCACCCTACCCCTCTGTCAGGGAACTGAATGTTCATCTCAGATGCATGGATGAGCATCAGGACCCCCACACTGCCTTGGTGCAGCAGCACCTGGAGAAATCCCGCCTCATGAGGGAAAGCAGACAGGCCATTGGACGTCAACTGCAGCATTTGTACATTTGGCCAGGAGGGTCTGTGAGGGGAACAACAACCAGTCCACAATAGCTAAGACAATGGCACTGGCCCTCCAGGCTTGCATGGGCTGATGCACAAGTGACCACACACCGTTGGCCTCCACCTGCAAGTAGGGCATAAGCATGGTCATCCTAAGGATCACACATGGCCATTGAACACTTGCACCACATGTGTCTAGTTGTGGAGGGGGAGGAGGGAGGGAGTGTTGCATAGGGGGAGGCGGGAGTGATAGTTGAGAGTGATAGTTGGGGTAGGGGGGAAGGAAAGTTGGGGATGGTGTTAATGGCCCACCTGCTGTTACAGTAGTTCATGTACAATATATTTGGTTCTGCAAACAAATCATGACTGGACATTCTGTTTTTGCGTGTGTATAAAGTGTTTAATTTCATGTGCTCAAAAGTACGTAACATCAGTTGTGCACCATGTGGTTGTGACTAGTGTTCAGAAGAAGTTGTGTATTAGTGCATCACCTGCATGTTGTCCATCCATGGCCTCCCGTCATCGCCATCCTCCTCCTCAGCGGGGTCCTTGTCCAGGGGCAGTGCAATGTTGCATCGAATACACATAGTGTGCAATATTCCAAAGGCCAGGATGTTCTTGCCCACCTTTATGGTGCTATACATTAGGGCACCGCCGTATCTGCTGAGGTAGCAGAACCTTGTTTTGAGCAATCCAAAAGTCCTTTCTATAGTGCCCCATGTATGTATATATGTGCATGGTTGTGGGCCTCTTTGTGCATGTCCAGTAGACGTCTGATGGGTGTCATCAGTCATGGCGTGAGGGGGTATCCGGCATCACCTGCATGGGAGTGACAGAAGAGGGATGGAATCATTGTGATGCCAATTTAATGTCAGTGAAGTGTGCATCTACCCATTTCCCACATTTACGTAACACAAGATGTAGCAAATGGCACAGATGACCCTAATGGCTGGTGCAATTTGACACGTATTGCCATAACCCCATTAAAATGGTTAGTCAATCATTTCATCTGAGACTTTTCTGAGTGTTCACTGTCTGCAGTTATACATTGAAATGGCCTTAAATGCTGCTATGTGTATTTTTGTTGGTATGTGAACAAGGGTGCATGGCTGTCTACCAGGATCATCGTATCTCGTATGGTGCTACCAATCTGCCTACGACAGATGCAGCGTCCAAGAGGCCTGACACTTCTGTGAACAGCTGCACCAGTAGGCAGTGTGCTCACAGGATCACCAGCAACGTTTACAATGGTGCAAATCCTCCCGTGTCCCTATCCCCATTGCGTACCATGACCCTCCATGGTAAGGGGGACTTGCATTTTACTGGCACCTGGCTTACTGGGCTGCACCAACCTGTAATGGCCCTGTAAGACCGGGGCCCTGTAAGACCGGTAAGCCAGGTGCATGTAAGGTGTCAAGAGTCCGGCAGAACCCCGGAAGGAGCACAGTCGGACTTCCTGCCGGCCTCCTGATGTGGCCCATGTGCGGGTTCCCTTTGATGTCTCTCACACATTGCTGCCCAATTCCACTGCATTGTTCATTCATGTTGTGTGTATTGATTGCTTCACCATGCTATTCTCCATCTTCTGAGTGCTCATATGTCAATTTGTATGTATGCCATCACAGGTACAATTTTTTGTATGATGGCACACTGATGTGCTTCGATTTTGAATATGGGTACATGGGTGCAGTGATATGTTTATCGTTCATCACACATGATGCAGCATGGGTGTGTTTGTCATTTCTTGTCAGAGTTGGGTACTGTTTGAGGTGGGTGTATGCACTGTAATGTGTAATTGGTGCCTGCTGCACAGTTGTGTAGGGGATGGCGGGCTGTCGATTGGAATGGCTCAAATTGCCTTGGTACCTATACAGCGTTGTTGACTGGGTGGTTTGCAGTCACTTTTCCATCACTGATTCTCCCACGCCTTGCCATGTTGCCCTATGCCTCCATGCCCTCTTTCTATGCCCATTGGGTCAGCCCGTACTGTGTCCGTTGACATGTCGTGCATTGTTCATCACTGCCATTCATTCCTGTGCCCCACATTCATATTCACATACATGGCACATGCATATGGATATGTGCTTGTTAGGCAGAATCATATGCAGTACCCTTTGGGAACACTAAACACAATTAAGACTACAAGTGGCAGTACAAATTCAGCTTTGGTACAAGCCTGTACTACACAGTAAAGTGGTAGCAATGGCTGAGCAGCCAGACTTATATCAAGAGTAAAGTGAGCAGTGTCAGAAGTTACACAAAGGACAGCAATTATTATGGTTCAAATAAAAACTGACTCAAGGTTTCTGAGTGAAAGAATATACATTTATTTACACAATCATTTGTAAAACAGATCACTAAAGTAAAGCAGCAAAAAATCACAATCTTAATATACTACACCACACCCAATGAATTCTGGACAAGTTAAGCTCAAAATGAAGTGTGAGCAAACTCGCACTCCAGAAATTTCAAAAGGGAGGGAAAGACAAAGTTATTCACAATCAAGCAGCACCAAGTAAGTAGGCAGGGCAATCTTGAAAAGGCTTGCTACAATGAGGATTCAAATCAATAGGTCTGGGCCAATGTTAATGGTTCCGAGTCTTTGCAGAGGATCACACAGTTCAGAGTAATTTGCGGTTAAGTCTTTGCCAAGAATTTGAAATGAAGTTGGTAGGAGGGAAAGTTACTTAAAAGAGTAGAGAAGGACAAGCCCTCTGATTGGCGAAAGATTTAAAACACTTTCACTGCGGTTGGACGGAATGAACAACCGGGTTTAAACAGTACCTTAATAGAAGTAGAATGCTGTCGCTGAGGCAGAAATTCCTGGCAGATCCTGCAGGCTCATGGTTCCTGAAGCGACTGTCAGACTGACATGAAGGATGAAGACTGGAGGGTCCTGCACTGCCCAGGGAAGAAACCAGCAGCAGGGCAAAGCAATGAATAAAAGGTGCGCTCCTTAAAACCCAAACAGGGTCTGGTTCTCCTGGCTATCTGGTTCACTCCAGCAATGCACAGCAAATTTGACCAGGGGAGGCCTTGCTTGGTGTTTGGCGAACTGGTTGGTCCCACCAGCTCAAGGGTAGAAGATTCCTTTCAGATCTTCTTTGTCGTCAAAGTGTAGGCGATTCGGACCCACAGCAGGGCTTCACCGGGAGGTTCAGTAGTTGCAACAGTCCTCTTCCTTCAGCCTCTCTTTTGTTCTCTCGATCCAGTGGTGACTCTTCCTTCTAAGTCCCAGAGACCTGCTTTTTATACAGTTTTCCCCCATTCACACATCCTGGCTGTCAATCACACAGCAGGGTGGCTGTCCTGGTGGGACAGTCACCTAGCCAATAAAGCAGGAGTGCGACTTGGGTCTCCAAGGAGACCCTGTGCAGGGGGCCTAAAAGCCCTCACTCACATTCAGCCCACTCAGACTCTCAGGCGCCTAAGGAGGGATTCTGAGCAGAAGCCCACCAAAGGACGGTGAACAAAGGAACCAAACCTGGTTTGGCGCACAAAGTACAACACAAGAAAGACCTTTACAACAACAAATGGCCAATAAACCCAGCAGGAACGAAATAAAAGTAAATGAGGTCCAGCAGATTAAAGTTTGAGGCTACTAACTTAGCCTAAAACAGTACCAAGGCTATTTTCATAGACTGCGGTAGGTAAAATATGGTAGATACCACTGCCACCAGCCAAATCTTAAAGAAAGGGGAACGAAATAATGTTCCATGAGAAACAGACAAAAAGGGATAACTATTAACCCTTTCCAGTACTCTATGGAAGATCGTTTGTACTGGGTCTGTGGATTTAAAAAGACTAATAAAGTCAATGGCAACTTTACATGTTCTGTGAGACAGTAGTCAGTCCCAGAAAATGAAGTTTAAAGTGGGAATTCTGAAAAAGACAACCCTGTGTCACACACAGTAAAAAGATGATGCCTATGGAGTAGATGAGGCTCCACAGTCCATGAACACAAAAAGGTAAAACACACAGCAAAACACAGGTAAGAGTGGGAAAAAGAGGCTCACACTCTTACCAGGTGAAAAAAAAAATCCTAGAAATTCAGCAAAGCAGCTGAGGGACTCAGTAAGTAAGGGAAATTAGCCATTCTGGAGAATTGGCCCTAACAGTGCTCCTTTGATAGACATATGCACTGCCTACACGCTGTGGGGTTCACTGCTGGTGGTGGGTAGGATTGCATTCAGTTGACTTGTCTGTTATGCAGGCAGTGGGGGATGTGCACAGTCTTATTGCAATGATTTTTGTAGATGGTGTTATGCATTATGGTACATGGGTACCTCTAGGACTTCAAAATAATTGGGACTGGGTGTTATCTGTGGGATGTCTTAACCCACTAATCCAAGCCCTGCAACATCACTGTGCATTGCTGGCAGCAGAAACATCATAATGGCTGCCGGAAAGCATGCTGCTCGCCAGAAATCACCAGGAAGTGCGCAGTGAAAACCTGAAAAATAGGCCACCATCTACTTTTGCCTATGTCAGTGGTAACACAGGAGACCACTGCAAAAACCCATCATTTGGCTGCTCACAGAGCAAAATCATTGCAAAACAAACAGAGCTGGTTTCAAAAATCCGTTTTTAATTGGTGTCCAATTTGTAGAAATCATGGCTTAAAAACCACCCAAAAAGATCCAACCTCCTTGTTGGGTGGTCAACATCATTCTCCTTCTGGAATCTACATAAATATAAGGTCCACACAAGTGTATCTATATCTGAACAAAGTATAATTTTGAGGATTGCTTACAGGAAGAAATCTGTCAAAAATGGGTGTAATACCGTTACTCACCTCTACCAGAAGCCGGCGTTTTAAAACCATTTTGGGTAAGGTTGAACATGGAACTCAAACTATGCCAAAGAAAGACTTGCTATCAGAAGCCTAAGAGGTGGATACAATTTAAAACCATATTTTGAAAAGGCTTGAAGCAAGAAATAGTTTAATATATAATGTATGTGTTAAAAATGTGAGTTATATTATAAGAAAAGACAATTTTTAGACATTGGGTTAAGAGTTAAAGTTTCCCACACTGTGTTCAAACAAATTCCACACCTTCTGCCTGGACCAAGGAGACTTCCCCCTGCCCTTGGCTAAAAGATTGACAGACTGTTGTGAATAGGAACTAGGAGGGGCACCCTGGCCTGTTGCTCTCAGTGCAGACAAAGGAATCCTTGGGCTGAATAGAAAATGCTAATTCGGGTGTGACTGACAACAAACTGCTGGCAGGAAGGAGAGACATGTGACCTCTGAGTCAGCCCAGACCTTGGAGGCTGAGACAAACCATTGTGTGGATTCAGAAAGCACAGCAAATATATATTTTAGAAACATGCTTATAAAATATTATACCGAATTTACAAAAATGTGAAACTTTGAGATTGTCAAAATGAAAAATTCGCTCACAGTTGAAGACTAAGCTCGACTCTGTGCGATGTTCTGAGACCAAACCCCAGAATTATTCATATTGTAGCTACTATGTTTATGTCAGGAACCTGAAGAATTACATAAATGTGCTCAGATGGGGTGTAAATGCATGTCTAAAAATTGGTGCAGAAATAATATTGAGAAACCCACCAACCCACCAAAAGCGCAAAAAGTGGTCATTTCTGAACCAAAGCTCTTAGGAAGATTAGAGTTGAACAGAAATGTACCTTAGTTAATCTGTCATGTGATTTATGTAGTATTAACAAGTTGTGTATATTGTAAATATGTGTTTTAGGAAAAATAAGATATACTGTACAGAGAAAAGGGGAGTTTTTTTCCCTAAGCCATAAACATGACACAGGATGACACACTGATCCTTTCTCCAATCAGGGGATAGGAAATTCCCTGACCTATCAGATCCTTAGAGGGTTGGGCATTGTAGAATCAGCCTCCCCACCCACTTTGAAAATACATAAATAGGGACTCCTGAGGACAGGCAAGACACAAACTTTTTCGACTGCTCAACTGATGTCTTGGTGAAGCACCCTGCAAGAAGACCAGATCCAGACAATATCCAGACAGAGACTCTAGTACCAAACTCTAGAACTTTGAAGAAGAGAGGCCTAACCCAAAAGCTGAACCCTTCTCAGCAGGCCTTAAGAACCTAGCAACCTGATTCTAACCCCTAAACCTCCAAGGGGCTCTCACATTCAACAGCCGGGCTGAGCTGTTTTGCTATTCTAGCCAAGAACCCTGTGCTAGAACCAAGATCCAGACCCAGAAAGCAGAGCTGTATCCCGAACCCATCAGATCCAGTCCAAGAGGCTGCGCAGACCGCAGTGCAGTGCTGAGAGCAGAACTGAGACCTGGCCGGTGGTGAGAGAATCCCAGCCAAACCCTTGACCAGATCTTTGACGGGGCCCACTCCATTCCAAAGGCATAGGAGTGAGTATCTAGTCTAGAACTGTATATAACCAATCCTCTTAGTTTAAAGTAATCCTATTCCATAAATTTCAATCTGTCCAGAACTGCATTACAGAACCTCTGTCTTTCCTAAATTCTTCTCTCCTCCACATAATCCTTGATAATTGTAGTGATAATCATCTTGGCGCTAATATATATTTTCTGGAGAAAGGCAATCGTCTCGTTCAGACAGAAACCATCCGGAGGCGCCTCTGGATAGGTGGCTGGGCTGTCGTGTAGTTTGCGGCTCCATAGACTCTTTAGTGTTAAGAAATCTTTGTTTCTAATCTTTAAAGCGCATCTGTCATTTTTGAAATCTTGACTTTGTTTCTGAAAAATCTACCTTGATTAAAACCTCTGTAACTTTTGAACCGCACGTCCTAGAACCAAAATGTAACTGTCATTTTAAAGCTGAGATCCTAATCTTTCCAACCAACAGTCCTTATAGTTATTCCATAATGACGTTTCCCGCAGGCTGAAAAATTGCTGCAAATTGCAATTTAGCTCCATTTCACCACATGTCAAAATAGCTGTTTCTTGTTTTCAATTGCTGAATTCCGTTTTCAATCTGATAATCATTCATATTCATCGCTAGTGTTGACCTGAACCAATCCAAAGTAACTCTCACTAATTCTGAATCTCCTTTAGTGAATTAAAATCATTTTAGCATATTTTCCCTTTCATTGCAATCACATTCAAAAGTATTTTTGCCTGTTTTAAAATCATACCTGTTTTCTCTAAGCTTGCTGGGGGAACTGGCATTGAACTGCATTGTTGATTCATATTTCTGAAACCTGTGTGCCCTCATTTCCATCTCTTTATATTGCATAGTGGGGGGAGTGAGTAGTCACAGGGGAAAAAGTAATCATATTATCTTTTGATTTAAATCATATCAAGTTTATTTCTGTGTTGCATTCTTGCATTTCCTGGAATCATACAATGTATTCTCTGCTACATTAACCTTTCTATTTCTGCTCCTGACTGATTAAAGAGATTGTTGATAGTGTAATATTACCCATTGCTGATCATTGTTCCTATTCATAAGTGTGCTAATCAGATACTATTCTATTCATAAAAGTGTGATATATATATATATATATATATATATATATTGTTCAATTCTTCAAATAAACCTTTTAATTTTCAAAACAAACCTACTTCTTGGCTCAGTGAGGTCGGGGAGATTCAAAGAGAGGGGCGTTATATAAGGGTTCATCATCCAGATTTAAAGAACTTTGACATAAATATATATATATATAAATAAGGGCTTCCATTGGGCGTCGCATACTAAGCATTTACTTAGTTGGAGTGCTGTATTAAAGTCACCTACAGATTGAGGGCTCCTCGCAGGACTTCTGGATTAGATCTACCACTTGTGCAGCTTAATACCGTGTGCTAACTAATAGGATACATAAATCCTGTTGGGCTACCATGCTGTGTTACACTGTAAAAGCACCCCTCAAAAAGGAACGCTCTCAGGAAACGGTCTGTTATGCAAAATAAAATAATAAACTTCTGTAAGTCAGGAAGGAAATCAATTTCCAGAATGGCGACATTGGTAGACATCAAGATAGCTCGAGAGCACCTGTTACATAAGATATTTGTGAGAGGTGAGTGGACTGAGCAGGACCAGAATGCATGGTTGCAGGCGATCACACAACAGGTCACTGCAACTGGGTTAGATATCTGATGAGATCAGGGTCCCTTACATGTGGCCCTAAGTGAACTATATATGGCCCCTAAGGCCAAGGATGAGCACAACAAGATTGTCAGGATAGCGGCATATTTATATTTATATATGGGAGCCATACAGGACAAATGTGCTGAGTGCCAAGATCTGGCAAGTAGGCAACTGTTGGCATTAGAGAAGGCCCAATCTGGTCTGGACTCTTCTAAGCACAGGCTGCAGAGGAGCCATGAGTCAGAAAACAAAAGTAGGCAGTATCTAGTTAAAATCAAAGAGGATATGGGTATCCTGCAACAGGAAAAGGCAGGCCAGGATACCAGAATTCTGGCCTTGCAGAAGGAGTATCAAGAAGGTTTGGACTCCCTACTGCAGAGCCAGAAAAAGCTGGAGCAACAACTGGATTTCAATAGGGCATGCGCAGAGCAGGTAGTCACCCTGCAAAGCCACCTAGATAGAGAAAAGACAGAGCACAACAAATTATTACACCTAGGCTGAATTTGAGGAAGAGCGCCAGAAAGCTGGTGCCCTTCAAAGGCAGATGGACGACCTGGTGGCACAGAGGCAGTCTCTTGCTCAGGAAAGGGATACCTTACGCCAGGAAGTCTGTCACTTAAAAGGGAAACTTGAGGACAATCACCTGGCCCTCCAGGGACTTGGTGACCTCCAAAAAGAGCATCAAAACTTGTTAGAGCACACTAGGAGGGTCGAAGATGCAGTAAAGACTGGCCCAGTACTCCAAGACAAACCAGGAAGCACAGAGAGAAAATGAGGCTCTCTGTCAGCACAATGATAGGCTCCAGCGACAGGTAGCCATTCAAGAGAGACTGATAGAGTATAGTAAGGCCTTGATTGAGGAACAGAAAGCTCAGGCTCTTGCATGGCAATAGGGAGCAGGGGCTGATAGAGATGAGGTTCGCTGGGAAAGGGATACACCTGAGCATAACCTTAGGGACCCTAGTACCAGAGGCCTTCATCTCTCCCAGTCCCTGGAATCTTCCACCCCCATGTCTCCTGGTGCACATGAGCTCAGGGCCACGGGGATGGCAGATTACTATCCAGTCAGAAGTATGGGGCTTATAGGCCAGTACCTCCCAGAAATGGATGGGCGGGCATCTGGGTATGGGCACCCAAGTACTGTGAAGTTTAGTGGGGAACCCCAGGAGAGTAGGCCCACTAAGGGCATCCTGAAAACCTCTGCTCAGTTAGGTCAGTGGGGGGGTACCCATCAAATCCTGGGAGCAAGGGGGAATCAGAAGACTCCTCTGAGCGTCCCAGGACACAGGAGACTAGGTCCCCACATTCTGCCAGCCATTCCCAGGCTCGCAGAATCCGGGAAAACCTGGAAGATCAGAAGGGCACCTCTGGGAGCAGTGCCTCTGAGTCAGAGGATGAATGGACCAGGGTTACCCGAATCAAGAAGGCCAATAAGGCAAAAAGGGTCTTGCTTAAGGACCCCTTAAAACAGATTAAGACAATAAGGAGTGTCATCCCACCTTATCACAAGAACGCCAAGTATTCTGTGTGGGAACACTTAGAGCTTGTTGAGCAAATGATGGAGACTTTCCATTTGAAAGACAACAGTATCTGCATTCAGTATGTAAAATGGACATTCTCCCCAGAATACTCCAGGTTGTTTCCGGGGCTGGAGGACAAAAATCATTCAAGATGGTCCACATATAGGGCGGCCATCTTAAAGCACTTTTCTGTTCACAGAAATCCCCAAGAGGGTCGCAAGGCAGCCTACAATTTGCAATGTGGGAAGGATCAGGCTTCACAAGAATGAGTTGAAGCGTGCCTTTGCACAGACTACCAAAAGGGTGCGCACAGACAGTAAAGAATTTGTTAATACGTTTTTCCATGCGCTGCCAAAATACATCATGACCCAGCTAGTGAGAGATTTTCATGAGAAAAGGTCACTAGACTGGGTCATTGAACAGGCCACCCCAATCTATGAGGTGCAGAAGCCAAGAGAAAAAATAAATAATGCTCAGAACAGCCCCAAAACAACCAGCACCCCTGCTGCTGCTAAGGTGGCAGAGGTAAAGGTTGCGCCCATGTTAGATTTGGAGATGGAGATGGGAGGGCACAAAAACCTGCCTGTGCAGAATAATTCCAAGCCCAGAAGGCCCTCGGGCCAGTCACAGACAGGGAGCCAAATGGGGTCCCTCACTCCCCTGACTATGTAAGTCCTCGCTACAAGGGAAACTGACCCATCCTGGGTTATGTGTGGACTCCTCAAGCCCAATGGGGGGGATCCAACCAAGCACCTAACACAGGGAACTTCCCTCTTAACTTCCCCCAGGAGGGCAGAAGTTCCCCAAATCCTGGGCAGAACTTTTCCCCCAGGTACCCACAGAATTTCCAACCCCAAAATCATCCATCCTTCTTTCCCCACTTTCCTGAGCCCAGACAACCTAATCCGGGAGAGGGGAGGCCAAGGGTGGAGGGGTACCCAAATCTTCCCAACCTGGGGTACTACCAGAGATGGGATAGCTACCCTTCCCGGGATCAGCCCAGGGGAGAAAACAGAACCCTGTATCAGCCTCAGCGGGTTTCACAGCTTGAGCGCCAGGTCCAAAACATGGCACAGGATCTGGGTCGCATGCTGAGGGCTCAGCAGAACCCTCAGATGAGCATGCCATCACAGAATGCCTCAAACTCTGAACCTGGTGCTCCAGAACAATGACGGTGACAGAACCCCGATAACTCACCGGTTCCCAGGGAGGAGGCACAAGGGGAAGGGGGTGTAAAGCCTTGGAGGAAGCTTCCTTCCCCACTTGTAAACTGCCTCTGGAAACCCAGGAACAAAATCTACTACCCCTGAAAGTCTGCCACCCAAGAAGCAGAGGGGGGTAGGAGAAACAAAGGACCCAAACAGACCCATTTTGAAGAGGAGGTACCGATCTTCCAATTTGAAGGAGAGGGATCCTCAGAGGATCCTGGGAAAAGGATCTTCTCCTTCAGAGATGGGGGAACTCCTCCCAAAGAAAAATGGGTCCCAAGGGATTCAAATCCAGACTTTGTAGATGTGGGGACTGAGCTAGCGCCACCCATCATCCAATCTCAGAACCAACAGCGTCGAAATCCCCTGGTTCAAACCCATCCTGGTGACTGCCTCCAAAAAGGGGGGGGCGGCCCAGAACCGGAACCAGGGGAACTCAAAACTTCTCCTATCTTCAGTTGCCAACTTTTTCTTTCAGATTCCCAAGACTCCCCACAGAATTCTCCCCAAATCTCTTCTCTCTCCATGTCCAAAACTAAAAAACTAGGCCACCGGTTGTCCAAAATGTGCATTATCTGTGCCCCCTTGCGGAGCAGGAGTTAAGATACTATGCCCCGGTTCAAGTACAGGGGCAGGGGACAATTTTGGCACTGGTGGACACTGGATCCCAAGCTACCCTTCTGTCAAAAAAGGCCTTTGATGAACTGAATTCAGGAAGGGGGGAGAAATACAAAATTCCTCTCACCTCTCTTCCTGGACAATTTCAGAACTTTGACGGGAAGGAAATTCCCATCGAGAGGACTGCTGATTTGGACCTTAAAATTGGGTGACACAAGGTGAAACACCCGGTCATAGTAGTAACTCCAGAGGGCACCCCTTGTTTACTAGGGAATGACCTCCTGAGAAGGTTGTCCCCCCTATCAGACTGTGTAACCAAAGGTCCTCTGGACCCAGACTAGCTGACAAATAAAGTTGAAACAGAGTGTCAACCATGTTAGTTTAAATGGCACATGTCACATGGTTGAACAAAAATCTGAGCAAGTAGAATTTCACTTCCAGAACAATCAAATTCCAGACGTGATAGTAATAGCAGTAGGACAACAGACTGGTGATGGGGGGTCCTCTCCATTTCTGAAAATCAAACTTCTTTCCAGTCTAAGGTGGTATTGCACACTGGAAGGAAGCACTGTAAATTCTTTACCAATCCACAATCAGACATTCCCACTCCTATAGTCCAGAAAGATGTGAAATCAGCTCAGAGCCTGGCTGATGTTCAGCAAAATGGAGAGCAGTTGTTCATCCCTGTTCAGTTAAATGAAGGGAAGGACTCTGTTCTCGCCCGAGTGTGTGTGAACATTGGTAAGAGCTTCATCAGCGAAGCCATGTTCCTCCAACTCCCAAAAGATCCAGCCATTCCCATATTTAGACTCATAGACAAATGGAAAATGGATCTGGAAGCACCCAATTCCAACCATCTCCTGCAAAGCAGGTGTATGCTCAAAATCTCCATAGGCAACAAGAGCATAGTCCATAATTGTTGTGTCGTGGGAGACGTCACTGCCGCCTTTTACTTAGGCAGTGACATTCTCAATAGCTTTGCCATTAGTTTGGACCTAATAAACTTCAAAGCTTGGTCCCGATTAGCAGATCATCCCGTGGGCTTTGATGATCCAGAGAAAGCATTTAGGTCAGCTCAATTGCTGCCTTATGCAGTTGAAATTCAGATTGGAGAGGGAGTCACCATCCCAGAAAGGACCCGACAATTCTCCCTGGAAGTGAAAGTTAAAAGAGGAAAGAAATTGAAAAACCCTGATGCCTATGTTCATCTGAATGCTTCTCTCCAACAGCAAGGGTTGGGGGTGAACCCAACACCACTAGTCAACATAGAACATGACACCATTCCAATAGAGGTGGATAACAGCGACTTAAAGAGTATCACTCTAGCCGCAGGCACCATTATTGGAATGGCGGTTGATGACCGACATTTTTCAATTGATTTAGGAAATTAACTCTTAGGACCCATCCCCAAGGACTGTTTTGACAGTGACAGTGATGACAACACAACACCAGACAGGATCTTTACCCGGCATGGGGGGAACTTCCTGGTATACACTTTCTGCCCTTATGGTAAGGAAGATGTGACTTGTGACTTCAGGAGGGATGAGGGGATTTTCCAGGTCCCTAAGGCTGCCTTTCCCACCTGAAGCCACCAGTCCAAATCAGCACTCTGACCAGGGACTTCTCCACCCAGCTGGAGGATGCCGCTGAGATAGTGAAACCGGAAGTCTTTCCAGGCTTCAGGCAGATGGTTGAAGAGAGAGTCAACCTAGCTGATGCCTGTGAGACTCTGGAGCAGAAGCAAAAGTTGAAACAGGTTTTCTTGGATTTTCAAGATCTCTTTGCGGTGGAATCATATGACTGTGGTCGCACCGACATCCACACAACAACAATTCCCACGGATCCTGGCATGACTCCAGTGTTTGTGAAGCAACTAAGCTTTAAGCTGTCTTATAAAATGCGCCCGGTTACCCCTGGGTCTGGTGCGCAATATAAGTAATAAAAACAAACAAACAAATATCGCTTGCCACTCGCATGAATGGAGTCCCTTAATGAAATAATTAAGAACCTTGAGTCTCGTGGGATAATCTGTCCAGTCCACAGCACCTTCAATAATCCGGTGCTGGGGATATTGAAGCCAAATGGCCAGTGGAGACTCTGCGCCGACCTTAGGGAGCTCAACAAACGGGTCCATACTTCCCCATGGCCTCTTCCCTACATTGACCAAGGGCTGGCCCAGATCCAGGGGTCAGGGGTATTCACAGCAATAGACCCGACCAATGGATACTGGACTGTACCTGTCAGTAGGGAGGACCAATACAAGCTCGCTTTTACCTTTGGGGCCAGCAGTACACATGGACCCGGACTTCCTTCGGATACCTCAACTCGGGCAATGAGTTCAACATTTTTCTACATGTGGCCATGCCCGACCTGGGTGAGAGGGGTAACCTGGCTTATGTAGATGATGTCCTCATCAAGAGCCCAACTGTTGAGGAACACATAGCGGAGATCCGTTATGTTCTAACACAGTTGAGGGCCGCCGGATCAAAACTTTCCTTTCAGAAAGCACAGTGGTGTAGAACCCGTGTTAATTTCTTGGGGCATGAGATTACTCCTCAGGGTCTCTGTCCCTAGGAAAAGAAAGTGGAAGCACTCCAGAAATTGAAAGAACCCACAACTCTGCCGGAACTAAGGAGCCTCCTTGGACTAACTAATTACAGTAGAAAGTTCATTGAGGGCTACACAGAGATCACCAGACTCCTGATTCATCTTTTGAATGGGGGTTCAAGTGGGAATGGGGTCCAGAACAAGCCGAGGCAGTAAGACAACTCAAAAGAAGCCTCTCACAAGTGCCGTGCCTACCTTACCCTATCAGAACAAGGAGTTCTTCTTGGAGACAGGGTTCTCTAATACATGCTTGACTGCAGTATTATACCAAAAGCATTACAACGTCAATAAAGTAATCTCCTATGCAAGCAAAACTTTATCATCTTTGGAGGACAAATTCAATGATTGCGAGAAAGCACTTCTGGCAACGGTGTGGGCATTGAAGAATTACCGCCCATTTATCCAGGGGGAACACATCATAGTGGAGACTCCACACCAGCCTCTGCAATATCTCCAAAGTGACAGAATCCGGGCCGGAAATGTGAGTAATTCCCAAATTACTTCCTGGATTCTGTCAATGCAAGGCTTTCCTGTGGAGGTCAGATATGGCCAAAACAAGAAGAGTCTCCTCGCGCAAGTTCTGGCTGACTTGCATGATTGTGCCAGAGAAAACTGTCTCGAGGACGAAAGTCTAAAAATCAAGGACAACATGGAGGCATACCTCAATTCCCCACACAAAGTCTTTGAGGAAGACAAGTGTGAGGGAATGCCCACTGTCTATGTGGATGAATGCTGTTACCATGTTGACAACAACGGTGAAAATAAACTTGTGGCATAGGGAATGCATCAGTGAATGATTCCCCAGAACCCTCAGCTGGACACAAGATTGGTCCCCGAAGTACTCAAGTGGCAGAGTTGATGGCTGTGCATCAAGTCATCCTCACTGCTGTCCAACATCACCTCCATGAACTGGTCATAATCACAGATTCGGATTATGTACGGAACGGGTTCGTGGAGCACCTGGTTACCTGGAAAACCAGAGGCATGCTATGTGCTAATAACAAACCCTTGAAACATGGGAAGTTAATTCAAAATATTGATGATGTGGTCACCTCAAATGGGATGACCATCTACTGGAAAAAAATCAAGGGTCATTCCAAAGTAGAGGGACCAGACAAAACTGGAAATTACTTAGCTGATCAGCTGGCCAAAACCGGGGCCATCCAAGGGGATCTAATAGAGATCGAGTCATTGTTGGGGGAAATCCAGGTCACTGCTATCACTAGGTCCCAGACAAATGCTCACAATGATCTTTCAACTGCACAATGGAGTAAGGAGACCCCAGATGCTGATTTGATTATGGCTAAAAAAGGGGATCCGATAATTGGTATGTTTTATCAACACATTGAGGACCCTGAGAACTTTCCCCTGACTGATACCGATTACATTGGGAAAGAGGACCTCAGAGTGTTGATGAAATGTCCAAAAATTTTCCGAATCCAAGACGGTTTGTTGGTGAGGAAATCCCGAGTTGGCCATGATCAGTGGGTGGTTCCTACCTCATTCCGAAGTCTAATGTTATGTCATGCCCATGATGCGGCCACAGCCGGTTATAGGGGGTTTCATACAACACTTGAAATCTTAAGAGAGGTTGCACACTGGTCACACATGGGCCAGGACCTGGACCAATACTTGAAGGGGTGTCTTGTGTGTCCACAATTTCAGCCAACATCCCTCACACACCGTGCACCTCTCCAAAAGATGGGGATGACACTGCCATGGTCAGATTTGCAAGTAGATTTCATTGGGCCCGTGATTCGCTCCTCTAGGGGGAATAAGTACATGCTGACCGTGACATGCTTATTTAGTAAATGTGTTGAATGTCTCCTGGCCCCAAACTGCAAGGCAGAAACACCAGCTGCCCTGATGATCATCCACATCTTTTTGCTTTTTGGACTACCCCAAAGGATAGAGTCAGACAGAGGTAGCCATTTCACCAGCGAAGTAATAACAAAGATGTGGGAGATACTTGGGGTTAAAAGGAAGCTACATATTGCTTACGGACGAGCCTCTAGTGGTGCAGTAGAACGATACAACAAAACCATTGTGAGCATATTAAAAAGAAAAGTGGCAGATTCTGGGCCAAGTTGGGATATTTTTGTCCTAATGGCCATCAGATCTACCCCGTCATCTGCAACTAAAATGTCCACGTTTGAGCTGATGACTGGACGCAGGATGGTGCTTCCCCAGCATCTGCTCTATAGGACCCAAGAGCAGACATTGATCAATGCCTCCACAACTCATGAGTATGTTGAAAATTTAAGAAAACACCTTCAACATGCTTTTGCCTATTCTCAGCAAAGTCTAGAAAGAACAGCCGACAACATGAAGACCCACTATGACTTAAAGACTACCAGGAAAGAATACAATGTAGGAGACCGGGTTTATCTATACAATTTCCAAAGGAACTAGGCCAAACAGCAAAAATGTCTACCTACCTGGAAGGGACCTTTTGAAATTGTATACAAGATCTCACCAGTTGCCTACAAGATCCGCCTCCCCAAAAGCAGCTTGGCAGAAGGGGAAGACAAGTGGGTCCATATTAATCAGCTAAAGTGTTGCCATCCTATGCACACTCTGCAGCAACTGGAGGCATCTTCTGGAACCCCAGAGGGGGCCACTCCAGATCCATAAAATTCCAACTCTAAAATATTCCACATATAGTCTATAAAATACCATAATAAAAATGTCTCCTGATTTATAAAATGTATATTTTCACCCCACTAAATTAATAGTGGTGGGGAAATGTCTACAAATATGTTTTTGGTTTGTCATCATTGGAGAGAGAGAGAGAGAGAGAGAGAGAGAGAGAGAGAGAGAGAGAGATTAAGAGAGAGAGACAAACCATGGAGACTAACCAAGGAGGTCAACCCGGGGACTGGGAGCAAAGATCTGAGGGGCCCGGAGTATCGCTCAATGCTCCCATCAGGACTGGCGAGGAGAACCGATCGATCCACCCCTGATGGAGGAAAAGGTACTGAACTTTGCCATTTGTGGAATCCAGAGAGATGAGGCTGAAATCCCAGTCTTGCGAATTTCCATTGATGGAAGATCAACGGCCACCGCAAGAGGGGGGCTTGTGGGATGTATTAACCCACTAATCCAAGCCCTGCAACATCACTGTGCATGGCTGGCAGCAGAAACATCACAATGGCTGCCGGAAAGCATGCTGCTCGCCAGAAATCACCAGGAAGTGCGCAGTGAAAACTGAAAAATAGGCCACCATCTACTTTTGCCTATGTCAGTGGTAACACAGGAGACCACTGCCAAAACCCATCATTTGGCTGCTCACCGAGCAAAATCATTGCAAAAGAAGCAGAGCTGGTTTCAAAAATCTGTTTTTATTTGGTGTCAAATTTGTATAAATCATGGCTTACAAACCACCCAAAAAGATCCAACCTCCTTGTTGGGTGGTCAACATCATCCTCCTTCTGGAATCTACATAAATATATCCACAGAAGTGTATCTATATCTGGACAAAGTATACTTTTGAGGATTGCTTGCTCGAAGAAATCTGTCAAAAATGGGTGTAATACCGTTACTCACCTCTACCAGAAGCCGGCGCTTTAAAACCATATTGGGTAAGTAGAACATGGAACTCAAACTATGCCAAAGAAAGACTTGCTATCAGAAGCCTAAGAGGTGGATACAATTTAAAACCATATTGTGAAAAGGCTTGAAGCAAGAAATTGTTTAATGTATGTGTTAAAAATGTGAGTTATATTATCAGAAAAGACAAGACAATTTTTAGACATTGGGTTAAGAGTTAAAGTTTCCCTCACTGTGTTGAAACGAATTCCACACCTTCTCCCTGGACAAAGGAGACTTCCCCCTGCCCTTGGCTAAGATATTGACAGGTTGTTGTGAATAGGAACTAGGAGGGGCTCCCTGGCCTGTTGGTCTCAGTGCAGACAAAGGAATCCTTGGGCTGAATAGAAAATGCTAATTCGGGTGATACTGGCAACAAACTGCAGGCAGGAAGGAGAGACATGTGACCTCTGAGTCAGCCCAGACCTTGGAGGCAGAGACAAACCATTATATGGATTCAGAAAGCACAGCAAATGTATGTTTTAGAAAAATGCTTATAAAATATTGTACCGAACTGACAAAAATGTGAAACTTTGAGATTGTTAAAATGAAAAATGTACTCACAGTTGAAGACTAAGCTGGACTGCGTGTGATGTTCTGAGACCGAACCCCGGAATTATTCGTATTGTAGCTACTATGTTTATGCCAGGAACCTGAAAAATGACAGAAATGTGTTCAGATGGGGTGTGAATTAATGTCTAAAAATTGGTGCAGAAATAATATTGAGAAACCCACCAAAAGTGCAAAAAGTGGTCATTTCTGAATCAAAGCTCTTAGGAAGATGAGAGTTGAACGCAAATGTACCTTAGTTAATGTGTCATGTGATTTATGATTTATGTAGTATTAACAAGTTGTGTATATTGTAAATATGTGTTTTAGGAAAAATAAGATATACTGTACAGAGGAAAGGGGAGGTTTTTTTCCCCTAAGCCATAAACATGACAAAGGATGACACGCTGATCCTTTCTCCAATCCGGGGATAGGAAATTCCCTGACCTATCAGATCCTTAGAGGGTTGGGCATTGTAGAATCAGCCTCCCCACCCACTTTGGAAATACATAAATAGGGACTGCTGAGGACAGGCAAGACACACACTTTTTCAACTGCTCAACTGATTTCTTGGCGAAGCACCCTGCAAGAAGACCAGATCCAGACAATATCCAGACAGAGACTCTAGAACCAAACTCTAGAACTTTGAAGCAGAGAGGCCTAACAAAAAACCTGAACCCTTCTCAGCAGGCCTTCAGAACCTAGCAAACTGATTCTAACCCCTAAACTTCCAAGGGGCTCTCACATTCAACAGCCGGGCTGAGCTGTTTTGCTATTCTAGCCAAGAACCCTGTGCTAGAACCAAGATCCAGACCCAGAAAGCAGAGCTGTATCCAGAACCCATCAGATCTAGTCCAAGAGGCCACGCAGACCACAGTGAAGTGATGAGAGCAGAACTGAGACCTGTCTGGTGGCGAGAGAATCCCAGCCAAACCCTTGACCAGATCTTTGATAGGGCACACTCCATTCCAAAGCCATAGGAGTGAGTATCTAGTCTAGAACTGTACATAACCAATCCTCTTAGTTTAAAGTAATCCTATTCCGTACATTTAAATCTGTCCAGAACTGCATTACAGAACCTCTGTTGTCTATCCTAAATTCTTCTCTCCTCCACATAATCCTTGGTAATTGTAGTGATAATCATCTTGGCGCTAATATATATTTTCTGGAGAAAGGCAATCGTCTCGTTCAGACAGAAACCATCCGGAGGCGCCTCTGGATAGATGGCTGGGCTGTCGTGTAGTTTGAGGCTCCATAGACTCTTTAGTGTTAAGAAATCTTTGTTTCTAATCTTTAAAGCACATCTGTCATTTTTAAAATCTTGACTTTGTTTCTGAAAAATCTACCTTGATTAAAACCTCTGTAACTTTTGAACTGCACGTCCTAGAACCGACATTTAACTGTCATTTTAAAGCTGAGATCCTTATAGTTTTTCCGTAATTGCATTTCCCGCACGTGGAAAAATTGCTGCAAATTGCAATTTAGCTCTATTTCACCACATGTCAAAATAGCTGTTTCTTGTTTTCAAATGCTGAATTTCGTTTTCAATCTGATAATCATTCATAATCATCGCTAGTGTTGACCTAAACCAATCCAAAGTGACTCTCTCTAATTCTGAATCTCCTTTAGTGAATTAAAATCATTTTGGCATATTTTCCCTTTCATTGCAATCAAATTCAAAAGTAGTTTTGCCTGTTTTAAAATCATACCTGTTTTCTCTAAGCTTGCTGGGGGAACTGGGATTCACCTGCATTGTTGATTAATATTCCTGAAACCTGTGTGCCCTCATTTCCATCTCTTCATATTGCATAGTGGGGGGAGTGAGTAGTCACAGTGGAACAAGTGATCATATTATCTTTCGATTTAAATCATATCAAGTTTATTTCTGTGTTGCATTCTTGCATTTCCTGGAATCGTACAAAGTATTCTCTGCTACATTATCCTTTCTATTCCTACTCCCGACTGATTAAAGAGATTATTGATAGTGTAATATAACCCATTGCTGATCATTGTTCCTATTCATAAGTGTGCTATTCAGATACTATTCTATTCATAAAAGTGTGATATATATATATATATATATATATATATATATATATATATATATATATATATATATAGTTCAATTCTTCAAATAAACCTTTTAATTTGCAAAACAAACCTACTTCTCGGCTCAGTGAGGTCGGGGAGATTCAAAGAGAGGGGTGTTATATAAGGGTTCACCATCCAGATTTAAAGAACTTTGACATAAAGATATATATAAATCATGGCATCCATTGGGCATCCCATACTAAGCATTTACTTAGTTGGAGTACTGGATTGAAGTCACTTACATATCCGTGTGCCCATTTGGTACATGCCTTCCAAACCTTTGAAATCATGGATGCTATATGTGTGTGATAGGTTGCATTTGGCACATGCTCTGCTGACTGCTTCTACCCCCCACTACACAGAGGTAATGCATTGGTCATTCTACTCACCAAACAGGCAGGTGCGCTCTGGTGAGTGCCTTTTTACCCACCCACCCACTATACCAGGTCATGCATTGGTCATTCTACTCACCCAAAAGCCAGGTGTGCTATGGTGAGTGCCAATTTAACCCACCCACTAAACAGAGGTCATGCATTGGTCATTTTACCCACCCAACAGCCAGGTGTGCTCTCCGATGTGCCATGCAATGCCGTGTACCCTGGCAGCATGGAGTTCCTCTGTACCATTGAGTCTTGGGTGGATCCAGGAAACCGGGCGCATCAATGAGTGATGAGGTGTTCAGCATCACCGACCATCTGCACATTGAGGGAGTGGAACTGTTTCCGGTTTCGATAGACTGCCTCAATGGCATGTCTGGCCGCCAGCTACACATGAGTGCAATATAATGCACCAATGCAATTGGGCATGCCTGCCAGGCCATGGAAGGCCACTTTGGTGGCATTCACCTGTGCAGGGGCTTGGGGTAGGGCGATGTGGTCTGCCCCATTGTGCAGCAGTACATCCAGGACCTGGAACAGGACCCTTTCAAAACAGGGTTCTGACAGTCTGTGCAGCTCACCCAAGGAGTGTCGTATGTGCCGGTTGCCAGGAAGTGCAGTACCAACACTACCTTCAGCAAGGGGGGGGGGGTGTTGCAGTCCGTATATTTATCAGGCTGCTGATGTCATCATAAATCAGGGTGATCATTGATGAAATGGTCACCCTGTCCAACCGGTATAGTGTGTAGATTTGACTAGGGGTCAGGTTCCAGGGCATGGCCCTGATGCGGGATATTGCTGGCTACCTGCGGGGTGCTACCTGCTTCCCATTGATGTAATGCATGGTTAACTGGTTCCTCATTTGCCTCCTATGCCTTCGGCACCTCCTCTGCCTCTCTGCTGCTTCATACTCAATCTCTCCTTCCCCAGCCCAATTTCTGCTACAGCGATTGCCAGCATGGTTGTGTTGGGAGGGGGTTTGGTGCGGGTGTGGTCCTTTTGTACATTACTAGTGGGTGTGCAGCTGGGGTGATTATGGACCTCTGGGGCCTGTTGCTGCTCCCCTGGCACTGTTTAACACCTTGTCTATGTTGTCGGTATTACAGGTGCAGTATTCACGGTGACCCCTACATTTTTATGGTGGTGTTTCCATGTAGGCGGTACTCAGAATGTGCCCGTACAAATGCTGTGCTGACAATTCAAGCCCGTTAGGCAGCACATCCCGCAGTTTACGGTCACAGTGCTGCTGGATGCCGTGGCACTGTGGGTATGACTTTGCGGTAACAGGGTTTCCGAATTAGCAACTCTTAATGTGCCAGTCCGGAACTGGTGCCGTACTGTGCTACCAGCGGACCGGCATACTTGCAATGAGGCCCAATGTGTTTAAAATTAATAGCAAAAACAAAGACAGTATAGAGCAAAATAAATAAAGACAATTATTTCCTTACACTTTTTGACAATGGATCAACATTAATCAAAAAGCTAGAGTTAATTAAAACCAAAATAGAAGTAAAGAAGACAGTATAAAGATACTAAAAAAAACAACAAACAATATAAAAATAATTGAGAGAAGGCCCATATAGATTTTTAAAAAAAATCAAGGATACAGTGGTAAAATGGTTAGATCTAGAGAACCCAATAAGGAAAACACCAGAACCATGACCATATACTGAACAACCACAAGTACGACCGTACAGTACAGGGCATGCATCCCCGCCCTATGTGAACAGGCTAAGGGGATTTTCCACATAGAAAACAAGCAAACAATGATAATGCTGTCTGGAAGACTAGTAGCGTGGGTCGGTATGATAAAGGATCAGGGTTTTCACAGTTCCAACTATTAAAGAAAGGTGGGGATCTACCACAATATATACCACGGCCACAGATGGATAGGTATAATTTAAAATGCACACTGCCGAGTTTGACTTTTGGTGCAGGGAAATGGATTAAGGAATTAGAGAAAAGGACGTCAGGAATGACATTAGCTATAGCAATATGAAAGGCCTATTGTCATTCATTCTAGAGAAAAGATCTGATGACATTTGGAAAAAAGCAGGGTACCCAAAAGTAACTACACAAATTACAGTGCATGATGGAGCATCATTCAATAACTCTAGAGCAGATGTATGGTGAGAGCGTAGAGTACAATATCCAGATACATTGGATATTGGGGCGATATTACTAGGAATATGAGGGAAGATGAAGACCTCATTACCTTTATTCAGGATATTCAAGATAAATGGAGAACAGAGGTGCATGAACAGTGGGATAAAACTGTAACAATATTTTACCATATATTATGTCAGCAACTTTCAGAACCACTACAGAAGGAGTTAAAGAAACAGGGGGAATGGAAGCAAAACCATGGCCTGAGATACAATTGGCAATCATGCATTATTGCAGAATACTAATGGAAAAAGATAACAACAAAACAGAGAGAAGAAAGCAAGAAGAGGCGAAGTCGGTGCAGAAAAAGTTATCAAGAATGCCCTAAAGGGAGCAGTGTTGACAAGCAATGAGGGAAACAGGGCTCAAATAGTACAATTCTCAAAGCAAAATCAATGCCAAGATCAGAATGGGAATAATTATGTTCCCAAGAGGCAGAGGGAATGGGCGTCAACGAGGATGCGGAGGATTTCAAAGCCCTAATGGAAGTGGAGGATTTAATGGTGGACAATCATTAATATGCTGGAATTGTGGAAAATGAGGGCACAAAGCTAGAGTATGTAGAAGTAGCGTAGCCATGCCGCAGCAGAATTGGCAATCTTCAAGAGGGGGGAGGAGATATGCTCCACAATTTAACAGGGATACACAAGGATATTGTGCCAAAGATCACACGTGAAATCAGGCATATGCACCACTAGCAAAGCGATTTCAGCAAGCGCCAAAGCAGGCACAAGTTTTACAATCGCAGCAACAGCAAGCACCTATGTAAATGCAACAGGCACCCACTCAACAGATACAATATATCCCAATGCAACAGACAGGTGCATCACAATGTCAAATGGACACAGGAGCTATACAGGTAGTTAAACCTAAACTAGGGAGTGTTACTGTGGTTGGAGAAAATCCTTACACAGGCGCAGGGATGATTTTATACCCGCAATAGGACAGACCATAGGATGACCTGATTTGTTCAGTAGTATCTTTAGCACCAGACCCCCAAGAGTAACCAAGGTTTAAGGTGACAATAGGAGGCAAGACATACTCATTTCTTGTGGACACTGGAGTGACTCGTGCATGTGTTTGTTAGGAAAAATGTTCAATTTTAGGCATTGCCATGAATGCTCAGGAATTTACTGGGGTGACAACGTTAGTTCTATTTACAGATACATTACCTATTTCTATAGGTGAACATGACATGTCTAGGCCATTGCTATCTTCTAAACAGACACCAGGGAATATATTAAAATGTGATCTAATGATAAAACTTAACATGACAATTTCTTTCAATGATGAAGTCATAGTGTGTTCAACCCCTGGGATACTTTATATAAATGTGAGGGAATTTATTCTACCTTTTGCAGGAACAAAAGCTTTACGGGGAGTTTGTCTAAATGAGGAAATATTCTTATATGGAGTGCATGTTTTACTATCATGGTTACCTAAATTAACAGGTAAAATAATAAGGCTGCCAGATACATTTTTGTTCAGGCCAGAAATTGCCATGGATGATGGAATTAGAAGCAGCAGTGGTAAGAGAAGAAACAGTGATGCTTCATGGGAGAGACATAGCGATACCTCAGAGAACAATGTTGGTAAAAATGAAGCCCCCATTTTTTCAGGAAGACATTAAAAATGTGCCAAGTATCTTATGGACCAAAAGTCCATTTAATGTAGGCCTATTGAAAGGAGTAGGAGCAGTGAAAATTAATCTTAAACCAGGAGCTATTTTGCAATCAGATTCACTTTGCAACATGGGCATGTACCATATTAAGAAATCCAAGGAGTGGGTGTGGAGATTTGTCCAGGACCTTTGCTTTTTAAACCATATATTCAAAGCAGAGTTTCCTTTAGTTTCAAACCCTCTGACAATATTATGCAATATCCTGTCAAAAGCCAGGTATTATACTGTTGTCAATTTAAAACATGCATTTTTCTCAATTGCCTTACACGAAGACTCACAGGATTTGACTTCCATTTCATATTGAACAATTCACCTGAAACATACTAGATTATGCTCAAAACACTAGTGTACTAGCGCGTTATGAATAATATATCATACCATGTCATACCTTAGGGGTACTGTGAGTCCTCCTCTGTCTTTAACAGAGTCCTTCAGATGGACTTAGGAAATGGTGAGCCCGAAAGCACCATTATTCAATATGTAGATGACCTTTCAGAGTACAGTGAAACAGAAGAGAGATGCAGAGAAGACTCTGTCAAACTTATGACGATACTTGCCAATAAAGGGTACACAGTAGACAAAGAAAAATTACAGTAATGTAAAGAAGATGTATTATACATAGGACAGTTAACATCGCATGAAAGGAAAAAAGTGACAGCTGAAAGAGCAGAAGCTATTATGAGAACCGTACAGCCAAACACTGTGAGTCAAAGGCAGCAATTTTGAGGTCTATGCAGTTACTGCACGACTTGGGTCTTTAACTACAGTACATATATTCAACCACACTAGAATGCGCTCAAAGAAGCGCAGGTGGCTAAGATTAACTTGGTGTGGACAGAGGACATGAGTGAAGGATTTAATTAATTAAAAAATGCGATCAGCACAGCTCCTGTATTAGGATTCCAAATTATATTGAAGAATTGTACTTATTATTTCATTCAAATGGAGAGGTCATGACAGCAGTCCTTACTCAAAAGATGACATTAGGACATGGTCATAAACCATTAGCTTATTACAGTGGAGTCTTAGATCAAGTTATAAAAGGACACTATCTGTGTGAGCAATATTTGGTGGCTGCAGCTTTTGCCATAGAAAAAGGCTTCAAGTAGAACGATGGGATGTACTGTAACTCTGTTTGCCGAGTATGCATTATTTGCAATTTTAGAGAAACCCAAGAGCACATTGACCACCCAAAGAGAATCAGGGTATGAAGTAAATATCTCAAACACTGCAATGAAAATTGTAAGGTGTAGCATAGTAAATTCTGCAATGTTTATAGCTAAACCAGTGGGAGAAGATAATGTTGTGCATGATTGTGTCACTTACACTGAATGTTATAATTATATTCCTCATGTTAGAGAGAATGCTCTGGAAGGAAGGGCAGTGGTTTTCATTGATGGTTCATCCAAGATTGACCAACAAACTGGGGTGAGACATTCAGGATCGGCAGTAGTAAGGATGACCCGCGAGGGCACCCTTGAAATACTAATGAGCAGATGACTACCACCAACCTATTCAGTGCAGGTTGCAGATTTAGCTGTGCTTATTGATTAACTGCAAAGCTTTGAGTATGGGGAAGTAACAGTGTACTCTACTCCTCCTTTGCGACATCAACAGTACATACAGGTCTACCATGTTGGAAGAGGAGGGGCTTCCTCCACGCAGACGTCATTCGAGTGCAATATGCGGGGCTATTAGACACATTTATTGAAGCCTTAAGCTTCCCAGCAACCATAGCCATCGTAAAATATGCATCACATTAAAAAGAACAGGCTTCATCTCTCGCGGGAATGAAGACAAAGCCATAGAGGCCAAACGTGCTGCATATTACTCAACTATGTGTGAAGATGAGTTGAAAGAGTTAAAAAAGTGAAAGGTTGATGCATGTTGGTTAAAGAAGGATTTAATATGATGTCTATTGTACTGTTATTTGAGATACAAGGACGAGCATCACAGGAAGAAACGGAGTCATGGAAAAATCAGGGTTATTCTTTTTCCCCCACTGAGTCAATTTGGAGGCCGGATAGCACAGGAAAGCCAGTTATGCCTCTAGCTTTATTGAGAGTAGCATTGGAGCAGCTCCACTGTGACTCGAGAGAGTCTAGCAGCTACTGTAGCAGAAGACTTGTTCATACCAAATCTCAGTGAGCAGGTGGCACAGTTCACTGTAAATTGTATTGTGTGCCAAGAATCTACACCAGTGCACACCCTGCAAATGGTGGGCGCAGTAATCCACAAACCTAATGGCCCCTTCAAACATCTACACGTAGACTATTTGGATATATTGCAAACATGCAATGGTTATCGATACATGATAGTTGTAGTTTGTCCTTTTTCTAGATGGATTGAAGCAGAACTGTGCATGCATCCTGATGCTGCATATGCCACAACGTTTTTGGTTTGCAAGTTCTTTTCCAGGTTTTGCAGTCTGACAATGGACCACATTTTGTGAATGAACGCTTTGAAAATATAGTCTCAATATTATCCACTAAGCCTAGGTTTGCTTTGGCCTATCACCCACAAGCTAATGGAATATGTGTGCTATTAAATAAACTTTTGAAGAAATGTATTGCAAAGCTAAAGTTAACACTAAAGAATGTATTACTACATTGCCTACCTCTTGCATTATATGCACCGAGGAATCAACCTCATTCAAATCACCATTTAACACCCCAATGGATTGGTGACTGCATGTCGAATGAGGAACCCTCTGACACCTCACCCCCCACCAGAACAGGGCAAATACAGACACCCACAGTGTAGCAGGATACTAGGTGATGAAATGCATGATTATTTAAAAACAATGACTCCGAATATTTGTTTTATTTCTCAACAGATCAAGCGTCAACAGGAGGGGTCAAATGTAAACAAAGAGGACAATTCGCCTAACAATTTGGGATACTCATTAAAGGCATTGCCAGAATAAATAGGGGACCAAGTGCTAGTATGCACCTGGAGTAGCCCTCAATTTGAAGGCCCATGTCAGGTGGAGGACATAAGCCCTACTGTGGTTAAAATAAGAGGAAGAAGGGCTTGATGATGTCAAACCGTATAAAAAAGAAACAACATTGACCTCTCCTGCACCCATTTCCAATGAAGCAAGTGCCCACAGCGAAGCAAGCGAGCAAGCAAGTATTCCAGTGAAGCAAGAGTCCACAGCAAAACAAGAGAAGAACAGCAAAGGAGGACCACAAAATCAAAATCAATTATAAAAAATCTGGATAAAGAAAACAAAACATTTTTAGATTAGACTTAGTTTATGGATTAATTTAGATGCAATAATGTTGAAATGTATTCTCTAGAGCTGGAATAGAGAAAACTATGGAATAATCAAAGAGAGAAACCAATATTTGAGCTTTTATGTAGCCAATTATCCTTACGTTCTTACTTGCTGTTTTTTCTTAGATAATTCAGTCTTATACAGCATTAAGAAGAAGAAATACGAATATAGTGACATTTTTCAGGGATCCGAAAAATGGCATCATTGTTTTAAGAATTGTTTTGGCAATCATTTTACAATTCTTGCTATAAATGTATGACTTATGATTAAAACTGATATACAGCAATAGACATGTCTCCACATGATACGCAATGTCTCAGTCATTTAGCAGCCTGCAATACGAGAGGCCAATTCAAAGGGAAGTGGGCAACTTTAAGATGATGATCAGGACACTTTTGCATACGAAGATACATATGTAAAGACAAAACAGATGGAGTGTGGATTAGGGTGGACAAACAAAAAGCTTATGTATTCATCCAAATTTGGAGAGAAGATACCAGTTGTTGATATGAAGAGAAAAAATTGCTCTGACATGACTAAAAAAATCAGGAGAACCTGCATGCTGGGAAATAATGCAGTTGTTGGTGTATGGGCATGTAGCAACCAGCAATGGGTGGGAAGATGTCTTATTATCATGAACTGCCCGCTTATTGAAGAAAGAAGGAATTAGCAATGTGCAGAAGGTGAATGATGAATGCCTAGCATCATGGGCCAATCATTGAAGACTACTAATCTGGGTTGAGAACCAAGCAGGACCAGTGCATAAATTACAAGTGAAGAATGCGAAAACCTGATTCAAGAATGATGGCAAGGTCTATGCTGGAAAAAAATAAAGGATGTGGAGAAATAATTGAAGTACTGGGAATTAATGGAGGGACTGCAGTTCTAATGGTTCGATTCTGGGCTTATTTTGGGCCTAAAGATTAGGGGGGAGTGTGTTCAATAGTGAATGTACATGTCCGAGCACTAGTGATTGCCCAAAGTGACCTCCATATTGAAGAGTTCCTGAAAATGAACAAATATAACAGAAGGAAAAGATCACTTAATCTTCGTCAACTAAAAAGAGAGCATTACTTCTCATCACAGTCCATAGAATCTTACAACAACATTCCAGATTAGTACAAACTATTCAGCAAAACTGCAATGATGATGACATCTAAATTCATACCAGGACTTCAAATGGCAGTAAAGGTCAAGTGGCTCCAGATTACAAGATGGGAACTGTTGCAGGCAATCAATGCAACAATAGAAGGATTCAATGCAATGAAAGAAGAACTGAGAGCCATCAGGCTGATGACTCGCCAGAACAGGTATGTTCTGGATCTGATGACATCAATGGAAGGAGGTGTGTGCGCCAAGGTCGTACCTTCTTGCTGTACATGTAAACCTACTCATGATGGAGACAATGGGACATTGACAGAGGCAATTATGATGCCCACAACCTTGCATACATAGATGGAAGATGAAACTGAGAAAACAGCAGGAGATGATTGGTTTTCATCATTGATTGGATGGATTCCATCTTGGTTGGCAAATTATTTCGAACTAATTACAGCAATATTACTATTGGTAATGTTGGGATTCTGTCTCAGTAGGATCATCTTGGGACAATGCCAGAAAACAGCCAAAAAAGCTATTGCAATGAAAATAATGATTGACATGTGTACACATACTGGAGAACAGATGCAAACAGAAGAAGGTACTTGGAAAATATAAAGAAGAGTTCTCGTGCACCTCCAGGAACAAAATTCTCTTATCACCAGGATCGGAAAAAATATGTGAGCGGATGAATATTTTGTGCAACAGCAAGAGATTGTCAATTGATGACCTGGAGTGTGGATGAATGCATATAGAATGCTGGCCATGTGAGGGTGGAGACAAAAATATGGGTTCCACAGAAAAGAAAATGTGATGAGATGATTGAAGAAGATGAAGCAGGAATTGCAGAAGAGGAGGTGAAGAGTCTGGTTGAGAAAGTGCCTACAAGGGGGGAATGTAGAGGAGCAAGTGGACGCATTCTTCCTAGTAATTGCCCCCCACCCTATTGGAGTAACAGACAATGAGCTACAATTGGGAACCCATGCACAAGTTCATGCAACATGTCCATAGCACATTGACTGTATGAAAAACAATGCACTCAGGCAGCCATTGCTGACTTGTCGAAAAGCTTCAATGAAGAAAATGATGCACGATATGGATGTACGTTAAAAAAAGTAATTTGAAAGCAAAAGAATGTCCAGAAGAAGATATATGAACTCATGTTGAAACAATGCAAGAATACTTTACAAATACAAAGAAGAATGAAGAGGCTCCCTGGTCAATAACTGTAAATAAGCTGAAACGCAAAGTAGAAAGGATACATAAAAGCTTGCTCAGGAGAGGTATATATTTAACCTTTAGGACTACCATCAGAACAAGATGCAAGATGGCTCATGTCAATCAACCCAGTTACCTCAAAAACACAAGCCCAGGATCTTAAACGTGGAGAGACGATGCAGAACCATTTTTCCTTTCAAAATAGAGGAGTACATTGTCTTTGAACCAAGGATTTTATTTCAGGAGATGATGAAATAGCATAAAGGGAGTCTATGAGCAGACCATGTGCAATGACATCTTTCCTAATGATTAAGAGGAGCACAAACATTTACTGATGCCACATTTTGGGTGATTAGAAGGCACAAAGTCAATATGGGATAGAATGAGCAAGTCTCTAAAGGGTAAAAGAAGGACTGCACCCAGCAAACGTTTAATCAAATAAGGTTAAAAGCAATGTCAATATAAACAAATTAATGGTTTTAGAACACGTGATGAAGAGCTTGCAAACAAGGTCTATTCATTGGGCCTGGAGCTAAGTTAACAGTGTACCTACACTCCTTTGGATTTCCCGAGACTGTGCAGACTGGCAAGGTCAACCTTCAAACAGAAGACACTAGCAAGAGGCCTACCGATGAAAGAGAATGGCCTAATTGGGAAACTAAGGAAGAGCTGTTGTATCTCCAACCACTAGGTTTTGTTTTTATGTATGTGCTGGTAACAAGTTGAATGTCCAAGGTTGGATTTCAGTTTCCAGACCATTAGAATAGCTACTAAGCACTTTTTTCTAAGCACTTTTTCACACAATGTTGCAGAATATTAGTCTGCTGCTATATTCACTGCTGTGACGATTGCTTTATACCATGTGACTAGAAGTAGTTTGTGGTGTGTCCTACAGACAAAGGGCCGCCAATGAGAGACTAACACATGCATTCTATATGTAGGCTTGTTCCCTTAATCCAATCCCACTTCTTGATAGGTTTTAAAAGTTTGCCACGTAGGATGATGTCATAGATGACTCATCTAGCATTATATATACTATCTTTGATTGAAAAAACTGTGTGATCCTGCGTGAGTCGAGTTGATGGGTGGATATTCACCCTGCTTTACTTCGTGAGATTGAAGCAGTATTTTACCATCTTCTTTAAGTCTGTCCAGTTATTAGGTCAGAAGTATTTTTCATGGTAATTCCATCTAGCGCAGAAAAATCTTCAAGGTGCTATAGCACAGCTACATTACACAATTACCCTAAATGCAAAATATGACTGACTTACACAAAGGGGCTAAGAGAAAGTTATGGGTAACTTACACAATTAGGCTAAATGCAAGATATGGCTAACACAAAAATGTGTTTATATATTGAGTATTTATAAGGTGCCTATACACAAGGTGTTTCAAGGCACACCAAGACAGGAGGCGGGGAGGTGGAAAAAAGGAAGAAGGAAAAAAAATGGTACTACTAGGCCTTGTAACATTCCAGTCGTGCAATTGCAATAACAAGACGTGCGGGGGAAGGTGAAGTGCTGGTCAGGGCAGAAGGGCCCATGGGTTAAGCAAGTTCCAGGGGAGGCCATGTGGACAGTGCCAGGGTAATGCAGAGAGTGCAGGGAAGAATGTTCACATGCTAAGTGTGAGGGATGGGGCTGATAGGGCTCAAGAGGTGCAGGTCCAGCCAGTCACATGTAGAGGGGGGAGCCCAGAGGGCAAGTGCAGGTTGGTGGGGGGGCGTCAGGGGAGACCAAGTGCGGGGGTGGGTTTGCCAAGGAGGGCCTGGTGCACTGTGAGAATCTGAAGGAACCAGGCAGCCAGTCAACAGGCAGAAGCGGACATATACAGGGGAGGGGGAGATGGAAGGAGGAAGAGAAATGGACGGTCTTGTGAAGCTTCTGGAACTTAATGATGACATTGATGGCACAGGTCACGTTGCATCACTTTCTCTGGCATTGTGATCAAAGATCATGTGATGTCACTTTCACTACCCTTAGGATTTGGATTAAATGGTGTCCCTGCCTGTCAGTATTTATAATAGTAAGAGACAAACCAAAGAGGTTGCAGTAATTCTAGCCATAGGCTGCTGGCAGAAGTTATATGGCTATATATGTAGCTAGCGTTGGTTTATTGAAAGTATGAAATGGAGTGTGAGCATAGTGAGCATTTCATTGTTGCTGTGTAGGCAGGCAGGGACATATTTAGGTGCTAGTTTAGTTCGTACACATACAATTGTTTGAATATTGTGGGATCTGCCTTTCTTTGCATTATTACAATACATTAATGACCATGTGCTGTATGGCAGGCCTGGATATTCTGTTTCGTTTTGATATTGGGCTGGCGCAGAGGAAGATTTGGTTGTTGAAATGATAACGGTCAATAATTGGGAACAAGTTGCCCCCGGGTTGTTTGATAGGGTCGATCAGGTTGTGCTCTTTTAGCAGGCAGTACTGCACTGCTGGTGCAATCTTGTGCCCAGCAATCATAATCTGAAGGCTCGCATTCAGACTGAGACGTACATGTGTAATTGCTCTTTTATCATACGAGTTGACAGCATCAGAGGTGCATGTGTGCCCAATTGTTATCCTTGCGATGAAGATGCCCTCATAGGTAAGGGAACCGTTTCCACCGAGCAGACACTCGTGTGCTTCCCCCTTAACACAAGATAATCCTGTGTAACGTCACTTTTTTTGAATCCATCAGAAAAACCGCATTAGTTGCAAAAGCGGGCAGGCATATGCTTCTCAATCATTTAATCCTCATAGAAAATGTTGGTTGAATCAGATAAACAGCTGACAGTTGTGTTTACAGTGCAGATTTACCAACGGTCATAATTTCCCATCTGCGCATCTTTCATAAGGTTGTGTGTAGACGCAGATACATTAACAGACGAGCAGATGGCTTGATTAGCAAAAAAAAAAGACTTGTCTAACCAATGAGTGTATTCTTGAAGCATTGCAAATATTAATTAGCAGTAAATAGATATTTGACATTTTTGAAAGCAACTACTGGATGTATCCCAAACCGATGTCCTGTTTACGTTTGTTTTCACTGCGGATTAGTGCAGTAGGACCTTTTCAAAATAGTAGTCGTGGGAGCTGCAACACACGATGCTGCAGGTATTAGGACGTTTTCAGTGCTCAACAGTGCACAAAGGTTTTCCAGTTCAGTGGCCGTAGGTGAGGGTCATGGCCATTAGCTCAAGCAGCGATGTGTTCTGTTGGGAAATGCGAAGCTGAGAAAAACTCTGTGGAAATGGTGCCATTAACAAACAATGTGCTGCTTTTAAAGAAAGGAGACATGGGATTCACCAGTGGGGAGCCCATGCTTATAATGTCAGTGAAATTGCTTGGGGCGACGCTGAGGGACAGATGACCGAAAGGTTTAATATGTCTGAAATAAATGTATATAAAACGACAAACGACCACTCTAGTCAAAATCCGTCCTGTCAGTGATGTGGTCCATGGCGGCAAAGCATCGTTCACAAATATGTGGTGCTTAGTAATTGGTCATGTTGTGGGTCCTTTTAGGGTTTTCTTAGTAGTAACAGAAGTAGGGAGGGAGTCGTGCTAAATGGATCTGTTTTGTGTGTGTGTGTTCTTTGGGTGGCAGATGTCTATGGGCATGGCAATGTTCTAAGAATATTGTCCCTATAGTGGACTCTGGGAGGCGTCATAAGGACATGGAATGGGAGCAGAGCCGCATACTATATGTGGAAATGACCAGAAGAATCCACATTTGTCAGTAAGTCAGATTTCCTGCACTCGGCCCCATAAGGCTTCAGGTGCAGACATGTAAGGGGCATTTTTAGGGTGGGTTGGAACAAGGCTCGGGGCCATTCCCTGCCCATCATTAGTTTTTTGGAAAGAGTTGAAGTACCCAACTGTTTTGAGGCTGTGGTAAATTGGCATCTGGGACAGGAAGAAATACCATAACCTAGCTATGGTGTAATTTTTTGGAAGGTGTGGTGGATTCGTAGAAATTAGTACATATGTGTACACTGTGATCAGTGGTTGTATTTGCGTGGTTCTATGTCACTCCATCGCAAGCTTTTTTTTGCACTGATTATTGCTGGAAAACGTATTGAAATTGCATGTTCTTCATTTGGGGGGGGCTCCTTCCCAATTTTTTTACCATTGATTCCGCAACCACCCTACTACTTGAATCCCTTTACCACACTACCCCATATTTTTCAATGAGTTCTTCTCAGGCAAAAATCGGTGGCAAAACATGCTGGCATTTGTGTTCACACATTCTGGGGGCTTTTGTACTAGGGGGGGCACGGCTGCATGCCCAGTCTGGGCCAGAGTTGGATGGACAATTCAGGGGCATCTGGCATTTGTTATGTGGTTGTGGGTGAGCTGTGGGGCAGGGTGGAAGTGGGATAGTTGTTGTATTCGTAACTTTATTTTGTGAATGCTACCATTGTGTCTCATTTTCACTCTTTGTCTTAGTGTTAGTAATCTATCAAGGTCCCTGGACCTTTAATTTACAACGTCGGATTTCTGAGGAAGGATTGAAAGTCTTGAGAGTGAAATTTAGTACTTGGCATGTCACATCTATGTTTTCTGGAAATATTGGGTGTTGCAAATTAAATATGACCACTTGGGCATTGACAAATAATTGGTACAGTGTATCGGAAAAGAAGGGGAAAATAACTTAAAGAAGATACAACAGTGGCATTTACCACGGGACTCATGTTCGACTTCATTGGCAGTGCATAATTTGTACTGTTCAGCAATACATTAGTTACATGCAAACATCATGGTCAAAGTATTCAAGTATTTCCAATCCCTGGGTCAAGGGGAAACATATCCAACAGGGATTATAATTTGCAAAGGAACAGATATAGCAATAGGTGTTTGGAGGTTTTTTCTTTGATCGTTTTTTAAGAGTAATGTATATTTTGTGTTTGTTTTATTTTGATTTGATTTCTATTTAGTACTTTACAGCTAATACTAGCTTATTATAAGGTATACAATTGGGAAGAGATGCAAATAAATGACAGTACTTTATTAGCACCGTTTACCTATTTTCAATTGGTCGATAGTTCCACACATTGAAGAGTGATCTCTGCAGGAGTTAACGTTTGGTAGACATTACGACAGAAACGTACATATGTCGCATTTGTAACTGGAGTTGGTTTAGTAACATGTGGAATAAGTTACATTGGATTTGGAGTTAAAGAGGACTTTGCATGTGTGAAGAATATAGTATACCTACACTACTACATGTACTCAGGATAAAATGAGCATCACCATGTTCCCATCATCCCATGTAAAAGTGCATGATTCACTGATCCTCCACTGATGGCAACCCATTAAGCAACACTCTTACATGATGAGTGCTTCTGTTGTAGATGCTGCCCATGTAAGTAGTGTCTTCTCAACGAGATTGTCGCTGCTGTGCCTGGTGATGAACCCTGGAACACATGGTGTTCCAGGGGGCCGACAATGTGGCTTTTCACTAAGAGACAATCGAGGGAGTCTGAGAGAGGGATTGAGCTGGGCCTATGTGCTGCCAGGGGTCTATTACCCACTTCTTAATGTATCTGAATCAATAACACTGTAGAAGAGGCCTCTACCTGCATGTTTACTATACTGTTTCTGAGACAAAATATTGACAATAACTAAGGTAACGGAGTATGCGCATGACAGAATGTAAAAGTGCATTAGACACGAACTGCAACCTATGACTTTTTGCACTAATGAGGTCACTAACGTTGACGTTGCATCTTTCCTTTTTTCCTTTTATGCGATGAAACTTAACTTCTTGCTGGTGTGTACATTTACCATTTATAACTTATTTATATATGTTATTGCAATCATTTATGTTGAAATGTAGCCCTGAAGATGGTGCGAGTCACTGAAATGCATTGGCATGAGCTGTGATTTTCTGTAGAGGAATTGGGAAAATGCCTAATGAATTGTGTGACTCAAACACAATTATCTAAGTAAAGCTTTGAAAACTGAAATGGCTTAAGTCGCATCTTTGAACCAATGAAGCTAAATGACCGTATGTAGTCACAAGATTTAATCAACTAATTTAATTATTAAAACTTCTTTAAGTATTGAATTTAGCCTCCAGGCGGGAGGCAATCAGTGAGCACTGGGTCCTACAGGGTGGCTTCCACTCCGTTTTTCAAGTCATTACAGTTGTTTTAAGGCCCGGGTGTCATTGGACCTTTTTGACCCAGTAAGCTCCACATAAAAGCAAATACTTTTTGAAACAATATAAAACCAATATCTTTTTTGAAAAAAAGAAAAAAAGAAAAAAAGAAGAAAAGAGGATCCTCCGTGGTGCCCACCTAATCTCCATTCAACAACCTGAGTAGGCGCACAAAGAGTATACTTGTATTTGTTAAAACCTATCTTTAGAGATGATTGTGGACAGTGTTTTATTAAAAATAAAATGTACTGGATTTCCTGGGATTGAGAAAAAAAGGCGGTTCTACATTGCCAATCTAAACCTACTGTGGGGTGTAATCAAAGACCCCAAACTAACGGAAATGAAGGGTCATGTGAAAAAAGGCCTACCTGTCATTAGCAAGGGAAAAGCAACATTTTAACTTTACAAAGGCAGAAGAAATTCACATGAAAAACAAGATTTTTATACACCAACACCAAAGCGGCTTTGCATGTGTGTTTGCAAGTTAAAACATTTAATTTAAGCCCAAGTCAGACCCTTTTGGCATGTTGGTGGGCAAACTTCACAAGTAACTCACCCACTGCAAGCCTGGCTTTTACATCCCCCAGCTATTTACAACTGCAATAAAGAGTGCCCTGCTAAGGGTGTCGGAAACCAAGTGTTCGCCACACTTGCTGCCTCTAAGGGCAGTTTAGAGCAGGCCAAATACTCTGGCTGGTACATGTCTGGATGTAAGGATAAAGTGAGAACACTGCACTATAATGAAGGCTGAACTCTCAAAGAAAGAAAAACAGGAAAATAGGAGCTTTTCAGATCAAAAGGTAGTCACCTTCATATAAGAACACAGGATGCCAGATGTCTGCAGTGGGGGATCTCTGTGTAGCAAATGCATCCTATATGTATGATCTGCACCCTGCACCTCTAACAACCAACTTCAAAGACACAAATGAAAACACTGACTGAGAGAGACAAATGGCATGAAGGACGCAGAGCTCCTATTTGAATTAACCTAAAGATTTACTAGTAATTTAAAAGGACTATTATAACTTCAGCCTTTTTCTCAAGGTCATACTGTAAAGACCGGAGGGGGGTCTGTACTTACGCTCTCTATATGGTAGAGGATAGGCACAGAGGACCTCGCCAAGATTCTCTATTATTGGTATCGTGGTCGAGCAAGCAAGGGCTAGCTTCTCAGGAGGTGATGCAAGCTGGTTCTTAAGTACAGTGTAGTCCCCAAGCACCTACAAAGGAATGTCCACACACTGTATCGGTTAAAACACAGTATTTATATAATAATATTCAAGGTTGTATGCACGATCACGATAACTCACTTTGTACTCCGAAAATCAACATTGGTAAATATATACAATTCTAAAGTGGTACCACTAACATTATTCGATCTCCTTAAAGTGCATATGGTCAGAATGACACACAGATCAAAATAAAGAGGAAACCAGCAGTAGAGAGAGGAAGGAAAGCAAGATGGTTAAGCAATTTGCAGAATACTGGTCCTGCTACCTAGACACAGTTCTGTGTGGAGATCCCCCCCCGACCCCCCTGGGCATCCTGTAGGAGAAACATACAAGCCCAGTCCATATATTGTTCCCACTAGACTTTCCAATAGTTCTGCAACCCCAAAGTACCTGTCGTTGTAGCGTTCCTCATCGGGGAAATTGACAACCCTTCTTGAGTGTCCTCCCTTTCAGACAGGAGTCACGGGTCGTCGAACATCCGACGGAGAACAGGTCCAGCTACAACGGTGAAGTGGCTGCGTCGTTCCTAGCAGTGCTCGTTGACGGGGAAGCGTAAACGTCCTGCCAGGAAGAGGCGTGCGGGGCACCTTGGTGTTGATAGTTCTGGACCGCAAAGAGTTGAAGAACTGTGGCCCAGCAAGGGCATCGAGTCGTCAGCATCTCTGTGGTCTTTGGGTGGTGGGAAACCCACCGGTGAATGCTCCTCGGCGCGTCGACGGTCAGGCCTTCTCCAGCATGATTTAGCAGCGACGATGCGGACAAGTGCGTCCTTGGATCATTTAAGTTCTTAGGCAATGGGAGCTTGGCGGCTCCAGTCGGCGACAGCGGTCGTCAACAGTGGCGGACAACAGTCCGGGCGCTTCTCCTTGGAGTTCCATAGCAATCCCCACATCAGGTCGGTAGCCTGTCTCTGGTCTGTCTACCAGGGAGCTTAGGAAAAGATCCGCTGTGCACGATGGTCCCTCATAGCTTGGGAAGAGGGCGCCTTACCAGGACCTCTCTGGGTCAGTTCTTGAAGCACAGCAGCTTTCAGATTGTGAAGGAGAGCAACAGCAATTCTTCTCATCCAGCAGGGTTTCAAGATCAAGCTTCAGTTACTCCAGTTACTCGTCATAGTGGACTTCAGCTTCTGAAGACGATTCCTAGCAGTGAGAGGTACTGATGATCTCCCATTCATTCTGCTGGGTCACACTCAAGCATCCAATCACGACTACGGTCATTCATGCAGGCAGGCAGCCAATCAGGCACACAGGGCATTCAAGCCATTCACTTCTCTCCAGACACTCACAACAAGTTATGTGTATTGGGACAAGTACCAAGCCATTCAACACTCCAAGCTGCATTCATACCGGTTTCGGGCAGGGCTGTCTCAACCATTGTGTCAACCACCAGATACTAGACAGCCACAACATAGAATGCATATTCGTCACATACTCCATTCACCCAGGTCCCACCCACAGGCGTACCCACAACATACGGTCGTTGAGAAGGCTCCAGCCAGTCTGGTCAGCACTTCCCCACACTACCATATATGGAACTTCCACCAACAGCAAGTCAGGGGGAAAGGACAGAGGAGGGCTTCACGGGACTTCGGGAAGATCAAGGTAAAAGGTGATGGAAGACATGAGGCCATAGAGGCCATTTTGTCTCCATCCGGAATCTACCGACTCCAAATGACAGGGCCTGGGCATCCCAAAATGGAGGACACTCAGGGCACCAGGCATTTCAGCACGGAGCGGCCACCAGCCCATACTATGCTCTGTGGGTCACACACAGGTGCCCACAAACATACACTAGGGGCACAGGGTTGCACCCCTACCCATGGGTGCCATAAGGGTATCCCATGGGTCTATTCACCAAACCAAAAGAGAGAGAGTTGCACCGCCAGCAGTCTCATGTGAACTCCTGCACGGAAAACATGACAAAACACATGATAAAAAGCAATAAAGGACAAGGATACGGAGGCCCTGTCCCTCCGATGTATTTCCAGCATCACAGTCGCCCCCCCAGACTGAGGTTAGGGTGCCTAATTTCCCACGGGATAGGCACCCTCATCCAGATGGTCAAAATACCTTCTGGAAAGGCCATCTGCGTTATCGGGACTCTTCCCGGGTCTGTGCTCAATGGTAAAGACTAGTCCTTGCAGACTAACGGACAACCTGAGCAGTTTCGAGTGTTTACCCTTCATCTGCATAAGCCACTTAATGGGCTTATGATCTGTTTGGACCTTGAAGGTAGAACCGGTAAGGCAGGTTCTAAAATGCTCAAGGCTCCAAACTATACTAAAACATTCCTTTTCAACAGTAGTCCACCGAAGTTCCCTACCCTTGAGTTGTCTACTGATGAATATGATTGGATGTTCTCTTCCTTTGTCATCTAACTGGGACAAGACCACTCCAATTCCGGTGTCGCAGGCGTCAGTTTGAACGATAAAGGGCTTGCTGTAATCGGGCGCATACAACATGGATGCCCGACACATACTTCTTTTCAAGCCATCGAAGGCCCTCTGACAGTCTTCCATCCAATTAACCTTCCTCGGTTGCTTGCGTGAAGTCAGAGCTGTCAGGGGTGCAGCTATGGTTCCATAGTCTGGCATGAAATTGCTATAATACCCTGTGAGGCCCAAAAAGGTTCTCACCTGGGTTTGAGTAGTGGGAGTCTCCCAGTCATGTACATCCTGTACCTTAGTAGGGAGAGGTTGGATCTGACCCCCTCCTATCTCATGACCAAGATACGTGACTTTCCCCTAAGCTATCTGGCACTTGGTGGCCTTGATAGTGAGGTTAGCCCTTTGTAACGCCTGCACCACTTTATCCATATGCGTCAAATGCACTTCCCAAGTGGAACTGTAGATGGCAATGTCGTCTAAGTAAGCCACACAAAAGGCTTCCAGCCCAATGAGCGCATGGTTGACTAACCTCTGGAAAGTGGCAGGTGGGTTCTTCAACCCGAAAGGCATGACTCTAAACTGGTAGAGTCCCTCTGGTGTTGAGAACGTCATCTTTTCCTTGGCATGGTCCGTCACAGATATTTGCCAATAGGTTGAGGTAAGGTCGAAGGTGCTCACAAATTTGGCAGCACCTATCGTGTCCACAAGCTCATCAGCCCGGGGCAGTGGGTGCGTGTCATTTTTGGTGACGGCATTGACTCCTCGGTAGTCCACACCGAATCTCCAATCCTTGGTACCTGCCTGGGTACTTGCCTTGGGGATAAGGACCACAGGACTGGACCACGGACTGGTTGAGGGTTCAATAACACCCAGATCCAACATCTTGGCGACCTCAGCCTGGATGTGGTTCTTGACGGTATCTGACATACGGTAGCACCTGCTTTTGACAGGCACACTGTCACCAGTGTCAATCTCGTGCCTACAGCATAGTGTAAGGCCTGGTGTCAGTGAAAACAGAGAGGCTTACTGCCGGAGCAGAGCCATGCAGCCCTCTGCTGCTCTGTTGTCAGATCGGTAGAGAGATGTACTCCCTCCACGGAGCCATTCTGAGGGCTGCTATGTAGCAAATTAGGAAGGGGCTCACTCTCATCCTCTTCTTGCCCTGAAGCTAGCAAGAGACATGAGACTTCGGCCCACCTGTGGAAAGGCTTGAGCCTGTTAACATGGAATATCTGAGGGGCTACCCAAGAGACTTCCATGTCAACCAGATAATTGACTTTGCCCATCTTGGAGATGATCCTGAAGGGTCCAGTCCATTTATCCAAGGCTTGGTAGGCTCCATCACAAGGACATCCTGTCCCGGAGTCCAATCCTCTTGTGATGCTTTAAGGTTGTGCCATTATTTATTCAATTCCTGGCTGGCCTTAAGATTTGCTGTTGCTTGACCCATCATCTGTGTCATCCTCCACCTGAGGCCTAACACATAGTCCCCCCTTGCTTGGCGGGACCTGGAGGGGTGGCCTCCCAACCTTCTCGGATCAAGGCGAGGGGTCCCCTCACGGGATGTCCAAAGTGAACTCAAAGGGGCTGAAACCAACACCCTCGTAAGGTACCTCTCTGTAAGCAAACAGCAGGCATGGCAGGAGAAGAGCCCACGTCTTCCTGAGGGGCTCTTCAAAAGCGCCTAAAATGCCCTTGAGAGTTTTGTTAAATCTCTCAACCAAACCGTTGGTCTGGTGGTGGTAAGAGGTGGAGAATTTGTAAGTTACTCTGCATTCTTTCCACATAGTTTTCATGTAACTTGACATGAAGTTGGATCCTCTATCCGAAACAACCTCCTTATGGAATCCTTCATGGGTGAAAATGCCCAGGAGAGCCCTGGCAACCACCTTGGCCGTAACCGTCTGAAGGGGTATAGCCTCAGGGTACCTGGTGGCATGATCTACCAAGACTAGGGTGAACCGATGTCCACCTGATGTGGGAGGGTCAAGGGGACCGACGATGTTGATGCCCACCCTCTCAAACGGTGTGCCAACCACTGGAAATGGTTGCAGTGGGGCGATGACTTTGCCTCCAGTCTTGCCAGACTACTGACAAGTTGAGCAGGTCCTGCAATGGGACTCCACTTCTACTCCCATCCGTGGCCAGTAGAAATGGGCCGAGAGCTGCTGCTTCATCTTCTTGGTCCCAAGATGACCAGCTAAGGGCACCTTATGCGCCAACTGCAGCAGGAAGGGCCTGTAAACCTGGGGTACCACCAACTTTTGAGGGCACCAGGTTCAGGCTTAGTGGGCTCGCTAACAAGGAGCTCACCCTCCCAATAAATCCGAAATGTCCTAGGCACTTCTCCTTTGCTTGGGACAGGGCCTGTGTCCTCAGACACTGGCGAGAGCGGCACTCTCTCTGTCCATTACAGAAGTCTGCCCGGGAGGGTCCCCCTTCAGCCAACAAGCATTGAAGGACGGGATGATCCTCCGGGTTAAGAGCCTCTCCCACAGGAAAGTCTTCTGGCTCGTCTCCCACAGGAGTCGAGATGGGAATTACCACTGGACCCACCCCGTCTGGAGCATGAATGCTGTCGGAACAGCGGGTCGAGCAGGGGCTCCCTCCACTGGGCTGGCCTTCTTATTCCTCCTTTTCTTTTGTGCCTTGGGTTTCCCCGTCGGCAAGGGTACCAGGCTCGCAGCCGAACCCTGTGTGAGCTGCAATCGGGTGACTGCCACAGCAGCCATGGGTAGACCATCCGTGATCATCCCCAATTCGACCAAATCGTTTCCCAACAAAATGTTCGCAGGCACGTTGTCCTGAACCAGGACCAGAAGCTTTGCTGTCTTGTCTCCAATCGTAATGTTGACTAAGGCGATAATTTGTGAGGCCCACCAGCTAACCTGGTGGTTCTCAGAGGAGCTACTATAAAAATGGAAGACAAAGCTAGTATAGGTGCTAGAGTAGAACTTGAACTAGGAAAGGGGGGACCAGTCACTATTAAAAGGTCAACATCATTTTCGATAATAAATCCAGAGAGTTAAAACATCTAATTAAATTCAATGGTCCACAATGCAGTACTTCACATCCAATTTAAAACAAGGAATACGTAACAGGCTATCAGTGCAAGCTAAAACAACTTCACAAAACATATACATATAGTTGGTACATATAAAACAAGTAGTGATGTACCAGATTCTATTAGGATTGTTATATCATAGATTTAAATCTCTGTTTTAAGTCCAGAGAACTGTCTCAACATGTTTCTGTTCTTTCTGCATAGGTATAGAACATTCATCAGGAGGAGCTGGTTAGTACGTGAAAACCTAATTCCTATTGGATCAGGGGTAGGATAAACGTCTGTCTCATAGCACCTGTAGGGTTTAAAAACACATAAAACAAAGGGTAAGATGTAGGATAGCTTTAGTGCTTTGAGGAGTTCAAATAAATGAACTATCGTACCAAATTACAGGGAATAATTACCTGAAATGGTGCTTTTGGGGGCTCTTTACTTCGAGAGGTAAGTATGAGTAGGAGGAGGTTTCTTTCCTACAAAACATATAATATGGTATAAGCAACTTTGTTTGCTTATAAGTCAGAGCTATATATCCGTGTTCACTAAATACAATAAGAAAGTATAGACCGATCTTAAGTGAGAAATATAGGCGAGAAAGCCCTTGTGGTAAGTTAGGGTCCTGTGATGGTAGGAAGCGCGGTAAAACACCATAGGACAGTGTCATTACTTAGGGAGAAAAAGTACAAAAATCTGCGGTTATACAGGAGTCTCAAAGGGTCCTCAAGGGAGGGGACCGCTTTGTAAGGTAAACTTAAAATAAGTCTGAATAAGGGTGAAGACATAAAGGTATAGGATCTAGGGTACCCAATTTTTAAACTGTGAATGAAAATCAACCCAGAGGTAGCTATCGGTTTTCACTGTGATGGTGACATGCAGTGTGGAGTAGTAGAAGCAACAATAGAGTGGTAATCTTAGCGGTCTACATTACGGGAGGTGTGGAAGGGAGTTAGTTTACTCCTGTGATAGTTAGTAGTCAGGCTCCTGTGCGGTATATTAATATTTGTGCACATTGAGGGTATTGACATTAAACCGCATGAAAACATACCTGTAGATTTAAACAAGTAGAACGTCCGCGTGGTCAGAAATAATATTGCTATGAACAGGGGCAGACAACCGCGATCCCCAGTAGCAACGCTGTTGACAAATAATGAAATAGAGAGGGGTTGGAATAGGGAGCGTAAAGGCAAATATAACCTTATAGATACGGCGGCTTGTACGAGAGCCAAATCGCTAACTTAATGTAGCCCGGGTAGAGGCTAGGTTGCCTGGTGCTGACGGGGATAGTTCAACGGGGTCATCTAGCAGAGCGAAGGCGTTGATGGATACTGTGTAGTCAAGGAGACGGGAGTCCTTTCTCCATATTAACTTCCTCGTAGCTGACGCGGAAGAGTGGGTGAATACGGTGGCCATTTTTGAATGGACCATCGATTGGATCGAAATGTATATAGCGTATAAAATACGCTAGAGATGGAAACGGAGGGTATTGCACGATGGTAGATAAACTAGGTTCTAAAGTAGGCGAGTATTTGAAAGGTGTAAGGTGTGAGATAGCAAATATAAAATATAAAAAATCATGAACGTATTTCATTACTTTTCCGTGTTGAGACCGGACAATAAATCACTGGTGATCAGCTGTCATATAGTATAACTCTGAGATACAGGATAAAGGTATGAAGATACAGTGTGGAGGAAGGTGGTAATACCTCCATCAGAGAGAGAAGAGAATCTATAGGCTACACTAGTCAGGTTATGCTAAATTAAAGGGCTCATAGTGAATCCTATAGTGGATAGACGTAGGCTATCTAATGGTGATTACAAGCATTTAAGGTTACCCGTGGGAGTGTAAGGGGAATTTGAGAATCTCACTATATAGTTCGGGGTAGTACATGAGTTAGATGGAGCGGAGGGGCGGTTCCTATAGATATAAAGGGGGAGAGAGTTTAGATGTTGTGCCATTTAACCGATTCATTCAGACCTGTCATATCACTATGCAGTGTATAAATCATTTTCTGTTCCATTTTCAAAAGTTTCTTTTCGCGATTTTCATGAATTACTCCTTTTAGGGACATAAGTACTGTCCAGGTAAAGTCTTCGTAGTTATGTTGCTGACGAGTGAAGTGCTCGACTAGAGGTGCATTATCAGTCTTGTTTCTTATGCAGCTTCGGTGTTCCATGATACGATGATACGAGTCTTTACTTTCCGAATATTCTTTCCCACGTAGTGTAGTCCGCATTTGCATGTGATTAAATAAACAACGAACTCTGTGTTACAATTAGTCAGGTTTTTTTGGACCCAGCGTTTTGAAAGACCAATATCTAAATCTTTGCTTTTGGAGGTAAGTTTGCAGACCCCACAGGAACCACAAGGGTAGTGTCCAGTGGCATTAGGAAGGCCCCATAGGGTGGTCAATTTGGGGTCTGGAGTGTTAATGCTTTTCAGTTTGCTATTGCTAACTCAATTGCCTATAGTAGTACTTCTTTTAAAGGCAACTATTGGCATCGGTATGGATTGAGTGGCTGTGTTGAAAATGTTCCAATGTTTTTTGATGATATTGGTGATTTTAAAACTCTGGTCCGAAAAGGTGTTTACACAAACAATACGATCTTCTTTAGCTTTTTTAGGTTTTTGTTCTAATAGGGCTTCTCGGTTATTATTGGATGCCCTTTTGGCTGATTTTTTCACTAGTTTTTTTGGGTAGCCTCTTTGTCTTAGTTTTTTGCTCAGGATAGCAGCTTCAGCTTCAAATGTGTCTTTATCTGAGCTATTCCTTTTAAGGCGTATAAATTGGCCAAATTGTCACGTAGATGTTTGATATGATGACTGGAGTAGTCTAATAAGGAGTTCTTATCGCAGGATTTTGAAACTTAGGTGGCCTCTCCACTGGGTACCTGATATGCATTACTGTGTTCACTGTGTTCTGAATCTGTGGTAAACTAGGGTTTTTCTCACCTCGCAGGATTTTCAAACTTAGGTGGGCTCTCCACTGGGTACCTGATATGCATTACTGTGTTCTCTGTGTTTGGAATCTGTGGTAAACTAGGGTTTTTTCTCCCCTAGCAGGATTTTCAAACTTAGGTGGCCTCTCCACTGGGTACCTGATAGGCATTACTGTGTTCACTGTGTTCTGAATCTGTGGTAAACTAGGGTTTTTCTCCCCTCGCAGGATTTTCAAACTTAGGTGGCCTCTCCACTGGGTACCTGATATGCATCACTGTGTTCACTGTGTTCTGAATTGTGGTAAACTAGGGCTTGCTGCTCTCTTCCTGCCTGCTCGTGCTTGTCCTACTCCGTCCCCCCCTCCCTCCTATCCCATGGTGCTCTCTATCTCACCTATCTTTTCTAACTGCTTCTCCATTGACTATCCTGCTCTCCTCACTAAATCTGGTAGGAAAAAGTTTAAAAAGGACATCCTGGTCTCCAACCCAGGCCTCTCTATCGCTGATACCTACACCAGTGCTTCCTCTAAGGAAACTCTCACTGACATCCCCTTTTTCGTGCCTTCACCTGACCTATGGACCCTTCATATGGTCTCTGTGCTCTCTCCTTTCTCCTCTTTTCCCATTAATGGTGGCACCTGCTGGGACGTCCTCTTGGCCTCTTTCCACTCCTCTAAGGCCATCATTAATGTCTACGCTAATGGGACCGTCTTGGTCCAAGGCCCTCAGGCCAACCTTCACCTCTTTGATAGACGCTTCCCGTGCCTCATCAACTTCCTTTTCTCTCCTGCTGTCCCCCTCCTCTGTCCTCGGCTACTTTGCCTCTACCCTCCCTCCCTCCCCCCTCCCGTGCTCCTTCTTCTCCTCCGCAGGGCGTATCTCTGATCTGTACCACTCCTCGGAAGTCCTTCAAAGATGGCAACCTTCCACATTGCCAGCCTTAACTCTCGCTCTGCTGTCAAACATTCCTCTGATATCTGCCGCCTTCTTGAGGAACTGGAACTTGACATACTTGGTCTCACTGAGACATGGTTCACGGCCAGCTCTGTCACCAGCTTTGACACACTCCTACCTGACAGCTACAAAATCCTCTCCGTGCCCAGGCCCAACCGTGCTGGTGGGGTGTGGCCCTTATCTTCCCTGAGTGGATTCCTGCCACTGCTATTCCTACACAGACCTACTCCTCTTTTGAATGTCTTGTCTGCCGACTCTCTATCTCTCCTAGCCATTCCCTTACCGTGGCTATTATCTATCGGCCACCTGGTCAAATTTCCTCCTTCCTCTTCGAGTGGGCGGACCTCTCCTCCTCACTCCTGTCCTCAACCACTCAACTCCTCTTCCTTGGAGACTTCAACATCCACCTGGATGCCCCCTGTGCCCCCTCTGGACTCTTTTGTGACCTCTGCGACTCTCTCTCACTCTCTATTATCCCGTCTGGGCCAACACATTCTGCTGGGCACACTCTTGATGCCCTGATCTCTTCTGACCTTCCCCTCTCTGTCCCTCTCTCCACTCCTCTCTCCTGGAGTGATCACTTTCTCCTCTCCTGCCACCTCACCCTCCCTACCCCACAGGCAAAGCCACCCTCATCACTGCCATCTTCCTTCTCGGTCATCCGACCCATGAAGCGTGTGTCAGTTGAGGCTTTCGCTGCCACCTTCTCGCTCCCTCTTCCCCCCTTGGCTGACTCCCATCCTGACACAGCCCTCTCCACTCTCTACTCTGCTATATCTGATACTCTTGATATCCTTGCCCCTGTTATGAGAATCCGCTTGAAGCCCAAAGCCAAATGTAACTCCTGGTATGACTCGGATCTCGTCACCCTTAAACGCTTGTGCAGGGTGGCAGAGAGGAAATGGCGTGCTTCATGTTCATCCTCTGACAAACTGGCCTGTCGCCTGCTCGAAAGGCAATACCGGCTCTCCGTTCTCACAAAGAAGAGAGCCCTTATCCAAGCCTGCATCACTGCGGCATCTAACAATTCGGCTGGACTCTTTAAAATCTGCAAAATCTGCAAGGAGCTGGCCAACCCTGCTGCAGTCTCTACCTCTCCTGTCCCCTCCCAGGCCCTCTGTACGGCACTGGCCTCTCACTTCATTTAAAAAACTCAGGACATCCTGTCCGCACTCTCATCCCATCACATCCTCCCCTCTATTCCCTACCCATCCTCTGGCCCTTCTGCAGCCACCCCTCCTCTCTCCTTCTCTGCCTTTCCCCTTGTTTCTGCTGATGAGGTTTCGAGACAAGTCCGATCTATGAAAGACTCTTCAACACAGGTCCACCCCTGCTCCTCCAAAACTATTAAGGACCACATCGACTCCTTGGCTCCTGCCCTTGCTGACTTCTGCAATCACTCCTTCGCCTCTGGAGTCTTCCCATCCCCTCTCAAGCACTCCCTTGTGCACCCCCTTCTTAAGAAACCCTCTTCCGACCCGTCCTGCCCAGCTAACTATCGCCCTATTTCTATCACTCCTTTCCTGGGCAAGCTCCTGGAGAAACTTGCCATCTCCAAGCTTAATCTCCATGCTGAATCTGTTGGTAGCCTTCATGACCATCAGTCTGGCTTCAGAGCTGCCAGAAGCATGAAAACAGCTCTCCTGAACATCCGTGAGGACCTGCTCTCGAACCTTGACTCTAACATTCCATGTGTTCTCATTTTGCTTTATCTCTCTTCTGCCTTTGATACTGTCAAACATACCATCCTGCTCAACCGTCTCTGTGATAACCTGGGTATCACTGGTCAGGCTCTGGCTTGGCTGACCTCTTTCCTCTCAAATCGACCCTCCCAGGTCCAACTGGGGTCTTTCCGGTCTGACATCTTTTTCTCTACTGGTGTCCCCCAGGGTTCCAACCTCTCTCCCTGGCTGTTCAACCAGTATCTGGCACTTCTCGCTCACTGCATCGCTGCTCTCTGCCCCAACTTTCAGTGCTATGCGGATGATACCCAGCTCATTTTCAGGCTACCCTCGGCCTCCTCTTCTCCGTCCCTCATCTCTGACTGTCTTTCTGCTATCCAGGAATGGTGTGCCGCCAACGACCTCTGCCTTAATGCCAGTAAGACCGAGATTCTACTCATCGGCACACCCACTCCCTCCTTCCTTGCAGCTCTCTGGCCGGCCTCTCTTTGCCCTCTTCCTGCTCCTACCTGCAAGGCAAAAAACCTCGGGGTCATCTTCAACTCCACACTCTCCTTCTCTCCTCACATTTCTGACATTTCTAAGAAGTCACACAACCAGCTGCACCTCCTCAGAGGTATCCTTCCTTTCCTCTCCTTCCCCCAGAAGCTCACTGTCTCCAACGCCCTGGTTCTCTCGAAGCTGGACTATTGTAACAGCCTCTATCTTAATCTGCCTGCCTCTACTCTCCGCCCTCTGCAACTCATCCAGAACAGGACTGCGAGACTTATCCTTGGCCTCAAGCCCAGGGACCGTATCTCTCCAGGACTGAAATCGCTTCACTGGCTCCCTGTGGCTGCGAGGATTAAGTTCAAAACCCTCTGCATTGTCCACAAGGCCTTCTGGGGCCTGGGGCCAAATTACCTTCAACTCTCCCTTCCTAAATATCTTCCTTCTCGAGCACTTCGCTCTTCCGCCTCCAACTCCCTCAGGGTCAGCCGCTTCTCCAAGCAACGAGTTGGGGGGAGATCTCTATCCGCAGCAGGGGCCTCCCTCCGGAACAGCCTTCCTGTCTACCTGAAAGTTGAGGAGAACCATCTCCGGTTCCGGAAGCACCTCCAAACCTTCCTCTTTGCTTCTGCTTTCTCTCTCCCTCTCCCATGCTAAATCACTGAAACTGTACTGAATCAGCAACTGGGCCACTCACCAATCTCGGTCCTTGGCCCAGCCACTCTCCCCTGCACTGCCTTCCTGGCAACCCCTGCATTGCGGGACTGTCTCTGTATCCCTACAGCCCCCCTTCCCAGCACTTGTCTTCACTTATCTTGCACTTGCCACCAGCTGCCCCTTATTATTTATTTTGTTCATTACTAACCCTGTACTGCACTTTCCCCTCTCCCTTTCCCCCTTGCACTTTTCCCATCCCCCCTCCCCATGCACTTGCGCGATCTGAATGACACCTGGCCTAGTAGGATCGTTGTCTGTCTCCCCTTGTTCCCCCCTCCCTGTCTCGTCGCGCCTTGAAACACTTGTGTATAGGTGTTACAAATGCCATATCATATCATATCATATCATATCATATCATAGGTTTGTGATACGGTTTGATTTTAAGAATACCATTATGGGGAAAGATGGCGAGGTCTAGGAAGTTGGTAGATTCATTGCTAGCTGTCATAGTAAACTGTAAGTGGGGATTAAGAGTGTTCATCCAGGTAAAGAAATTCGAGGCTTCGGTATGAGTCTCTTCCCATAGCACTAGAATGTCATTGATGTATCGGCTCCATTTTCTGATGTTCTTAGCATACGGGTTGTTGTTATAGTAGATGTGCGATTTTTCAAAGGTTTCAACATAGAGGTTTGCTACACTGAGGGCCATAGTTGCGCCCATGGCAGTACCTTCTATTTGTTGGAAAAAATTCCCGTTGAATTCGAAGTAGTTACGTTTCAGTGCCAGCTCGACGCACCAGAGGAGGAACGAGGTGGGTACTAGATCGTGGTCTTCCCGTGTGAGTAGTATTTCTTCTATAGTATCAAGAGAAGCTTGTTGGGGTATGTTAGTATAAAGTGAGATAATATTAAATCCCAATAGTGAGGAGGTAGAAGGGTCAAATTCAAGGTTCTCGTAGTTGTTAATGAAGTTTCTCGAATCTTTAAGATAGGATTGCATCTTCTGTACATAGGTTTTTAAATAGTTGTTGGAATATGTCGAGAGTGGTTCTAATACTGAATTTATGCCGGCCACTATTGGCCGTCCTGGAGGTTTGTTAAGGGTTTTATGTACTTTGGGTAAAGTATAAAACGTAGGAGTACTGGGTTTTTTCTTGTGCAGAAAATCTGCTTCTTGCTTTGAGATCCATTCGCGGTCTTTGGCTTTTGAGATCTTGTTGGAGATCAGACGTTGGAGTTCTTTAGTAGGATTTTCTATGAGTGGACGATAATAATGGGTGTTGCTCAGTTGTTTATCGCATTCTTTGATGTAGTCTGTCCGATTAAGGATAACAATCCCTCCCCATTATCAGCCCTTTTGATGACAATTGAAGGGTTTTTTGATAGGCAGTCGAGGGCTTTAAGTTCATTTTTGGATAGGTTATGAAACGGACTTTGTTGGTTTGCTTCGAGGGAGGCGATATCTACAGTCACTTTCTACTCAAAAACCAATGATTCGGGAGAAAAACTGCACGTAGGTGGATAAAACGTAGATGGATTGCATAAACCGGTAGGGTTAGTGGGTCCTTCTCTAGATGTTTCAGTTTCGAGTGCAATGAATTCCTTAAGATGAATCTTTCTCATATATTTGTTGAATTCTATTCGGAATTCGAATGATCATGTTCTTTGGTCATGACATATCCTAGTCCTTTATTGAGGACTTGTTGTTCAGCACTTGTTAGTGTATAGTTGGATAGATTGATCAAAAGCTACATTAAGTAAGCGATTTGGCGCTCGTACAAGCCGCCGTATCTATAAGATTATATTTGCCTTTACGCTCCCTATTCCAACCCCTCTCTATTTCATTATTTGTCAACAGCGTTGCTACTGGGGATCGTGCTTGTCTGCCCCCGTTCATAGCAATATTATTTCTGACCACGCAGACGTTCTACTTGTTTAAATCTACAGGTATGTTTTCATGCGGTTTAATGTCAATACCCTCAACGTGCACAAATATTAATATACCGCACAGGAGCCTGACTACTAACTATCACAGGAGTAAACTAACTCCCTTCCACACCTCCCGTAACGTAGACCTCTACGATCACCACTCTATTGTTGCTTCTACTACTTCACACCGCATGTCACCATCACGGTGAAAACTGATATCTACCTCCGGGTTGATTTTCATTCACAGTTTAAAAATTGGGTACCCTAGACCCTATACCTTTATGTCTTCACCCTTATTAAGACTTATTTTAAGTTTACCTTACAAAGAGCTCCCCTTAAGGACCCTTTGAGACCCCTGTATAACCGCAGATTTTCGTACTTTTTCTCCCTAAGTAATGACACTGTCCTATGGTGTTTTACCGTGCTTCCTACCATCACAGGACCCTAACTTACCACAAGGGCTTTCTCGCCTATATTTCTCATTTAAGATCGGTCTATACTTTCTTATTGTGTTTAGTGAACACGGATATATAGCTCTGATTTATAAGCAAACAAAGTTGCTTATAACATATTATGGGCTTGATCACGACTTTGGCGGTAACCCTTAAATCCGGCGGTAGTGCTAATACCGCCGGATTTAAGGGTCTGCCAAATCAGGACATCGGCAGATTTTGCCCCAGCTCTTAGCTGGGGGGAAATACGCCAACAATTCACGCTATTACCGCCGGCGGGAAATCCGCCGGCGGTAAGAGCGCAAATTTTCCCCATTGAGCTCAATGGGGAATGGGGCATTCCCGAATGGGCTCAATGGGGAATGGGGAATTACTTTACCGCCAAACTCGTGATCTGGCGCTATTAGCGCCGGGGAGTTCGGCGGTAGGGCTATTACCGCCGGCAGTAATACCTCCGGCGGTAACGCCCAAGTCGTGATCAGGTCCTATATGTTTTGTAGGAAAGAAACCTCCTCCTACTCATACTTACCTCTCGAAGTAAAGCGCCCCCAAAAGCCCATTTCAGGTAATTATTACCTGTAATTTGGTATGCTAGTTCATTTATTTGAACTCCTCAAAGCACTAAAGCTATCCTACAGCTTCCCCTTTGTTTTATGTGTTTTTAAACCCTACAGGTGCTATGAGACAGACGTTTATCCTACCCCTGATCCAATATGAATTAGGTTTTCACGTACTAACCAGCTCCTCCTGATGAATGTTCTATACCTATGCTGAAAGAACAGAAACATGTCGAGACAGTTCTCTGGGCTTAAAACATAGATTTAAATCTATGATATACCAAACCCAATAGAATCTGGTACATCACTACTTGTTTTATATGTACCAACTATATGTATGTTTTGTGAAGTTGTTTTAGCTTGCACTGATAGCCTGTTACGTATTCCTTGTTTTATATTGGATGTGAAGTGTTTTATTGTGGATTTATTATTAAAAATGATGTTGACCTTTTAATAGTGACTGGTCCCCCCTTTCCTAGTTCAAGTTCTACTCTAACACCTATACTAGCTTTGTCTTCCATTTTTATAGTGACTACTATCCACCCGGATATAGACAAAGTAGACACTTAGTAGACTTTCAAGATATTCCTTGAAAGTCAGTGTTCTACCGGGATTCCTCCCTTTATAAGAAGGTTCTCAGAGAAGCACCTACATAGTCCTCTGGCTTGAGCAGGGTCCTGTCCACCACTGTCATGCGTGCCCCAGTGTCTCTCAAACCAGCAGAAGGCTGGCCATTCAAGAGGACACTTCTCAAAAACCTATGAGTGTTTTGTGGGATAGTTGCCAGTACTTCTGCGTACTGGTCCCAGACCCCAAGGGACACTAAGGAAATCTCTAAGGGAGCACCAAAGGTGATCCCAGTAGAGCAGGGGAGGACAGTGGCCTCCACCTCAGGTACGGAGTAGAGGTAGGCCAGGCTGGCAGTCTGGACTCCAAATGCCTTACCCTTACACTTGGGGTCACCCCTTCGGTGGTCCAGAGCCCCACAATCCAAACAAGTGGCAGGAGTGCGGGGTACGGTACTGGAGCCACTGGGACCCTGCTTTGTAGCAAGCGGACCACTACTCTTACTCCCACCCACAACAGACGTATCCCCACTAGGTTTTTGGGTCTTTGGAGAGGAAGGTTTTGGTTTACCCGACTGTGATTGCTTTTGGGACTCCTCAGCTTTCTGAGAGGCCCCCTTTTCTTTGTCCTTGTCCTTCCCACTGAAGTCCTTAGGGGACACCCAGTGGGAGACCCACTTGTCAGCCAACCTAGCCAGTTTAAACGGTCTAAAATGTTCTGGTCAGCAACATACTGACGCAGCTCTGGTGAACAGGCTTCCGAAAAATGCTAAAAAAAAGAGGTGAGACAATTCAACATACGTTTTCACTTTGCAACCATCAATCCACCCCATCATGTTCATGGTCAACCCAAGACACATTCTCTCGTTTCTTAAAATCCCTGAACCGTTTAAGATATCGGGTAGGCGTTTTGCCAAATTTAGCGATTAAGGCATACTTCATGAACTCATACTGACCCCTTTCTTCCACACTCAGTTTCAGAATACAGTCATATCCAGTTTGAGGCACTCTGCTTAACAAACACTTAGCCCAATCTCTCTTATCAACAATGTGAATTGCACAAACGCTTCAATCCATTGGATGATATCAGAACCCTCCGCATACACACCAACCAAATCTTTCATGAACTTAGTTGCTGGGGACCTGACACTCTCAACTGGTTTTGCTGAAGTCTCCACTCGAGCTTTCTCTAGCTGGATTTGCTGACATTCAGTGTCCTTGTCTTTGAGTTCAAGATCCCTATTTTTGAGTTCCACTTGCTGTGCTAACTCCTCTTTCTTAAGCTCAGCATCAATTTCCAACTTGCTATATTCAAAGGCCAACTTCGTCCTTAATAACCCAAGTTCCAAGGAACTGCTGGGGTTTGGAACAGAGGCAGCAGAAAGGGTGGCATTCCCAGAATCAGATTCGGCAACAAACCCAGGGGAATATTCCTCATTGGTTGTATCCCCCCCTTCAAGAGTTTCACAATCGATCTGGTAGTCCACCAGGGCAGCTATCAGCTCACCCCTAGACTTATCCACAAAGTCTAATTCCCTGGTTTCACAAGCACTCTGGAGAGCCTCAAAGCTCATCCGAGTCAATCATTTACCATTCGCAATAGATTCCATTGCTTGTAATGCTGTTATCTTGTACCCGACTAAACCTTAATTTAACAAAGCCCAGATATCCTTCGTAAGTGGCGAGGTTATACACTGAGTCTTAAAACCATAAGCATCCCACCACTGCCACCAGCTGTAAGGACCGGAGGGGGGGTCTGTACTTCCGCTCTCTATATGGTAGAGGAGAGGCACAGAGGACCCCTGCCAAGATTCTCTATTATTGGTATTGTGGTCAAGCAATCAAGGCCTAGCTTCTCAGGAGGTGATGCGAGCTGGTTCTTAAGTACAGTGTAGTCCCCAAGCACCCACAAAGGAATGTCCACACACTGTATCGGTTAAAACACAGTCTTTATATAATTAATATTCACGGTTGTATACATGATCACGATAACTCACTTTGTACTCCGAAAATCAACAATGGTAAATATATACAATTCTAAAGTGGTACCACTAACGTTATTAGATCTCCTTGAAGTGCATACGGTCAGAATGACACACAGATCAAAATAAAGAGGAAACCAGCAGTAGAGAGAGGAAGGAAAGCAAGATGGTTAAGCAATTGGCAGAATACTGGTCCTGCTAGCTAGACACAGTTCTGTGTGGAGATCCCCCCTCCTGGGCAACCTGTAGGAGAAAGATACAAGCTCAGTCCATATATTCTTCCCACTAGACTTTCCGATAGTTCTGCAACCCCAAAGTACCTGGCGTTGTAGCGTTCCTCGTCGAGGAAATCGACAACCCTTCTTGAGTGTCCTCCCTTTCAGGCAGGAGTCACGGGTTGTCGAACGTCTGACGGAGAACAGGTCGTGCTACCATGGTGAAGTGACCGTGTCGTTCCTAGCAGTGCTTGTTGATGGGGAAGCATAAACGTCCTGCCAGGAAGAGGCGTGTGTGGCACCTCGGTGTCGATCGATCTGGACCGCAAAGAGTTGAAGAACTGTGGCCCAGCAAGGGCGTCGAGTCGTCGGTGTCTCTGTGGTCTTTGGGTGGCGGGTGGATGCTCCTCAGCGCGTCGACGGTCAGGCCTTCTCCAGCAGGATACAGCAGCAACGATGCGGACGAGAGCGTCCTTGGATCAATGAAGTTCTTAGGCAACGGGAGCACGGCGGCTCCAGTCGGCGACGGCGGTCATCGACAGTGGCAGACAACAGTCCGGGAACTTCTCCTTGGAGTTCCGCAGCAATCCCCGTATCGGGTCAGCCCCCTGTCAAAGGTCTGTCTACCAGGGAGCTTAGGCAAAGATCCGCTGTGGACGATGGTTCCTCATAGCTCTGGAAGAGGGCGCCTTACCAGGTCCACTCTGGGTCAGTTCTTGAAGCACAGCAGCTTTCAGATTGCGAAGGAGAGCAACAGCAATTCTTCTCGTCCAGCAGGGTTTCAAGATCAAGCTTCAGTTAATCCAGTTACTCGTTATAATGGACTTCAGCTTCTGAACACGATTCCTAGAAGTGAGAGGTCCCTAGATATACTGTTGATCTCCCATTCATTCCGCTGGGTCACACTGAAGCATCCAGTCATGACTACGGTCATTCATGCAGGCAGGCAGCCAATCAGGCACACGGGGCATTCAGGCCATTCACTTCTCTCCAGACACTCACAACAAGTTATGTGTATTGGGACAAGTACCAAGTCATTCAACACTCCAAGCTGCATTCATACCGGTTTCGGGCAGGGCTGTCTCGACCATCGTGTCAACCACCAGATACTAGACAGCCACAACATAGAATGCATATTCGTCACACACTCCATTCAAAGGTAAGGAAGGAGGTAGTGATGGGAACAACAGTATGTATAACAAATATTGCATTTGTATATGTTTCAGGTGTGGCAGGGATTATTGTGGGGGCAGCCAACAGATTCAGTGTGTTGGGTCATTTGCGAGATAACTAGTTTCTAAAGGGGTTTGCCCAAGAAGGAAGTAATGGAGATAGGGTGGTAGTTAGCTGGGAAGAAATGGTCGGCAGATGGGTTTTTGAGGAGAGGAGGCACAAGGGATTGCTTAATGGGTAGCAGGAAGGAGCCAGTGTCAAAGGAGTGATTACAGCGTAATGGAGGCAATGCTGTCCTTGATAGTTCTGGGGAGCACCTGTTTGTAAGGAGACTTTCATTGAGAGGAATGTCTAGAGGCCTCATCCAGTGCTATGGGCGAGAAAGAGGAGTGGGAGGGGAGGGGAGATGGGGGCCAAGGGAGGCCTGAGTGCTGGGGAGGGAGGATGGAGGGTAGTAGAGGAGAGTGAAGACAGGATGTCCTGGGCTTTGGGTAAGAAGTGGGAAGCCAGAGAAGTAAAAAGGATCGGGGATGGCAGGGGAGAAGTGGAGACTGTGGTAGGATTGGCTAGTTCCTTGCAAATTTTAAACCGTTTGCCTGTGTTTTTAGTGGCTCCACAAATGCAGGCTTCTTCTTCGAGTGTATGGAGAGTCTGTATTGGCTTTGAGACATGGGTCAGGCCTGTCAGTGATAGGGTGTGCTTGATGCCCACCATGTCCACTCTGCACTTGCATTTCAGAGATGCTAGGTCGGAGTCATACCATGTGTTGTGCTTGAAGGCAGGCTTTATGTGGATCCTCATGAAAGGGGCTGGGATTCCCAGGGTGTTTGTGGTAGAGAGGTGAAGATTAGCAAGGGTAGAGTCAGTGTGGGAGTCTGTGGCAGGAGTGGGAGGGGGAATGAAATTGGAGGCAAAAGCATCAACTGACAATCACTTCATCGGTCAAATAACAAAGAAGGAAAATGGCAGTGCAGGCAGAGGCTTAGCTGGGGGACCTAAGAGATCCAGGTTAAAGGACGGGTGAGAGGACAGGTGAGAGGACAGGTAAGAGGAGAGGAGAGCATGGTCAGACCAGGAAAGATGTGTAATGAGAGGGTTGGAGATAGGGATGTCTGTTGAGATGAGAGCATACACGGTATGTCTGGCTGAGTGCATCAGACCAGAGGGATGAATGGTAAGGGAAAGAAAGTCACAGAGGTTGAGGAAGAGTTCAGTGGTGGAATCAGAAAAGCCAAGGTGAATATTGACATCTCCAAGGAGGAAGAGCTTTTAGGTGGAGTTAAAATGAGAAGAGGTGAGGTTAGACCACTCTGAGCGAAAGAGGGAGACTGGACCAGGGGTCCTGTAGATTGTGGCAAGAATCAAAGAGAGTGTTGGAGGGACACCATGCCTACAGACGATGCTTTCAAAGGTCTGAGTGAGAGTGATAATAGCAGGGAACCATTCATGGAAGATCAAGGCCACACCTCTAGACTGGTTAGGCCTGTGCTTACAGAGGATCGTCTAGCCTCAGGGTGGAGTGTGCCAAAACAGTGACAAAGCTGGCAGTGAACCAGGTCTCAGTGAGAGTGAGAACATCATGGTCAAAGTCTTCAAGATGGAGACAGATACCAGAGGAGTTTTTAACAGCAGAGCGAGAATTGAGGGTAGTTAGGTGAAACTGGTTGCCACTTTTGAAGGTCTTCCGAGGATGGGTACAGGGATGTTGTATGCCCGTCAGAGGTGGAGAAGGGGCAAGAGGGTTGTCAGATGGACGAGTGGCAGGAGAAGGGAGGAAGTTGATGAGAGATGGAAGACACCTATCAAGAAGGCAGAGGTTCGGCTGAGAGCGCTGGGCCATGACAGTGCCATTCTGATAGATATTAATGATGCACCTAGAGGATGAGAAGCATGCCACAAGTACTTCCCATCTGGTGCCACCATTAATGGGCAAAGAAGGGAAAGGGGAGAGTACAGAGACCATGTGGGGACTTCATAGATCCAGAGAGGGAATATCAAAGAGTATTTCTGTAACTGTCTGCCTAGAAGAAGCATTGACATAGGTGTCAGCTGGGTCAGGGGTGGATTGGGGACTAGAAGATCTTTTTGAACTTTTTTCCTGCCAGTCTTCGAGAGAGAGGTAGGATAGGTGATAGAGTAGCCGTTTGAGTAAATAGGAGGGATGGAGATCATAATGGAGGCAGAGAGCAGAAAGATGGAAAGAGGGAAAGAGAGAGAGGGAGAAACGACACAATTCACAGAGAAACTGCACAATGCACAACAAACTCACCAGGCAGCCCAGCATCAAGACAAATCAGGTGCACAACACGTCCCAGGTCGCTGAAAACAGGGAAGGTAGCTTGGTGTATGGAGACTCTCCTCTTATTAAATTCTCGGGGTAGCTGGGCCACCCATGCTTTCCGAAGTGGTGTGCATCATCAGGAGGAGCCCCCCACCATTGGGGTCATTTCACCATGCCGGCAGCCAGCCAGTCTGCTAAGTCCATCAGAAATGCTACTGTGAAAATCCCTCAGAATATCCCCCCAAAATCTGGAGCTCTTCTAGATATGTAAATATTTGTATGACTGCTCCATTGGGCAGCTTAACTTGGTGCTGCAGGGTTTTCTGTGCGTGAGACCCAGGAGCAATAGGCTATCCTCTTCAGATCGGTGTGGTCCCCATACGACCATGTTGGCCTCAGTTGAGTCTTCCAGCAAACCTCCCACTTTTTCTGCTAGCCACAAACCAACTTTGCTGTATGTCGGCTTTACCGTGCTGTTTGTGCTTCTGCCATGTGATTCTTGGATCGTGGCTCCTGTGTGATTCAGATAATTCCGCTTCGGGTCGGCGGCATCTCCAGATAAGTCTTTCACCTCTGGAATAAATCTCTGTGTGTCTCAGCAGGTCTCCCGCCATCCTCAGTGACCCCAATCTAACATCCAAGTTTGTTGCTTCTCTTGGTTGCCTTCCTTCCGGCTGCAAGGCTTTGTAAACAGAGCACCCACAAGACTCAGATATATCGTGTCGGGGTGGCGTCAGCTCCACGCCAGTGGCTTTTTTCAGGAGACATTGCCTGGTTTCCTCCACCGGTTGTCTCCTTCGTTCAATGTCCACACTATGGACCCAAGCTTCCATCTGGGCTCTGAGAGAAGACAAATGTGCCGAGTGGAGCCACCAGGCACACACCAGGGTTGTGTGGACACCTACGACCTAGAGTGCCTTTGGATAATAGTCACCTCATCTTTTTCCTTTCTCCTGCACCCACACCAGTCAAATAATAAGTTCCCATTCTCCTAGGATCTCCAACCTCATCTCTTCCCCTCACCTAGTGCACAACACCTCTACCTCTCCACCTCTTCCTAGCAATATTTCACTTGTCCTCTGGAATGCAAAATTCCTCTGCAGCAAGTCTTTCTACATCACTGTCCACTTCTGCTTTTAACACACTCAACTTTCACTTCTTTCAATCACAGAAATCTGGATCCCCCTCATGACTAGTATCTTTCCACACTGACTCTGCTACTTGTTCTCACTCTCCCCAACCAGTTGAGAAGGGAGGTGGTGTGGAGTTCTTTATCAAAAAGGCCCTCAACAATGTCCCTTTACCCCATCTGACATCAACTCTTGCTCTTTTGAATATGTCAATATTCAACACCTCCCTTCTACTGCTCTCACTGTTCTGGCTATGTATTGACCTCCTGGTTCTCTCAACTCCCTCTTGCCCAATCTGACCCTTCTCCTTGAGCCACTTCCTACATACATCCACACTGTAATGCTGGGTGACTTTAACCTTTCCAAGCCCCCCACAGACATCTGCCTTGAACTTAACTCCCTCTTATCCGACCACTCTCTCTAATACTTCCATGACCAGCCTATTCTGTTGGGAAACCTCTTGACCTTATCTGTCTTACTAATTCACTCTCCTCCTCTGACATTTCCATTGACCCTTCTCCCTCTGATCACTCAATTGCTCACTTTAACATTTCAGCCCTCCACCTTCTTCTCCTCATCACCCCTCTTCAATGAGTAAGAGGACATTCAGCCAGGATATTATTGCTGTTTACATTGATTATGTGAGGACATCTCTCCTGTCACTTTCCCCTGTACATGCCTCTTCAATTTAAGAGTTCTTTCTCTCACCTTCAATATTCATTAATGACTCCATTTGACCACAATATGCTACTCCCGCTTTCACACCAACCCATCCCCATCCTCAGCCTTGAATCCCCTCTGAAATTCAGACCCTCATACCAAACATGCACCATGACCTACAACACTGGTACAAATGAAGGACACATACTCACCTACTGCCCTAACCTCAATATCCTCCCACTGAACAAACCTTATCTCCCCCCTTCACAATCATCACCTCAAACTTTTATCTTCTCTCCAGTCTTTGCTCACGCCTTCAAAGACAATGGGCCTCATTACGAGTTTGAAACCCGGGTCCGGTCTGGTGGAATGGGGACTTACTGGGACCTTCCGACTTAGGCACACCCGGTAAGTCCCCATTCCAAATACCATTCCCCATTCACATTTGAGCCTCCATAGGGCTAAAGCGAAGTGCTAAAGAGCCAAGCCAGTCTCTGCTTGTCTGTGGTGCTCCGGGGACTCCAGGGCATCTATTCTGCTGTTGGCATCCAAATATAGGTGATGCTGTGATATCATGTGCACGAGTGTAGCATAAAGCGAACGGTGAAAAGGACGCCGTTGCTTTAAAAAACTCGAGGATTCCCTGCAGTGACGTGCAAGTCACATGACCATCATTGGGCTATATCTGCAGAATTAATCCGCCCTTGCGGCGTAAGCCCTGTGGCAGAAGGGCTGTGCTACACCTGTTTAGCTGTTTGGCGGCTTTGGCGCGTGGCGGGTACCATACCCGGCGCAAGAAGCAGAGGCTGCTGGACCCGCAAAATGTTCAGGCATCCTGAGGAGCCCAGTAGCAGAGTTTTGCCCGTCTTCTGTCTTTTTATTTTTTTTATTTTTTTTTTTTTATCACTTGAGGAGCTGCACGACGAGACACTGCTCGCCCCCTTCCTCGATAAATCATTCTCGAGCATACTTGCCGCGTTCGGAGTACAACATTCGATTCTAGTTGATCCCAAATCGCCCCCAAGCGTCCTTGTATCTGCGCTGTGGTTCATCTGCAGTAAGATTCATTGATGACGCTGACTGCTGAATCCACAGGCCCCCAGACACGGAAAAAAACTCTCCAACATCGGCGCACGCTTAATCCGTGGACGGCGATGAAAGCCTCAGCCTCTAAAAAGGTAAGCAAAACTGCAAGCCGTATCTTACTTGCTTCACCCATTCTCCCTGCAGTTTTCTCACATGGCACATCGGTCTGTTCTTTAGGACTACAAACAACAAACTCTATACAAGATGTACAAAACACCTTAAGTTCAATTGAAGAACTACTTCCCTGCATTGAAAGATGTACATCCCAACTAACAACGGACAATTTATTTGTCACTGAGACGGCAGTCTGGGATCTTGTACACCAGATCCATCAAGGGAAACATATTAATTCTTCCATAACGCCAACTCATGCTCAACAAGAAGCAAACAAAGGTGATGGACTTGAAAAAGAGCTTGTAAATTCCGTGCCCATAATACTCTCTCATAGTCACCCCACCAACTTGATGTCAGCACCTCCGGCCAGCGTTCCGGATGAAGATGCGGCTCCCCAACTTTGTAAGCTTCCATTACCTTCAATTGCCACTCACTCAAATTACAACTTGCGTACTACAACACAACTGAGTACAGACGTGACCCGTGTCTCGCAACAACGAGCACATTTAGTAGACCATGACATAGTTCAGGTCGAAAATGCAACGACTTTATTTCCCTGTGAACTAATGGACTCTAACAATCATGTAATGTTGCCTTTTGTGATGAGTGATGATGAACTACTAAACATCTCAAACGCGATGCCTCCTCACCTTCTTCCGGCAAATGTTAACTCTGCAAACCCAACATCTTCACTTTTACAGAAGAAGTCTTCCAGGGCTGTAACATCGGCAAACTTAGGCTCTTGCACTTCTACTTCTGTTCCTTGCGGCCAGTTCAACCCACCTCAGTCAAATTTTTTTTCAAAAGACGCCGAGTCCTCAAATCACGATGAACGGCCGATAGTGCCAAAGGAATCTTCTTCTGACCTAACCCACAAAACCTCCAATCCTCTGGCCCGATCGACTGTAACGCCCAAGATGATTTATCCGGGAACGAACCACAAACCTGAGGCCCCTGTACTAGGCAATAATAGTGGGTATGCATGTCAGGCGCCAGAGGTTTTAAGTGCGTCTCCAAGCGGTCCACACCAGCACCCCTCTGACTTGACCCCCCAAACAGCAACAGCAAAAACATCTGACCTGGATCCAAGCACTCTTGCAAGAGCGCGTCGCCTAAAAAGAATTGCAGAGTTAAAATCTAAAATGCATTTTCCGCAAAAACCCGACGACCAGCATGCTAGTCACGCAAGTACACCTCACCGGCCGACTGAGTCTGTCTATGGCGATACTCACCTGCCAAATCTAACAAAAACTCTTTCACCAATTAAGGCAAAGTTCAACCTGAATTGCTCTTATGCGTCTTCAATCGAGGAACTACCTTTAGCAGGCAAAGTCAAATCCGTGAATATATCAATGGAAGCTTTATCACAAATTCACAATAATGTTTTAGCAGCATCAGCGGTAGTCTTAGCCCCGTTCACCAAATTATATGAAGCTCTACATGGACAATTAAGTGATCAAGGTGCGATTATTCAAAACTTGACGCAAAAAATAGAAAAAATCGATCACTTTACGAATTTTCTTCAAACAGAAATGCTGATATTTCCACAAGATGGCACGAGCGGTTAGGTGACCTGGCAGCTAGACACCATTGTCAAAACGACTCTCTATCAGAAGGTCTTCTAGAAGCACTGAAATGGATGAGAAAAAATGCAACCCAATATCCCCAAACGCTAGTCCCTCTAGTCCCGGCTTCAAGTTCTCTGGCAACTCAAAATGTGGACGTAGGATTACCAAACGCAACAACTCCGGACTCTAATGCTGCTGCATTAAATTCGAACGAGGTCCAGCCCCCTTCACCTCACACCCACTTCTTGCAACCTACAGCTGAGCATCTTAGCTCAGCTGAACGTATTAGTGGTCGTGACGAACAATTAAAAAATGCTCTTCGGCATACAAAAGACACAACTGAGAACCAAGAAGTATCCTCTGGTTCATTGATCTTTAAACCCACTTCATTTAACATCTTTACTGGCCCTGCCAAAACTCTAGATTTAACCAAAACTCATAGGAAAGGCTCAAAACCTGACGGGATACCTCTAATTAAATCGGGTCCAAAAGAAGCATTACAAAAAAACAAACAAACGAATGTCAAAAAATTCATAAGAACTTTGACGACCACGAAAAAAACTAGTCTATTTGTACGTTACAATGTAAAACCTCACGATGATCTTACACAATCTCATGAGCTAGTACATGCAACTGACCAAAAAAAAATCATGACCAAATTACCAACCAAACGCCGTCGCCTGAATACAGACTCTGATATCTCAAATATGTCCGGCGAAAACGGCTCTGTCGACCTATGCGATTTGTCTACGTACTCCATTAGAAGCGAAACTAATATTGACTCTTCTCCTGTAGTTTCGGCACCAATCGACAAAGGAAACCAGGCAAGGAAGATATCCCTCTTGAAAGAAAACGCGTCTAAAAGTCACGTTAGAGATTCTATAAGGACGGTCCACTTCCTTAAAGATCCAGTCTTCACCTGTTAGCTCAAAACTAGACCTGAAACAAACAATAAACCAAAGAATAAACGGTTCACACTCACACTCGCAAGTATCCGATAGACTAAGTGCCAAACCTGTAACAAGTTCATGGAAGCTTCGTCTCCAGAATATCGACTCTGACGGAAAAGAAGTAAACCTGAACAGAGCGAACGTCCTAAAACTATTCTCCTGTGTTCCCCAACTCAGATCAATAACTACAGACGACATCAAGATCGTAGAATATGCAACGGAAAAAACAACTGATCAAGTACTATTACACATCAAATCGTCTGCAGTAAAAAACATCCTACTGCAAGCAGTCGAAGAACTGCTAGTTTATGGATTCAATATAACCCTAGAACCCGACTTGAAAACTCAAAAAGAAGTTTCAACTAATTTACCAAATTCAGGAAACTTCGAAAGAGCAATCTGTCGCACATCCCTACGGAAGTCACTATCCCTCTCGCACAGATTACAAAATGATATGGATTACAAACCCACCATCACAGGATTCAGACAGAAGACTCAGTCTATTCACAACAATCCTCAATAACCATGAACGACACGGACGAAGTTAAGGTTACTCTCCTGGAAATCTTGCGGATTCTCTCATCTGTTTGATAATTTTACAGAACCGCTTGATGAGGTCTTCGCAATTTGCCTTCAGGAAACATGGCTGCGCGATGCTCCGAATCGTGATGGATTTACCACTCATCTGAATCCAGCCAAAAGAAATACTAAGGGTCGTCCATATTCAGGTTTAATCACCTTACTGAAAATTCAAAACTGGATGACTACCCAGGATGCGATTAACCCAAATCCGTTTGTTCAGGGTACGATCATTCGAATTGGGAAGGAAAACTCAGGAATTTCAAAGTATCTCCTTATAATCAATTGCTACTGGAACCCGGCAATGATTTCCACCACAGAATTTATCGACTCAATAACAACTCTCATTGACGATGCTTTTCTTAAATACTGCAATCTATCGCTGTTAATATGTGGTGACTTGAACTGCAGCTGGTATCGATTTAACCATCACACGTTGGAAAACAATGCTATTCCTAAAGACGAAGTTACATTACGAGGTAAACTATGGACACAAGCACTTTCGTCACGAAACTGCAAGATGGTTAATGGCAACACCAAAGGTGACCAACCCTCCAAGACAACCTGGAAGCGACTTCTACTTAGAAACACTCTTGACTACATTTGGGTCTCTTGTAACCTATTGAAAGAATTGTTTCACTAGAAGTAGTTCAAAAAGATGCAAGTGACCACGATTTGCTTTGTTTATGTATGGGCTTCGATACTTTTGCTCATCCGAAGACCTACAAACTCCCACTGACAATAACTGCGGCCGGAAATCGGCTAAAAACCACTGGCTCGTCAATAGAGAAATTAACCCTCCATCTCGAAGCCTCAAATAACGTGGACTATGTTCCTTTGCTGTATGCATGTTCACAACAACACGCCAACTCAAACACACACGGTCTTACATCGAAAAATCTATATAGCTCAGAAATAGCAGCGGCCAAAAAAACTGTTGAGGAAAGACCATCGAATGTTAAGGAAAACACATGCTGATCCAAATGACATACGAAGAAGCGCAAAGGCACGACGCCAGGAATATAGAAATTGGCTTAAATCCCATTCTGGCATAATAGAGCAAAACAGAGCTGAAATTATGTTAAAAATAATTATTACAAAGAACTCACAAGAAATTTGGACCATCCTAAATAAAGGAAACACAAGAACCAATCCATTCATCTCGAATGCAATCTCAAGTTCTTCATGGGTGGATTACTTTACCAAAATTTACGAACTACCTTATCAAATCCCCCAAGTTCACTGTCTTCCTTCCACTAAAGTATGGGATATAACTCCATCATCTGCTGACCTTGAATCAGCAATTCAAAAATTAAAAAACTCAAGAGCAGCAAGCAGGACCCGACCAAATAACTAACATCATGCTAAAAAAACACAAGCACCATTGGGCCAAACTTATGGAATCTTTGTTTCGACAAATTTCAATCTCGAGGAAAACACCTGAGTCTTGGGCTAAGGCAATTGTGGTACCAATTTACAAGAAGGGTAACAGAGATGATCCATCGAACTATCGTCCAATTGCCCTGCTTGATACCATGGGCAAAATATTTGGCTCATTTCTCCGAACGAAGTTGACTGCTTGGGCTTCAAAGGCGAATCAAGTAGATTGTCGATAAACAGGTTTCACGAAAAACGTAGGCGTTGATGCCAATTTAACTATATTAACCATCCTAAAACTTGAAGCCCTGAAAGCTAAAACAAAAATCTTTTTTGCTTTTGTTAACTTAAAACAAGCATTCGACGCAGTCCATTGCGAAAAACTGTGGGCCAAACTAAGCGAGTGGAACTGTCCATCCCAAATTCTTGATCCTCTAATAGCGCTTCACTCCAACACTTTTGTTCAAGTAAGAGTAAATTCCCAAGGCGACTTGACCGATCCAATTCCAACGTATAAAGGGGTCAAGCAAGGATGGCCACTGGCGGCTGACTTGTTTAAAATATTTATCTCTGACCTACCGAAATGTGTTTTCAACGTGACTGAAGTTGAATTCTTGGGATTCATATTATCACCTGGCGGGGTGCGTATGGATTCAAAGAAGGTCGATGCAGTTCTCAAATGGCCATCACCATCCTCCGTAAAAGGTGTGCAAAGCATGTTAGGCTTCGCTAACTTTTACCGCAGGTTTATCCCCGAGTTCTCTCGAATAGTCCAGCCCATCACTGCCTTGTTAAAGAAAAACAAACGTTTTGAATGGTCTACCGAGGCGGAACAAGCTTTCCAGGATTTGAAGACTAAATTTATCTCTGCACCAATCTTAAAACACCCTCGCCCCGAACTCCCCTACATCATGGAAACTGATGCTTCAAGCCTTGCCATGGGGGCAGTTCTATCACAAAAGGACCCGGTAACCAATCAGTTGCATCCCGTGGCATTTTGGTCCCGCAAATTCTCGCCTCCTGAAGTCGATTACACGATTACTGACAAGGAACTTCTGGCTATCAAGTCTGCCTTTAAGGCTTGGCGGCATTATCTGCTGGGGGCCCGACACACCGTTACTGTGATTACGGATCACCGAAACCTGCAATATTTGAAAACCGCAAAAGCCCAATCCTCTAGACAACTCCGTTGGGCATTATTCTTTGCCGAGTTTGACTTCATAATTACCTATCGACCAGGTACAAAGAACGGTAAAGCCGATGCCCTTTCTCGGATGGGAGTGGAAGAACACTTGAACAACCCTAAACCTGTACCAATCATTCCCGAACAAAGAATTCTGGGTGTAATCGCCACAGAATCCATAGAGGAAGTTAAGGATAAAGCCAGGCAACTTGTAACTCCAGCAGATATACAGAATTGGCATCTGCAGGGAAAGGACTTTGCAGTAAAGGACAACTTATTGTATTTCCAAGAACGATTATACCTACCCAGCACAGATTTACAGAAAAAAGTAATCTCTTGTTATCACGACTCTTTAATGGAAGGTCATCCCGGTATAGCCAAGACCTCAGAAAAGATCAAGCGCTACTTCTGGTGGCCGTCTTGGAAAAAAGATATCAGAGACTTTATAATGTCCTGTGGAGTATGCGCCCAAAACAAGAGTCAAAAGGAAAGACCAGCAGGCCTCTTACGCCCTATTGACATCCCACCTCGCCCTTGGCATACGCTTTCTATGGACTTCATCACCGATCTACCTCCATGCTCCGGATACAATACGATTCTAGTAATCGTTGACTTATTCTCCAAGATGGCGCATTTCATTCCGCTCAAAGGCTTGCCAACAGCAGCAACTCTGGCCCGAGAATTTCTCGAAAACATCGTCCGACTGCACGGTTTTCCTTCGGTTCTAATTTCGGATCGAGGTAGTCAATTTATTTCTCATTTTTGGCGAAGTTGCTGTCGGTCGGCTCAAATTGATGTGAGACTATCGACCAGTCACCACCCTCAGACCGACGGACAAACCGAGAGGACCAATCAAACTCTGGAACAGTATTTACACTGCATGCTGCAACAAACTGAAAAAACTTGGAAAGATATCCTTTGGATAGCCGAGTATGCCTACAATAACTCTGTCCACTCGGGAACTGGGAAAACCCCGTTTTTTCTTTTGTACGGCAGTCACCCTCGAACCTCGGAGTTGGATCCCCTCCAAGATCTTGAAACACCAGCAGTAGACTACCTGCATTCTACAATCACCCAAGCCTTTAAGGAAGCTGTTTCTCACCTTCAAAGGGCTAAAGAACAATACAAGACAGGAGCAGATCAACATCGGAAGGAAGCCCCTCACTATCAAGTAGGGGATCAAGTCTGGTTATCCACCAAATATCTATCTCTAAAAGGGCCACGCACATTCAACCCAAGATACCTTGGTCCCTATTCCATCACTACCATAGTAAACCCAGTAGCGGTCAAGTTGGACTTGCCCCCGCACATGAAGATACATCCGGTCTTCCACGTCTCTCTATTAAAACCCGTGCAACCTCAAACCCGACTAACCAAATCTCCAAAACCTATCCTAGTGGATGGAGAACTCGAGTTTGAAGTCAAAAGCATTCTGGACTCCAAGATCTCCAAATCTAAACTATTCTACCTAATTGACTGGAAAGGCTACGGCCCCCAAGAGAGATCCTGGGAACCTGCTGAATATGTCCACGCTCCTCGCCTAATCAAAAGATTTCACCGAACATTTCCTGACAAGCCAAAACCCCCGGAGAAGCGCGGTTTGGGAGGGGCCTTGAGGGGGGGTACTGTCATGATCTCTGCTTCCAAAAGGTCAGGGTTTTCCCAACTCCCTTGGAAGCAGATCCATAACCCAGGTTCCGAGTGCCAACCAGTCCCAATTGGGACCTTTTGGACCCAGTCCTGGCGCAAGTGGCACCAGGCTCATAAATATGCCCAGTCCCAGCGCTGGAAGCGCCGGGCTCATAATGCTTGGGTGGACTTACCTGCAGCAGACCATGCTGCTTACTTGCCTGCCAGTTGAGCCTCTGATCCTCTTCTGTTTGGAACTACTTTTCCTGTTGGGTGGGGCTGGAGCCACTCCCTAGATTTAGAACACTGGAACTCTTCTGGAAGGCAGGAACTCTTTTCTTACCAGGAACTCTTTTCTTACTTAGGCGTGGCTGTGGAAGGAGACACCTAAGCACTACAGGAGGCTATTTAAACCACACCCGGTGGATGAATCTTGCTTTGCGTTATTCTGCACTCTCTGCAGCAGGACGCTCATCGTGTCTTCTGCATCCAGTCCTGGGCCTAAGGAAAAAGGCTTACCATCCTGAATCCAGTCTTCAGCAACACCTATAAAGACAAGAAAGAACAGGTTAGCATTCCGGCATCTGAAAGGCAAAGGCTTACCATCCAGAATCCAGTCTTCAGCAACACCTATAAAGACAAGAAAGAACAGGTTAGCATTCCGGCATCGGAAAGGCAAAGGCTTACCAACTCTTTGCACGCTCCGGAGGCCTTCGGCGCTGCATCCGCATCTGAAAGACAAAACAAGATGCGTTTAAAGACATTGGGGAACTTTAATACTCACGTGCCATTACTCCTTTCCACATCTAATCCAGTGGGTATTCCGGCACCCTGCAGCCGCTCCGAACTCGTACCTGCAAAATAAAAAGACAGTTAGAGTGCATCGTGAAGCAGGCAACAAGCGCTTACTCACGTGCTTCCAGGCGCTTCTATTCATCACACGGGCTCCATCTTCAACTCACTTCAGCCCGTCATCCGCCATCGCCGGAAACCTGCAAAACAAGAGACATCAATACTAAAGACTTTAAAAAGACATTTGGATGACTCGAAACTTACCGTTCGTGCAGTAAACGACGGACAGCAGTCCTCTGAAGTCAAGAGGCCTGCGCTACCTATCCAGTGAAGAAACTGGCTACAGCACCCTGCCCCGAGGCAGATGGAGAGCTCGGCATTCACTTACCTAAGGTGAGAGCGTTAACCTTTGGGGTCAACAGGAGAGGAGAAGAGGAAAGAGATAGGGACACCCCAATAACCCCAGTTCATTAACCCCATATTTTCTATCTGCAGACATCTTACTCTACACGTCAGGCATACAGTGCACAGAGGTCCAGCCCAAAGAGCCAACCGGGTGCTACACATCACCTTTGAAGATACGGTAGTCGCCCAGTCAAGACCGGCGCCTCTGCGAGAATCAGGTGAGCGTTACAGAACGCAAAGACTACCGCAAAACTCTCGCCCAGGCACTATGGAAACCTCGGATACTGACCCCCTAGCCCGGTTACTTGGGGAACTAAGGGCAGAAGTGCATGCAATTCGTCAGGAAACGAATGCTCTAAGAAGGGAACTAATTATTTCCAAGGAGAGAACAGACAATCTTGCTAGACAAGTGCTACAGTCACAAGCCGGACAGACCCCGTTACCCACATCAGGGGCAAATCTTCCTTCAACATCCTCTATGAATCCAGTGCAGATCAACCTACCTGGGAATGTACCTCTGGCTCCGCCCGAGCGATTTTCTGGTGACCCAAAGAGGTTTGCAGTATTTATCAATCAGTGCCGGTTGCACTTCTTATGCCGGCCAGCAGCCTTTCCAACTGATCAAGCTAAAGTAGCTTTTGTACTTTCGTACCTTAGTGGCAATGCGGCAGACTGGTCGATCCCTCTAGTTCATCAAGATGATCCGGTTCTCCATGATTTTCAAGCCTTTCAGCTTAGTATGGAAAAACTGTTCGCAAGACATTCACAGGGACAGGCCTTGGACAATGAGCTTCTTTCGTTGTGACAGGGTAATCAAGACCTTTTGGCTTATATTGCATCTTTCAATAGACTAATAGTGGAAACTCAATGGCCTGAGGACAAAAGGATTACGCTGTTTTATAGAGGTCTACGTGGAGAGCTCAAAGACGTTTTAGCCCAAGTAGTGAATCCCCCACAAGACTGTTCGGATTGCATAGACTTGGTCGTTCAAATAGATCACAGGCTGCAGAACAGGAAGGCCGATCGTTCCAAGTTTGATGCTCGAGTATTTTCCAAACCGCCAACTCCTTCCAAAGGAGTAGACTCCGGGGAATCCATGCAAATAGGGGGTCTGAAAGGTCCTCTAACACAACGGGAGCGGGAAAGGAGGAAACAGTTGCAATTATGCCTATATTGCGGAAACTCAGGGCACTTTCTTCGAGACTGTCCGGTGAAACCTGCCAAGAAGGCAGTAGGAGCTGCAGTTACCAAAGTTACAAACTCTGAGCAGGGAAACGACCTCGCCCGACAAGAATAGAGGTCCTCTTGCCGAGCGTAAAAACCAGTTCCGTGACCTCGCATTTCGTGATACCTATGGTCCTCATTAGCCCTGATAATCCGGATCGATTACATGCAATTGAAGCTTACGTCGACAGCGGTGCCATCGGCAATTATGTGGATCATGAAATGGTTTTGAGGATGAATCTGACTCTTTGTCCCAAGGCTGTAAAGGACGTCATTACTACGGTGGATGGTACGGAGATAGCCTCCGGGCCAGTAACGCATACCACTCAAGAAGTGACGCTAGTAAGTCAAGATGGACACCATGAGAAGATCGTGTTCGATGTGATCAAGTCCCCTCAGTTTCAGATTATTCTAGGAATACCTTGGTTAGAGAAACACAATCCTCTGATTGATTGGCGAGCAAGAACGGTCCAGTTTCCAGAATGTGTCTCTACTTGTCACCCTCCACCTGGTGTTGCACTGGCCGCAATTTCTTCAGAGACTCCCCAGTTACCTCCCGAATACCTAGAATACCAAGATGTTTTCCGGAAGGATCAGGCTAACTCTCTACCTCCTCATAGGTCTTATGACTGCCAGATGGACCTGATACCTGGATCTACTCCTCCTTGTAGTAGAATTTATGCCCTCACCGAGCCTGAGAACCTTCACCTTCGACAATACCTGGATCAATACCTGGCAAATGGGTTTATTCGTCCTTCCAAGTCCCCTGCTTCTTCAGCTTTGTTCTTCGTTCCAAAAAAGGAAGGAGACCTTAGAACTTGTATCGATTATCGCTCCCTGAACCAGATCACCGTTAAGAATAGATATCCGTTACCTTTGATCCCTGAACTCCTGGACCAAGTCAGAAAAGCATGCATATATACAAAGCTGGATCTTAGAGGAGCTTACCACTTGGTACGAGTAAAAGAGGGCGATGAATGGAAGACGGCCTTCCGCACCAAGTATGGGCTATTTGAATATCAGGTCATGCCCTTCGGACTTTGCAATGCCCCGGCCGCCTTTCAATATTTTATGAACGATGTCCTCAGAGAGCTCATAGATGTATGTGTTGTTGTTTACATTGACGACATCCTCGTTTATTCTTCATCGGAATCTGAACATCGGAAACACGTGAAAATGGTCCTCGAAAGATTGCGTCAACACAAACTTTTCGCTAAATTGGAAAAATGTGTTTTCAACGTGACTGAAGTTGAATTCTTGGGATTCATATTATCACCTGGCGGGGTGCGTATGGATTCAAAGAAGGTCGATGCAGTTCTCAAATGGCCATCACCATCCTCCGTAAAAGGTGTGCAAAGCATGTTAGGCTTCGCTAACTTTTACCGCAGGTTTATCCCCGAGTTCTCTCGAATAGTCCAGCCCATCACTGCCTTGTTAAAGAAAAACAAACGTTAAGAATGGTCTACCGAGGCGGAACAAGCTTTCCAGGATTTGAAGACTAAATTTATCTCTGCACCAATCTTAAAACACCCTCGCCCCGAACTCCCCTACATCGTGGAAACTGATGCTTCAAGCCTTGCCATGGGGGCAGTTCTATCACAAAAGGACCCGGTAACCAATCAGTTGCATCCCGTGGCATTTTGGTCCCGCAAATTCTCGCCTCCTGAAGTCAATTACACGATTACTGACAAGGAACTTCTGGCTATCAAGTCTGCCTTTAAGGCTTGGCGGCATTATCTGCTGGGGGCCCGACACACCGTTACTGTGATTACGGATCACCGAAACCTGCAATATTTGAAAACCGCAAAAGCCCAATCCTCTAGACAACTCCGTTGGGCATTATTCTTTGCCGAGTTTGACTTCATAATTACCTATCGACCAGATACAAAGAACGGTAAAGCCGATGCCCTTTCTCTGATGGGAGTGGAAGAACACTTGATCAACCCTAAACCTGTACCAATCATTCCCGAACAAAGAATTCTGGGTGTAATCGCCACAGAATCCATAGAGGAAGTTAAGGATAAAGCCAGGCAACTTGTAACTCCAGCAGATATACAGAATTGGCATCTGCAGGGAAAGGACTTTGCAGTAAAGGACAACTTATTGTATTTCCAAGAACGATTATACCTACCCAGCACAGATTTACAGAAAAAAGTAATCTCTTGTTATCACGACTCTTTAATGGAAGGTCATCCCGGTATAGCCAAGACCTCAGAAAAGATCAAGCGCTACTTCTGGTGTCTGTCTTGGAAAAAAGATACCAGAGACTTTATAATGTCCTGTGGAGTATGCGCCCAAAACAAGAGTCAAAAGGAAAGACCAGCAGGCCTCTTACGCCCTATTGACATCCCACCTCGCCCTTGGCATACGCTTTCTATGGACTTCATCACCGATCTAACTCCATGCTCCGGATACAATACGATTCTAGTAATCGTTGACTTATTCTCCAAGATGGCGCATTTCATTCCGCTCAAAGGCTTGCCAACAGCAGCAACTCTGGCCCGAGAATTTCTCGAAAACATCGTCCGACTGCACGGTTTTCCTTCGGTTCTAATTTCGGATCGAGGTAGTCAATTTATTTCTCATTTTTGGCGAAGTTGCTGTCGGTCGGCTCAAATTGATGTGAGACTATCGACCAGTCACCACCCTCAGACCGACGGACAAACCGAGAGGACCAATCAAACTCTGGAACAGTATTTACGCTGCATGCTGCAACAAACTGAAAAAACTTGGAAAGATATCCTTTGGATAGCCGAGTATGCCTACAATAACTCTGTCCACTCGGGAACTGGGAAAACCCCGTTTTTTCTTTTGTACGGCAGTCACCCTCGAACCTCGGAGTTGGATCCCCTCCAAGATCTTGAAACACCAGCAGTAGACTACCTGCATTCTACAATCACCCAAGCCTTTAAGGAAGCTGTTTCTCACCTTCAAAGGGCTAAAGAACAATACAAGAAAGGAGCAGATCAACATCGGAAGGAAGCCCCTCACTATCAAGTAGGGGATCAAGTCTGGTTATCCACCAAATATCTATCTCTAAAAGGGCCACGCACATTCAACCCAAGATACCTTGGTCCCTATTCCATCACTACCATAGTAAACCCAGTAGCGGTCAAGTTGGACTTGCCCCCGCACATGAAGATACATCCGGTCTTCCACGTCTCTCTATTAAAACCCGTGCAACCTCAAACCCGACTAACCAAATCTCCAAAACCTATCCTAGTGGATGGAGAACTCGAGTTTGAAGTCAAAAGCATTCTGGACTCCAAGATCTCCAAATCTAAACTATTCTACCTAATTGACTGGAAAGGCTACGGCCCCCAAGAGAGATCCTGGGAACCTGCTGAATATGTCCACGCTCCTCGCCTAATCAAAAGATTTCACCGAACATTTCCTGACAAGCCAAAACCCCCGGAGAAGCGCGGTTTGGGAGGGGCCTTGAGGGGGGGTACTGTCATGATCTCTGCTTCCAAAAGGTCAGGGTTTTCCCAACTCCCTTGGAAGCAGATCCATAACCCAGGTTCCGAGTGCCAACCAGTCCCAATTGGGACCTTTTGGACCCAGTCCTGGCGCAAGTGGCACCAGGCTCATAAATATGCCCAGTCCCAGCGCTGGAAGCGCCGGGCTCATAATGCTTGGGTGGACTTACCTGCAGCAGACCATGCTGCTTACTTGCCTGCCAGTTGAGCCTCTGATCCTCTTCTGTTTGGAACTACTTTTCCTGTTGGGTGGGGCTGGAGCCACTCCCTAGATTTAGAACACTGGAACTCTTCTGGAAGGCAGGAACTCTTTTCTTACCAGGAACTCTTTTCTTACTTAGGCGTGGCTGTGGAAGGAGACACCTAAGCACTACAGGAGGCTATTTAAACCACACCCGGTGGATGAATCTTGCTTTGCGTTATTCTGCACTCTCTGCAGCAGGACGCTCATCGTGTCTTCTGCATCCAGTCCTGGGCCTAAGGAAAAAGGCTTACCATCCTGAATCCAGTCTTCAGCAACACCTATAAAGACAAGAAAGAACAGGTTAGCATTCCGGCATCTGAAAGGCAAAGGCTTACCATCCAGAATCCAGTCTTCAGCAACACCTATAAAGACAAGAAAGAACAGGTTAGCATTCCGGCATCGGAAAGGCAAAGGCTTACCAACTCTTTGCACGCTCCGGAGGCCTTCGGCGCTGCATCCGCATCTAAAAGACAAAACAAGGTGCGTTTAAAGACATTGGGGAACTTTAATACTCACGTGCCATTACTCCTTTCCACATCTAATCCAGTGGGTATTCCGGCACCCTGCAGCCGCTCCGAACTCGTACCTGCAAAATAAAAAGACAGTTAGAGTGCATCGTGAAGCAGGCAACAAGCGCTTACTCACGTGCTTCCAGGCGCTTCTATTCATCACACGGGCTCCATCTTCAACTCACTTCAGCCCGTCATCCGCCATCGCCGGAAACCTGCAAAACAAGAGACATCAATACTAAAGACTTTAAAAAGACATTTGGATGACTCGAAACTTACCGTTCGTGCAGTAAACGACGGACAGCAGTCCTCTGAAGTCAAGAGGCCTGTGCTACCTATCCAGTGAAGAAACTGGCTACAGCACCCTGCCCCGAGGCAGATGGAGAGCTCGGCATTCACTTACCTAAGGTGAGAGCGTTAACCTTTGGGGTCTACAGGAGAGGAGAAGAGGAAAGAGATAGGGACACCCCAATAACCCCAGTTCATTAACCCCATATTTTCTATCTGCAGACATCTTACTCTACACGTCAGGCATACAGTGCACAGAGGTCCAGCCCAAAGAGCCAACCGGGTGCTACACATCACCTTTGAAGATACGGTAGTCGCCCAGTCAAGACCGGCGCCTCTGCGAGAATCAGGTGAGCGTTACAGCTTACTATTGTGTCATCCATACGATACTTAGGCATAATGGTTAACACCTCCATTTGGACGAACGACCTCATGGCAAGAGCCAATACACTTGGTATTCAAGGTGCGAAAATTAATAAAGACTATGGCAAATTTTCAATTGAACCACTAATAACATTCTATCTGCAGAAGTTCATTCCCACTATATCATTTGGTGGAGAGTCAGGATGGAACCTCGATCATCGGTTATGGCAAAAACTCGAAGGAAGGTTTTGGAAACGGGCATTGGGGCTTTCAAAGGACATCTCAATGGTGGCTCTGAGATACGAATTGGCTCTGACGTCACTTCAGACGACAATTATTTGGAAATCCTTATCCACTCTGAGGAAAATGAAGCTTGGTCAACAAATTCCAGCATATGAAATCTTTGTCAATAACACTGCTAGTATACACTCGGGCCTACTTCAATCATGGCTTTCCGCTCTGACAAATATCATGGAAGCCGCCAATATCAGCATTGAAGAATTCATTGATCGCCCACAACATGCGAGAAAAAAAACTCGAGCTATGGGACTGGATTCTCACCTACGAACATTGCATATCTCTTAAATCCACTCTACCAGGTTCCAAGAGCATGATCAAATTACACTCCCCTCCCAAATACTTATTTTCTTGCCCGTCTCGCCACCATCGGACTCAATTCCTGAAATTCAGACTGAACGCCCTTACAACAAGAGAAACACTCTGGCGACGACGAGATACTACAATCGACTCCGATAAATGCAGGTTCTGCAAGACAGGAGAAACTGAGTCATTAAAACATCTTATAACTGAATGTACTCAGCTCAAGACCGCTCGCGAACTACACCTTGGTGCTTACAAACCGTTCTTTTATGATGCCGATGACTGGTGGGACACTGTTTCGATTGGGAGAAATACCATGCTCACATGTAGCTTAATCAACTTCTTAGACATGATCTTGCCCACTGACGGAAAATCTGTCTGTAACCAAAGTACTTAATCTGAGGTGTAAGGAATCTTTTGTTCTTCCTCTTCTTTTTGAACACCTCAAAGAGCTCTAATGCCATATTATAGGTGTGACTCAAACATGCACTCTTAATGGGAACCTAACAGTTGAATCTCAGGATACTGTAATGTAACAAAAGTTTGATCTTGTATTAAACTGAAGTCTTACAATAAAAAAAAAAATTAAAAAAAATAGGGCTCAATGGGAATGGGGGAGGTGCTAATAACGGGCCCGCAAATTGTGGGCCTGTTCTTAGCTCCAAGGTCCCTTAATGGGTCCCGTAAAGAACGGCTGGTCAGACCAGCCGTTCATGTTGGGCCCAGCTAAAGGACCTCGGAATAGGGCAGTAAGGGTTTTCCGGCACCGGTCTCCTTACCAGTGCCCGTTAACCCTTACCGCCCACCTCGTAATGTCTTTGCTCACAGCTTCCAAGCCAATATCCTTCACCTACTCCTTTTCACCTGATCACTTTGGTCACTACTTTTGCTCTAAAATCTCTAAAGTTTATGACACTCTCATAGCCCTCCTCTCTCTAACTCCCCAACCCCCATTCTTTCCACCACCTTTACTCTTGACTATTTCTCCCCTACCTTTGCCATTGAATTAGCACCAGTCCTTCTCAGTGTCAACCCTTCTTGCACTCCTATCAATCCCTCTCTCTACTTGAATATTCCATGCCTACTTAAAATATGCAATGTTCTTAACTCTATTGAAGAAACCCTCTGCTGACCCACATCACCCATTTTCACTGCTTGCTTATTTTTAAAAATCCCTACGTGTGAGTCATTCACTATGTACCTCGAGGATAATGGCCTTCGGAGATCCACTGCAATATCGATTCCATATTAACGACTCCACCAAGACTGCACTATTGCATGTCTATAACTTTCTCTGTAATGCTCACCACTACAAACACTCTTGTATACTATCTGTAACTTTATACCACTTTCAACACTGTTGACCACTCCTCTACTATTCACCCTCAATGACCTTAAGTTTCACAAATCTTGTCTGGATACCCATCTACCTTTAAGGTTGATCCTTTAAAATCTCTTGGAACTCACATACCTCAGACTCTACCCCTCTTCCTGTAGGCATCCCCCAAGGATCAGTTCTTGGACATCTGCTCTTCACCCTTATTACCTCTTCCCTAAGAAGAAGCATTGCATCCTTTGGCATGTACTATCACCTTTCTACAGATGACACGCGAAATATGTTTCTCCTTTCGCTCTTTCAACCCAGCCATCTCGGCTCAGAATAGAAACTGTCTCACTGCAATTAATTGCTGGACAGAACTCTGCTGCCTTGTGCTGAACTCTTCAAAAACAGAAGTAATCTTTCTCATAGCTTGCAATGCCATCCTTAATATCCCCTCTTCTAGCTCCTTCATGCATGGCCTTCTTGCTCCCTCACCCAAGGCTCACAATCTTGTGTTTCTTGTCCAAAGCAACCTATGACTAACTATGTATCACTACCACTGCTTCTTCTGCTCATCGTTACCTCTGCAACATTTGGAAAATGTGTCATTTGCTTTGTAACCACAATATAAAAACTCTTATCTCTGCTCTCATGCTGAGCTAACTTGACTACTGCTCACGCCAACTTCTTGCCCTTCTGCTCTACTCCTTCCTCCTCTAGGAGAAAGTCTGTAACTTTGCTACCCTTAGACTTTATAACATACCCAGATACTCCCCAACTTCTATATACTGAAACATGCTGGTTGGCCTGGCATGCACAAACACTCAGTACCTGTTTGATTTTATCTCAGTTTACTCACCATGTCGTTCCCTCTAATCTTCCTCTGCACTCCATCTCACCGTCCCATTACCTCCCTGTACTTCTTTTTGCTTCCGCTCATTCTCCCTACTCGCCTCACGCACCTGGAACCCACAGCCATAACAAAGCTAGTACAACGCTCAACCTCTTCAACACTCAGCCTAAACTTCACTTACTTGTGAAAGAGGGAGCTCCTCCTGCCATCTCCCTCATCATCCCCACTTGGCCCCAACACGGCCTCCAGTGATGTTTTAGTGTGAAAAGCCTGTCCCCATAGGTTAATGTTACCTTTGTAAGTCATCTGCTTCCTTATAAATATATTTTGTTCTGTTTGTTTTGTACCTGGTACACGTCCCACTTAAACTGGCTCACCACTTGTTCTCATCTTTGTACTATTGTACATGTACCCTTTTGTGGGAATGCCACCACCATCAGTAAATGGGTTGTTGTAAGTAATTTTTGATCGAAATTGACCTCCCTGTTATTCAAATGAATACAAATACAAATACGACTATTTTTGTCAAAGTGTCCATTGCTGTGAGGCAGGTATTCCTGCTTGTGGTGTGGTGATGATTGTATATGAATCTATTTTTTCAGGCTTAGTTTGCGATAGCTGGAAGTCATACAGGGGGCTCATTACAGGGTTGCCGGTAAATACTGCCGGTAGGCGGTGGATTCCTGGCAGCCCCGTAAAACTCTTACCACCAGCTGATATCCCAGTACAACCAGGATATCACAAGCAGTGGCAATAATGGTAAATCTCCATTTCCACAGAGTCGCGTAGGACTGCATGGAAATTGGGTCACTGAAGCACCGGCACCGTTGCTAGCAGTGCTTCAGTGACAACCATGCCAGTAGGGGCCTGAAAACCTGGCAGGTCAGGCCTGCCGGGGATCTGTGGCTCCTACTGGCATTGTTGCAGCATGGCGTTCCAGAAAGGGTGCCAGAATGTTACTACCGCCACCTATATTTCCGTACTGCCATACTTATAATGAGGGCACAGAGGTTTGCTTCAGCAAAGCTGTTGCAGGCTAGATCCTTGCAGTTCTCAACATACCAAGCTGAGGGAGTTTAAGCTGAATTGGAGATGAGCTGAAAGTTGGTATTTTAGGGTGATTAATACATTAGCAGAGATAGAATAAGCATGTCAGAACTGTATATGGTTTGTGCCACTCAGAACCTTTATGTATGTTTTAAACACATCCTTGAGAAATGGCACAAATGCAGTGGCAAATTAATGGGTGACTCGAAGCAGAGCACATTCAATCACAGTATCAGGTTACAATCTCCAAACAAATCCAATTGAAATGGTTCTCCTCCCCACAGTTTACAAAAGACAAATACTTGTGCCACATATCAGCAGACACATGTGCAGAGGATAAGATTGCAGGCTCCATCCTCCCTGAGGTTACTGGTGCAAGGCTGCTTGCCTGAGCCCAGTGGAACAATCTGCTGTGAACTGGACTAAATAATGAGTTATTGTAGTAAGCTGATGTAGTTTTAAGGGAGAAGGACCTACGCTCCTGGGCTGAGGATGTGAAACCGAAAGCTCTTGTTTGAGAGGAGGTTCCCAACTCCTGTCTGGTCACACATATCCAGACAATTTGTTTCATGAACGTTATAGACGGACTTAAACTCTGAATGAATGGGGTTATTGATTGGTGGGAAGCAGGATAAGCATTTAGGAAGGCCTAGTGAGAGATATACTCGAACCTTCTGTGATCAGGTGACTAGTGATCTATAAACATTACGCGTCTGGATTGCGGCTTAGGTTAGTTAGCTGATTTTCAGTTATTAACCAGATGCTGTAGCATCAAAACTAAATTGTAGAGTGAACCTGGTTTGCTGATAGTAGTGAACAATAATAATAATAATTTAGCATTTATATAGCGCTATGAACCCTCAGGTATCGCTACAAACCCTCAGGTATCTGTGTTTGTGGTGCTCATTTATCGACCTTGGAAGGATGAAAGGGTGAGTTTGGCCCTGCCAGGATTCGAGCCTGGGTCAGAAGGCTCTGCACTGATGTCAAAGCGAGTGCTCTACTTGCTGTGCTATCGGACTGGCTAACAGATGATGGTCACAAAATACATAATATACAGCCTTTGAAATGACAGATCAAAGGTGTCCGATAGTGGCAAATTGCAGGGTCAGGGGTTTGGACTGTGAAAACTCGCCCAATGTATACCTCCGGCCTGTGGAACCTATCAAAAAGAAATATAATGTAAATAGTCAATTGATTTCCCGTTTGTGCAGTAGGCAGCAAAGTACAAGGAGGCAGAGATATGAAATTGACAAGGAATATTAATAGAAGTGGCCAGTAAAAGAGAGAGATCTGAGCATCAGCAAGAAAGACCCTAATTGGCTTGAGTTCTTCTATTACATCTCAAATTCTTTCTTGGAAAATCAATATGTTCCTCTGGATCGGATGCACCTTAATCTTCAGTGGAAAAGCACCAACACATGTCTGAAGTGAACAAATGGGTTTATGAATGGATGGAAAAAGAAGCTTGTAGAGAAGCTTAAGGCAAACCACTGTGAGCAGAGGGAACATTTGCTGCTTACCCTAAAACTTATGCCACAGAGAATTCCCATTTAGTCAACATAAATCATTTCCTCAAACAGAAGTTTATGTTTCTTCGGGGGATTTGAAGATTGATTATCCTAATCTTGTCATGTGGAGATACAAAGCTGTTCATTGGTATATCAGATGCATGATGAAAAAGTAAAAGGATTCCGAAAATCACAGTTCCATCAAATCCACTACTGAATGTTGTTCTTGTGGAGGGCATTTTTATACCAGAGCCTGGCTTTACTTAGAAACCTCATTCGTTTTAAAGGGAAGATAAACAATAATATTCGTTAAACAGTAATATGGGAAGTGAAAAGCTGGACTTGAGTCCGATAGTCTATGGAATATGTGTCCAGCTTTGCCGCTCTCTGGATTGCAGTATGGATTGAACACCGCCTGGCGCCATACCAACTGTAACAGAAAGATCTGGAGCTCAAAACTCCAGCTCAGCATTATGCCACGGATGCCCCTACCAGCTTCTAATTGCCCCTTTTTCAGTGAGCGTTTTTTAAGGCATTTACCGGATTTAAACCGTGCTGATGTGTGTGGTGACTTTGAACATCAAACTGACGTTGTCACTGATCAGTCCTACATCCTGACCCTTTTTTGCTTTCATCATTAAACCAGCACCTCTCCTGCTCGAAAATCGACATGTTAATGTCGTTCAATCATTCAATGTCGATTTCCAAGCTCGAAAATCGACATTGAACAGCCTGCCTCTTGGTTTGGAATTATCTCTGTCTTCTAAAGTATAGGCTTGGAAAACCCTTTATAAACAGTTTCTTCCCATATGAATTTAAAATCTCACAAGAGGTTCTACCCCGTGTCCAATTGGCCTATTCTGTTATGCGAGGCCGACAGGCCAGAAGGAGTCCCTGAAATAATTACATCAGAAAGGACACGAAGGATGCGCTGCTTAAGTGCAGCTGTATTTATATCAGTCAGAGAAAGATGTCTTTTCAGACCAAAGCTCTTAAAATCAGAATTCATTACAGACATCAAAGTAAAAAATAAATACCCACCTATAAATAAAAAGGCAATACATTCATTTATAATAATATCATATGACCATTACCTTAACAAATACAAACGCCATTACCATAATAGTCTAGGAACTAGGAACTGCAAGCATCTTTTAAAATGACAGTCCTAAATGAGAATGCAGATAATACAAGTCCATCGAATACCAGCATTATTAAGAACGGCGCGTCTTTATAGAAGGGCAATGCGCATAACAAACAACAAAGAGTTGCTCTAATTTTGGGGCGATGAGGATATTTATCCTGATTGGCCATTTTCCAAGTGCATGTAAAATGTGCAATTCGGAGGTTTCTCATTTCCGGTTCGAGGAAAAAAAAAGACATAGAAGGTCAAGGTGCCTCTCGTAAGGAGAACCAGTACGTTTAACAAAAAGTGTCTTCATTGCAACCAATCTCTTTAAATTGTCAAAATCCAAGATTCCTATGCTGAAATCCGAATATCTACCCTTCTGTGGCTTAAACAATGATTGCTACTGAGGAAACCCTTTGAATTGGGGTGTGGACAGGCGGCCATGCTTCCTGTCCACATATAGGGATTCAAAGAGAAATGTTTCTTGTCAAGGCAATGTTGTTTTCGTATGTGAACCCATGTAGGTCAAGACATGCCAATATCGTGGCACTTTTTTGTAGCACTCACCAGAAAAGTGTACAGGCTAAAAAACATCAGAGCACTGCCTTATTGCACGCTAACTGCATCAGCATACTGTGTAAATGCTTACTGTGGCCCAAGTCACACTTTTGCAGTTTTATGATGAATATTTCTGTTAAATTTGTATTGCTTTTATCATGTTATGTTACTTGGCATTTATATAGTGCTCTATATATCATTGGTATGACCTCAAAGCGCTGGTAGCTTGAACGCCCTCGGAAACCATAGTTCTGGTAGGTAGAGAGAGATAGTGTCGTAGGGTGCGTGGGTGCACCAGATATGTGTGCAGCTAGTGTAATTGCTGGGTGGTAGCTGCACCCTAGCGTTAGGTGTGGTGTTGGAGATATCAGTTGGATGTGTGCAGTCTGGTGGGTGGAAACCCAGACTGGGCTCTGGCTGCGTTAACCCTGAAGGACACATATGTGAGCAACTAGGCCGGAATGTGCTTGGCTAGCTGCGTTTTATTAGAGTGATGAGGTGTTCATGGGGTTGTATTCGTATGTTAACAGCTAGGCCAAATTAATCAGGGGTATAGCTGTGTTCTAGTCGAATGATGGTGTAAAGTAGAGAGTAAGCGGAGTGATGTGATGTGATGTTTATCTATAAAGCGCCCGAGACCAGGCACGTGAGCAGGATGGCTGGGAGCATAGCGACACACAGACACATAGAGACAGGGGGCTGGGCTTACAGCGACAGGGAGGATACAGATACATAGCAACAGCATGGGGAACAGGAAGGCAGGGTACACAGTGATGCACGTGAGGGGCATGTTAACATTCACATTCGTATTTCTGTCTGGATGCGATTCAGGGCAACGTTCACAGCTCCACCCAAATTTGGGACAAACAAACATTTGCATTTCTATCTAGAAACGACACTGGCTAATGTTCACAATCCTGTCACAGTCTGGTGCAGGCTAATGTTTGCAGTTCTAGCTCAGTACTCCCTTAATTCCTTCCATTTCCATCCATTTCATCCACTTTCTGTCTGCAGTAGGAAGGCTTGGGTTGGAGCCCAGTATGTCCTTCCATTTCCTCCAGCCAGTTTTAGTGATGGGAGAATGATAGGAGATAGTGAAGCAGTTTGAGAGGATAGGAGAGCTGGATAGCGACATGGTTGGCTGCAGTGGAGGGGGAGAACACTTACCAGTCTGAGGCACTGATGCACTCAGCGGAAGGGAGTGGGGTGGGGAATTAAAGCACCGGAGGGGGGTGTCTGTACCCCTGCTATCTATATGGTAGAGGAAAGGCACAGAGGACCACAGCCAAGATTTTCTATTACGGTAGCAATGGACGAGCAATCAAGGCCTAGGTTCTCAGGAGGTGATGCGGGCTGCTTCTTACAGTGTAGTCCCCAAGCATGCACAAAGGAATGTCCACACACTATGTTAGTTAAAACACAGTCTTTACATAAATAAGGTTTAAGGTTATATACACAATCACGATAACACACTTTGTGGCCCGACAATTCTAAAATGGTAAATATATACAGTTCTAGGTGGTACCACGATTACTCTGATACCATTAAAATGCATCAACTGTACTCAGTTCAAATAGCATACGAATCAACATAGCAAAACAATATCAACCATAGACTTAGGAGGAAGACAAGTTCATTAGACAAACGGCAGAATACTGGGCCCCTACCACTAAGCACAGTTCTTTATGAGGATCCCCCAGCTGGTAAACCTGTAAATGAAGATGCACTACAAGCCCAGTCCATATATTGTCTATTAAAGTCTTATTTTCTTCCATAGTTCTTCAACCCAAATGTACCTTGTGTTGTAAAGTTCTTTGTCGGGGAATCAACGGGCCCTTCTTGAGTGCACTCCCTTTCAGGCAGGAGCCATCGGTCGTCGAACTTCAGAATTGAAGGAAAGGTGAAGGTTGTTGTTGAGGCAGCAGCTTTGATCCTTGCGGTGCTCGTTGACGATCGGTCAAAAACGTCCTGCAACAGGGGAGGTGTGCGGTGCACCTCGACGATGATTGTTCGTTGCTGCAAAGAGTCAGTGAAGAACTTTTTCCCAGCAAGAGCATCGGGTCGTCAGCGTCTGCGTCGGCGAACAGGACGTGACCACGGCTGGCTTCAGTAGCTTTGCTGGCATCTCTGAGGTCTTCGGGTGGCGGGAAACCCACCAGCAGATTCTCCTCAGTCATCAGTGGCCTTGGCTTTCTCCAGCAGGACGAACGTGGTCGGCAAGGGTGAACAAGGGAGTACTTGGATCAAATGTTCTTAGGCAAAGGGAGCATTGTGGCTCTGGTTGGCGATAGTGTACAGCAGTCCGGGGCTTCTCTTCATTCTCCTCAGCAGTCCCCTTCTCCGGTCGGCAGCCTTTCATAGGTCTGTCTGCCAGGGAGCTTTGGCAAAGATCAGCTGGTGCATGATTGTTTGTCGTAGTTCGGGAAGAGGTCTCCTATCCCGGTCCTCTCTTGGATCAGTTCCTTGAAGGCACAGCAGCTTTCAGATTAGTGAAGGACAGCATCAGCAGTTCTTCCAATGGGCTTCAAAGTTAAGCATCAGTTTCAACTTCAGCTTCTGAATGGTGTCAGTTTCAATGTCAGTTTCTATTTCAGCTTCTGAACGATTTCTAGCAGTGAGAGGCCCACAGATATACTGTTGATCTCCCATTAAATCTGCTGGGTTACACTCAGGCAACCAATCACTCAGAAGGGCATTCAGGCAGTCAGGCAGTCAATCAGGCGCACAGTGCATTCAGGCCATTCTTCTCCATCCAGACACTCACAACACAGAATGTGGATTCGGACAAGCACTCTGCCATTAAGCACTACACACGGGATTCATACCAGCTTCGAGCAGGGCTGTCTCAGTCATTGTGTCAAACACCAGATACTAGACACCCATAACACAGAATGCGTATTCGTCACACACTCCATTCACCCAGGTCCCACCCCACGGGCATACCCACAACATACAGTCATTGGGAAGGCTCCAACCAGTCTGGCCTGTAATTCCCCACACCACACCATATATGGAACTTCCTCCCAGCAGCCAGTCAGGGAAGGGACAGAGTCAGGGCTTCCCAGGACTTCGGGAAAAGTAAGGTAACAGGCGAAAGAAAGCAAGAGGACACAGGGGCCATCTTGTCTCCTATCAAGAATCCACTTATTCCAATGACAGGGCCTGGGCATTCCAAAATGGGGGATGCACAGGGCACCGGTCAATTCAGCACAGAGCTGTCACCAGGCCGTACCCTGCTGTGTGGGCCACACACAGGAGTCCAAAAACATACACTAGGAGTACAGGGTCATAATCCCACCCATGGGGGTCATAAGGTTATCCCAAGGGTCTGTTCACCAAACCAAATATTGGAAGAGCCCACCACAAAGAGTCCCACCTGAACTCCTGCGCGGAAAACAAGACAGAACACATAATAAACAGCAATAAAGGACAAGGATTCAGGGGCCCTGTCCCTCTGATGCATTTCCAGCTTCACAGGGGGACATAAGGGAGGGGGGAGACAGAGGGTAGCAAACCAGCTAATGAAGACACCAAGCAGTCATAAGGCAAAGCTATATTCAGAGCCAGTCCATCCCCAGCCATCCACGTCTGAGGGTGTAAACTGCATAGATGGTTTCAGTGTCCTTGATGTAATCACCGGACAGAGCGAGGAGACACTGAGTATCCTCAGCATAGTTGGTGTAAAGTACACCCTTGGCATCCAATAGACCAAAGAGGGGCTTGGTAAAATGAACCCTGCAGGACCCCACAAATCACCCCAACATTGCCCGCTTTGGCATCCTCATAAAAGACTGGCTACCCTATCTGTCAGGAAAGATTCCACCTATCGGCCTGCCGATGAAATAAGAGGCAGTGTGTGCATGTCTGGAGATCAACATGGCATGAGGGACCAAGTCTAACGCCTCCGACAGACCAACAAGCATCAGGAGGGCTGTACTGCGCTTCTCCAGAATTTCCAACACACTGGCCTTGAGAACGAGTGGGGCAGATTCAGTACTATGCACCTTGCGAAACCCAATTCTCCAGGAACTCCTGCACCTGCATATAGGCAGCCTGATCGAGGATCTTAAGTAGGAAATTGGCATTGGTTATAGGCCTGTAGTTGGAGGGGACACTAGGGTCCAGAGAGGGGTTTTTTTTATTAATGGGGAAATACAGGCATGTTTGATGCAAGGTGGCACTGAACCTTCATTGAATGAGGAATTCACAAACTCAGTAATTCTAGGAATGGTCTGGGCAGAACAAGCCTTGACGGCTGCAGCAGGGAATGCATCCTCTACAGAAGGTGGGTTTCAGCTGGGCAGCAAATTCGACATTTCATATTCTGTGACTGGCTTGAACTAAAAAGAGGTATATACTTTCCTTGTCCCATGTGCTCTACTATACCAACTTGCCTACAGTTTAATCATGATATCATTCTGAATAGTCTTGATCATGTTGAACAATGCGTTCCGAATGGACGTGCCCCCGCCTTTACCTTTAGTTACAGATGGACTCGATGGAGAGGCATCTTCTAGCTCCTTCAGAATCTTTCAAAGTTCCTTAGAGTCTGATTTAGAATGTTTTATCCTCTGATCGTAGTAGCATTTTTATTTTGCCCCAATAATGGCCAGTTTATGGAGCTTAGCTGCACTGGTTTACCTGAGCCTCTTTTCTTCCCAGTTGGGTTTTCCCCAAAGCTGAAATGCTTGGCAACTTTAAGAGCTTGAATTTCAGTTCTTGCTAGTCCGTTTCGTAATGCATTCGAGTTTTTACTGGTGCCACTATGGTGGCGGCATTCAAAAACATACTTTGATATGCTCCTGCCAAATCGTTTGCAATGGAAAATGATTCCAAGTTGTTAAGTGTGGCCTCCAAGTGAGGTGCCAGCAATCCAGCAGAAAGCTTACAAGTATTTCTAAACATAACCACCCTCTTTGGTGTCAATTTATTATATTGCAAGGTGCACAGAAGATTATCGTGCATCAACATGGGGTCTGATCAGGGACATGAAATCACATCAAGATTAATGACGACATTGTGGCCCACAGCCCAGTCCAGGAGTAGCCGTGGTAACATGTTGAGGAAAACCCAGATTAGACATAGTGGACTCAACAATGGCCGTAAATGGAAACGGAACCGGAACCAAGAGCCTGGAATTAAAATCACCCAAAATAACCACTTTAGACAGTGGCTTAAGCTGAGGCGTCAACATATTACCAGACTGAACAGGAAAGTCTAGCATACTTGTCAGCACCAATGGGCATCCATTGCAAGATAAACACAGGGTTGAGGGGCAACAGTGAAGGTAGCATAGCGGTGCAGGGCCTCTGAGCATGTATGCCAAGATTGACATAGGGCCTCATTACAACTCAGGCGGTAAGGGGTTTACGGCGCCGTAAACAGCGCCGACCCTTACCGCCTGAGTACGAGGTCCCTTAGCGCCATGGCGGATTTAACACCTGCTTTTAGCAGGTGTTAAAATCCATGGCGCTAAGGGACCATGGAGTTAATTACGCCACCGTAATTTACGGTGGCGTAATTAACGCCTTCCCCACTCCCATTATGCCCTATGGGGCAAAAATGGGAATGGGGAAGGGTAAATGGGGATTGGGGACTTACCGCCCCGCCAAACTCGGAATGGGGCGGTAGGTCCGCCAACCACCATGGCGTAAACATAGTTTACGCCATGGTGGTAAAGTCACGGCCCAGGCGGTAAGTTACCGCCTGGGTCGTAATGAGGCCCATAGTTTCCGAAGCCCCAGCGAAGGGTCCATAGCTGTGCAACACCACTGGGCATACAGGATAAGAGAAGCACGAAGCAGAGGCACTACTGAAGGCGGCATAGCCACTGTGATAAATCAACTTCTGAGGCACCAGTAGTCCAGGGATGAATGTCGTTTTCTAAACCATCAATCAGCCCCACACCTCCAGTACACTAGAAGCGATCCAAAACAGATTAGAAACATACATCTGTTATCAACCTCCTTGTCCAATTTTGGTAATGTGGATGGAACAGCAGGCTCATCTCTGCAGGGTCGTGGATCAATGCTTAGTTGCAACACAGCGAAAATACAATTATTACCCAATGATAAAAGGGGCTGTCCAGTCAAGGTTGTACACAAATATCTACAATATCTACTTTATTATTATCACAACAGACAGTTCTAGCACACTACAAAATACAACCGAACCTGTAAAGGAATGCAGAGGACAGACAGTTCAAGAAGGAAAGGGGATGCAATCTGTATTCTGACAGGAGGGTAGTCGATAAAGTAATTAATCGCAATAGTTCAAGGAGACTTGTTTCCAGCACAAAGTGAGAAATGGGTTGTAAAATGTCACTAGGGGCCTTCAGAGGAGGACCAGCGGGACAGAACCGCAATATTAATTGTGCTTGTTTCTTGGCGCTTGACAGCATCAAGTCAGTTTCAGGGTGCTTTGCAGCTTTTATGACAGTGTTCAAGGCAGGAGACTGCTGCAGGCATCAGGTGGCAGGCAGTGTGGCGAGCGAGGCTGGACAGACGGCTGCAGGCAGGCCTACACAGCAGCTCAGGAATCATGGTCTCTTGCTGGTTGGCAGATCTGAAATGTTGGTGGAGGCGTCTGATGGCTTTAGTGACTGCAGCACGACAACAGTCAGTGGTGCAGCCGGTCGCGGTTCGAGGGTTTGACTGCCTCGAAAATGTCCTTAAAAGATGGATGAGGGTTGATGTTTGTTGTGGCACTCCTAGCTTCTTTGCCGCTTGTGCCGCCCTTTAAGGCGGACAGCCAAAAGCTGAGGAATGTTGCAGGCAACAGCTTTGTCATTGGTTTGGTTAAGAGACTTTCTGGCACTTCCAACCTAGGAAGATTGCTGCAGAGCCTAGCAGGGCATGCTATGTGCTGGCTGGGTACTGGAGCTGCTTGCAGGGTCCTCTGGATTCGATATCTCCCTCCATTCCCTGGGAGATGTTTAGGTGAGGTATCTTGCCTCCTCTCTTGGATTTCCTAGCCTTCCTTCACTGGCGGAAGCTGTAAGGCAGACTGTACCTTCTGCCAGGGTTCAAATGAGTCCTCCTTCTTACTCCTTTCAAAGTCATCAGATGATCTGTCAAAAGAGGTGCTCAACCCTCTTTTAAAGCCAATGGGCCCCAGTGATTGGTTCAGGCTAAGCCTACCTCAGTGAACCAATCCTGGGTCCCCACCAACAATCTTGTTATGTGTGAGGTCATAACCAGACTGCTTTGCAACAGGAAAGGTAAAGGGGTGACATGTACTACCAACCGATCTTCCCATCTTTTTTGATCAAAGTGCCTCGCTGGTTAATTGAGCTCTCTGTGGTTCCTGACTAAAAGAGGCAGGTCTCTCTTGAAGCGGCAGTTAGACCAGACTTATGGTTGCCACCAATCCACATACTCGTACCTTCCCGAATGGGGATCCCCTGCGGGGATGACCACTTTAAACAGTTGTCCCAGACAGAACATTTCACTGCCCTTGAAACTAAGAGGTGGGAGCTGACTTCAGGCTGACACAGATGCATATCAAAAGGCTGTTGGGTATCCGGTCCTTTGCTTCAATTAACTTCTCATCAGTATGCGCTGCCACCAGTCGGGCGGACAAAGGATAGGGCAGATCCTTGGAGCCTTTCAGTTAATTAGGCTGGCCATGGCAGGAGGAAGGTTTTGCTTTCCCCCTTCTTGAGAAGCTTTGATATACCCGTGGTCGTCACATTCCAGCTGAACATGAGAGGAGGACTGTGCCTGTTGGCTGTGTCCTCCCCAGAGTACACATGTGAAATAATTATTTTCTTTATCTAAATGTACGTGTTTCCTAGATGTCCATTCAGTGTTGCAGTTGACAAAGGTTGTTCGTGTGGCAAGAGTCACAGTGACGCACTGAGCTTTATGTGGGACACAAAATAACTTTTTCACTGCAAGGTAGTTGGACCAGTGCAAACACGTTGGGTTGAAGAGTTTGAGTGTTGCAGCCATGTGGTTCAAGGCAGAGAACGGGTTCCGAGCCAAGTTGAGAGGAAGTACATTGCAATACATTAATGGTGCACAGAGAAGTGCTAATCGTGAGGGCCATCACTGTCGGCTGAACCATCCAGGTGATGATGAGGATACTGATGACTGGATGCGCATATTGGCTTGAGCTGTGGGACACGGCATTTGAAGATCGCTGTACGAAGGCATCCCCAGGGTCTGGTTGACTGGCAATGAAGATCGGCAATAAAGATGTGGTGGTTCAAAGTCAGTTCAAAGGCAGTGGCTTCAATGTAGTTCTTCTGGATAGAGGCAGGGCAATGACATGCTCAGCTGCTGTGGTGCAGCGTTAACCTGGTGCGATCATGCAGTACAGTAGTTCACGGTGCTAGAGAGCCAAAAGCAGCTATGGATTGTCCTGTAGGTTCGAAGACGTCAAATGGACATGAATCATGGCTCAAAGTTGTTTGACTGGAAAAAGACAGAGTTCCTCACTGTTGAGGACCTCTGGTTGCTGTGAGGCCCATTCCAGGGGGTCAAGGATATGTTTAATCCTAGAGAGGCAGGTCTTCTCACAGCAGGAGGTCACCCCCACTGGTCCCTGGGAATGATTAGTGAACAGAGCTCGGCTCTGCCTTAGGCACACTGTCTTCACATCACTGGTGGATGACCTTAGAGAGATCAACTCTACCAACTGAAGTCCAATGAAATCTTCTTGTAGGTTTAAAGTCCACAGATGATTCCAAGAAGGGGTGTGATATCCCTTCTTTAAAAGGTAAAAACCCTCAAGTGATTGGAATAAACCTAGCATGTGTTAGTGGTTCAATCTGTGCTCTTGCAATAAGTGGACTTTGCCTTCTGACATCGCACGCAAATGGCGTTGTGCCACTGGAGGTGGCGGGGACAGGGAGGGAAGGTAGAGGCAAAGAGAAACAAGATGGTGGAACCTTCCTCTAACTGCAAATAGCCCCCTCTGTCTACACTAACTTCACCGTCCCTTCTCAACAGAATCAACAACTTTTAGATCTGCAGTACCCTGGTGTGTTTACCAACCTTTTTGTGAATGTGTGAATCGTTTAATTCCTGTTCAAGGGGAGATTCCTGTGGAGTGGCTATCTCTATGCAGAGGGTGTTACCTGCCCCACAAAATGAACTAAGAGAGGCAATTCCAAAGGCTACCTTCCTACTAGCAATGGCCAGAACAACCTTCTCTGGAAGAATACAGATCATTTCACAGCTGAACTGGGTTTACAGGGTTGTAACATTTGCAATATCAACTTGCTGTGGAGTAAAAAAATATGAGAACTACCATTTACCATAACTCAGGTAGGTCTTTTAAAAAATGATGAATCTTCCACAAGAAAAATAGACCCACTAATGAAGGGTTTGGGTACAATGGTGCATGTCATAAATGCAGCAATGTGATCCAGAGACTTGGCTGTCACTGCAGCTGCCAAATGGCCACTTTTGTCCTGTGGACCTGCTCTGTGCCACTGCCAGGTGCTGCAGATCATTATACGTATACAACAGGGCACAGGTACACGCTATGCTTTTGACATGGTGATTATGAAAGGGATATCTGATTAGCAGACTAACGTTTTTGAGATGGAATTACCTGCATCACTTTTTTTAAGCAATGGAACTCGAGGAGGGAGGCATTACTGGTCTAAGCAAGAGGTTTAACGTAGCCCCAGAGCACTAGATGACCAGTAATGCCCCCCTCTGAGAGTTCTATAGCTATTAATACCATGGCACATCGTACCGGGGTACTAATAGCATGTTTTCTCAATTTGCGAAATGGTGATGAAACCGTTTGTCAACCTGAGAAAAAATAATAAATAAAATGATGGCAGGGTTCGGGGAGAAGGGACTACATATATTCCCTTCTCCATTTCTGTGGCAGATATGCAAAATATAGGAAAGAAAGTAAACCAACAAAATGGCCGCCATGGAAGGGGAGAAGGGATTACGCTTAGTCCCTTTTCCCATTCCATGCCAGCAAGGCTGCGGATGCTATCGGGCAACAAATTCTTTATCAGGCTGGTAACGACCCTGTGTGGGCCAATGAACTTGCTTGTTACAAACCCATTAACCCTTACCAGGTACTAATAGTTAAAACAAAAAAAAGCTAGAGCTTCTACATTCTTGCCAAATGGAAATCCAACACAGGAAGCCCTCAGCCCATGACTTGATACCCAGGATGAATCAGTATTGCATGTGGCCCAACAGGTTGAGAGATTGGGCTCCCGAGGGTGGAGCTGCAGGAGAAGCCATTGGACAAGCTCACAATGATTCTGGAGAACGGGGGGTGAGGGTGTTCTACTGCCAAGCCCTGCATTGACTAAGAAGTTTAGGGTGTATTCATCAACATCCCAGCATAGGTGAGAGGCAGATCATGCATGGCCGAATGCCAAAGCACACTCTCAAATTCTTAAGAAAGGACTTCAAAAAACATAAATTATGCTAGAGTGAGCCCAAGAGCCTTAACAGGGGTACCATATTTAACTCTGATATGGGACCGCTTTTCATGGCTGAAAAATGCCCTAAGAGTCATCTTAATGTTATAGAGAACCAGGCTGTTCCCACGCTCCCTTTATCATGAAGAGATGTCTGCAGCACTTAGTATCACAAAGCGCTGCCTAGTGTAAAAGGACTGTGTTTGCTACCAACATGAGGATGGTTATGAACGCAGGCTTAGGGCCCTATATGAAGGATCAAACCAGTCATGGTCATTTTGGCATCACCCCTGACCCAAACAGAAACAAAGTGCCCCCTGCGATCCATCTGCATTGAACTTCCATGGACTGGACATTGTCAGGGGATGAAAAGTAATGCATTGAGGGGGCGTGGGAAAACAGCCTGTCTTGGATATCCATCCTCACCTATGGGTTATAGTGCTGGATAGGGAGTTTCTCTCCAAATGTGGGAAGGGGAGTATCAGCGCTCTGCTCTACTCTGTTTATGAGTACAGTCAGAGTCCCATTGAAGATTGATCGAAAATTTGCATCTTTCAGAAAGGTTTTAATAATTCCATATGGTATGGTTAATACAGCCGACTTGTGTTTTGACCCCCACTGGGTCGTCCTCAAGGCTGTTTATGAAATATACATAGTGTCATTAACAAAAGAAGAAAAGAAATTTCAGAATAATTAACAATATACACAGTATGAAATAATATTGTAAAAGATATGTTGAAACGATAGATACCAACAATAGATGCTTCTCAAAGTCAACAACGATCTTATGTTCACAGGGAAAATCCCATGCAATACTGTGTAAAAAAGTAAATTCAGCAATTCTGTATTACTAGGTCCTAACCCCAAGAAAGCAGTACCTTAAGGTAAAAATGTATAGACCACTCGCAATGCACCAGAAAAATCATATGCATTTCTATGGTATCTAACCAAAAAATGTGTCTTGGAAAATTAAACCTGGTACATCATTTACATACCTTTATCTTTTACTATCCTTTTAACTTATTATTCTTCAAATTCATCAGTTGCCTCCATGTACTTTAATTATCCTTTAGGGATTACAACTACATTTGGATCGGGTAAGCTGTTTCATGTCATGTTTTGATCAGACTTCTGTATCTAGACACACAATAGGGTGAGGTGACTGTGTCACGGGTTCGTTTTTTTGTTATAATACCATAATGGACTCTCGTCATCCTTCATTCACTACTATCTATTTTGACTCACCATCGTTATACCATAATTCCCTGAGACAATCACGTGTGCTTGGCTGGGATAGGTATGCACCCATCACCTGTTCTCTGCTTTTCCAGTATATCAGTTGCTTTACTTCATAATTTATTGAGTTCATTACCATTCACCCTGGGTGAATTATTTATTTTACCTTGAAATGAAATTTGGAATTCATAATAATATGATCAATGTCTTTGCTTTGTTTCTACCTGTTTTGTCAAATACCTCTCTCGTGTGATAATTACCATGGAGTATGTAATCTATTTTAGTTTATTGTTTATTTTTCTTTGTGAAAACCTATTTTCAACATATCTTTTACAATATTATTTCATACTGTGTATATTGTACATTATGCTGAAATTAGGTTTATTATTTTGTTAATGACACTATGTATATTTCACAAACAGCCTTGAGGACACACCAGTAGGGGGGAAAACACGTTACAGCTTTATTAACCATACCATATGGAATTATTAAAACCTTTCTTCTTCTGCAAATTTTCGATCTACCTTCAATGGGACTCAGACTTTATTAACATAACTGTACTGATAAACAGAGCAGGGCAGAGCGATTATACTACAAGACCCAGCCACCTTCCCGCTCCTATCTCACTTTAGATAGGACTCTACAGGTGGCATTTGGGTCTTTTGGAATTCGCAGCCTCCCCGTCACATTACTTTATGACATCTTATCGCCTTCCCTTTAAGGATCGACCCGTAGCACCATGACTTTTCCTCTCCAAATGCCTGGGATATTTTGACATGCCAGTGACCAGTAAGTCTCTCCCATTGTTTTTCTCCCATGTTGACTTCAAATTATCACTGAAATAGGAGCCCTGAGACTGGACCAACCATGATTTGTTCCATAACCAGACCAATGGCTACTTCACATCTATCACCCATCTATGTCATTTTATGGAAATATATATCGCAGAAGAATTGGCAGATATAGACATCCAGCCCACACCATATAACTACAGCATCGAGCTGCAGGTCAAAGAAGTTGTGTAGTAACTGTGCCCTCAGGAGGAGATCTGTGAAATGACAGTAATATGCACCTGCGGTGTCCCAGACCCACCAACTGTAGTTTGATGGGGTTTAAGGTTTGGGAAAAGCCAGAAAACTACAGAGTTCAGGCAGAATTGCTAGAAATGGCAGCCAATGAGATGAAAAAGGAGGTCAAGTCCTAAGGGCAACTTATCACATTGTAACATTTTTATCAGCGGCCAATATGCAATTTAAGTAGAAACAAAGGATGCACCGCTTTAAGGGGCCTCATAGACCTACTGTTGGGATACACGTGATGTTTTTCTACAAAACCACATCTCCGAAAACCTTTTCTAAAGTAGAGCACAGTGATTGGGGAGGTTACTAAATCCAAGCAACACGTTGACTGTAGGGGTTCAGCATTGGAGTACTCTTTTTGTTTTTTTTAAAGTAGTGAGACTGTGAAGGACAGGTTGAGGAATGAAGGATAGGTGACTACTGGGATGCATCCTTCCCATTCTGCTTAGGTGGAATCATACCATGATGTCACCCATATGGTGAAGGGACTCTATATTGGGAATGAGTTGATAAAACCCTTCCATGACCAAACATTTATATCAAAAGGGAAGCCTCTTCCCCCTGGGTGCTATTGTGTGCATGCTCAAATTGTCGGTTAAAGCCAAAGTGCTTAGGGCAGCCAAAAGGCCCATACCCATGACCCACCTGTGTAAGTTCAGGGAGCCTGTGACAAAGCACATGCAGTTTCGCGTGCCAGCCGTCAAACCGGCTACACATAAGGCCATCTCAGGGTACACCAAATTCTCAGTGTGTGCCCCACCACATCTGCCGATGCAGCTGTATTCCGAAAATTATGTAAACACAGTGTCAATTGTTCCATTATGCTACCACTGAGTGCTGATATAACTAGGTATGTCAACACAGTAATGTAAATACCCAAGTCTTTTTCCACACAAGGATTAGGTCGTGCACAGTTGTCTGGGCTCGCCAATGTGTGCAAAGGACATAATGCTAGCTGAATGAAGGCAATCTACCACCACCCCCGCAGCCAATTAGGGATTTAATTTGAAGGATTGATGGGGGGCATCCACTGGATCCTCAAAATCCAACACCCAAACATGTAACATAATGGAAGTTGAATGTCATTAAATTCCATGAAAACTGGCATCATTGTGTATACAGAATTTGGCCATTTCAACTAATCCTCACAAGCCACAGTGCCACCAAGCAACCTCATCTGAACATTCATCGCCAGTTCAGATTGACTGAGCACTGCATTGTGGGTATGCAAAATAGCTCACACACATGATTTTTAACCAGAAAATGGTCTTTGTCTAATAGGGTAGCCTATTATATATATATCTATATCAACCTGAGTCAGGCAGCGCTCAGGGATTGAAACGATCGCCTACATATTTTGCCCTCATCAGCTCAGTATAATCTGTCATCCTTGAGGTTGGATTATTGCGTTATGTTATGTTTAGCAAACACCATACCTGTTCTGGTGGGTTTAAAAAAAAGTATCCCATTATTCTGTATATAAGAGCATGAAAACCTTCCAAGTAATTTGAAACACTAATGCACAGGCATGAGCCACAAAAGAAATACCTCACTGTTCATGCATTTGTGACCACCACACTCAGAGCTGCCTGGAGATTATAGAGCACTGTTTAAGAGAGTGTCAGAAGTTGCATGTGCTAAAACGAGGCCTAATGTGACCTCCTCATTGTAGTGGAATGTACCATGGTGCCCAAATCCAACAACTACCATTTCAAGTGTGAGGAAGTAAATTGAAGTATATGCTGCATGCCTATAGATATCATAAGGCCTTTCAGTGAGGAGCTAGCGTGCACACTACAATTTACGGAGCATGTGCTTTACTGAATGTTTGGACAGTTCGATGTGCATTGCCCCGGGTAGCTCCATCCTTAGGCAATCTTGCAGGGGGTGTGCTCTCTCTTCTGTTTGTGACCCTGCGCATGGACCTCCTGGTTTTAATGAAGGTCTGCTCCACACACTGCTCAGCAAGAACCATGGCACTCCCAAATGCTTACTGGGCAAGTGGGGGCACAAAGATCCAAGCACCGCCCAAGCCCATAAGGGACTGTAGGAAGAAAGAGCGTCCACAACAACTGGATAGCTGAGCCCAGAAAGCCAAGCAGAATGGTCATGTCATAGAGAAGATAGACTCTCCTCTCCTTCACAATTAAGTATGGGGAGAAGAGGGACATGGAGGTAATGACATCAGCGTGCTTGCTCTGACATGGTGTCACCTGGGTGTACACAACATATGAAATGGAGTTCAGAATGGTTGTGAGGGCAGAGCAATTTGTTGGCAATGCCAGCAATTATTTGCATATTGGTACTTTTGATAGCAATTCCAGGGAATGGTATGTGGGCTCATTTTCTTAATAAAAATTCAAACCAATGTTATCTGATTAAAACACCTGGCAATGCTGTGAATACCTGAGTATCTGATAGTAATATCGAGCATTGAACATGTGATGGCAGCCCTTCATAATTCTATAAGTGCCAAGCATTTGATGACAATTCCCTACAACGTTTTTAGTACCTGGGTCCAAAGTACTAACATAGTTTTGCTGGTGCCTCTTTGTCAGTTTGTTGAAGTGGCCATTAGCATGGTTTGCTCTACATGCCTAGGAATATTTTTGAGAAAGCACTATAGTTTGGGATTATTGTACTGGCCCTATTATTAGGGAATATGCACAGAGACCCGGGCAACAAGTCTGCATCTAGATGAGTCATGCTTCCTGTCACTACCAGACTTGTGTGCCCTGAGGCAACTCGGTGGGGTAAACGTGTGCCTGCTGTCACCAAGCATCTCACACTGGTCAGCCGGCTCAGCTTCAGTAAACTGTTCTGCTCATGTTTATAGCTAAGGCATGTGGAAAATGCGGAATAACGCTGAACACCGCACCACCTTGCCACACATACTGCATGAACATCTACCAGAAACAGAACCCACCACACAATGACACACAACCATCAGAGGTAAGTGGTAACATTGGGGCACAATGACTTGGCCTGTCACAAGTTTGGCATGATTTCACACCTCCAGCAAGCCCACTGGCTCCCAGTGATATGCCCATCTTGGTACAATCCACGCCCACCACAAAGGCCCATAATCACTGTCCGAGATGCATAGCGAATTTGCAAAGAAAGGTCCCTTGCACAACATCCAAAAGCTACAATCGATAATCAGGTGCATAGTAACTGTATGGATGCACATAGCAATAGTATGGTTACATTGATATTTGATGACAATACCTGGCAATAGTTTGACTATCTGTTTTTTAATGATAATGCCAGGGAGTGGGCATTTGGGGTCAATACCTCATACTGGCATGAGTAAACGTTGTTTGATGTTAATATCTGTGAATGGGCAATGGGGTGAGTCATTGGGAATTTATTGTCAGTAGTTAATAATTGTTTGAGTACCTGGCTTTTCGATTGCAGAATGTGGTTATGGGCTAGGTACATATGCCTGTGACTGCAAGTGCCACAAAAGGTTTCAATACCAAGGCACTTGATGGACGTAGACAGCAAAACTGTGAATCCATGGTTTATCCATTGCAATACCTGTCAATGGGGCGAATAATTAGTTATTTGACTATAATACCTAGCAATGTGTTGAGTTCCTTGGAATTTCATAGAAACATCTGTCAATGGTATGAGATTACGGCTTGGTCACCTGGCAGCAAAATCTAGTAATTGGGTAAACACTTGGACTCCAGACCTTTAATTGCAATGAGCTAAGTACCTGATTTTTAGAGGACAGTTTGCAGCAATGCATTAGTAACAATACCTGCAAACAGGAATAATGCCATTGATTTTGTTGATAATACCTGCCAATGCTGTAAATACTCGTGCTTTTGGTGGTAAGTAGCATTGCTTCATAAACATAAAAATGTGTGGTCTTTCTCAATTTCTACTTGAATAAAGGGCTTGGTAGCTCCAAAACCAACTACATGCCAACTCCCACTCACCTCGAGCACGGGTCTCAACTTAGAAGGAGCCCTCAAGCTCTCTGGATACCATTTTTGGCACTCAATTAATTTGGAGATGGTTATTTGAGCCCGTACATGTCACTCCCAACTTGTTACCATAATTGCAGAGGTTCGCATGTTCGGATCAGAACATATGGTTATGTGTCACAAGCCCACCGAGGATCGGGAGCCCTGCCCCCTCAACTACTCTTCTTCCTTTAACTGACAGTGACATCCCTCCCAAACCCATTTCAATGTAAATAATGTATTTCTGTCTTTGCTGGCCCTCTCAACCCTTTCCCATAATTTCAGGAGATTGCATGCACTGCTTGAAACTGGAGATTATGAGACATCACAAGAGAAGGTTCTAGAAGTTCAATTTCAAGCTGAATGAACTCTCTGACCTATCCAGTACCGGATTGTATTTCAATGAGTCCTCCGACCTTCCAGACAACATTGAGGGCACTTGAGAAATGTGGATCTATGTATTCTGCCTGCCCTTGACTGGCTCTCCCAACCTGCATCCTTAATTGCAGGTGTTTCTCATACACGTATACGCTCTAGGCTGATTAGTTTCAAGTCATGGTCACACAGAGCAACGTTGTTTGGGCAACAGGCAAAGGGCAGTGGTTAATGATGAACTCAGTTTTCCTGGCTTGTCCTTTCCCTGGGATGGCATCCTTCTGGTTCCAGAACGTGTCTGGAATTGATAAGATAAGGTAGCCCTCTCAGAAAATATTGTGTCGGGGGGGGAATTCTGCCGGGGTCGGCCGGGCCGTCCGCAGACCTCCGGGCAGGGAGGCCCCAACTCCTCCCGTATATCCCAAAAGAGATAGAGTATGAGACACACGCAAGAAGCAAGGTGACTCTGCTGTTTATTAGACAAAACGGCAGGGATGGGTCAAGGAGCGTACGCGTCCGTCCTGACACACACACAATCGTGGGGCTCGCAGGCCCTTTTTACCTTAGTATGACGCGCTACTTGCGTCATCTTACAAAGTTTAATAAAAAACCTATTTCCACTCTGGATTGGTTACTCGAGTGGTAGGGTTAGTATAGCGCACATATAGAGAACGGTGTTATTGGCTGAGAGTTAGTCAGGTGGTATACCTGGGCTGTCCCTTCAATTTGATACATGAAAATTGTAACATGAAGACCTCTGAGGATTGGTCAATGTGAATGGCGTCAGTGATAAGAACCCCAAGTTCTAATTGGTCTGCTCACGAGCCTCCCAGTCTGGGACTATCGCTGTTCCCAGCTCGCGGTGCACCTGTCATTTGCAACAATGTTTTAATATGGGTAGGTGTAAACAATGTGAGGATTTATTCATATGTTGGGAGGTCAAATACTCCCACTGCTGCAGATGTCCAAATGAGTCTTTTAATTGTATCTGCCTGTGTCTCGAAACGTGGGATTCAGGTGTCTCCTTCCTCCTGGGCTTGGCATCTTGTCAGGTTTAACTTTGTCACGTGAGGTGGGACCGTGTTTGAGGCAAAATTCAACACAATTAATATTGTTTTTCCTACTGTGCGCCTGGTTTATCTTGCAGGTGCGACCTTGGCGTTGGCTTGCAGCGTGCGAGATTGCAACATCGTGCCCTTGGCGTTGTGCTTTCGCCGGGCTCATTTTTCAGGGTCAGCAACCCAGCTCTTGCTCATTCAATGTTCATGGAAGCTTTTGCTTGCGGCCTACTTGGGCCTGGTGCATAGCTGGGACCGTATGATGCAGAGCGCTTTAGGTTACGGTATCATATTGCTTTGTCCTCAGTATCGTGTCCCCGTTATATTCTTCATTATGGTACATGGCTCTTTAGAAGAAGCGTGAGCAAGCCTTTTTTATATAAGTTCATGATGCGTCTTGCGTTTCTGCATTTTGAAAGATGTACGTCCGTGAGTATGTCTGTCGCCTACGTCATAGCACTGAGTATATTCTTCGTGTAGATTGGTGCGGGAGTGTCCGGTGTGTATATTTGCACAGGTGTGCTGACCGTTGGCTAAGTCGTCATGGCATCTCTAACGACGTGTAGGTTTAGTCGAGTTGGTCCGTGCCGCAGGTGTCGGCATGGACAGGGCGGGCTGTTGGGCAGGTAGATGGGCACATCCGTATGTTCCTGTACCAGGGTTGGTCGTCCGGTAGATGGGCAAACTCCTCTCGTGGCGGGTGTCTGGGCCGTGATCCTCTAGGCCAAGCGCGAGAGGGGAAGGGCGGGAGCCTGGTCTTCCATTCTCCCACTTCAGTCCCCCCTCTGGTCGACTTGTCGACCACAAACATATCCTTTTCGTTATCTCCTCTTACTCTCCATATTTTAGTTATTCCTCCCAAATGTCCATAGTGGTTAACATGGTCTTCAAATGACCAATACATATATTCACATGTTCCTCCAGGAGTGCAGTATACCCATTTCCCTATGTAGCTCTTTGGGTTTCTTGGGTTTTCGAGTTTTACAAATGGTGGGTCCAGGTGGTTGGTGATGATCTGGTTGCGCAACTTCTCCCTCTCTTTTATAATTGTACCTGTGTGTTGGCGGTCATCTGTTGGCATCAAGAGGTGTATACCAACCATTTCGATCATCTCGTCTGTGGTGCGTGCCTTCCGGGCCTTCCAAAATCTTATTATGATCAGTGCAGCTCCAGCCAAAATAATGCATCCAACTATAATCTTCAGTCCATCTGACAGCCAGGATGGCATCCATGACCATAATATTGAAAACCAGCTCTCATCCTTTTTCACACCTTTACTTTCATCCATCATTTTTGAGTGCATCTGGGCCAATTGTGACACAGCTTCCGTGAGGGTACCATTGTCAGCATCATTAGCAGGAATGAATGTGCAGCATGATTGTCCTATCTTTGCGCAAACTCCTCCTTCCATTGCTGTGAGGAGGTCCAGTACATATCTGTTCTGTAGTGCAACCGTTCTTACTGCTCGCAATTCCTCTTTTATTGCATTGAATCCATTTACTGTAGAGTTGATTGTCATCATTAGTTCCCACCTAGTTATCTGGAGCCATTTTGCGTTTGCGTAAGCCTGCAGTCCAGGATGTATTATTGAGGAGAAGATCATAGCTGCTCTGCTGAATAGTCTGTGTTCCGGCGGTATTGAGGTCAGTGCTGTTTCCGACCTTCCCCACAGGTAATTTCCTGTCAGAGGTTCTCCTTGTCTTTTCCTTCTGTTGAGGACAGTGTTGTTGCCGTTGCGTCTGTTCTCTGATCCTTTTCGAGGCTGTGCAGATCTCTTCTTCCTTTTGTTTCCTTCATCCATCTTGGGGAAATTCGCCATGTTCACATGCTTCTGGGGTACCACTAGTGATGGTACATTAACGTGTACTATAGTGCATACACCATTCCACGAAGGGGGCAGTGTGTGATACGCCTTGTCTCCACAGGCCCAGTAATGGTCCATTACCACTGCTGTTCCTGCTCCCCCCTCAGGTAACTCCATCACGCTTTCACAGTTGGTATTGTATCCTACATCCACCTCTCCTTTATGTTGGTAGCATACCTTAGGCGCAGTTAACGGCAATATTGTTATTGGGTCTTCATCCTTCTCCATCCACGTAAGCATGGGTACGTACTTGACCCAAGTCATCCAACATCTGTGGTTATGTCCATCAATAGTTGAAATATTTTCTCTTGTTATCATGTTGCTGCCAACCACTCCTATGTCCCATTTGTTGTCCATGTACACCTTCCCTGTTATTATCATCAGTGGTCTTTCCCAACATCCGTTTTTACCAGGGACTTCAGCGGCGTACCAATCACATGGTAGGTACTGCAGTGTTACCTTCTTTGTTTCTCCTTTTTCAGGACCACTTGTTATGTATCTGAATGCTTCAGCAGGTAGACTGCTCTTGTGGTAACTCAAATAAGTCTTAAGGAAGTTGTTTTCATATGGATATGTATCTCGTGTTTTCCACACCAGATGCACAACTGTCCCTTGAAATCTTCCTTTCGTCTGGAACAGTGCCAGGTATATTATACATCGTGCTATTTTCCCATCTATCTCCGTAGCAACAAATGTTCGAGAAGCGCTCATGGAGTATGGGATCAATGAGCAAACGTAGCAACTGTCTACTGTTGTCTGCTTGCCTATTTTGGTCATGTGTTGGTACCACATGTTGTTAGAGACGTGTGCTGATCTTGTACATAGTTGTCAATGCCTTTATTATCTGAGTATGTGCTGCGTTTAACTCTATTTTCCTGGTGTGGGGTTTTACTAGTACCACCTGACGTAACACCTGTTGCAGCTGGGGGTGGGGGTATGTTAGGTTTGGGTACAGCAATAATATCAATAGCATAGCTGTACTGCCATACAGAGGCAGCCAAGAACCCGGTGATCATTAAAATCCCTATCAATTTTATTACAAATGCTAATTTCACCGGCATTTTGCTCTTACCTTGCTGCAGTCCGGCAGCTTATTTTTGCGACGTTACAGTTGCCCGCCTGAAAATTCTTAATATGCTAGTTATTAAGGTTAGTTATTGTTATTAAGCTCTCCCTATCAAGTAGTCATTCAGTGCCCAGGTGAAGAGCTGTTCCCACGCCAATCTAAGCGATCTATCTCTTAGGGCAGGCAAGTATGGTTGGAGGTGGGGCATTGAATGTTCTATGGCCAAGAGGAATGCTGTGTAGTAGACACGTACCCTCCTTCCTTTCAGGTACGTTGGCCGTTTTATTTCATATACAAATTGGTGTGACAATTCTTCCAGGTAATTATCGTCTGAGGGTACCATCTACTCCTGGGCAGTGAATTAGTTAGTTATCTACTTTCTTAACAGTATAATAATACGCTTTACCTGCATGTGCGAGAGAAAAGAAAGAGAACATTCAGGTGTTAACATGTGTATATGTGCAAGAACAATGTCCTTCAGTTCAGTTATTACTACAGTGGGTAGGGGGTCAATGGGCAGAGGGTTTGGGGCTCAGGCTGGCGGGAGTCTCTTTACCCTTTGATCGTGTAACCATGGGGTGGGCGGTATGGGGATCACCCCTTTCTTTTCTAATAGATGTCTCTGGGGAATCTGGGGGGTGGCAGGGTATGGGGACACTTAGGCTGTTAATTGTGGGAGAAGTCTCTTCCTCCGCTGGTGACGCTGTTGTTGTTCTTCCTGTGGCCCTTTCGGTGGCGCTGGGGCGGGTCTGGAGTTTGTAGATCTTTACGTCGTGTAGGTGGTTCCAAGCACGTTTGTCCTGTAACTTTACTGCTCTCGTTGATACCTCTTCTACCAGATGGGGGCCAGTGAATCGTGGACTGTTCCACTTTCTGTTGAAATTGTGAAGTAGTACGTGGTCACCTTTAGCAACTTTGCACAGTCTTTCCTTTTCCAATTCTTTATCCACGTCTTTTTGTTGGTCGCTGTTAGACCCGCCCCGCGTGCGCTCGAGCTGTTGAGACACAAACACTACACTAGTAATCAAAGAAGACACATATTGGTACATTTCATCACCAAGAACACTCGCAGTGCTCTCGTGGTCAGTAAATGCTCTTGATGTTGGCGTTAGGGGAAGGCGCATTTGACGTCCGGTAACCACCTCGTGAGGGGTGAGGTGGTGGTCGGACCCTGGTCTATTCCTTAGCTCAAATAGGGCTAATGGAAGGCAATATAACCAACTCTTCTTTGTTGTTTGCTGTATCTTGGCAATTACCTCCTTTAATAGGCCGTTGAGGCGTTCACATAGACCGTTGGCCTGTGGGTGGTATGCACATGCAAATTTATGCTTGATGTTCAGCAAGGATGTAATGTGCTGGAACATTTCATTTGCGAAATGTGGGCCATTGTCTGACCTTAATACCTCACACACTCCCCACCTAGGGAAGACCTCCCTCACTAGGAATTTAGCTGCTCTAAATGCATCTGGGTGTGAACAGGGCCCTGCTTCAATCCACCTTGAGAATGGGCATACTACTACAATCATATACCTATTTCCTTGACATACGTTGATCATATCAACATAGTCAATATGGAGATGTCGGAACGGTCCCTCTGGCCGGGGTATAGTACCTCTTATCACCTTCAGAGTGTGGCCGGCCGTAAACTGTTGGCATGTGAGACAGTTGCTGATAAAATTTGACACATGAGAATTTAACTCGGGGCAGAACCAGTCTTCCCTAATTCGTGCTGCAATTACTTCCTTACCTGTGTGGGCTGGGTAATGTAGTTGGCTCAGGGCGGTGTTCAAAAGTGCCAATGGTATTACAACCTTTCCAGTGTCACTCTGGCGCCATAGTGCGTCGGTTGGTGACATTGTGCATCCTCTTTTTACCCATATTTCTTTTTCGGCCATTGGTGCGGCCGCTTGTAGCTCCATAATCTGTGTGGCTGGGAGATGGGTGTACCCTTCCCTTATCAACATCTCCTTAGCCATTCCCCTCCCTCTCCCTTTCTGTGACTCTGGGGGGTTCCATATCTCACCAAAGTAGGCAGCATACTTCGCATGTGCGTCTGCTGCTGCATTCCCTTTTGAGATGTGATCTTCGCCATTGGTGTGTGCGGTGCATTTCACTAAAGCTAATTCTTGGGGGTCCTTTATTGCTTCAATTAGTTCAGCCAATAGGAGGGCATGTTGCACTGGAGTGCCATCAGCTCTCCTAAACCCTCTTCTTCTCCATTTCGACAGCCCTGAGTGGACAGTGGATGTAACATACGCGCTGTCGGAGTATATGGTCACTCGTTTGTCAAAGCTTTCCTTCAACGCCAAGATCAGTGCAACTAATTCCGCTGCTTGAGCGGAGTAATGCTGTGGTAATTGTACACATTTCATGGCCACACACACTGGTACTTCCATCATTTTTACCACTGCTGCCCCACACCATCCCTTTGGTCGATAGTTGATGACCCATCGATGAACAAGAGGTCACCTCGCTCTAGCGCGTTTTCTTCAACCTTTCTAGTACATGAGTACATGTCAGTTATTTGCGTACAGTCGTGGGCATAATCTCCCTCCTCAATTACTTCTGCTAGGAACCTTGCAGGGTTGACCGTGCTACATATAACAATTGATAGTTCAGCTCTGGATAAAATGATCTCATAACCTGATGCCCTTTACGTGGTTAACAAGAGTACCAACAGCAACCCCAGACATGTGTTTCGGTCTGATTGGACCTCATCAGTAGGGTGGAGCTGTGCCTCTCTAAGAATAGTCATTCAAGGGGTCCATGTCTGGATTCCCCATGTAACTTAGGGCGAGACCCAAAGTTACTTAAATATGCAAAAAACAAAGGCGGTCCTGAGAGTCCCTCTGCCAGACATTAGTACCGGTTACAAGAGCCTTACCCAGATTCTTTAGCTCACTATCATTCACAGAGGAGAAATATCCAAAGCATATCAGTCTTTGTCCTGCCCTGGGGCAGTCCAGCACCAACATGCTACGCAATTGTCCTCGGAAAAGAGTACCAACAGCAACCCCAGACACGTGTTTCGGTCTGGTTGAAGCTCATCAGTAGGGTGCAGCTGTGCCTCTCTAAGAATAGTGAGCAAGGGGTCCACGTCTGGATTCCCCTAGTAACTCAGGGTTTGTTTGTTTGTTTATTTTACTTGTGTAGCGCACCATGACCCAGAGGTATTCGGGCGCTCATGAGTAAGAAGACGGTTACATGTAACAGATCATCAAGTAATACATATGACACATGGAACAGGCAAATGTTCAGATGATGCACATAATACAACATAATACAAGGATACATGTGTACATAGACGGGATGGTCCAACTGTTAGGGGGTCAGGAGTTCAATGCGGGAGAAAGATTGGTTAAGTCTTGTTAAGTAGCCAGCTGATGGCACTACTCCTAAATTTTTGAAATGCTTGGATGGATTTGATGTTCAGTGGGAGTGTGTTCCATAGTTGGGCGGCCATGACCAGGAAGCTAGAACCACCTGTTCTTTTTAGGTTAAATCTAAGTACCACTAGGCAGGAGGTCTTGGTGGATCTCGTGGTGCCATCGGAGGATCTCAGTGTGAATTTGTCAGATAGATAAGGTGGGGCTATGTGGTTTATCGCTTTAAAGGTAAGGCAAATAGTTTTCAAGTCGATTCTTTCTTGAATGGAGAGCCATTTGCAAGCCTTTCTAGTAACTGAGATGTGCTCTGTCTGCAGTTTGTTGAGTATGGACTTATTGGCACCTAGGTAGAGACTGTTTCAGTAGTCCAATTTGGACTGTATGAGTGCTCTGGCTAGTATAAGGAAGCTATTGGATGACAATAGAGGTCTACATGCCTTGATCAACTTGCCTGTGTAAGCGGTAGCTGAGGAAGTCATGTTCACTTGTTTGGTAAGGTTAGAATTGGTGTCAAGGTAAAAACCTAGAGTTTTTACATCTTTGGCGATAGGTATGCTGTTACCATCGATGCTTATATTAGGGTACTTTGGGCTGAGTTTATTTAGGTTGGTGGATGAGCCAACCAGGAGAATTTTGGTCTTATCATCATTCAGGCAGAGGCAGTGATGGGCCACCCATGCCTGAATGATGGTGTAGATTTTGTTTATCGTTTATCCAGGATACATCTGTATCGTAGCTGCCTGAGAGTGGACGAGGTTTCTGGGTATCATCTGTGTAATTGGTGTAGGTGACACCCAGAGTTACTTAAATATTTTTAAAAAACAATGTTATCTCAGTGGCATTAATGATACTATAGGGTTACCTTTGAATGTAGCCACACCTTCTTAACTTTCTTTTATGTTGACTTCATATTGAAAATGCGGTTTGTTACTTGAAAAAACACAAAAAGAACAGATCATACAAGTTAATAACATTATTGCAGTTCCCATCCTAAATCTGTAATTCATATGCTTCCAGTAAGCATGTTTTTTTATGCATAAAATATTAGTTTCAAATTATAATAAATTAGAATCATTCCAGACACAAATGCATTGTACATTTTAAAAATAAGTATCTCAAAAATCTATTATCTGAGCAACTTGTGAAATAGCAACAGTTTCTGAAATTTGAACTTTTGCAACCTTATTCAAAATGTCCTTGCATTGATGTTTGGTTGTAGGCACTCACTATAAAGTGATTATATACAACATTATATATACATTACATATTGCCTTCACCATTATCCTAGCATCACAGACTAGCAGCCTGTTCACCTACACCCTGAATAGCATGTTCACTGGTACAACGACCCTCAACAGTACTCCTACCTGCCTCACCATGTTGGAGACTTCCGCATATAAACTCAGCATGCAACAAGAACACTCTATCGCACACACTCCATGTAGCACTGCTGATAGAAATCTAAGACTGTGTACACGCCTATCTAAATTGCATGAACTACCAGCTAAAAAAGCCAAGGTCAACCCTCCTTGGCAGATGACTAAAAACACTCCTAGAGCCATTACTCCATATGCATCAGAAAGCCACCTACCAAATCTTAAAGGAGCTCTAATAAATGCAAGGTCTCTAGTCGCACATGCTGCCGAAATATCTGATATTATCCCTACAGATAACCTTGACTTCCTGGCCATCTCTGAATCTTGGTTACATGATGCCCTGCCCTTTCTCTGGAAGTCCCTGATAATTACACCATCCTGCAAGCAGACAGACATATCTCTCGAGGTGGAGGAATAGCAATTATTGTCAAAACCAACCTAGCTATGAGAGCAGTTGCCACACCCACTATGAAATCCTGCGAGTGCCTCTCGGTCAAAGTACCCATTGCCAATTCCCAAACTCTGAATATCTTTCTCATCTATAGACCGCCAGGTCCTATTGGAACCTTCCCGGAAGACATATCCATGGCCTTGTCTAACAACTTAAAAAACACCAGCCAAAACTTAGTGCTAGGTGATTTTAAGGTTTTAATGATATCAAGGACACCCAATCCACTGTCATCGCTACTACTTTGAAAGAACTAGGTTTCATTCAGAAAGTAAACCTATCTACTCATGACAAAGGTCGAACTCTCAATTGGATTGCAGAGTACAACTGCAATGTTACCATCACGACTATTGTGCCTCAAATCTGGACTGACCACTATCTTCTGGCATTTACATTGGAAACCAAATTAGCTACAGCTCAGACTACCCCGCATGCCCCACCCACCATTACGAGAAACAAAAACAATATGTCAGTTGACAAACTGCTACCCCACATGTTACCTAATCTTAACTCCATAACGGACAACTTGGACCCTAACTCTTTTGTAAAACATTTTAACAATGTCATGAACACGGCCCTCGATAATATTGCACCTCTCAAATTAAGGAAGAGTAAACCTAAAAAACACCTCAACACTTGGTTCACCCCAAACTTAAAACATCTAAGAATACTCAAAAGAAAATATGAAACTGCTTGGAGACTCTCACCTTCAACAGAAAATAAACTAAACCTTACCAATATCTCAACTCAATATAAGAAAGACATTCTCCTAGGCAAACAGGAGACGTACAATAACAGAATATCACAATCTAGATCTAGCATTAAAGAACTGTTTACTTTTCTGAAAGAATTGGCAACACCTATCTCACCACAAGAAAACTATACCAAAGATAGAATGTGGTGTTACAGTATTCAGCACGCATTACCGAACAAAGTTTCTAACATACAAACCAAAATTGGCCATAAGAAAGCCTCACTAGCACCCCAAACTACTCCTAGTATAATTTCGCTGCCTCACTGTACACAAGAAACACGCTTCAGGTCCTCTAAAGTCTCTGTCATTGAGGTGGAGAAGGTCATACTGGGACTCAAACTGTCCAACTGTAAGGGTGAGCAAGTCCTGCACAACTTATTAAGGACGCTGCTAGAGAACTTGCGCCCTTCATAACTAAACTTATTAACTCCTCATTCACATCTGGTACTTTCCCAAACAACCTGAAAGAATCCTGGGTATTACCGCTCCTCAAAAAGCAAACCCTTGACCCCACCATACCTACTAACTATAGATCTATCACGACTGTGCCATTTCTCTTAACAATTCTACATAAAGTGGCCTACACTCAAATACAGAACTTCTTGGAATCCAATCTCTTACCAGGATCTCGCCAATCTGGCTTCCGTCCCCAGCATGGTACGGAGACAGCGCTAGACCTCTCGGCTGCATTTGACTTGGTTGACCACAAAGTCCTATGCAGCCATCTAGACTCTGCAGCACACTTCTCTAAGGAGGCTATAATATGGATTGAGTCATTCTTGAGCAACAGGACTATGAGAGTCTTTTCACCATCGGCATCAGCAGACCCCATCCCTGTAACTTGTGGTGTACCCCAGGGATCCTGTATGTCACCGACACTCTACAATGTATTCACCAAGCCCCCCTTCAATGAAATGGACCATTTGGGTATCGCCTACACGAATTATACAGACGATACCCAAATCCTCCTACCTCTTACTGGCGAGAACTCCCTTGACCTGGATTTGGTGAATAGAATGTATGGCATCGTTCAGGCATGGATGGCCACCCATGGATTGTGCCTGAATGATGATAAACTGAGCTTATCATCCTAGGAACCACAGCTCACCTATCTAAACTAAGCCCGGAGTATGCCAACTTCACCTTTGACATCAAAGTTGCTAAAAAAGTGAAGACCTTAGGTTTCTATCTAGATGCTACCCTGAACTTTACTAAACAACTCCCTGGCCTCTGCTACTGCATATACGTGCAAATTAATTAGAGTAAGTAAACAATTCCTTTCCACTGACAGTTGCCTAATTCTCTCCAGAGCCCTCATACTCTCTAAACTGGATTATTGTAATGCCCTATACATTGGTGCGAGCAAACAGATCATCCAAAAAATACAGGTACTCCAGAATAATGCCTTGAGAGCAGCATTCAAGATTAATAGAAAGGAACATATCTCCTCTACCAGAGACAAAATGCAAATGGCTATCTACCTTTGACACAATTTGACTTAAAATTGCCTCCCTTACCCACAAATGCCTTAATAATAAAGCACTGCCATACCTTACTGATAGGATTAGCAGAAAAACTTCTCACAGACCGACCAGATCAGCCAATGCCAATTGCCTCCTAGTACCACGCTTCAAACTTTCCACCATTGGGGGACATAGCGTCCCAGTTAAGGAAGCTCAACTGTGGAACTCCTTGCCTCCTGTCCTTAGAGAATATCAATCCTGCTCTAAATTTAGACAGAACATGACTGACTGGCTGAAAGAAAATGACAAGTAAATAGCCTGCTTTAGCCTTATTATAACTGCCCCTACCAAGCAGATGCCAGCCTTAGTATCCTGCTAACCACTTACTTGACTGTGTATACTCTTCCTCATTGTATACTCCTCTCCATATTGATTTGCTTACTATGTGTTAGTCCACATTGGACACTTTCCATTCATTGCACCTTGATTACTTTGTATTTAGTCTCTCATGTATTCTACACTGTATCTATTTCTATGTATCTCATGTACCTATGTAACTAAGCTGAACGTATCCTTATATCTTGCGCCCTGATGCCCCAGGATCTGGTGCGCACTATAAATGAATAACACAAACAAACAAACATTCTTAAAAAAATGTGGCATCTTCTGCATGTGGCTCAATGCACCAGAACACCTTTGCCATATTAACCAGTATGTTCCTTGCTGTTGTGCTTCCCTTTGTCTCTACTTAAGCAGCTTCCCATCCTCATTTCATTGCTTTTGGTGAAGAGGTGCAAGAGTATCTAGGTCACGTGGACAAAGCCCTGTCCACCTGTCAATCACTGATAAACTGTTGGTGCCTTCCTGTTTTGCCACTCGTTTTCCCTACTTAAACAGCCCTCCCACCTCTTTTCCTTTTCAGTTGGTGAGCAGGTGCAAGTGGATCTAGGGCACATGGCCTAAGCCCCACCCACCTTCTTAGCCCTGCATCTTGCTTTCTGCTTTTACATTTTAGATCAAAGGCGCCTCTCGCCTGGTTGTCGAAAGTGAAGGGCAGATTAAGAAAAGGGCAATTCCTATTTGGACCTGTTCGGACCAGGAGGACACAGTGGCCGAACCCCTGCTCAGACACCAGGTAATCATGTGCTGAGTCCTACTGCTCCCACAAACCATCCCCACCATAACCAGGCAATGCCAACATCAATGTCAGCACCCCTCTTCTAAGGCATGTTCTCCGCAATGCAGCAACCTCAATCACATCAGCCTCAAGACCATCAGCAACCCCTCACCATCCACAACACGGAAGTTGATGCTCGCTTACATCCGCTCAGCTATCGCCCATGCAGCAGACATTGCTGACCTCATCACTACACACGACCATGACTCCATCTTCATCACCAATACTGGGCTAACAACCACCTTCACCCACATCCTAGACGTCCTTGTCTACGACGGCTACAAAATCCAGCACAGAGACCCGGCGGAGGCCTCGCAGTCATCCACAAGACCTTGTAGGCCTGTATCAGAAATTACATTGACAACATTGGCTCCTTTCTAGGTCCTCGACTGTCACTTCCCTCTCTCCCTGATGGATACATTCACCTTCTGTCTCATCTATGGACCACCCAAACCCAACACCGCCTTCATGAGAGACTTCAGCGAGCTGGTCACCACCATGTCATTCATGCACCCCAACATGTTCCTAGACAAATTCAACCTCCCAGAAAAGAAGGCGATCAAGCCAATGAAGGAAGCTGTCCTCAGCCTTCTCAACACCCTGAGCCTCACACTGCACATTAAAGACCCAATGCATGAGAAAGGTAACATCCTCGACCTAATCATCACTACACTGCCTTCCCTCCAATACAGCTCCCTCTCCAGCTTGACTGGTCTGACCACCTGGTCATGCCTTTCAACATTCCGTTGCTGCACCCAGTCAAGTATTCCCAGCAGAAACCCCTTTTGACAAGCCTTCAGGTCCTTCAAGAACTTACAGCTGGAAGCCCTCATGGAAGGCCTTGCCAACCTCCTCCTCACATGGACCGAACTCCCCCAACCGAAATGCAAATCTCCACTGGAAGCTCTCCACTCCCCCTATCAGCCTCAATTGCCCAACATATGCCTCTGAAACAATGCACCTGCAAACCGAACTGTGGTAACCTGGTACATGCAAGAACTCAACCTCAGCAAAAGAGTCATCAGGAAACAAGACAAAACCTGGCACCACTCCAGGACTACATTCAATCTGGAGCTCCTTAAAGGACTCTGAGCAACCCGCTAACAAGTAATCATCACAGCTACGGTCTCCTACTTTGAGAACACTGAAGCAGAATCCAACAACAATATCAGAGCCCTCTTAAAAGTTGTCAAGCATTACATGAACCCGCTACCTGACCCTGGCATACCACACTCCATTGAAAATTCAATCACCATCAACACCTTCTTCATCAACAAAATCAGCAAGATTTGCCAGGACATAAACACCAGCTCTGCACTCACAGACCCACCTCATGTCCCTCCTCACAAAATCTCCACACCCTGGACAATATTCAAGACACTCTGGTAGAATCCCTGGCCACGCTCAAAGCCACATCATATACAGACAACATACTCCTCGCATCCATCCATTAGCCGTTCCCTGCAGAAGCTCTACTTTCCTACCTGGATATCATCAACAGCTCCCCAACTCAAGGCACCGTCCCATCAACCCTGAAGATAGGACAAATCCTCCTTCTTCTAAAGAAACCCACTCTGGATCATGACAACCTAGATAACTCTCACCCCATCACCCATCTTAACTTCCCAGGTAAGATCCTTGAGAAAGCATTAACTATGCAACTACAGCAACACATTAGGTCTCATTACGACTTTGGAGGCAGCCATGGCGCTACCAGCGCCATGGCTGCCTCCAAAATCGTGTCAGGGTCTGGTTTCCCTGAATGGGGAATTACTGGGCCATTCCGAGCTCGGAGGGCCCGGTAATTCCTACTTCAGGGAACCCGGGCCCGGTCCTTCACCATTCCCATTCGAGCCCCCCATTCCCATTAGGGCCCGTTGTTAGCTCCCTGGTTCCCTCGAGGAACCCGCCATGGACGTCTGGAAAAACCAGGACCAGCCTTTTTGAGATGCCTGATGACCAGGTCTATGGCAGGTATAGGTTTCCACATCATATCATCCTAGAGCTGGTCAGGGAGTGGGAGGATGAACTCACATCACTCACCCTGTGCTCCCAAGCATTGAGCCCCTTGGAGAAGGGGCTCAATGTACTGTATTTTATGGCCTCTGGGTCATTTCAGCGGACAACTGCCATAGTGGGGGGTGTCTCACAGCCCACGCAGTCACGTTTCCTACACCAGGTGTTGGCAATCATCACTGCGCGCCCCTCAGTCTGCAGGCAAATATCCATGCCCAGAACCGTGGTCCTGGACTTGTACAGGGTGGCACACTTCCCCAAAGTGCTCAGTGCCATATATTGCACCCATGTGGCCCTACGTCCACCTAGGGCCACTGAGCACAGCTATCGAAACCGCAAGCACTGGCATTCCATCAACGTGCAGGTGGTGTGCGATACCAAGGGAATCATCACCTCTGTCTATGCAAACTATCCTGGGTCCACCCATGACAGTTTTATATTCAGAATGTCCACCCTGAGCCAGGCCCTGGAAGCTGGGAAGCACGGCGACACATTGCTCCTAGGTGAGTACAAATGCCTGTGCACATGCATGCATGTCACACACAGATAAATGCACAAGCCCAACTAATGACAACCATTATCACCTTACCAGGCGACAGTACCTACCCTCTGAGCACCTATATGATGACGCCAATACGGAACCCCACCACACCACCCAGGTAAGATACTATGCAGCCCATATCACAACCAGGGCCATAGTGGAGCGCACATTCGGAGTGTTCAAGTCACGCTTCGCTCCCTTGACTGCTCTGGTGGACAGCTACTATATGCACCCCCAGTAGTGTGCCCGATCATTGTGGCAGCATGTGTCCTGCACAATGTTGCGACACGGCATGGCGTACGAGTGGACATGGTGGTGCCCCCACATCCCCAACTACATGCACGGCCACTGCGCATGGGAGGAGAAAGGGCATGTAGCGAGGCAGCCCGTACCCAGCTTGTGGCCACATATTTACCTAATCTCACCTAAACTCCAACCCCTGCGGAGTGCACACAGGCCTGGCACATACCAGGTCACAATCGATGATGAGAAAGGGACAGTTAACTGTCACAACCTTACCACCCTGAGAATGTGTCCACGGAGGTGCCACATTTTAAACACAACCAATCCCATGTGACCAAGGGGAACACATGCAAGGTGCCCCCACCCCTTGCTAAACAGGGCATGAAAGTACTGGTATGCCACCCAAACCCTCCCAACCCATGAACCACATCTGCCACACCATACCATGGTATGCAACGGCAAAACATCAAACCATATGCACAACACATGACACAATAGTCATGAAGTGCTGCGTGAAAAATGTAAATAGGCACCAGACAATTACACCTGACATGGAATCTGAAGAAATGACTAACCAAAACATCACACCCTGAAAACGGTGGCACAAATGCATGCCACCAGTGGTGCAAGCAACAAAAGTCAGAATACCTGTTGCCATGCACATTGGACAATTGAAAATTGGCATTTCAAACACCGCTCACTGGACAGCACAGTGAGTGTGCATTGCATTGGGGAAACCCCTTGAGCATCATTTGAAAAAAGGGCATTCAACCAAATAGTACCCTGTCATGCATGTACACGATCAATGACTCAAAAGTGAACATGGATGGTCGGGACACAGCATGCCTGAGAAGGCAATCTGGGTGCACGTGTGTGCATCGTGTCAATGTAGTTGGTGCGGCGGGGGCATTGCCTAAGTGTTTGTGTCAGTAGGGACATGCATCGAATACATGCATGTGAAATGATGTGAATCCCAGTGTCCTGTACACAGCACATGTGAACATTGCACTCAAGGACCCCCCTGTGTGTTAAACCACACCCATCCCCTGACACCTCAAAATAAAGCACAACATAGCATCAGCCATTGACCAACAGAACATATCAAGTGCAGAGTACCCCACTTCGACAATGGCAGACAGTGACCCATCACTGAATCATAGAAATTCACAATACGACCTATATACAAAGTTCATCAAAGTACATCAATGAGGGAGGTAACAAGGGAGAAGAACAGTACATTCCTACATGTCCTTCAAACAGTCCACAATGTGAAAATGAACTATCAAATCGTATTAGATATTACAATTGCCTGGAACAATAAGGGAGAGTCTAGGGAGGGAATGTTGGAAAACAAAACTAGCATCAACATTGTTATGCCTGACGGCAATAGTTGCAGTGCAAGAGTCACATAAGGAGGGGAGTGAGGGAAGAGGAGGGAAGAGGTGAGGAGAGTAACAAAACAAGTGACAAACTGTGGTAGGTTGACAAAGAATCAAGATAGTGCTGGGGAGGGGGAGAAGAAACACAGAAGGGAATGGGGGAACAGACGACTTGTAATCAGCAGTGGAGGGACTAATGATAAAAGTAAGTGGCAAAACAATACTAAAAAAGGTGAAGGTGGGGGGCGGATGGACGGAGGCAGAAGGGCAAATGTCTGCAAAGAACAAGAGGCTACGTATCACCATGCCTGATGGAAATTTGGGTAGTCGTGGAAAATGACAGACAGAGGACAAGGAGGAGGGTAAAGGGTGGTGGAGAGGGAGAGGGAGGAGAGAAGGGAAGAGGGGGCCAAGGTCAAAATGCATAAAGAGGGAGATGGGGAAAGAAATCACACACAGGGGGCAGAGGGAAATCAGACGGTGCCAAAGGGTAGGGGATGTGATGATGAAGGGGGGAGACAGAGGGAGACTGGCAGGGGCAGGGGAGACAAGGGGACAATTAAGTGACCGAGAAGGCTGGTGGACAGGGCTAGACAGGGCCTCCATTGTGGGCTTCTAGTAGTGGTGGCAGGCTCCAGCATCCTGGTTGGCCAGATTGTCACAAGGGCCAAGTGCAACCAATGGGAGGGGGGAGCAGGTCCAGGACACAAACATGACAATCAAATCAAGAGCAATGCGGTCATACCGCAAATGGCACATCAAAACACCAGCCAGGGCTGCAAGATAGCAAAAAAGGTGCAAGCAAGGAATGGGTGGTGGTTGAAATGCGTGATGACATGGGTAACTCGTTGTGCAGCCTTCATGTGGCATATCAAAATCACTGTGAGGAAAGTGTCCCTATTCAACATTGTCAGCACACGGACCCCTACCACCATCAGTCGTGGTACACAGCCAAAGGGTGCAATGTACCACCTACAGCAGGAAATGCATGAACATATACAGTCAATACATAACAACTATCATAAGCAACATGATGAAATGCACAGTCAACATAATACTCACCAAAGTGAAGTGCAGACATGCATTGGAGAGTCTATCCGGAACACCCACTATGGGTGTACACACAAGTAGGACTGCAGGCTGGCCACAGATATGATGGAAGCCCAATGCCCATGTGTGATATGCTGTTACACCGAGCCATCCTTGCGAGCCCATGGAAAGGGGAATCAGGAGTAGCATATGTGTCAGGACCCCAAGCAAAACACATACACAAGACAAGCCTGAATGGGCTCAGCTGGAACACACATTGGATGCCTTCCAATGCCACAAAGCACCACACTGTCACATGTATGCACAATAGACAAAAGAAAATGCAATAAAGAAAAAATCAGCAGAAAATAAAAATCAATTCAACAATTTGTTTTTGTAGAAAAAAATTCATAAACATTAAAATAATCAAAAAAATAAAAATATTGTTTCAAAAAGGAAAGTAATAAAAAAAACAAGAAACAATTTTATGAAACAACATTTTTAAAACAAAAAAATAATAAACATACTTAACACAAAAAGAAATATGCAGGATAAACTAATTATTTGCAGGCCAAAAGAAAACTGCTGGAGAAAAAAAGAATTGCAGGAAAAAAAAGAATACAAAATGCCCATATATGACCCAGGAGGGGGGCGGTAAAGAGTGCACCTCAACACCCACATGTGTAGATGTTGAGATAAAAAAAAAAAACTGCGCTCAGCGCCTGCACGGCCTGGCCTATGTGGGAGATAGGTTGTCATCGTAACCCTCTGGATGGAAATCAGAAGATAGACGTGGCTCAGTTGACTCACGACACTTAGCCGCGCCCTTGCCCCTCAATGGCAGCAAGCATGTAGGACTGGTAAACCAGGTCCTGCATGGAAATGAGACTTAGGTCAGCATGCATTACCTCATGTGTCACGCGTGCTTCCTCCTGAAATGACTGACGTGTGAGATGGAGTTCTGCCTGCATAGCCCCACATGACAAACAGAACGACTCCCGGCTTGCATGGAGTTCAGCTGAGATGGTTCTTCCAAGCTGCACCATTCTGTCTTCTGTCTGCCTACTCTCGTCCATCATGAGCGCAGCCAGAGTAGATGGGAGGTATTAGTGTTCCACCCTCAGGGACTTATGGTGTGCCTCTGTTTGAGCATTAAGTGCTTGACGCAGAGCCACCATTTACAGCCCGGCACGCCCTGTCAGACGCCGCCATGCCCAGCCTGAGTGAGCGGCACGTGGACTGCATAGCCCGCTGCTGGGGCACCATTTGCCTTACACAGGGGAGGATGGAATGGGCCACACTTTCCATACCTTGAGCAATAATCTCAACTGCTTCCCCTGTTGCTGTGCTATGGCAATCATGGAACGCTCCCACTCAGTTGACCCCGTTGGCATACAGCCACCGCGTTGCCGGACACCACACCTGCTGCTCCCAAGGAGCTTGCTGGGTTGGTGCCGCCCGTGGCTGCAGGACTACATCCTTCCATGGACCTGATGCCCCAGGAACATGGCCAACTGGTGTTAAGTGTGACTGTGCACCTGTAACCACCACAGGCAGACATTCCAACCCTGCCTGGACCCCTACTGCAGGTGTTGTGGACAGAAGATCATCCAACAAAGCATCACTTACCGGCGACAACACCTCATGATGCAGGTCCAGCTCAACATAGTGGTCAGAGGATACATCAGAGCCTAACTCAGAGCCAACTCTGTACACGATGGCCTGGAGCACCAGTCGGTTCTCGTAGGCTGCCACCCCATGGCCACCACTGGTGCCTGGTTGGTCATGTGAACTGACCACCATGTCTGAGATGACATCTTCATCCTCTGCCGCCAGTGCGTCATCACCTGCAACATGAAGAAAAGAAAGGACACGCATGTCAGTAGCACATACAACACACATACAGTTCACAACATTGACAGCCATATAATGAAACATTCATGTCACAGACAACTCAAACCCCAACATGCATCCAGTGGCATTGCAATACAAGGGTATCCCAAAAGCAGAAAGGGATGTGTGCATAATGTGAAGGCAACACATATATTGCATGTTGCACATCACCTGCATCACACACAACCTCTAGCCGGCACATATCCAATACTGAAATGAGAGATTGCAACAAAGAGATGGCACCTAGCATAAGCATGTGTGAACACACAAATAGCCACAGCTAGAAATCTAACCAAACACACCATGATACATGTAACATGCATGTTCATGTGCAGCACTTAACTACCATCAACTATGCACAGTACATGTGTCACAGGAGGCGCCTACGCTAGTGCCTTTCTCTACAGTGAAAGGAGGGACATGGGTACATACATGTCAGGTCAACATCACACAGCAGCATTGTGTTTGCATGTTGAAGGGCTTAACTTGGCACAGGAGTGGGTGTGTGCTGTGCAGTGCATGTGTAGCCCCTCAACTTACAACATCAACACGTACGTAGTGATGACAATCTCCAAACATGACGGCAGTGTAACGGCAACTACAGCCATCATGTGCAAATGGCATGCACCATGTAGCATGGATTCTGTGAAACACCCACCTTATGGGCAATACCAGGGAGGCACTGCATGGCAATGAAATGTCCACACAGAACTGTGCATTGCCAGACAGTGTAAGCATGCGTCTATTGCATTTTGTCATTCAAATGTCACTACAGCCGATGAGAAGTGGACATGATGGAGGACAGATGAGGAACCATCATTAGTACACCCATTCATGTAGAAGACAACACCAGTTGAAAAGAGGCAGTGGGCCTGTAATAGGGGGAGCCATGTGCATGATACAGATGTGCACAGCCTGAAGTCTTGCGTGATGACACACAGACCTACAGTGAGCATGACATGGCTGTCCAACGGGATGACACTTGGATCATTCTGGACACATACTACAATGAGCAGGTGGTCAAGGACACCTAGGGGCATACATGGAATGCACATGGAACATGATTGTGCACACATGTGCATGGGGACCCACTGCCATCAGCACAGTCAGAGTGAGACACACTGCACCAAGGACAAAGGATGTAAATGACATGCTATGACATCTCATCAAGATTGCACTTGTACACAAGTGGCTCAGAGCGCAAACAAGCTAAGGGAGTGGGACAAGGGAGAAAAGGAATTTGAAACAACTATCATACTGGGCACAGTGACATTGAGAACACGCAACTGCATGGAGAAGGGATAAAGGGCTGAAGACCCTGGAAGGTGGAGAAGGGGAACGTGCCACACAGAGGAGACCAAAGAAGGAAAATGAATGATAGAATAGGCATTCAAAAGGTGGCAGTGCAGCCAGCAAGTGGCAAGTGCAAGACAATTTGTATAGGGCAAATCTGATGAGTGCAAAAGAAGAGTGGGGGACTGTATGGGTACACGCACAGGACCCATTGCAATTGGAGGCATGGAGGCAGTGCAGAAGGGAGGCAGGGTGAGCAGGTACCTGGGCCCGAAGGACAGACTGTGTGCAGGGGCACAGTGCCGGCAGAGGAAACTGTTAAGCTGGGGAGAAGAGGGGCTAATGCAGGAGCAAATAGGAAGGTCTTGAGTTGCTACCGGAAGCAGAGATGTTTCTCCTCAAGTTTCAACATGCCCAGACGGCTGTTACAAAGGGTGTACCCAGCCGTGAACACAGATCTGCCCACAGAGTATCTATTCAATTGACAACTGACCTGGAGGGAATGTGAGGTGGAGGAGCAATGGACTGAGGGGAGGAATTTGCAGAGGGATTGTTGCAGCTATTTCACACCCAGTCCCAAAAAATCATTGTGCACAATGCTGGTGATCTGAAGTATCATCCTTGCATCCACTGGTAGCCAATGAAGGGATTACAAAGCTGGGAAGGTAGGATACAAGGGCATGAGGCCAAGGACAAGTCTTGCAGTCCTGTACTGGATTAGTGGAAGAGGGTGGATTGTGGAGGCAGTGGAATATTTGAAGAGCCTGTCACAGTACTCCATCCTTGAGTAAAACATAGCATGAGAGACTGTGAGCATGTAGTTCAACGATAGGAAAGGCACATTACCCCTGAGGATGTGAAGAAGTTAATCTATCTCAAGATACATCAGAAATGTGTGGAAAAGGAATGTCTTTAGTCAAAGGTGACCCTGAGGTTGTTGGCCTTGCAGGTGGAGGTAAGAGGAGGGCCAAGTGGTGCTGGCCAGAGAGTGAGGGGAAAGGATGGTGAAGGTGTACCGATGAGGAGGATGTCAGTCTTGCTGGCATTTAGACAGAGATCGATTGCAGTACACAAATTGAAAATGGCAATGAGGCTATCAGAAATAAGGGAGAGAGAAGAGTTGCCCAAGGGCAGCCTGGAAATGAGTTGGTTGTCATAAGCATAGCACTGGAAGTGGCAGCAGAAAATGAAAATGCAGTAGGCGAGAGCTGCCAGGTGCTGTTTGTATAGTCAGGCCGAGAGGTCTGACCCCTGGTGCACACTACAGGTAGAGACAGAGATTGAAGAAAGGAAGGAGTCAAGTTGTAGCTGGGAGGGACACACATGCCAAACACACATGTTATGGAGTCACACGCATCAATACTCACCAGATGATGCATCATAATCCATCCTCTCTCCCCCTCCATGGATTTGTTCCTCCGGGATGAACTCTGAAGTGATCTCCTCATGTTGAGTGAGTTCATCCTCCTCTGGTGGTGGCCCACCACCAGTCAACAGAGACATGGAATAATTGGAGGCCCGCTTTTGTTTTGCACTGCGTCAGAGGTCATTCCAACACTTGTAGCAGTCCTGAGCCATGCGCACCTGGAATCCCATGGCTGTCAAACCATCTACAACATGATGCCAGTGGACCCAACGCTGGTGATGCATTGTATGGCACTGTGGGCCCACAAGCATATCGCGTTGGTGTTCAGACACGTAGTCCACAAGGAAGTCCAGTTCCTGCTTGCAGAAAGGCTTCTTCCTTGATGTGCCGGAGGCCGGAGCCGTGTCTGGGGTCCCAGCCTCTTGTGCAGGGGCACGCTTTCTCCTTTTGGCCAGTGGTACTGGCCCTGAGTGGGCAATGTGGCCCTGATCAGTGGGGGTAGTGGCGCTGGTGGACTGGACCAAGGAAGTGGGTGTTGGTATGAGGACAGAAGGTCTGGCTTGGGTCTGACTCACTGACAGGGTGGTGTCAGCTGCATCTGCACATGCAGTTACCACCACCCGGCTGCTTGGGGCAGCAGATGTCATAACTGCCACAGATACGTGTGCCATAGTCACAGCTACAGTGGACACATGTGACCCCAACCTCCGGACAAGATGGAATCGTCCTGGGAGTCCTTGTCACACAACGCAACATGCGCTGGCTGACCCAGAGCCCGGGTGGAGGTCCCCACAGCTGCACCTGCAGCTACCACCACCGGTGGGCCCGTCACAGCAGGTGTACATTTCTGTTGGGTGATATGGGCACCAGGTTGTGATGCAACAGCTGTATCACCAGGAGCCACAGGGGGTGGCGGCATGTCTGCACCAGCACGTGGCTGGACATCCTGCCCCAGAGGGGCACCCCTGCCACTTCCCCCTTTGTAGCCACCCTTGCCACCCGGACTCCCCGACCTCCCTGGTCTCCGTGCCCACTTGCCCGACCACGGCCAGCCCTGGGAGGACGCCCAGCTTTACCGCCCTTAGCTTTTGGTGGCCTCCCAACCATGGTACAGATGGAAAATAGGCTATGGGAGGTTCACTCAACAATTGTCCTGGGCAATTGGCTAGAAGGGGGCAGGGTACTTGATGGAATAGGTAACCCAGTGCTCCTGCAAGGCAGTCTGTGACCCCTGTGGAAAAATGACAGGTGACACAACGCTCAGGCACCCCCACAAATGAAAAAATAAAACAAAAAGAAATAAAAAAATCAAAAAATGACAAAATATAAGAACAAGAAATTGAAAATAAAAAAATATATATGTGCACGCGACCCCGGTAGACCACATACGTGGATTTTACCTCCAGCAGTACGGTGTGGCACCCAGGGACACAAAAAACATGTACGTGTGGAACACGCGGGCTAATATGACCTTGAAAACGGTACGCGATGCACAGGGGGAACCACAGTGGGAAAAATAGTGGGCGCGACTCACCGCCTGCCTTGCGTGGGAAAAAATATCAAAAACACATGCGCTTGTGCGCGTAGGCAACACCCCGCCAAAGAAGAGGTACGGACTTCAGACACTGTGAAGTAATCATGTGTGATTCCAGCAGAGTAAACACACACGTCAGTCTCCACGAACAGCACGCACAGTGGACTGCTGGCCCGCGCTCAGCTTTAACCCATGCTGAAGGCAACACCCATGCACGTAACGTAACTTATGCGCTAGGGCCTTTCCTCAAATGACACGCATTCACACGTGGACGTGATTTTTTTTCACGTGCGCATGCACCCGTGCTGAGGGAAACACCTGCGCGTGTTACGTCACATATGCGCTTACGCGCTAAGGGACTTTCCTCGAATTTCACGCTGATGTGCTGTTTTTTCACATGCAAAATCACTCCGTATCAAGATGGCCACGCGACAACACACGGAAGACCACGTTCCTGCCCAGAAGGCCAATTTCCTGCCCCCCCCAGAGCCCTGAGCAGACTCCCACCAGCCATCTGCTGCTGCCTGTCTGCCAGCTGGCCACGTGCTCTGCTATATGGTGCCTGCAAGTCAGCTATCTGCAGGGGTCCAGTTTCTGTGACCACCCCTGCTGGAACAGAAGACTCCCGACTGCAGTTCCATCGCTCCACAGCCCAGCACCAGGACCCATTTGCACACCCACACCTGCCTCGGGGATTGCCATGTCGGGGGAAATAACATCTGAGACCACTGGCAACCCCCAGCCAGAGAGGCAGAGGGCTGCCAGCTTCTCAGCAGATGAGGTTGGCATCCTGGTGGAGCAAGTCCTGGTGCATCATGATGCCCTCTTTGGAAGAAAACGCGCCGACAAGGATGGACGGAGAAGGATCTGGACGGACATTGTGGTTGCCATCAACACAGAGGGGGTGGCAACCCGAGACATACCACACGTCCGTAAGGGCTGGGAGGACTTCAGGTCCAGGACCCTCAGGAAGGCCTGGCACCTCTTGGACGCAGCGGATGCAGAGGGGTGCCGGGTCTGCCTTATCGATGACCAGATGAGGGTCCTGGAATGCATACGCCCAGTGCTTCACCTCCAGATCCTTGAGAGGCAGACCCGTCCGGAATCGAGCGGTAAGTGTCCATGTGTATTGATTGGGCACATTCAGGGCCATTTTAAACACTTTTGGGGCCCGGGGCACGGACACCTTTGGGACCCCCCTCCACTGAACCAAAGGAATTAAAAGATAATATCTGGTTGTGCCCCCCCCCCCCTCCAACCCATAGCTTGATGTGCTGTTTTGCAGCGATCAAAATAATCATGGGTACTTCCTTTCTGTCCCACTACCCTGTTAATTCTTGCTGTAATCTGAATGACAAACAAGTAGCATTTCAAAGCCAACATTAGAAGTTAACGACATGGGTACTTGTGTTCTAACATAGGTAGAGCACACGTTTCATCAATAGCAAGCACGAGGAAGCTAGAGCGGCCTTAGTCTAAATGCTGAACACAGATCATATAAAAAGGATGCACATAATCCAGAATGGACAGATGACTCCAATTAGGTGCCTAAAAGAATGCAAAAGTGCTTGTGCATGCATACGGGAAACCAATTGAAAGTAAGGAGAAAGATACAGATACCATAGCATAGCTAGTGGATGAAGATTAGAAGCTAACAGGAACAAGCCCATATTCAGGCATACTGAGATTAGAAGAGGGACATGGATATCAAGAAGTGTTGCCATTAGAGAGCAAAGTAGCTCTGGTGTGCAATATATCAAAGCTCACTAATATTATAGCGGAAGCAACACTACAGCCAGTGAAACCATGATTGGGGCTTTTTTGAAGATGACACACTGAGAACAAAATCTCTCTGAAGAGAGACAATTTCCAAAGATTTAGGGACAGGTCATTTTGACAGGTTAGGCAATACGAGATTAAATGAGATGACCAGGATCACACGTTAGTTAAGAGGTGACACTGGGATTTGCACCCACTCTGCAATGTCTGCACTTTATCATTTTCTTTTCCAGTTCTTGCCATGAACTAAAATAATCCCATTTGATAGAACTGACCTGCAAAGTCCACAATTCACATAATCCAACATGACAATTTCTAAAAACAAAAAATTATGGAAGCATATTATGCAAAATGGGAATTATTCTAGCTTTATTTATTCTAATTGATGTGATCTAATAGATTTTATCCAGGTTTCTATTTTGCATTTAAAAGCTTTAAATACACCTGAAACACAGGCTTGTGCAACTGTTGTTTATAGTCGTGCAGAAAAACCTTTGAATTGTACAAAAGAACACCCCGTTTTTTGTGTGAAATAAGACAAATATGCTAACCGAGGCCTGCAACATCTGGTCCAGTGTCTTGTCTCTATAACCCCTTCCACTGCAGCAGGCATGCTGCAGGATTTGTGCTGCAGTGACTGCACAAACTATGAATGCCACAGTGAACACAGAAAGCAGAGCAGAATGTACCTGTACACAACACATACAACATAGGCTTAGAGAGTCAGCAGCATGCCATACACAGTGCCTTTTATGTCTGATGAACAATGTAAGTTACTTCTTTAGATACAGCAGGCTTGTGGGGCCCCGTCCAAGGTGGGGGCCCGGGGCAAGTGCCCTTTTGCCCTCCCATAAAGACGTTTCTGGACGCAGTGCATGTTGAGGTGTGCAGAATGGACATATGTCTGGAAAGGCCCATTTATGGATGTGTATGTGCGGGGACATGAGCCTGCCGCATGTGAGTCCAGTCATGTGTGATGCACAACAATGGTGTATGTGTTCCAAAGCATGATACACAAATGCATGTGGAGACGCACACATGTTGGCATTTCTGTGTATGTACTATGCCATAGTTGGGGTGTGACACATGGATGCTGGTTCCACCTTCATGCACGTGTACGGTGTACATGTGCGTGTGTATGTGTGTTTGACATGTGTGCGACTGTGATACACCATGGATGCATGTGACAAAGACATGTAGTGAGGCAATTGGCAGATGTGACATAGTTCCCGGCGATTGCTCTGTGACAGGTGGTGGTGATGTACAGATGCATGTCTGTCTGGTGGCGTGTGTGCATGTGTTTGGCACGCCCCATGTTGCTGGTGACATCTGGCTGACCTTTGGATGTTCATGCTGTTGTGTGTGTATGGATGCTGCTGCCTGATGCACCATTCCTGTTAATTTGTGCATGTGTGTGGGTTCAAATGAGATGTGTGATGGGGAGTGTGATGCCATCTGTGAAGTTTGACAATGCCACTCATGTGCAACAGTCATGTGTCTATATGAACATTGTACAGTGCCCTGATGCCTGTGTTCTGTCTCTCCCTGTCTGCAGCGTCAACTGATGAAGAGGGCGGAGACGGTGCTGTGGAGCACAGCGGCAGGGATCCCACTGCCAGCCGGAGACGCAGGGCCCAGCTCCCCTCCCGGGATGTCATCTCTTCGGGAGTGAGGAGTCCGGTGATGCGTCCACAGCCGCAGCTGCAGCGGATACGTCCAAGAGCCGGTGTTTGGAGGTGGACTCCTTGGCAGCAGTAGGGGCAGCTGAGCCCAAACAGGGGCCTATGAGGAAGATGGCACAGAGTCATCCAGGTTGGTGGGGGTTCATCTGGGGAGGGGGCCATGGAAGGCTCACACACGGGGCCTGGAGGGGGGATTCCACTGGTGCTAGTGGTGCAGTCCAGGGGCAGGAACAGGAGGCAGCACAGGTTGCCGAGCAGGTGCCTGTGTGTAATCCTGTCCCCGATCCTGTGACTGCATCATCCCGCTCCAGCAGGGAGGCCTTCGTCCAGACCCCTTTTCAGGGACAACAACTGGCCTTCCTCTCCCAGCGGACGTGGCAATCTGTGACCGGATTGAGCCTGTCCTAGCTCAGGTGGCATTGCGCCAACATGGTATTCGGGATGATGTGCAGAGTTCTCGTGAGGACAATGCATGTCATTTCGAATACCTCATTGACCGTGTCAGCCTACTAGGACAGGTCACCGGCGCTGGGTTCAGCCGTGTGCTGGATCTTCTTGCGACCCCCTCCTCAAGTGAACCCCCTATGCGCCAGTCGCCCTCCATGCCATCTTCCTGCCCAAGTATCACCTGGGCACCCTGTGGAGCTGCCCCTGAACCAGCGGCCAGGCTGATGGAGGACACATCCCTGCCAATTCGGGAGTCGGAGGTCCAGCAGGGGTGGCCACCCCACCAACTGGACCCCAGCAAGAGGAGGATGTGCAGGCATCGACAGGCAGGGCTCATGCACGGCAGCAGCATGCTCAGGGTGGGAGCGATGATGGCTCGGGCCATCAACATCACAGGGGCAGGCATCGGCCGGAGGGCAGGAGGACCCTGGATTGGGAGTGTCTTCCGTGTGGCAGCAGTTGGGCCAGCAGATAGATGCTGAGTGGCGGCGGGCGGAGGAGGCACAGCTCACTATGGTCAGGGCAGAGAACTCCATGCGCAGGGCATTGAGGCGGGCTGAGTGCCTCGAGGCCACTCGCAGGGAGTTGGAGGAAGCCATGGCTGCATCCCTGTGAGACCTCGAGGCCAGGGAAGAGGCCCACCTCTGGAACATTGACGTGGAGTTCGATGATGCCCTGGCCCAAAGCATCAAAAAGTGAGCAGTAGGACCTGCCCGCCGCCTTTGTACATAGTTCTTTAGGGTTAGGTTTCCTTTGTTTTATCTTTTTTTTTGGAGTTCCTGGACTTTTCTCCAGTTTATGTATATAGTTTTTTATTCATAGTACTTTTTTGTAGGTTTCCTTTTGTTTGGGGATCATGGACCCTTTGGACCTCCATTGTATATAGTTCCGGGCTTTTACATAATTTCATTCTTTGGACATCCCATGGATCAATGTTTTTTATTTATTTTTTCATGTACTTTATATGGACATTGGCAATGGACCACTTCTCTTTTTTCCTGTTGTGGATTTTTGTTTTGCATTGGATTTTTCTATTTTAACTATTTTTTGTTTTAATTATTTTTTGAATTGCAAGTTTGAATTTTCATTATGTTATTTCATTAAGTTTTTGAATACATTTCATTATCTTCATTATTGGTGTTGTGTACTCTCATTGGTTATGTGCATGTCTCTATGAGCATTGCCTCAGTCATGTGTTGCCACTGTGTGGCTCTGTTGTACATTTATGCATGGCCATGGTGGTTCTTTCAAGACTCTCATGGCATGGGTAATTTGGGAGTGGGTGCAGTGGATGGTTGCGTGCTTGTACTGGGGGACAGGAGGGATTTGGGTTGGCATTAGGGCCATGGGTCTGTTTTGTTAGGATATGTTGTTTGGTGGGCCATTTGTCGGGGACTGCTGGCCGGTGCCCGTCAATTGTCGGTGGGTGTAGTGGGGGACATGATTCAGGGCCTGCTGGCAGGTGCCCTTCACTGGGGGTGGGGCACATGAGTCAAGGCTACCAAGTGCATGGTGACATGTGGGCTGCCTGCGAGGCATGGTCTGGGGTGATGGGCTGCCTGCAGGGGTGGAGAGGGGTGTGGGGTGGTCCCCTGTGGTGTGGACTGCCTGCGTGGCATGGGAAGGGGGGGCACGCCCGGGAAGGCACACACTGCCAAGTCGCGTGTGAATCTCCCCACGCACCCCCGGAATACACGTACCCCACTCACGCCAGGCCTATCACATGTAAAAATCCCTCTGCACCCACGGAATATGCGCAGGCAGCCCATCCACCCTCCCCATTCCCCACAGGCAGCCCATAACTCCTGGGCATGCCCCACAGGCAGCCCATCACCCCAATCCATGCCCCGCAGGCAGCCCATCATCCCTGGGCATGCCCCACAGGCAGCCCATCACCCCTGGGCATGCCCCACAGGCAGCCCATCACCCCAGTCCATGCCCTGCAGGCAGCCCATCAGCCCTGGGCATGCCCCGCAGGCAGCCCATCACCCCAGTCCATGCCGCGCAGGCAGCCCATCACCCCCGGGCATATCCCGGCGGCAGCCCATCACCCCCGTCCAAGGACCGCTGGCAGCCCATCACCCCAGTCAATGACCCGCAGGCAGCCCATCACCCCTGAGCATGCCCCGCAGGCAGCCTATCACCCCTGGGCATGCCCCACAGACAGCCCATCACCCCAGTCCATGCCGCACAGGCAGCCCATCACCCCAGTTCATGCCCCGCAGGCAGCCTATCACCCCAGTCCATGCCCCGCAGGCAGCCCATCCACCCTCCCCAAGCCCCACAGGCAGCCCATACCACAGGGGGGGCTTTTCCCACACATTTTACCTGACGCAGCGGGGTATGCTTATTCCGAGCGGTGCGTGTGGAGTTTTCCACGCAGTTTCACTGGTGAGAGCGGGGTATGCGTATTACGAGGGGTGCATAGAGAGTTTTACATGTGATTTCTCTAGCGCAAGCGGGGTACGCGTATTCCGAAGGGTGCGCAGGGAGTTTTCCATGCATTTTCCCTAGCACGAAAGGGGTACACATATTCTGAGGGGTGCGCGGGGAGTTTCACACGTAATTTCGCTGGCACGAGCGGGGTACGCGTTTTATGAGGGGTGCGCGGGGAGATTTACACGCGATTTCGCTAGCGCAATCTGGGTACGTGTATTCTGAGGGGTGCACAGGGAGTTTTACACACGATTTCGCTGGCGCGAGCGGGGTACGCGTATTCTGAAGGGTGCACAAGAAGTTTTACACATGATTTTGCTAGCGCAAGCGGGGTATGTGTATTCCGAGGGGTGTGTGGGGAGTTTTACATGCGTTTTAGTCGCTAGCGCGAGCGAGGTATGTGTATTAGGAGTGGTGCGCAGAGAGTTTTCCGCGTGTTTTCGCTGGCACGAGCGGGGTACGCGTATTCCGAGGGGTGCGCGGGGAGTTTTACACACGATTTCACTGGCACGAGCGGGGTACGTGTATTCCGAGGGATGCGTGCGGAGTTTTACACGTGATTTCACTAGTTCGAGCGGGGTACATGTATTCCGAGAGGTGCGCGGGGAGTTTTTCACGCATTTTCGTGGTTGGGGGGCTGTATGCTGGTCCACTGGCCTTTGCGTCATGTAGGGGATTTGTGATATATTTTTGGCGCACAGGGCAGGGTTCGGGGCATAAATGGCACTGCTGCAGGGTCGCTGCACCACTCTGCGCCATGGCTAGTTATGGATGTAAGTATCCATGAATACGCTGTGCGCTGAGATGGGTTTTGGCGCACGCAGCTGGCGCAGACTAGCGCATGCTTCCTCTGTGCGCCAGCAGCTGCGTGCTCCACTTGTGCGCTGAATTCTATGAATTACCCCCATAATGTCAGACTACATGGGTAACCATCAAGATGTTTTCCATGATTCATTGCTGGAGTAGAGGCGTTTCAGTTGTTGAACCTTGCATTTAAAAATCATGTTATTTGTCCATGATTCGAGAGAATAAAAAAGAGTGACTCTTTTCCTCAAAATGTGCATAAATTGGTTGATTTGGTCCCTGAGCTATGTTTGAAGTGGAGGGAATGCTATTGATGTGGATTAGTGAAGATCTGGTGTTTGTGGATGCCCGACATTTTTTTTCTTCTCATGAGGGCATATTTTCAGACAGTTCCTGCTTTTAAAAAAAAATTAGGGATTGCTTTCAAAATATCACAAGAGATTGAGGAGAGTTGTAGCTGGAAAGAGTGGGCAACAGAAGGAAAACATGGGCCTTATGATTGTTTACATCTGGCACCTAGGCGCGATCACTTCAGTATGCATATTCATTTGGAATGGGGGCGCACATTGAATCAGGTTGAGAAAAAAAAACATCATGTCCTTTGCGGTTTAAGCATCTCAGTGTGACATGGAGATGCTTACATACCAGCCATGTATAAAGAAACACAGGCGGCTCCACTCTAGACCAAAATGGTGAAGGCAAGACCATGTTAATGCACACTCCAGAGTGAATACAACCCTCTAAGGATATAAGGCAGGCGATAGCTTGCAATGATAAAAACTTTTTTTTATTTTTTTTATTTTTTTTAAATGTTCTGGTTTATCTTTGAAACCTTTCATCTTTGTTTATACCGTATTTAATATCCAATCAAGGAGTTCATGATTATCTTTAAATTAATTGTTTCCATTTGACTTTTGTCTTCTAAAATTGTTTTTTAAGAAATATACAATGGCGAAGATCTCTTTTTTTGTTTCCCCCTTAAGACAATTTGCCCATCGATCTTCAGATTTTAATTGGACTGTTGCCGATAAGTACATGTCTCTAATCCATATCTTGGTGTCAGTCAAGGCCGGGCAAGATATGATGATGTGTTTCATATTCTTTTTGCAGAATCTGCAAAAGGCCATGTCTTTTGGTAAAAGTTTCCTCAATGATAGTCATTCTCTTGTCGGTAGGAGGTTTAGTCGGAAACGAAAAAAAAAAGTCTCTAACTTGGTTAGATGGAAATTCTTGAAGGTAGGGCAGAAGACAGTTAACTAACTATTTATTGAATTTGCAATCTTGATTAAGTTTGTATTTTCCTTTATGTTCCATGGTCGCTATCCAGTCGTTTTGAACGATTCTTTGTTTTGCTTTTCCCGGGCGTTGTGTTAGTAATTCAAATGAGATATTTGCCTTCATTCTTAGGTCTTCCATGTGTTTTTCCCAAGCCCGGAGAGTAGTTGCTTGTGTTGCATTTTCTTTTGTTTGAAGTATTTCAAGCGCTGGGATATGTTGATCGATCAGGATCTTCCTGTATAGGTCTAGTTTTCTCCATGTATACAAAGATGTTAAAGATTGGAGAGCCAGTTCATATCTAATTCGGACCATTGGAAGTGATTGAGGTAATGATAGAACTTTCCTCCAAAAGAGGCCTTCCAAACGTGCCCATATCGTTCCGTCTAGGTTGATCAACGAATCCCTGCTGTACAAAAGAATGGCCACCACCTTTTGTCTATAAAATGTGGTGATCGGTTGTAATGAGAATTTACCATATTTGTGATGGAGAAAGCGGCCTTGACGTGCTACTGACAATGTTTTGATTTTCAAAAGATCGGTCCAGTTGGATTCTGTTGGTGTTTGATTCACCCATATCTGCAAGTATTTTACAGTTGTTACTTATACTAAAGTTTGCTGGTTTAAATATTTTCTGATTCGCTTTTCCAATCGGCACTAGCAGCATTACTTGTGATTTTTTTGTATTTATTTCAAGGTGGTTTGTGTTCATATATGCCTCTAGTTTTGTCAGAGCTATTTGAAGCCCTCTTGGTGTTTGAGAGCATATGACAATATTGTCAGTGTACATCATGCATGGGACAAGTGTTACATTTAGCTTTGGGGGGTTAGCGGCCTCAGTGTTAGTCTTGGATTCATAATCGGCCGTGAATAAGTTAGAGTCGCTGATAGAGGACAGCCTTGTTTAAGGCCGTTAAAGGTTTGAATATCGCGTGAGACTGTGCCGTCTTTTGAAAGTCTCACTCTGATAGAGGTATTTTCGTATCGAAGTTTCAAAGGTTCCCTTATGTTATCTGGACAGCCCCATTGATGTAATTTAGACCATAGTTGGGTTCTATTCACTAGGTCGAAGGCCAATTTGAGGTCAATGAATGCTGCATATATTTGTCATTTCAAATGGATTGCCTCTTGTTTTAGCAAATTTAAAATAAGTAGGTTGATATTTGTCCCGACGTGCTTTACAAAACCAGTTTGTCTTTTTGCGAATATTTGATTTGCTTTGGCCCAGGTGTTTAACTGTTCTAGGAGTATATTGGCAAAAATCCCAAAGGGTCTAAAAGGGTGGTAGGTCTGTAATTACTGGGATCTTTTGAATCACCTTTTTTGTAAATTGGTAACAGTACCACTTTTTGCCAAGATGATGGGATAGATTAGTTTTATCAATTGCTGTGAAAATGTGGGAGCAAATAGATAGATTGTGTGATTTGTGTCCAGATAGATTTATTGGCTTTAATGATTTAATTAGAGAGACCATCAGGACCAGGTGCCAGAGAGGAGTTTAGTTTGGAGATGGCCCTCTCGATATCTGCAATCTCCCAAATGAAAGTCCAAGTGCCTTTTTGTTGGTTCTCAATTTGCTTTTTTTCAATCATGGTGTCCTTATAGAGGTTTGAAAAGTGCAAGTTCCAGCTTTTTTCATCCAGTTTAGATGACATTGGGACTGCTGATGTTGATTGTGAATGTAATAGTCTCCACAGGTCTCTGGTATTGCACTTTTGTAGTGCGGTCAACATTATTTCTGGGTCATTTTGGCTTTGCAAGGCCCAATTCCTCTTTAACCAAGTTTTAGATTGTTGTTTTAGTAGTCTTATTTTCTCTTGATTTATTAGTGAAGGCCTTTGTAACTTTTTATAACTTCTCGTCTCAGCTCCTTTTTCTTGGTTCATCTTGTGGCTGCGTATTTTCTACCGCAAATCCAAGTAAGGATAATGAGTTCTAGTTGTTCATAATTAGCTTTTTTGTCTTAGAGGAAATGAGGAGTAATTGGATTCTGTCCAGATGTCTCTCATTAGAGATGTTTACTGTCAAGATGTCGTGTGTTGTAATGTTTTTTAGGTAGGTCCCGAATTGCTTTAAATAGCCGCAAGACATTTGTTTGGTTAAAAATCAGTTTGTCTGTGTTGTTTTGGGTTCTTTTTAAATAAACTGCATATGATTTAGTGGTTTTTCATAGGTTGACAAATATTGGTTGCAATAATCTGGAGTTTAATGTTCAGTTTGAGTGTAGAATTAAATATATCTTCACATGATAATAACAGTTGTGATTTCTGTGATGAGCATGATATCTCATATTCATCTACAATCACAAGGGAGGCATCACTTGGTTGAATCTGAGCTTCTTCTGAGATATATGGTTCTTCATCAAGATGCTGTGATAATTCAAGTAACAGACATAGTTGTGCTTCCTCCTTTAATTCTTCGGTTTGGGTGATTTCTCGGGGCGTCGAGGAATCATTACCTATCGCACTTGGTGATTGCATTGAGTGAGTATTTAAGCTTGCCGCAGCTGTCGCCTTGGCTATTTGAGGTGGTTGGTTATGCAGAATGAGGTTTCTCAGAAAAGTTCTGGAGCCAACTTGTCTTTTTTTGGCTTTGGTTTCTTTTGTATCTTTGCATTTGGGGCCATAGGACAAAATATGGCATAATTGCTTCCTATTGTATTGACGTTATTTACTTTGTTTTGGTTTGCCGTATTTGGGTCCAATGTGCAAGCATGTGATTCACTCTCTTGGCTCCGTTGTGCAGTATTGATGAAGTTATTCGGAGGTGGCATCATTGGCGCAAATGAACTGTTTATTGGATTTTTGTTTTGTATGCCAATATTAGTTTGACTATGGCAGGTCTGAGAGTCAGTTGGTTGAGAGGCAGTTAATCGGTTGCCGGAAGTCATCATAGTTATTAGAGCAGATGTTAGCTGTGAATTTTCTGCTCTATCATTTCTCGGAATATCTGAGAGGCGTGATTGCCACATCTTGCTTTCTTCGGCCTCATAGTCTAGGCGATCTTCGATTTTGTAGACGAAAGATTCGATAAAAAGGTTTAATTGTACAGAATACAAATCAGCAAAGGACTCTGCTGTTCGAGAATGTTCTGCCTCCAGAATACATTGCAGTGCTTTTTGAGAGATCACATCACCATAGATGACTTCACGTATAGGACCTAAGCTAGCACATTTCATTGGGTGGACAGAATACATAATCCTGCTCCATATGGGATACCAGGCTATAATTGGTTGGTCAGTCTGCCATCGGTCAGACTCTACGTGGGTCAGCTGGGCTCATCTTGTTGTCTGGTGAAGGTCAGGTCACTCATTAAATACAGTGTTACATCTAATCTATCACACTAAGTGTTGTATATATGGGTTTACTGGTATATATGGGTTTGCTGTGCTAGGGGAATTCCAAGTGTTGCTATGGGGATGATGAGCATTCTTTATGTGAAGTTATTGGGCTGTGCATGGTTGAGGTCACAATGCACTGCTATGGAATTTAGGATTTGTTATGTATTGTATTTCGGCAGTTGGAGATCTGATGCTGTCCTGGTTGGGGGTCTCAACTATATGTCAGATACTTGTCACAATAAATCTGCGTTTATCCTCACCTGGTGTGTCTTGCCTCACTACATTGGCGACGAGGATGGGATACTGAAGAAGTCAGAGAGAACAACCCAGGCAAGCCTTGATGGTGAAGGAGTTTTGATACCCCCAGCCCAGCAAATCGTTGCGGACCAACTCTGCAGTCCTTGTAGATTACCAAATGATTGGATTGCGGCGGTCCTTGAAGAGTGGATCGCCGTTTGCTCATCATACGCCGTCTCCAGCGCCGTACACGCTGCCTGGTACTTAAAGGTACAGAGGTCGGCAGCTGCCAAACCCGACTGTTGTCCGGTCGCTACACAACCAGTGGTAATTTGTCGAAGAAGTATCGGGACACGGTTGTTGCGTTGTGCGGTGTGAGCAACATGGCGAGTGCGGATCAGTGTGTGATGTGATACGGCTCTCAATGAAGTGTGTACAGGATCTAGTGGACCATCTTGCTGTGCTGCGAAGAGTGAGTGGCTTCACTGAATTCCTTCTTCCTGTAGTCTAAACGCCAGCTAATGTGATCCAAAATTTGATACATGGACAGCGAGTGCGTACCTGGTCACGTGACAGCATCATAATTTCAATTTCCTTTCAATCTCCGTTGGTTGGAACTGACGCCTTGACCCCAGGAAGCTGCAACGAGATTCGTCAACCGCCCAGGACCCTTTTGGGAAGGCAGCGACGTGCTATCTGTTGAAGAAAAATGTCGAACATACACTATTATTGGTCCAGGTGAGAAACAACGTGGCAGGGTTTGCTGTTGATTAGTAAATTTAAGAAAACTTTGGTCACGTGAGTGAAGAAGAGCACCACTGCTATAGAAGATACTGATACAGTTACTCCTAACATGGCTATGTCTGGTGTCCCTGGGCCACAAATGTTCATGCCTACCCCGGGCTCCCCTAGGATCAAGCGGGGCCCATGGAAAAGGGGATTTTTGCATTATGTTAAGGCGACATGTGGAAATGGTATGTCTACGGAAAGGAAAGTATCCATGTTAATCCACTTTTTGGGCTATGAAGGGCAAAGAATGATGTATGGAACACTGCCTGATGTTGCAGAATTGGATATGGAAGATGGTGGTAATGACTTTGATTATGCTTTACTTAAATTAGACAAACATTTTGAGGCAAAGATCAGCTCGGTGTTGGAACGTTATCATTTCGGAATGAGATTCCAACATGACGGCTAGTCAGTAGAAGAATACATTACAGCTTTGAGACACTTGTCATTGAATTGCAAATTTGGTGGGTCATTAGATGAACATATAAGGGATCAGTTCATGTTACATTGTTCAAATGATAAAATTCGAGAGGAAGTGTGGTTGAAGGACGATCCTAATTTAGATGAAGTTATAACTATTGCTAAGAGGATAGAGCACACATTGAAGTGTGTGGCGAAATTGGGTACGAAAGAGACGAAACCTGTTCAGCCTATTGAAGTTTTAAAGATTAGTGACCCTAAGAAGGGGGGTACTAAGGAGAAAAGGAAATCGAGAATTAAACTTGTAAGAGGGAATGACTCAGTTCAGAGCAAGAGTGGGGCTGGGCAAGCTCAACTGAGTAATAAAAATACTCAGAAGGAGGTTACTTATAGAGGTCCAAGAAGAGAGGAACTTTTATGTTTTAGGTGTGGGAGTGCGCGTCACTTATCAACTTCACCGATATGTCCTGGCAGATGAACAAATTGCTCTATATGCAAGAAAGGGGGACATTTTGAAATCTGCTAAAAATTATCGTATAGCTGGGGCTAAAGGGACCATGTTTGTTGAGGAATGTGAGGTTGTATCATCAGGAGAGGGTGAAGAGTCTGAGAGTGAGGTGGTCACTGTTAATATGGTGAAATGTTCTCAGAATGATGAGTGTGAACATCCTGCGGCGTGGGTTAAGGTGAATGGGCAAGAAGTAAGAATGTTAGCAGACTCTTGTTCAAAGATTACTTTGATGTCAAGGGGTACTTATGAGAATATAGTACATGGTCGGATGGAAGAGTTAACACCATCTGATAAAAACCCTGGGGACTAAAATGGCGGGAAAATAGAGCTATTGGGGTGCTGCATGGCTCATTTCAGTTTGAAAGGGAGAACGACATATGGCAAAATATATGTTACAAGGAAGGGGGAAACTTTACTCGGGTGGAGAGAACAAAGAGGTCTGGCCATCAAACTGGACCCCAATAGTGAAGAACAAGTCCTTAACATTGGAAATGTTGGAGGGCCTCGTAGAGGGGGGGATGTTAACAGTGATTTGATAACGAAATATCCCAAAGTCTTCAGTAATGGAGTAGGTTGTCTGAAGGGTATGGTGCACAAAATTACGTTGAAAGATGGGAGTAAGCCAGTGTGTGCGAAACTGAGACCGTTACCTATGACGATGCGTGATGCTGTGAAGGAAAAACTAATGAAACTGGAAAAGGCGGGTATCATTGAACCAGCCAAGGATGTAGAGTGGATTTCCCCGGTTGTGGTGATACGGAAGCCAAGTGGTGAATTAAGAGTGTGTATAGACTTAAGAGAAGTGAATAAATGTGTCATAGCTGATCGACATCCCCTACCCGATATGGGTGAATTACTGAGTCGAATTGGTAACGCTAGGTTTTTTGCGAAGCTAGACATGGCAAGTGCATACCATCAAATAGATTTAGATACTGAGTCGCGAAAACGTACTGCATTCATTACGTATGAAGGAGTTTATCAATTCCGACGTATGCCATTTGGGCTAATATCTGCTTCATCAGTATTTCAAAAAGTGATGGACAAATTACTAAAGGGAGTGAAAGATGTCTGGTGCTTCCAAGACAATGTGTTAGTATGTGGGAAAACTGAAGAGGCATTGAGAGAAAAGTGGAGGTGGTTCTAAAGATATTCAAAGAGTGTGGAATTACATTACGTGGTCAGAAGTGTGTCTTTTGAACTCGTACGGTGGAGTACTTGGGCCATGAAATATCTGAGGGAGGTCTTAGACCCAGGAAGGATTTGGTTGATGGGATAAGAAGAATGCAAGTTCCGAAAAACAAGGCAGAATTGAGGTCGTTTTTAGGTACCATAGAATTTTACCAATCTTTGAAAGTAAAAGCCTGTCATGTTCTGTACGGCAGATCCTTCTCCTGGGAGGTACTTCAACATGGCTGCCATATCTGGCGATCATAGCACACACAACAGTCTAGATGTTCTATCCCAGAACACATTGCAGCTCACTGACGTCAGATCCTCCCAAGCAGCTTATCAACAGAATCCTCCAAGAGTCCAGTGCGTTGCTACTCTCATAGGAGTATACAAGCACTATGTGAGTTAGTTTGTTACAGTTTACCTATCCTTGCTTCCTTATTCCTGACTTCTTCTGACACTCACTTACCTCGTTATTCTCCCTTCTATTCTTGATCTGCAGACCGCTACGGCAGTACGGGAAAAGACTTTACCAGACTTCGGACGAGTTAAACCACGCCCCTTAGGAGCGCGGTTCCAGCCCAGTTTCTCTTTTGTTCGGATAGCAGATCCTCGCCCTCCACAAGGTATTCCGTACGCTTTATATTAATCCTTCTTCCATCTGCAGTCTAGGGAGTTCCGTAATCGGTTGTTCCCTGTTCATGTTTTTATTCTAGCGCGGTTACCTACCTCTACACCCCAGGCTAACTGCCACCCCCCCCCCGTGAGCAGTCTCCGGGAGGCTTCCTTTGTTTAGAAACTGGTAGGCTTTATATTTTATGGTTTTTGCTACTGTTGTTTAGGGATCTTTAGCCATTTCTCCCTCTACCCTTTCTTTTCTATTCTATTGTTTTCCTTAGCCCATCGATTCAGTACTTCTGGGAACTCCAGGTTACCTCTCTCTTCCTTCACATCGATTTCCCAGGAAGCCTCTCTTCCTACTAACTGGGGGTAAGATATAGAACAGAAGATACAAAGGGGGTCTGGTAAACTGATAGACAAGGAAATTATATCCTACTCTAACCTAATCTAACCTTATCTTCTTAGCCAGAACTTAGTCTCAATTGCTAAGAAGCTCCCAACCACAGAAGGCGGAATTGCATCCCGCGCTGGAACATCTCGGGGAGACAACGCTCTCTAGCAGTTCTCCGCAGGATTTTTTCCCCCGTGAGGGTTTCCCTGGGAACCTCCCGGGGATCAAGCCTTTGAGCAGGACTCTGGAGGGGTTTTCAGGGGAATTCCTAATTTCTGCAGGGAAAGTCAGAGAGATCCATTCCAGGCACTCACCGGGCCACAGGACATTTCTCTTCGTTCATCCAGCCCAGTTAGGTGATTTTCTGTTTTCCTTTTCTATTCACCTGGAGCAATTGATATTTATATCTAACATTGTATAATCGCTGACATCGAAAATTGATATGGCGAAACCATTGGCTATGTACGACACCAAGAAAAAGACTATCTTATCGGTGGATGCTAGCGAAATGGGGATTGGTGTGGTTATGTCCTAAGTAGGAGTGGATGGTATGGAAGATGTAGTTTTACATGCTTCACGCATGTTGAAAGGGGCTGAGTTGAATTACTCAGTCATAGAAAAGGAGGCTCTAGCATGCCATTGGGGAATTGAAAAACTGATAAATTTTGTGTGGGGTCAGGAATTCATTTTGAGAACTGACCATAAACCATTTGAAAGTAAAAGCCTGGCTAAAGTCCCAAGAAGAGTTGCATGCTGGGTAACCAGGTTACAATGCCTCAAATTCAATATGGAAGTTGTCCCTGGGAAAAGCAATGTACACGCTGATTATGCTTCGAGGTTAAGAGTGGATAGTATTGATGATGAGGAGAGTGAAAAATGTGGTGATGTTGGTAATATGGTATTTGCGACCACTGAAAGGGTGATACAGAGAGAAGAATGGATTGAAGCTCTGCAGTCTGATGATATGTGGAGACGCATCATGGGTTTCGTCAGAGAAGGTTGGCCGGAAAAGAGATTGTTGTCGGGAGAGAAGAGATCATTGTGGGAAGTAAGAGTGGAATTGTCGGTGAGGGATGGTGTATTATATCGGTGGGACAAATTGGTTTTTCCTGGGAGTTTGAGAAGATGGCTGGTGGAAATTGCCCATTGTGGTCACGTGGGTGTATCCAAGACTAAGGATGTTATAAAGGCTGATTATTGGTGGCCATGTTGCGATCGAGAAATCGAGAGAGTTGTAGGTGAGTGTGTAGTGTGCATTAAATCAGGAAAAAATCTTTCGGCGGTGGTCCAGCCAGTAAGAAAGCCGTTGGTACCGGAAGGTGTGTGGCAAGATCTTGCCATTGATGTTCTGGGCCCTGTTGATATGGGTAGGGGACGAGGAAGGTTTATTATTGTCTTAATAGATATGTTTTCAAGGTGGACGGGGTTTAAAGTATTGAGGGATGTTACAAGTCAATCCATTGTGGAGTTTTTAGAGAGTGTTTTTGAAAGGGGGGGATTGCCAAGGACCCTTCTCATTGACAATGGTCCACAATTCACGAGTAAGTTGTTCCAAGAATATCTTTTCAAATGTGGAATTCATCAAAAGAAGACTGCATTGTATTATCCACAAGGGAACTGAATGGTTGAGGGAATGAACCGTTGTATAATGGATGGTATTCGAGGAGCAAGTGCATGTGGTAGTGATCGCAAAGAAGCAGTCAAAGAGCGTTTGTATGCTTTACGGATGGCCCCAAATGCTGAAACGAGAGTAAGTCCCTTCGAATTGATGAGAGGGCAAAGAGGTAATACTGTGTTATCACCCGCATGGTTGGGACGAGTGAGGGAAACCAATGAGGTTGTAGAAGAAGTTAAAAAAGAATGGAAGAACGAAAGGGTAAATGGGTTGAGAGGATGAATGAGAAGTCCCCAAAGAGTAATGGTAACAATTGTTGAGGTGGGTGATTGGATCAGAATACAGAAGCCCGTAATAAACAGGAAAGGGGATCTGTTGTATTCGGATCCTGTCAAGGTTGTCCAAGTGTACAGAGGTGCCGTTAGGACAGAGAGCGGCCAAATTTGGAATTTGTCAAGAGTTGCAAAGTTAAGAATGCAGATGTCTTGAACCGTCCTTGTGATATGTCAAAAGTGCAATGTCTGCTGATGTTATATGTTATATTCACATTTGTTTTATTTTAATACCCTGTTAAGCTAAGTAATATTTGTTATTAATTTTAAACTTTGTTCAGATAAGGGGGGGTGTTGTATATATGTTTTTACTGGTATATATGGGTATGCTGTGCTAGGGGATGCCAAGTGTTGCTATGGGGATGATGATGGTTGAGGTCACAATGCACTGCTATGGAGCTTAGGATTTGTTATGTATTGTATTTCGGCAGTTGGAGATCTGATGCTGTCCTGGTTGAGGGTCTCAACTATATGTCTGATACTTGTCACAATAAATCTGCGTTTATCATCACCTGGTGTGTCTTGCCTCACTACACTAAGCCTACTACTACATCACTGTGGCATGCACTTGGGCGGCTCGGGGACTGGTGCCAGGGGAAAGAAAGGATGAAATACATTCCCATTGACCCACACATTCTGGGCTTCGTTAATACCGTTCCTTTAGCACCCGAGGTCTCCACCCGGGTTTTGATATATAATTCATCCCTTCCTGTACCTCGTGTTACAAAGGATGTTTTTTATGCTGGGGGGGAGAAACAGTAACGCATGCTTAGATCTTTTATGGTCACTTGATTTGTGCTAGGATAGGGGATCACTTGCTTATCATTGAATGCAGGGGTGTGGGAGTCAGGTCAGTGGTGTGGGGTTGGCTTTGTTATGGGCTGTGTGGGGGTTAGAGTCTGGCTGGCAGCTTAGTGGTGATGAATGGGCACTGCACAGAGCCTGGTGTTGTCTCACACTCTTGCAGGGCGCATTCCTCTGAGAGGTACTAACTGTTTGCAACAGTGAAGAGAGATGGGGAAGTGGACTTCCATGAGAACTCGCTGTGCAGTCTTTTTGCTTAATGATGTTGGGCCTAGTGAACCAAGCCTGTGCTTTTGCCATAACTATAAAATGGCGTTTCTCTCTATGTGTCTCCTAATCCCATGCATCTGTTATTCACGCAGTATTACCTCTGCACCAAGTTTCATAGTGCGGTTCTCTCCTCACTTATTCACTAATTGATAGGGGATTCGTCTTACCTGAAAGCACTAAGGGGATGAGATATACTCAGTTTTGGTCTTTACAAGGGATTGGTGAGATTTGGGGCTAGAAAGAGTGGCCAACAGAAGGAAACTATGGGCCTCATTTACACGGATGGCGGAGAACCATGGCGCTATTAGCGCCATGGTTAATGCCGGTAAAATACCAAGGTTGGCGGGCGGTAATTCCCCCTTCCACCATTGCCCTTCCCCATTCCCATTTTTGCCCCATAGGGCATAATGGGAATGGGGAAGGCGCTAATTGCGGTACCGCAAATTGTGGTACCGTAATTAGCTCCCTGGGTCCCTTTGCGGGTTGGTTTTTAACGCCTGCAAAAAGCAGACGTTAAATCCCCCAACCCGCAAAGGGACCTCGTAGTAAGGCGGTAAGGATTTACCGGTACCGGTATTTTACCGGTACCGGTTAATCCTTACCGCCATCCGATGAGTCTTATTAATGTCTACATGTGGCACCTACGCGCGATCACATCAGCATGCATATTCATTTGGAATGGGGGTGCACTGTGAATCAGGTTGAGAAAAAACAAATCATTTCCTTTGCGGTTTAAGCATCTCAGTGTGACATTGAGATGCTTACATACAAGCCATGTATGAAAAACACATAGGCGGCTCTAGTCTAGACCTACATGGTAAGAACGGAAGAGTGGTGAAATGACCAAGGTTCTTATTTTAAAAGGGTTTGTGTATTTTGGAAGTCTGTGCAGATATTTCAATTTGAGCAATGATTTAGATTTGTTGGGGGTGAATCGTGATTTTTCACATAAAGTGTTCATAAAAATCAAAGGAGCTGTTTTGAGCTTTGGGGCAAGAAGAGAATATGTGTGAATTAATGCAGACTGATAAGTTTTAAATTGGATTCCTCATGTAAGTAGGTAGCTATCTAGGGACTTTTTTCATACATGTGATAGTGTTTAGAAAAACACAAGATGTTCATCTGCTAGTTTTTAAAAAGGGCCGGTATGTGGTGAATGACTATGGTGAGTGGAATGGTTAATTACAGAATGTTCAAAAACGAAGGAGAATGCACCAGAGGTCTTTGTTCAAGAAGTTTTTATGGCCGTCTGAAACTCGATCAAAAATTGGATGTGCTTTTCTGCCATAAAATTGAAACCTGTTTAAACTGGCAAGCAGGTTTAAACATTTTAAGTTACAGACTACTAGCCAGACATGAAATACCACTCACCACCTCAATTCTCCACATTCACACACAATGCACAATTTATTTCTTGTTTTTCCAAATGTAATATAAAATTGATCTATTAACATGATCAATGCTGTTTTAATTTTTAACACATATATATATATATATATATATATATATTCACTAAAAAACGTTGTTAAAGGGGCGTTATTGTTACAAGTAAAACTGAAAAACCCTTAAAATTAATCAGTTACGGTACTCCGGGCACTGCTAATACCCAGGACATCAAAAATGACATCACAAATGTAATTGATGACCTCACTGATGAAATCACATATCTCGGCCACCTCTTTTTTAGGTCACATGATTTTGTTCACTGATAGAGACAATTTTACAAATTAAAAGGTGTTAAATATGTACACATTTATCTTGTTGTATGTTGCTAAAGCACTTTCCTTAGGATTTGGCCTCTGTCCATGGTACACATACATGGAGAAGTAAGCAAGCCTGAGACACACAATTCATTTGTGTACTTGATGATAACATCTAATGTTACTGTCCTTTTTGTTATGGTGTTTTTTTCTTTTAGCCTTACTGAAGTGTCTCTGTATGTGCATCAGATTTGTGTTCATTCTAGGTCTTGATATGTATTATTTGTACTAACACAAGTATCTAGTAAGTTTTCAAAAATTAGCTATTAGCTATTTATTCCATGTTTATCATTACGGAAAACTCTGATAAGGTACCATACATTATTTTACTATCCAAAATTACCAAATTAAAAATATTGTACTTCTATAGTGCATGTTGCAGCCATTGCCTATGTGTATGTATGATTAGGTTCCTGTATTAACAACAACACTCCAATATTATCTTTTGTTCAGATGAGTACATTCTTTAATACATTAAGTAGTTCGTGACAGTTCTCCCGATCACCCCTGACATCTTGTTACTAACATTGTAAACACAACCCCTTTTAGAGACTATTTATCAAAATTAAATAATATGTGATGTCATTGTTGATGTCATCAATGACATTTGTGATGTCATCTTTGATGTCCTTTGTGTTTGTCTTAGCAGTGCATGAAGGTGGCACAAGTTATGGTTGCTTAGCGTACTATAACTGGTGAATTTCAAGGGTTTTTCGGTTTTACTTGTCATAACATCCCTTTAACAATGTTTTTTCAGTCAATTTCTTGGGTTTTTGTTAGTGCACCCTAAAGCTGCTACAAGATCCTGATATTATACTACCCCCCCATGTGGCAGATATGGAGTCCGTGGACAGTGTGGTAATGTTTACGACACGCAAATATACCTTTTTGTACAAACACCTATTTTAACAAATACTAATTATTTTTTCATTTATCATACATTACAATGGGATGCACCAATCACAAACCATAACTGTTCACTTCACATCATCTCCTCAATAGGACTCTGCATACAGATTGACAAACACCAGGTGCTTATTGGAGAAAAATTTCTCACTAAATAGTAAGTGCATTGTATTTATTTCTCTATTATTAGCTTTCATTATCTAAATATGTGTTATAAGACTGAAGTACTTTTTTCCCCACAGAAATGGCAAACACACTTGAGTGGTTAAAGGATAACTCCCCCAAAAAAGAAATGAGTGACAATACCATCTCTAGTGGTATATATTTTAATGTAAACAAATAATGGAATTTGTACACACCTTACTAAAATAATAATGTCTGTTTCTCTTACAATACAGATTTCATAAAGAAACCAGACCCCAGTTTAATTATGCACAATTCCAAGAATTACAAAGTGAAGCCATATCCCCAAATGTAAACAATCAAATGAAGAACTTGTCTAAAAAATTGGATGAACTAAGTAATGATTTTAAAGAACATTAACAGTATGTGAAAAATCATGTCATCAAAAATGAAAAATGTTCCCTATCTCTATCCTTCTTGCACCTGTCCCCTTTATCCCCCGCAATCATCCTCATGATCCACAAAGATGCTTTGATGAAACCTCACTCGCTTCCTCCCCTCATGATTATTGTAAAGAAATTCTTCAGTCTCCCATTTATGTTTCCCATTTCGATGCCCCATCTCATTAAAATAAAAGTTATAGTTTTATACTATTAAACTTTTGTATATTGTTGTATGATATTTGCTATGATATTTGCTTTTTGTTTACTTCCATTATGAGTCTGCAGACATTACGACTGTTTGGGGAGTCTGCAATCAATATGGACTAGGCGTGATGTCTGGACATGTCTGGTTTTGCATGATGAATTTTTAATTAGTCTGCGGACACCACGCCTGTTTTACGGACAACCAGCGCATGTGCCGCCCTGTGATTCCCGCCCAATGGATGTCTGCAGACGGCTGTCATGACTGTGGATGTAATCATGTGACCACACCCGTGCGTTGTGAACGGCTGTCCGCGAATTCTGTCCGTGGCTGTGGACTGTTTAAAAGTGCATTTTCTGCCAATCTAGGCTGTTACAAGCTGACACTTTACCCTTCAACAGCTTCCAGACCCATTCTTAGTTGATCTCGCAACTTCTTACAACTTTTCAAGGCTTATTTGGACCTCGGTTGTCTGCAGACAGCACGACTGTCCGCAGATGATTACTCATTCTCAATCTAGCTATCCAGGAGAGAGCGCCTAATTTGCTGCTTTGCAGATCTGTTTTGCAGTAATTGTTGGAGACCATTGTGGTATCTGTTATGGCCATCACTTCTTCCCAGTCACCCCACCCAGCAACACCACCACCTCAACAACCCGGAGGGCCTGGACATGGTAACAGGCAGGCTGATGCAGATGCGGAACAAGCGGAGGAAGTCCCTATCTCCAGTACTCATAGTGAGTCTTGGGTGTGGCAATTTTTTTAAAGCATTTGAAATGTCCTGAAGGCTCATGCAAGCAAGTTTCGATGCACTCAGGGCAAAGTTGTACTCAGTCACAGGAAACCTGGCTTGTATTCATATGGGAAACTTCCATGATGCGCCACACCAAATCCAACCACCCAACTTCTCTGAGGAAGGTGATACATTTCTCAGGTAAGAGTAGGTTGACATCCTCCACCCCATTATCTTCAACTGCTCCTGTTATCACAAAGGGTATTCCTTTGGGGCAGAGTATCCCAGTGTTGGCTTCACAGGCCACACAGAACGCTGTGCAGCATTGCCTTTCAAGGGTCACAGTGCTGTGTTTGTACTGTGAAGCACCAATCTGTAGAGGGAGCAGTTTCGGAGTGCTTTTGAGGCTGCGGTCAGGGAACACGAGAAACACTGCCACCCACCTTAAATTTAAGGCCCGCCCAACATATTCCTCTGTCCACCTGGTCCTTCATCTCTGTCGTTAGTGCCCCTTCCCTATCTTCCCTCCTGTCCCTACCAAACCTTACCTTTGCCTCTACTGGAAAAAAACACAAAAAGCACCAACAAATATAAAACAAAAAGGTTCTTTTAGGAGCCACCTTTCACAGTTAAAAAATGGGAATGCAAAAAAGTAATTGGCCCCTGCACAGCCTGCATAGTTTGCAGACAGCACATTAGTCAACAGACATCTAAAAAATGTCAGGTGTGGGTTGGGAGAATTGAAATCATTTTAATTGTTTTGATATAAAAACGATGGCTCTTAAAATAACCTTTTTTGTGTTTTTGACTTTTATATTTCTTTTTTAATTTAATTTTTTTAACTAAGAAACATTTTATCGAATGTATTTAATTCTTCTTACTTTCACAAAAACTGCTTCAAAGCATTTTGAAATTATTCCACAAAACTCTGATTACCCACATCAGTTAGATGCACTCCATCTCTCCGAAAAATAGGTTTATTGATGTTGCACCTCGCTTCGAGGCATCCACATCTGTCTCTAGGCAACTTGTGAACAAATAATTTTCAAATTAGGTAAAATGTCCTTCAACCTTCCCAATGTCTCCTTCATTGCAAACTGCAATGAATTTCCAGTCGCATACCCCAAACTCCACAATGCACAATAATAATGTCTGGATGTTTTAATTCAATCATATTTACACACAATGTGAGCAAGCCCACCCACTTTATCACTTGCACACCATTCCACAACACTTCCAATTGAGAGAATCCAAGATTTTCAGCAAATCCACAGTGCTCATCATAGACCTTCCACCAATGGTCCCAAGAGTCCCCCAAACTCCACACACTCTGTCATCTGAAAGACATTGCCATGACCATTTTCAATCCTCTCACAACTCCTACTAACACAACTTCTGCTACTCTCTCATCCTGTACACAACACCCAGGAAACCTGATTGACTGAACCCCTGTTCTGTCTGTCTGTCTGTCTCTGCAGTCCCCTTTCCATGCCAGGCAACCATACAAGACCCAGATGTGGCACGTGCCATCCGCAGAAAACTGTGGTTTCTGCAGACGTCACAGCCACTCGAAAGGGCAAGGGGAGAATCAAAGGGGGGGCAATTAAACACATTTTCAGGTATTTATTCTTTAGTGGTGGCTCTGAAAATAACCCTTTTATTTTCTTGGGAACAAAACACCTTTCAGTTGCTTTTATGTATAGTACTAATGTACACTCTACAATGTTCCTATAATAATGTTTTCAATACAATCAATCTTCAGGGAGGCAGTCTGTTCAGGTGTTGCTGGTTAGTACCAATTGGAGGGTGAGTTTGTTCCTGGCTACCTCCATTGACTACAGCAACCAGAATTCCCTGAGGCCACAATTGGTATTAACCAGCAACACCTGAACAGACTGCCTCCCTGAATATTGCAAGAGGCATGAATGCGCTTGGAGGAGAAGATCAACTGGACTGTGGAAGGTACACCAAGTTGGGAAACAGAGTGCGCCACTCACCCCTTGTCTTTCAAAAAGATTTTAGGAGTCATGGGCTCCAGAGGTGGCGGCACCGGGGTGACACATGCCAATACTCAGGAGAGCCACATTGTTGGTTTTCCCCCCTCCCCCCACTGTGGGATTTACACTATGTAATTGGAGGGCGAGTTGGTTCCTGGCTACCTGCATTGACTACAGCAACCAGAATTCCCTGAGGCCACAATTGGTGTTAACCAGCAACACCTGGACAGACTGCCTCCCTGAAGACTGCAAGAGGCATAAAAGTGCTTTCAGGAGAAGATCAACTGGACTGTGGAAGGTACACCAAGCTGGAAACCAGAGTGCGCCCCTCACACCTTTTCTTTCAAAAAATGTTTTGGGAGTCCCAGGCTTCAGAGGAGGCGGCACCGGGGTGACACATGCCCCTACTCAGGAGAGCCACATTGTTGGTTTTCCCCCCTACCCCTACTGTGGGATTTACGCTATGTAATTGGAGGGTAAGTTGCTTCCTGTCTACCTGCATTGACTACAGCAATCAGAATTCCCTGAGGCCACAATTGGTATTAACCAGCAACACATGAACAGACTGCCTCCCTGAAGATTGCAAGAAGCATGAAAGTGCTTGGAGGGGAAGATCAACCTGAAGGTGGAAGGTACACCAAGCTGGGAACCAGAGTGTGCCTCTCACCCCTTTTCTTTCAAAAAATGTTTTTGGAGTCCCGGGCTCCAGAGGTGACAGCACCGGGGTGACACATGCCCCTACTCCGGAGAGCCACATTGTTGGTTTTCCCCCCGCCGCACATTGTGGGATTTACACTATGCAATAGGAGGGTGAGTTGGTTCCTGGCTACCTGCATTGACTACAGCAACCAGAATTCCCTTAGGCCACCATTGATATTAACCACCAATACCTGAACAGACTACCTCCCTGAAGATTGCAAGAGGCATGAAAGCGCTTGGGGCAGAAGATTCAATGGACTGTGGAAGGTACACCAAGATGGGAACCAGAGTGCACCCCTCACCCCTTTTCTTTCTAAAAATGTTTTGGGAGTCCCGGATTCCCGAGGTGGCGGCACCGGGGTGACACATGCCCCTACTCAGAAGAGCAACATTGTTGGTCCCCCCCACACTATGGGATTTACTCTATGTAATTGGACGGTCAGTTGGTTCCTGACTAAATGCATTAACTACATCAGCCATAATTCCTTGAAGCAACAATTGGTGTTAACCAGGAACACCTGGTCAGACTGAAGATTACAAGAGGCATGAAAGCGCTTGGAGGAGAAGATCAACTGGACTGTGGAAGGGACACCAAGCTGGGAACCAGAGTGCGCCCCTCGTGTCTTTTCTGTCAAAAAATGTTTTGGGAGTCCAGGGCTCCAGAGATGGCAGGACTGGGGTGGCACATGCCTCTACTGAGGAGAGCCACATTGTTGGTTTTCCCTCCTCTCCCCACTGTGCTATTTATGCAATATAAATGGAGGGTGAGTTGGTTCCTGGCTACCTGCATTGACTACAGCAACCAGAATTCCCTTAGGCCACAATTGGTATTAACCACCAATACCTGAACAGACTACCTCCCTGAAGATTGCAAGAGGCATGAAAGCGCTTGGAGCAGAAGATTCACTAGACTGTGGAAGGTACACCAAGATGGGAACCAGAGTGCGCCCCTCACCCCTTTTCTTTCTAAAAATGTTTTGGGAGTCCCGGGTTCCCGAGGTGGTGGCACCGGGGTGGCACATGCCCCCACTCAGAAGAGCCACATTGTTGGTCCCCCCCACACTATGGGATTTACTCTATGTAATTGGAGGGTGAGTTGGTTCCTGACTAAATGCATTGATTACAGCAGCCATAATTCCTTGAAGCCACAATTGGTGTTAACCAGCAACACCTGATCAGACTGCCTCCCTGAAGATTGCAAGAGGCATGAAAGCGCTTGGAGGAGAAGATCAACTGGACTGTGGAAGGGACACCAAGCTGGGAACCAGAGTGCGCCCCTCGTGTCTTTTCTGTCAAAAATGTTTTGGGAGTCCAGGGCTCCAGAGATGGCAGGACTGGGGTGGCACATGCCTCTACTGAGGAGAGCCACATTGTTGGTTTTCCTGCAATATAAATGGAGTGTGAGTTGGTTCCTGGCTACCTGCATTGACTACAGCAACCAGAATGTCCTGAGGCCACAATTGGTATTAACCAGCAACACCTGAGCGGACTGCCTCCCTGAAGATTGTAAGAGGCAGGAAAGTGCTTGGAGGAGATGATCAACTGGATTGTGGAAGGTACAACAAGCTGGAAACCAGAGTGCGCCCCTCATCCCTTTCCTTTCAAAAAAATGTTGGGAGTCCCGGGCTCCCAAGTTGGTGGCAATGGGGTGACACATGCCTCTACTCAGGAGAGCCACATTGTAGGTTTTCCCCCTTCCCCCACTGTGGGATTTACACTATGTAATTGGAGGGTGAGTTGGTGCCTGGATACCTGCATTGACTACAGCAACCAGAATTCCCTGAGGCCACAATTGGTGTTAACCAGCAACACCTGAACAGACTGCCTCCATGAAGATTGCAAGAGTCATGAAATCGCTTGCAGAAGATCAACTGTACTGTGGAAGGTACACCAAGCTGGGAACTAGAGTGCGCCCCATAACGCTTTTCTTTAAAAAAATGTTTTGGGAGTCCTGGGCTCCACAGGAGGCGGCACCGGGGTGACACATGCCCCTACTCATGAGAGCCACATTGTTGGTTTTCCCCCCTAACCCCACTATGGGATTTACGCTATGTAATTGGAGGGTGAGTTGATTCCTGGCTACCTGCATTGACTACAGCAACCAGAATTCACTGAGGCCACAATTGGTATTAACCAGCAATACCTGAACAGACTGCCTCCCTGAAGATTGCAAGAGGCATGAAAGCTCTTGTAGGAGAAGATCTACTGGACTGTGGAAAGTACACCAAGCTGGTAACCAGAGTGCACCCCTCACCTCTTTTCTTTCAAAAAATGTTTTGGGAGTCCCGGGCTCCCGAGGTGGCGGCACCGGGGTGACACATGCCAATACTCAGGAGAGCCATATTGTTGTTTTTCCCCCCTCCCCCCACTGTGGGATTTACACTATGTAATTGGAGGCTGAATTGGTTTCTTGCTACCTGCATTGACTACAGCAACCAGAATTCCCTGTGGCCACAATTGGTATTAACCAGCAACACCTGAACAGACTGCATCCCTGAAAATTGCAAGAGGCATGAAAGCGCTTGTAGGAGAAGATCTACTGGACTGTGGAAGGTACACCAAGCTGGAAACCAGAGTGTGCCCCTCACCCCTTTTCTTTCAAAAAATGTTTTGGGAGTCCAGGGCTCCCGAGGTGGTGGCCCCAGGGTGACACATGCCCCTACTCAGGAGAGCCAAATTGTTGTTTTTCCCCCCTACCCCCACTGTGGGATTTACACTATGCAATTGGAGGGTGAGTTGGTTCCTGACTACCTGCATTGACTAAAGCAACCAGAACTCCCTGATGCCATAATTGGTATTAGCTAGCAACACCTGAACAGACTGCCTCCCTGAAGATTGCAAGAGGCATGAAAGCGCTTGGTGGAGAAGATCAACCCTACTGTAGAAGGTACACCAAGTTGGGAACCAGAGTGCGCCACTCACCCCTTGTCTTTCAAAAAGATTTTAGGAGTCATGGGCTCCAGAGGTGGCGGCACCGGGGTGACACATGCCAATACTCAGAAGAGCCACATTGTTGGTTTTCCCCCCTCTGCACATTGTGGGATTTACACTATGCAATAGGAGGGTGAGTTGGTTCCTGGCTACCTGCATTGACTACAGCAACCAGAATTCCCTTAGCCCACAATTGGTATTAACCACCAATACCTGAACAGACTACCTCCCTGAAGATTGCAAGAGGCATGAAAGCGCTTGGAACAGAAGATTCACTAGACTGTGGAAGGTACACCAAGATGGGAACCAGAGTGCGCCCCTCACCCCTTTTCTTTCTAAAAATGTTTTGGGAGTCCCGGGTTCCCGAGGTGGTGGCACCGGGGTGACACATGCCCCTACTCAGAAGAGCCACATTGTTGGTCCCCCCACACTATGGGATTTACTCGATGTAATTGGAGGGTGAGTTGGTTCCTGACTAAATGCATTGACTACAGCAGCCATAATTCCTTGAAGCCACAATTGGTGTTAACCAGCAACACCTGATCAGACTGCCTCCCTGAAGATTGCAAGAGGCATGAAAGCGCTTGGAGGAGAAGATCAACTGGACTGTGGAAGGGACACCAAGCTGGGAACCAGAGTGCGCCCCTCGTGTCTTTTCTGTCAAAAATGTTTTGGGAGTCCAGGGCTCCAGAGATGGCAGGACTGGGGTGGCACATGCCTCTACTGAGGAGAGCCACATTGTTGGTTTTCCCTCCTCCCCCCACTGTGGGATTTATGCAATATAAATGGAGTGTGAGTTGGTTCCTGGCTATCTGCATTGACTACAGCAACCAGAATGTCCTGAGGCCACAATTGGTATTAACCAGCAACACCTGAGCAGACTGCCTCCCTGAAGATTGTAAGAGGCAGGAAAGTGCTTGGAGGAGATGATCAACTGGATTGTGGAAGGTACAACAAGCTGGAAACCAGAGTGCGCCCCTCATCCCTTTCCTTTCAAAAAAATTTTGGGAGTCCCGGGCTCCCAAGTTGGTGGCAATGGGGTGACACATGCCTCTACTCAGGAGAGCCACATTGTTGTTTCCCCCCTCCCACCACTGTAGGATTTACTATATGTAATTTGAGGGTGAGTTGGTTCCTGACTACCTGCATTGACTACAGCAACCAGAATTCCCTGACGCCACAATTGGTATTAACTAGCAACACATGAACAGACTGCCTCCCTGAAGATTGCAAGAGGCATGAAAGTGCTTGGAGGAGAAGATCAACTGGACTGAGGAAGGTACACCAAGCTGGGATTCAGAGTGCACCCCTCACCCCTTTTCTTTCTAAAAATGTTTTGGGAGTCCCGGGTTCCCGAGGTGGTGGCACCGGGGTGACACATGCCCCTACTCAGAAGAGCCACATTGTTGGTCCCCCCCACACTATGGGATTTACTCTATGTAATTGGAGGGTGAGTTGGTTCCTGACTAAATGCATTGACTACAGCAGCCATAATTCCTTGAAGCCACAATTGGTGTTAACCAGCAACACCTGATCAGACTGCCTCCCTGAAGATTGCAAGAGGCATGAAAGCGCTTGGAGGAGAAGATCAACTGGACTGTGGAAGGGACACCAAGCTGGGAACCAGAGTGCGCCCCTCGTGTCTTTTCTGTCAAAAATGTTTTGGGAGTCCAGGGCTCCAGAGATGGCAGGACTGGGGTGGCACATGCCTCTACTGAGGAGAGCCACATTGTTGGTTTTCCATCCTCCCCCCACTGTGGGATTTATGCAATATAAATGGAGTGTGAGTTGGTTCCTGGCTATCTGCATTGACTACAGCAACCAGAATGTCCTGAGGCCACAATTGGTATTAACCAGCAACACCTGAGCAGACTGCCTCCCTGAAGATTGTAAGAGGCAGGAAAGTGCTTGGAGGAGATGATCAACTGGATTGTGGAAGGTACAACAAGCTGGAAACCAGAGTGCGCCCCTCATCCCTTTCCTTTCAAAAAAATGTTGGGAGTCCTGGGCTCCCAAGTTGGTGGCAATGGGGTGACACATGCCTCTACTCAGGAGAGCCACATTGTTGTTTCCCCCCTCCCACCACTGTAGGATTTACTATATGTAATTTGAGGGTGAGTTGGTTCCTGACTACCTGCATTGACTACAGCAACCAGAATTCCCTGACGCCACAATTGGTATTAACTAGCAACACATGAACAGACTGCCTCCCTGAAGATTGCAAGAGGCATGAAAGTGCTTGGAGGAGAAGATCAACTGGACTGAGGAAGGTACACCAAGCTGGGATTCAGAGTGCACCCCTCACCCCTTTTCTTTCAAAAAAATGTTGGGAGTCCCGGGTTCCCAAGGTGGCAGCAACAGGGTGGCAGATGCCCCTACTAAGGAGAGCCACATTGTTGGTTTTCCCCCCTCCCCCACTGTGGGATTTACACTATGTAATTGGAGGGTGAGTTGGTTCCTGGATACCTGCATTGACTACAGCAACCAGAATTCCCTGAGGCCACAATTGGTGTTAACCAGCAACACCTGAACAGACTGCCTCCATGAAGATTGCAAGAGTCATGAAATCGCTTGCAGGAGATCAACTGTACTGTGGAAGGTACACCAAGCTGGGAACTAGAGTGCGCCCCATAACGCTTTTCTTTAAAAAAATGTTTTGGGAGTCCTGGGCTCCATAGGAGGCAGCACCGGGGTGACACATGCCCCTACTCTTGAGAGCCACATTGTTGGTTTTCCCCCCTAACCCCACTGTGGGATTTACGCTATGTAATTGGAGGGTGAGTTGATTTCTGGCTACCTGCATTGACTACAGCAACCATAATTCACTGAGGCCACAATTGGTATTAACCAGCAATACCTGAACAGACTGCCTCCCTGAAGATTGCAAGAGGCATAAAAGCTCTTGTTGGAGAAGATCTACTGGACTGTGAAAAGTACACCAAGCTGGTAACCAGAGTGCACCCCTCACCCCTTTTCTTTCCAAAAATGTTTTGGGAGTCCCGGGCTTCCGAGGTGGCGGCACCGGGGTGACACATGCCCCTACTCAGGAGAGCCACATTGTTGTTTTTCCCCCCTCCCCCCACTGTGGGATTTACACTATGTAATTGGAGGCTGAATTTGTTTCTGGCTACCTGCATTGACTACAGCAACCAGAATTTCCTGTGGCCACAATTGGTATTAACCAGCAACACCTGAACAGACTGCCTCCCTGAAAATTGCAAGAGGCATGAAAGCGCTTGTAGGAGAACATCTACTGGACCGTGGAAGGTACACCAAGCTGGAAACCAGAGTGTGCCCCTCACCCCTTTTCTTTCAAAAAATGTTTTCGGAGTCCAGGGCTCCCGAGGTGGCGGCCCCAGGGTGACACATGCCCCTACTCAAGAGAGCCAAATTGTTGTTTTCCCCCCTACCCCCACTGTGGGATTTACACTATGCAATTGGAGGGTGAGTTGGTTCCTGACTACCTGCATTGACTAAAGCAACCAGAATTCCCTGATGACATAATTGGTATTAACTAGCAACACCTGAACAGACTGCCTCCCTGAAGATTGCAAGAGGCATGAAAGCGCTTGGTGGAGAAGATCAAACCTACTGTAGAAGGTACACCAAGTTGGGAACCAGAGTGCGCCACTCACCCCTTGTCTTTCAAAAAGATTTTAGGAGTCATAGGCTCCAGAGGTGGCGGCACCGGGGTGACACATGCCAATACTCAGGAGAGCCACATTGTTGGTTTTCCCCCCTCCCCCCACTGTGGGATTTACACTATGTAATTGGAGGGCGAGTTGGTTCCTGGCTACCTGCATTGACTACAGCAACCAGAACTCCCTTAGGCCACAATTGGTATTAACCACCAATACCTGAACAGACTACCTCCCTGAAGATTGCAAGAGGCATGAAAGCGCTTGGAGCAGAAGATTCACTAGACTGTGGAAGGTACACCAAGATGGGAACCAGAGTGCGCCCCTCACCCCTTTTCTTTCTAAAAATGTTTTGGGAGTCCCGGGTTCCCGAGGTGGTGGCACCGGGGTGACACATGCCCCTACTCAGAAGAGCCACATTGTTGGTCCCCCCCACACTATGGGATTTACTCTATGTAATTTTAGGGTGAGTTGGTTCCTGACTAAATGCATTGACTACAGCAGCCATAATTCCTTGAAGCCACAATTGGTGTTAACCAGCAACACCTGATCAGACTGCCTCCCTGAAGATTGCAAGAGGCATGAAAGCGCTTGGAGAAGAAGATCAACTGGACTGTGGAAGGGACATCAAGCTGGGAACCAGAGTGCGCCCCTCGTGTCTTTTCTGTCAAAAATGTTTTGGGAGTCCAGGGCTCCAGAGATGGCAGGACTGGGGTGGCACATGCCTCTACTGAGGAGAGCCACATTGTTGGTTTTCCCTCCTCCCCCCACTGTGGGATTTATGCAATATAAATGGAGTGTGAGTTGGTTCCTGGCTACCTGCATTGACTACAGCAACCAGAATGTCCTGAGGCCACACTTGGTATTAACCAGCAACACCTGAGCAGACTGCCTCCATGAAGATTGTAAGAGGGAGGAAAGTGCTTGGAGGAGATGATCAACTGGATTGTGGAAGGTACAACAAGCTGGAAACCAGAGTGCGCCCCTCATCCCTTTCCTTTCAAAAAAATTTTGGGAGTCCCGGGCTCCCAAGTTGGTGGCAATGGGGTGACACATGCCTCTACTCAGGAGAGCCACATTGTTGTTTCCCCCCTCCCACCACTGTAGGATTTACTATATGTAATTTGAGGGTGAGTTGGTTCCTGACTACCTGCATTGACTACAGCAACCAGAATTCCCTGACGACACAATTGGTATTAACTAGCAACACATGAACAGACTGCCTCCCTGAAGATTGCAAGAGGCATGAAAGTGCTTGGAGGAGAAGATCAACTGGACTGAGGAAGGTACACCAAGCTGGGATTCAGAGTGCACCCCTCACCCCTTTTCTTTCAAAGAAATGTTGGGAGTCCCGGGTTCCCAAGTTGGCGGCAACAGGGTGGCAGATGCCCCTACTCAGGAGAGCCACATTGTAGGTTTTCCCCCCTCCCCCACTGTGGGATTTACACTATGTAATTGGAGGGTGAGTTGGTTCCTGGATACCTGCATTGACTACAGCAACCACAATTCCCTGAGGCCACAATTGGTGTTAACCAGCAACACCTGAACAGACTGCCTCCATGAAGATTGCAAGAGTCATGAAATCGCTTGCAGAAGATCAACTGTACTGTGGAAGGTACACCAAGCTGGGAACTAGAGTGCGCCCCATACCGCTTTTCTTTAAAAAATGTTTTGGGAGTCCTGGGCTCCACAGGAGGCGGCACCGGGGTGACACATGCCCCTAATCATGAGAGCCACATTGTTGGTTTTCCCCCCTAACCCCACTGTGGGATTTACGCTATGTAATTGGAGGGTGAGTTGATTCCTGGCTACCTGCATTGACTACAGCAACCAGAATTCACTGAGGCCACAATTGGTATTAACCAGCAATACCTGAACAGACTGCCTCCCTGAAGATTGCAAGAGGCATGAAAGCTCTTGTAGGAGAAGATCTACTGGACTGTGGAAAGTACACCAAGATGGTAACCAGAGTGCACCCCTCACCTCTTTTCTTTCAAAAAATGTTTTGGGAGTCCCGGGCTCCCGAAGTGGCGGCACCGGGGTGACACATGCCCCTACTCAGGAGAGCCACATTGTTGTTTTTCCCCCCTCCCGCCACTGTGGGATTTACACTATGTAATTGGAGGCTGAATTGGTTTCTGGCTACCTGCATTGATTACAGCAACCAGAATTCCCTGTGGCCAAAATTGGTATTAACCAGCAACACCTGAACAGACTGCCTCCCTGAAAATTGCAAGAGGCATGAAAGCGCTTGTAGGAGAAGATCTACTGGACTGTGGAAGGTACACCAAGCTGGAAACCAGAGTGTGCCCCTCACCCCTTTTCTTTCAAAAAATGTTTTGGGAGTCCAGGGCTCCCGAGGTGGTGGCCCCAGGGTGACACATGCCCCTACTCAGGAGAGCCAAATTGTTGTTTTTCCCCCCTACCCCCACTGTGGGATTTACACTATGCAATTGGAGGGTGAGTTGGTTCCTGACTACCTGCATTGACTAAAGCAACCAGAACTCCCTGATGCCATAATTGGTATTAGCTAGCAACACCTGAACAGACTGCCTCCCTGAAGATTGCAAGAGGCATGAAAGCGCTTGGTGGAGAAGATCAACCCTACTGTAGAAGGTACACCAAGTTGGGAACCAGAGTGCGCCACTCACCCCTTGTCTTTCAAAAAGATTTTAGGAGTCATGGGCTCCAGAGGTGGCGGCACCGGGGTGACACATGCCAATACTCAGAAGAGCCACATTGTTGGTTTTCCCCCCTCCGCACATTGTGGGATTTACACTATGCAATAGGAGGGTGAGTTGGTTCCTGGCTACCTGCATTGACTACAGCAACCAGAATTCCCTGAGGCCACAATTGGTATTAACCACCAATACCTGAACAGACTACCTCCCTGAAGATTGCAAGAGGCATAAAAGCGCTTGGAGCAGAAGATTCACTAGACTGTGGAAGGTACACCAAGATGGGAACCAGAGTGCGCCCCTCACCCCTTTTCTTTCTAAAAATGTTTTGGGAGTCCCGGGTTCCCGAGGTGGTGGCACCGGGGTGACACATGCCCCTACTCAGAAGAGCCACATTGTTGGTCCCCCAGACACTATGGGATTTACTCTATGTAATTGGAGGGTGAGTTGGTTCCTGACTAAATGCATTGACTACAGCAGCCATAATTCCTTGAAGCCACAATTGGTGTTAACCAGCAACACCTGATCAGACTGCCTCCCTGAAGATTGCAAGAGGCATGAAAGCGCTTGGAGGAGAAGATCAACTGGACTGTGGAAGGGACACGAAGCTGGGAACCAGAGTGCGCCCCTCATGTCTTTTCTGTCAAAAATGTTTTGGGAGTCCAGGGCTCCAGAGATGGCAGGACTGGGGTGGCACATGCCTCTACTGAGGAGAGCCACATTGTTGGTTTTCCCTCCTCCCCCCACTGTGGGATTCATGCAATATAAATGGAGTGTGAGTTGGTTCCTGGCTACCTGCATTGACTACAGCAACCAGAATGTCCTGAGGCCACAATTGGTATTAACCAGCAACACCTGAGCAGACTGCCTCCCTGAAGATTGTAAGAGGCAGGAAAGTGCTTGGAGGAGATGATCAACTGGATTGTGGAAGGTACAACAAGCTGGAAACCAGAGTGCGCCCCTCATCCCTTTCCTTTCAAAAAAATTTTGGGAGTCCCGGGCTCCCAAGTTGGTGGCAATGGGGTGACACATGCCTCTACTCAGGAGAGCCACATTGTTGTTTCCCCCCTCCCACCACTGTAGGATTTACTATATGTAATTTGAGGGTGAGTTGGTTCCTGACTACCTGCATTGACTACAGCAACCAGAATTCCCTGACGCCACAATTGGTATTAACTAGCAACACATGAACAGACTGCCTCCCTGAAGATTGCAAGAGGCATGAAAGTGCTTGGAGGAGAAGATCAACTGGACTGAGGAAGGTACACCAAGCTGGGATTCAGAGTGCACCCCTCACCCCTTTTCTTTCAAAAAAATGTTGGGAGTCCCGGGTTCCCAAGTTGGCGGCAACAGGGTGGCAGATGCCCCTACTCAGGAGAGCCACATTGTAGGTTTTCCCCCTCCCACACTGTGGGATTTACACTATGTAATTGGAGGGTGAGTTGGTTCCTGGATACCTGCATTGACTACAGCAAACAGAATTCCCTGAGGCCACAATTGGTGTTAACCAGCAACACCTGAACAGACTGCCTCCATGAAGATTGCAAGAGTCATGAAATCGCTTGCAGAAGATCAACTGTACTGTAGAAGGTACACCAAGCTGGGAACTAGAGTGCGCCCCATACGGCTTTTCTTTAAAAAAATGTTTTGGGAGTCCTGGGCTCCACAGGAGGCGGCACCGGGGTGACACATGCCCCTACTCATGAGAGCCACATTGTTGGTTTTCCCCCCTAACCCCACTGTGGGATTTACGCTATGTAATTGGAGGGTGAGTTGATTCCTGGCTACCTGCATTGACTACAGCAACCAGAATTCACTGAGGCCACAATTGGTATTAACCAGCAATACCTGAACAGACTGCCTCCCTGAAGATTGCAAGAGGCATGAAAGCTCTTGTAGGAGAAGATCTACTGGACTGTGGAAAGTACACCAAGCTGGTAACCAGAGTGCACCCCTCACCTCTTTTCTTTCAAAAAATGTTTTGGGAGTCCCGGGCTCCCGAGGTGGCGGCACCGGGGTGACACATGCCCCTACTCAGGAGAGCCACATTGTTGTTTTTCCCCCCTGCCCCCACTGTGGGATTTACACTATGTAATTGGAGGCTGAATTGGTTTCTGGCTACCTGCATTGACTACAGCAACCAGAATTCCCTGTGGCCACAATTGGTATTAACCAGCAACACCTGAACAGACTGCCTCCCTGAAAATTGCAAGAGGCATGAAAGCGCTTGGAGGAGAAGATCAACTGGACTGTGGAAGGGACACGAAGCTGGGAACCAGAGTGCGCCCCTCATGTCTTTTCTGTCAAAAATGTTTTGGGAGTCCAGGGCTCCAGAGATGGCAGGACTGGGGTGGCACATGCCTCTACTGAGGAGAGCCACATTGTTGGTTTTCCCTCCTCCCCCCACTGTGGGATTCATGCAATATAAATGGAGTGTGAGTTGGTTCCTGGCTACCTGCATTGACTACAGCAACCAGAATGTCCTGAGGCCACAATTGGTATTAACCAGCAACACCTGAGCAGACTGCCTCCCTGAAGATTGTAAGAGGCAGGAAAGTGCTTGGAGGAGATGATCAACTGGATTGTGGAAGGTACAACAAGCTGGAAACCAGAGTGCGCCCCTCATCCCTTTCCTTTCAAAAAAATTTTGGGAGTCCCGGGCTCCCAAGTTGGTGGCAATGGGGTGACACATGCCTCTACTCAGGAGAGCCACATTGTTGTTTCCCCCCTCCCACCACTGTAGGATTTACTATATGTAATTTGAGGGTGAGTTGGTTCCTGACTACCTGCATTGACTACAGCAACCAGAATTCCCTGACGCCACAATTGGTATTAACTAGCAACACATGAACAGACTGCCTCCCTGAAGATTGCAAGAGGCATGAAAGTGCTTGGAGGAGAAGATCAACTGGACTGAGGAAGGTACACCAAGCTGGGATTCAGAGTGCACCCCTCACCCCTTTTCTTTCAAAAAAATGTTGGGAGTCCCGGGTTCCCAAGTTGGCGGCAACAGGGTGGCAGATGCCCCTACTCAGGAGAGCCACATTGTAGGTTTTCCCCCTCCCACACTGTGGGATTTACACTATGTAATTGGAGGGTGAGTTGGTTCCTGGATACCTGCATTGACTACAGCAAACAGAATTCCCTGAGGCCACAATTGGTGTTAACCAGCAACACCTGAACAGACTGCCTCCATGAAGATTGCAAGAGTCATGAAATCGCTTGCAGAAGATCAACTGTACTGTAGAAGGTACACCAAGCTGGGAACTAGAGTGCGCCCCATACGGCTTTTCTTTAAAAAAATGTTTTGGGAGTCCTGGGCTCCACAGGAGGCGGCACCGGGGTGACACATGCCCCTACTCATGAGAGCCACATTGTTGGTTTTCCCCCCTAACCCCACTGTGGGATTTACGCTATGTAATTGGAGGGTGAGTTGATTCCTGGCTACCTGCATTGACTACAGCAACCAGAATTCACTGAGGCCACAATTGGTATTAACCAGCAATACCTGAACAGACTGCCTCCCTGAAGATTGCAAGAGGCATGAAAGCTCTTGTAGGAGAAGATCTACTGGACTGTGGAAAGTACACCAAGCTGGTAACCAGAGTGCACCCCTCACCTCTTTTCTTTCAAAAAATGTTTTGGGAGTCCCGGGCTCCCGAGGTGGCGGCACCGGGGTGACACATGCCCCTACTCAGGAGAGCCACATTGTTGTTTTTCCCCCCTGCCCCCACTGTGGGATTTACACTATGTAATTGGAGGCTGAATTGGTTTCTGGCTACCTGCATTGACTACAGCAACCAGAATTCCCTGTGGCCACAATTGGTATTAACCAGCAACACCTGAACAGACTGCCTCCCTGAAAATTGCAAGAGGCATGAAAGCGCTTGTAGGAGAAGATCTACTGGACTGTGGAAGGTACACCAAGCTGGAAACCAGAGTGTGCCCCTCACCCCTTTTCTTTCAAAAAATGTTTTGGGAGTCCAGGGCTCCCGAGGTGGTGGCCCCAGGGTGACACATGCCCCTACTCAGGAGAGTCAAATTGTTGTTTTTCCCCCCTACCCCCACTGTGGGATTTACACTATGCAATTGGAGGGTGAGTTGGTTCCTGACTACCTGCATTGACTAAAGCAAACAGAATTCCCTGATGCCATAATTGGTATTAGCTAGCAACACCTGAACAGACTGCCTCCCTGAAGATTGCAAGAGGCATGAAAGCGCTTGGTGGAGAAGATCAACCCTACTGTAGAAGGTACACCAAGTCGGGAACCAGAGTGCGCCACTCACCCCTTGTCTTTCAAAAAGATTTTAGGAGTCATGGGCTCCAGAGGTGGCGGCACCGGGGTGACACATGCCAATACTCAGAAGAGCCACATTGTTGGTTTTCCCCCCTCCGCACATTGTGGGATTTACACTATGCAATAGGAGGGTGAGTTGGTTCCTGGCTACCTGCATTGACTACAGCAACCAGAATTCCCTTAGGCCACAATTGGTATTAACCACCAATACCTGAACAGACTACCTCCCTGAAGATTGCAAGAGGCATGAAAGCGCTTGGAGCAGAGGATTCACTAGACTGTGGAAGGTACACCAAGATGGGAACCAGAGTGCGCCCCTCACCCCTTTTCTTTCTAAAAATGATTTGGGAGTCCCGGGTTCCCGAGGTGGTGGCACCGGGGTGACACATGCCCCTACTCAGAAGAGCCACATTGTTGGTCCCCCCCACACTATGGGATTTACTCTATGTAATTGGAGGGTGAGTTGGTTCCTGACTAAATGCATTGACTACAGCAGCCATAATTCCTTGAAGCCACAATTGGTGTTAACCAGCAACACCTGATCAGACTGCCTCCCTGAAGATTGCAAGAGGCATGAAAGCGCTTGGAGGAGAAGATCAACTGGACTGTGGAAGGGACACCAAGCTGGGAACCAGAGTGCGCCCCTCGTGTCTTTTCTGTCAAAAATGTTTTGGGAGTCCAGGGCTCCAGAGATGGCAGGACTGGGGTGGCACATGCCTCTACTGAGGAGAGCCACATTGTTGGTTTTCCCTCCTCCCCCCACTGTGGGATTTATGCAATATAAATGGAGTGTGAGTTGATTCCTGGCTACCTGCATTGACTACAGCAACCAGAATGTCCTGAGGCCACAATTGGTATTAACCAGCAACACCTGAGCAGACTGCCTCCCTGAAGATTATAAGAGGCAGGAAAGTGCTTGGAGGAGATGATCAACTGGATTGTGGAAGGTACAACACGCTGGAAACCAGAGTGCGCCCCTCATCCCTTTCCTTTCAAAAAAATGTTGGGAGTCCTGGGCTCCCAAGTTGGTGGCAATGGGGTGACACATGCCTCTGCTCAGGAGAGCCACATTGTTGTTTCCCCCCTCCCACCACTGTAGGATTTACTATATGTAATTTGAGGGTGAGTTGGTTCCTGACTACCTGCATTGACTACAGCAACCAGAATTCCCTGACGCCACAATTGGTATTAACTAGCAACACATGAACAGACTGCCTCCCTGAAGATTGCAAGAGGCATGAAAGTGCTTGGAGGAGAAGATCAACTGGACTGAGGAAGGTACACCAAGCTGGGATTCAGAGTGCACCCCTCACCCCTTTTCTTTCAAAAAAATGTTGGGAGTCCCGGGTTCCCAGGTTGGCAGCAACAGGGTGGCAGATGCCCCTACTCAGGAGAGCCACATTGTAGGTTTTCCCCCTCCCCCACTGTGGGATTTACACTATGTAATTGGAGGGTGAGTTGGTTCCTGGATACCTGCATTGACTACAGCAACCAGAATTCCCTGAGGCCACAATTGGTGTTAACCAGCAACACCTGAACAGACTGCCTCCATGAAGATTGCAAGAGTCATGAAATCGCTTGCAGAAGATCAACTGTACTGTGGAAGGTACACCAAGCTGGGAACTAGAGTGCGCCCCATACTGCTTTTCTTTAAAAAAATGTTTTGGGAGTCCTGGGCTCCACAGGAGGCGGCACCGGGGTGACACATGCCCCTACTCTTCAGAGCCACATTGTTGGTTTTCCCCCCTAACCCCACTGTGGGATTTACGCTATGTAATTGGAGGGTGAGTTCATTCCTGGCTACCTGCATTGACTACAGCAACCAGAATTCACTGAGGCCACAATTGGTATTAACCAGCAATACATGAACAGACTGCCTCCCTGAAGATTGTAAGAGGCAGGAAAGTGCTTGGAGGAGATGATCAACTGGATTGTGGAAGGTACAACAAGCTGGAAACCAGAGTGCGCCCCTCATCCCTTTCCTTTCAAAAAAATGTTGGGAGTCCTGGGCTCCCAAGTTGGTGGCAATGGGGTGACACATGCCTCTGCTCAGGAGAGCCACATTGTTGTTTTCCCCCTCCCACCACTGTAGGATTTACTATATGTAATTTGAGGGTGAGTTGGTTCCTGACTACCTGCATTGACTACAGCAACCAGAATTCCCTGACGCCACAATTGGTATTAACTAGCAACACATGAACAGACTGCCTCCCTGAAGATTGCAAGTGGCATGAAAGTGCTTGGAGGAGAAGATCAACTGGACTGAGGAAGGTACACCAAGCTGGGATTCAGAGTGCACCCCTCACCCCTTTTCTTTCAAAAAAATGTTGGGAGTCCCGGGTTCCCAGGTTGGCAGCAACAGGGTGGCAGATGCCCCTACTCAGGAGAGCCACATTGTAGGTTTTCCCCCCTCCCCCACTGTGGGATTTACACTATGTAATTGGAGGGTGAGTTGGTTCCTGGATACCTGCATTGACTACAGCAACCAGAATTCCCTGAGGCCCCAATTGGTATTAACCAGCAACACCTGTACAGACTGCCTCCATGAAGATTGCAAGAGTCATGAAATCGCTTGCAGAAGATCAACTGTACTGTGGAAGGTACACCAAGCTGGGAACTAGAGTGCGCCCTATACTGCTTTTCTTTAAAAAAATGTTTTGGGAGTCCTGGGCTCCACAGGAGGCAGCACCGGGGTGACACATGCCCCTACTCTTGAGAGCCACATTGTTGGTTTTCCCCCCTAACCCCACTGTGGGATTTACGCTATGTAATTGGAGGGTGAGTTGATTCCTGGCTACCTGCATTGACTACAGCAACCAGAATTTACTGAGGCCACAATTGGTATTAACCAGCAATACCTGAACAGACTGCCTCCCTGAAGATTGCAAGAGGCATGAAAGCTCTTGTAGGAGAAGATCTACTGGACTGTGGAAAGTACACCAAGCTGGTAACCAGAGTGCACCCCTCACCCCTTTTCTTTCCAAAAATGTTTTGGGAGTCCCGGGCTCCCGAGGTGGCGGCACCGGGGCGACACATTCCCATACTCAGGAGAGCCATATTGTTGTTTTTCCCCCCTCCCCCCACTGTGGGATTTACACTATGTAATTGGAGGCTGAATTTGTTTCTGGCTACCTGCATTGACTACAGCAACCAGAATTTCCTGTGGCCACAATTGGTATTAACCAGCAACACCTGAACAGACTGCCTCCCTGAAAATTGCAAGAGGCATGAAAGCGCTTGTAGGAGAACATCTACTGGACTGTGGAAGGTACACCAAGCTGGAAACCAGAGTGTGCCCCTCACCCCTTTTCTTTCAAAAAATGTTTTGGGAGTCCAGGGCTCCCGAGGTGGCGGCCCCAGGGTGACACATGCCCCTACTCAGGAGAGCCAAATTGTTGTTTTTCCCCCCTACCCCCACTGTGGGATTTACACTATGCAATTGGAGGGTGAGTTGGTTCCTGACTACCTGCATTGACTAAAGCAACCAGAATTCCCTGATGCCATAATTGCTATTAACTAGCAACACCTGAACAGACTGCCTCCCTGAAGATTGCAAGAGGCATGAAAGCGCTTGGTGGAGAAGATCAACCCTACTGTAGAAGGTACACCAAGTTGGGAACCAGAGTGCGCCACTCACCCCTTGTCTTTCAAAAAGATTTTAGGAGTCATGGGCTCCAGAGGTGGCGGCACCGGGGTGACACATGCCAATACTCAGGAGAGCCACATTGTTGGTTTCCCCCCCCCCCCCCACTGTGGGATTTACACTATGTAATTGGAGGGCGAGTTGGTTCCTGGCTACCTGCATTGACTACAGCAACCAGAATTACCTGAGGCCACAATTGGTATTAACCAGCAACACCTGAACAGACTGCCTCCCTGAATATTGCAAGAGGCATGAATGCGCTTGGAGGAGATCAACTCGACTGTTGAAGGTACACCAGGTTGGGAACCAGAGTGCGCCACTCACCCCTTATCTTTCAAAAAGATTTTAGGAGTCATGGGCTCCAGAGGTGGCGGCACCGGGATGGCACATGCCAATACTCAGGAGAGCCACATTGTTGGTTTCCCCTCCCCCCCACTGTGGGATTTACACTATGTAATTGGAGGGCGAGTTGGTTCCTGGCTACCTGCATTGACTACAGCAACCAGAATTCCCTGAGGCCACAATTGGTATTAACCAGCAACACCTGAACAGACTGCCTCCCTGAATATTGCAAGAGGCATGAATGCGCTTGGAGGAGATCAACTCGACTGTTGAAGGTACACCAGGTTGGGAACCAGAGTGCGCCACTCACCCCTTATCTTTCAAAAAGATTTTAGGAGTCATGGGCTCCAGAGGTGGCGGCACCGGGGTGACACATGCCAATACTCAGGAGAGCCACATTGTTGGTTTTCCCCCCCTCCCCCCACTGTGGGATTTACACTATGTAATTGGAGGGCGAGTTGGTTCCTGGCTACCTGCATTGACTACAGCAACCAGAATTCCCTGAGGCCACAATTGGTGTTAACCAGCAACACCTAGACAGACTGCCTCCCTGAAGACTGCAAGAGGCATGAAAGTGCTTGGAGGAGAAGATCAACCGGACTGTGGAAGGTACACCAAGCTGGGAACCAGAGTGTGCCTCTCACCCCTTTTCTTTCAAAACATGTTTTTGGAGTCCCGGGCTCCAGAGGTGACAGCACCGGGGTGACACATGCCCCTACTCCGGAGAGCCACATTGTTGGTTTTCCCCCCTCCACACATTGTGGGATTTACCTTATGCAATAGGAGGGTGAGTTGGTTCCTGCCTACCTGCATTGACTACAGCAACCAGAATTCCCTTAGGCCACAATTGGTATTAACCAGCAATACCTGAACAGACTACCTCCCTGAAGATTGCAAGAGGCATGAAAGCGCTTGGAGCAGAAGATTCACTGGACTGTGGAAGGTACACAAAGATGGGAACCAGAGTGCGCCCCTCACCCCTTTTCTTTCTAAAAATGTTTTGGGAGTCCCGGGTTCCCAAAATGGTGGTGGCACCGGGGTGACACATGCCCCTACTCAGAAGAGCCACATTGTTGGTCCGCCCCACACTATGGGATTTACTCTATGGGCCTCATTACAACCCTGGCGTTGGACCATGGTGCTATTAGCACCATGGTCCATGCCGGATTCCGCCATGGTGGATGGCGGATTTACCGCCCCATTCCAAGGTTGGCGGGGCAGTAAATCCCCATTCACCATGGCCCCTTCCCCATTCCCATTTTTGGCCCATAGGGCTCAATGGGAATGGGGAAGACGCTAATTACGGCACCGTAAATTACGGTGCCGTAATTAGCACCAAGGTCCCTTAGCGGGTTGGACTTTAACGCCTGCATAGTGGGATTTACACTATGTGATTGGAGGGTGCGTTGGTTCCTGGATACCTGTATTGACTACAGCAACCAGTATTCCCTCAGGCCACAATTGCTATTAACCAGCAACACCTAACAGAAGATTTCAAGAGACATGAAAGCGCTTTAAGTAGAAGATCAACTGGTCTGTGGAAGGTACACCAAGCTGGGACCCAGAGTGCGCACCTCACCCCTAAATATATTCAATGAAAACACTTTGTTAAGGGGAAGTTATGGTTAAGTTGCGCTACTAAAAACCCATCAAATTCAGTGAAAAAACTTTGTTAAAGGGACCTTATGGTTACAAGTAAAAGTGAAAAACCCCAGAAATTCCCCAGTTACTTCTCACTGATGAGCCCCAACAAGGGCGAAACATGTTTGGGGATGCTTGTGGTCTCGTGCAGAAGGGATGTGGCCTAGCAGTTCGGGCTGGACTTCCCCTTTTGGGGTGGGGCCAAGCCTGATTTGCATATGGTCTTTCCCCTTCTGTAATGGCTTGGCAGGTGAAGAACAGTGGTCTGGAGGGTTGCCCAGAGCATTGCCAGTGGTTAAGATCCATTCTAAACCTTCCAGTCATCACCTCTTTGTTTTTGCTTTGTCACCCTGAGTGGGACGGGTATGCCCAGACATGGGTCCCGTGCCTGCTGGGCCTAGAGACCCAAGCTACTCCTCACTGATGAGCCCCAACAAGGGCGAAACATGTTTGGGGATGCTTGTGGTCTGGTGCAGAAGGGATGTGGCCTAGCAGTTCGGGCTGAACTGCCCCTTTTGGGGTGGGGCCAAGCCTGATTTGCATATGGTCTTTCCCCTTCTGTAATGGCTTGGCAGGCGAAGAACAGTGGTCTGGAGGGTTGCCCTGAGCATTGCCAGTGGTTAAGATTCATTCTAAACATTCCAGCCATCACATCTTTGTTTTTGCATGGTAAGCTAAACAACCATAGCTTGTGCCACCACCATGCACTGCTAAGAATAACACCCATGACATCAACGATGACATCACAAATATGATTGATGACATCACTACATGCCCCCTACCTTAGAAGTAACAGATGCGCAACATCTTCCCCAGTACACCTACCCCTCCATATTCTAACCTCCCCGGAAAAAGAAAAATACATCAAAAACAACAAAAGAAAGGAACCACCTTTCACAGTTAAAAAATAGAACTAAAAAAAAGAAATCTTATACTCTCCAACTACTTTACATTTCTCATTAAAGTACATCGACTCAATGAGAATTTCAAACATTCTCATTAGTATTTTGTGTTATGCTAATGGGAATAATGTGGCGTTCATCCTCCCAATCCAACGACTCGAACGGGGATAATGGGCCGGCAGCCAAAGTTATCAGCCCAAGCGTAGCGAGGGTGGATAATGAGGGCTCTGGACAGTTATCCCCCATTCCAGCCCCCAAATGGGGGATGACAGCCATTAGCTCCCCAGGTTCCCAAGACGGGAACCCAGGGTTACTGTACCGAGACCCCTGTAGTGGCTAGCTGTAGGAAGGAAAATCCTTTTCTAAGCTGGCCACCTGGAAAGGGAAGGCGGGGATCCATACAGAGCCTCTCTTCTATTTCCATGGCAGCCTGCAGAAGGCAAAGAGAGAACCCGATGACCATATTACCACAAACATTTTATTTTCCCTTTCAAACCTATCCCACTTTGAAATAACTTTACCACATAGCCGGTCCCAGGTGGACATGGCCACTTTAACCCCATGTGTCATCTCTTGTGATCATGGCCAGTAGCCAGATTGTGTGTGTCATGACCTTATGCCATGACCCAGACAATCTGGCCACTGCCCATTGCCACAGGCTATGCCTCAGTCACCAAAGGTATATCACTATTTTTTGTACCTACATTATGACACTTGTCAAAAAATAAAACATAGGCACATTTGCAAAACCAAGCTTTACAGTCCTTGACAATGCTCCTTACAAGAGTTTGCTGGAACTCCGCCCATGTTTTATTCAAAAGTGTCAAAAAGTATGAACATGCAGTAGTCATAATTTAGCAGGACTTGATATAATCCATTCAGACTTTACACAAACATTCAAGGTTCAGTCTATAATCTTTCTGAACATTTTTGTCCAAATTTCGTCAAACGGAAACACAGTTAGAAGCTATATAAAAATGTTGAGAACCGCCTCTAATTTAGCCCCCTCTTGACAAAATCCCACCAACATTTACAAATACATGTATATCTAGATCATAAATCTTTTTGCTAACATTTGTGTAGATTTGTCATATGGCACTACATTTATAAGCCTTTACAATATTTTGAGACCCCACTCTAATGTTGTTCCCTCTTGACAAAACAGCTCTAAACATTCCAAAGCCATTCGGAACCAGGTCTAGGAGAAAATACAAACAATGCATGCTGTTTCATTGAGTGGTGCCAAAGTTATAAGACATCCAAACACTGCTTTTCGGCAACCCTGTAATGCAGAAATCGGCATGTATGTCCCCGAACATCGTAAGTGATTGGGATGAAAAACACCTGTTTTTTGGCTTCTTTCAGCAATATCCCATCCCATCCTCATCACTCCCCAAAGATTGTTTGATGAGTTTGACAAGAGCAATGTGTTTTAATAGGTTTTTACCACAATGTTCGCGGACACCAGCGGATATCCGCGCATCTATCATGGTGGGTGTTTCAAAAAATCTGGTGCTTTTCACCATCCAATCAGTGGCCACGTCATATGTCTGCGGACATCACAATGCCCTCTTGACCAATCAGAGACCTGCCCGCGGAGCGAACAGGGAAGTCAATACACGGAGCGAATCCAGTTAACTTTTGTGTACCTACATTTCACCCATTTTAAAGAAAACTACTTGATGTCCAACGGTTTGGGCTGTAGGCGTGAGACCATTTTTTTTCCAATTGCGTCTATGGAAAAAGCAGAAATTTGGGGATCCCCCTACAACTTTCCCCCCTTTGATGAAACCAAACTAGCCATGAAAATTCAGACGGGCCGTATACTTTAAAAAAAAGTTTGATAAGGAATTGTCCAGGGGAAGCAAAGTTGTAAGCCACCCAAAAAGTGCTCTTCCTAAGAGTTGAGCAACTTAACCATAACTACAGTGCCACTATAAGTTTGTTTCCCCTGGACGAATCCTTACCAATCTTTGCAAATTAAGTATATGTCCGCACAGATTATTTTTGGCAGGTTTCTTGAGGTTTCGTCGAGGGGTGGCACAGTTATAGAGGGGTTCACCAATTTTTTTTTGCCATAAACGCAATGTAAACAAATGTTGCTCATCCCTACAGCCCAAACTGCTGGATGGATTTTCATCAAATTTGCAGCTGGAGTGCCGGGTTGTAAATCTGGTGTAAATCAGTGCAGTAGTTTTCTTTAAAACGGGCATGTGGGAGGTAAAAAGAAATGTGTGATATCTGGGTTTGCTCTGCTGACTCACTTCCCTGTTCACTCTGTGGACATGATTCCGATTGGACCGGAGGGCTGCGTGATGTCTGCATAAATAAGATGCGCCCGCTGATTGGCTGCTGTAAAGCATGATGTGCGTCATATTTTTCTGAAACGCCCTCCATGTTCTATCCGTGGACAGCCATGGGAAACAGCAATGGTAAACATGTTTTGGGACATTTGGTGTTGAAAACAGGGGCTGAGAAGGGTGGGAGGTTGAAAGAAAGATGATACGGGGATATTTGTTTGGGAAGAAGAAGAGCGTGCAGGGCGTGGCAGTCCACAGACAGTGCAGTAGTCTGCAGACAGAGCCTTGTACAGGCAGTTTATCTGGTGACTGCAGGGAGGCTTTATTAGGGTATGGAAGTAGAATGCAGATGATATGAGGATGTTTGCATTGGTTAAAAAGTAGGCCATGCACCCGGGAATCTATGCAGCGGCACAACCACCATAGCATAACACGGCCATGTAACCAAGAATCTGGCCACAACCATTGTAATAGTAAGTGTTCAGTGGGCAGTAGGAGTACACGTTTGGCATTATTTGGTGACTACAAGAGGGCTTGCTAGAGCAGATGAGTGGAATCTAGATGAGATGGCTATATTGGCATTGGTAAAACATAGGGTTGGCGGCCCATTTTGATGTCTGCAGATGGCCTTTGAATTGGGAAGTTAAGGGCAAGTTGTGGTGTGGTGGTTGTGGCCAGTGGTTAGATTCTTGGCTGCATGGCCGTAAAAGTGGCATTTAAGTGGAAATGGTACTTTTGATTGATGTTACATTGGTGGTACAGGTTAACTTTGTTGAACATGGTAATATAGGAGAAATCTTTGCTTCATTCTCTGTGAAAAAAACATAGCATAATATGTTAGGTAGGATAGTTCACAATGTCGCATTGCTTACAATCTCACATATTCATGTACTTTTTAGACCCTCATAATTAGTGCATTCCAAGTGGTATGCTTCAAACCACATTACTGTGCATTTTGCACAGTTGCTGGTTTTTGTTTGCATAATCATTGGGTCTTTGGGAAAAAAATCCATGTAGGATTTAAAAACAAAAAAGAAGTACATTTATTTGACGTTACGTGTCACACAATGTTTGTTTGAAGTGTGCAGTACTAAAGGAATGTGTATGGTGCAAAAATAAGTATTTTATTTTACAAGCAGTGTTGCAGTAGGAGAAATTGTAATGGTGTAAGTGTTTTGTTTTTCAAAGGGTGCTGGTGGTATAGCTGCAGTTAGATACTAGTTGGTGTAATCTAACTGTTTATAGTTTGGCATTTGTGAAAGGTACGTCTTGAAGCTGTTTGATTCCTGTTTATGGAATCTAACTACTTCACTATTGGAAAGTAACATTGCAGTATTATGGGTGCAGTTAGATACCTGTTGGCGTATTCTAACTGTTGATGGTTTTTTTTGTTTTGAAGGGTATGTTTTGAAGCAGTTTGATTCTTGTTGGTGTATTGTAGCTATTTGTATTTTGAAAAGTAGTTTTGGATTAGTATGGCTGCAGTTAAATACCAGTTGGCATATTCTACTTGTGGATACTTTTACAGGTTAATGACTACAGTTTGTAGATCATCATAATCAGTACATTCTGAGTACTATGGATAAAACAACATTAGTGTGTGTTTTGCACAGTTGTTTCTGTTTGCATAATCATTGGGTCATTGGGGAAAATGTATATATACCATTACCAAAAATGTACTACATTTACATCTGTTGGCATAATGAAACAGTTTTTCCATTTCAAAAACAGCATTGTTGCACTATGGATGTAGTTAGATACCAGTTGGCATATTCTAACTGTTTATAGTTTTACAGTTCTGAAGGGTATTTTTTGAAGCAGTTAGAAACCTGTTGGTGTCTAAAGTGCACCAATGCTTGATACTTTTAAGGGTCAGAGACTAAATTTAGGTTTAAGGGATATTAAGTAGACATTTGATAGATTTGTTAGATTGGCTGGTAATCTATTTTTTAGAGTAATGGAAGTGTTATTGCAGTCAAACCAACCACATCTTTGTTTAATGTATGCAGTATAATGACCTGTAGTAGTTGTGTCACCAGTGTGGTATATTATGCCTACTGTTGTGAAGATTTTCTTGCTAAGAGGTACTTGCCTGTGTGTGAAGCTAGTAAGCTTGCAGTTGTTTTTGGTATCATCTACGTTGTACCTGAAAAGCATTACTATTACATATTGGCTTTGTGAGTTTATGTGTCAGGTGGAACGATTGCAAATAACAATGGGGGTCCTGGGAGACTTTATGCCAGACACAAGTCCTGGTTACAAGAGCCTTACGCAGAGCCTTTAGCTCACTATCTTTTACAAAGGAGAAATATCCTAAAAATATCAGTCTTTGTCCTGCCCTGGGGCAGTCCAGCACCGAAATGCTAGGCAATTCTCCTCTGAACAAGAGTACCAACAGCAGCCCCAGACACTTGTTTTGGTCTGGTTGAACCTCATCAGTAGGGTGTAGCTGTGCCTCTCTTAAAATAGTGAACAAGGGTCCATGTCTGGATTCCCCTTGTAACTTAGGGTGAGACCCAAAGTTACTTGAAGTATGCAAATAACAAGGGGGGTCCTGGGACACTCTCTGCCAGACATGAGTCCATGTGGAACAATTGTCTGAATTGCAAACAGTGCATAATCTGTCATGATTTGCAATTTGCACCAGCTGATGAAATGGAATGGATTCACAATTAGGTATAAATACATACACACAGTGTTCATTAGGGATCTGCTCTTGTGCAACATGGATGCAGAAAGTGCCTGTATGCTTCCATGTGTATGAAATCTGGAAGAATTAATGTATAGGTATAGTTATCCTTTCTAATACTTGTAGTAAGTACATTAGACATTCTTGTGGATCTTCCTGTGTGGTTATGATGAATTTTACCATTCCTGCACAGTAGACCAATTCTTGCCTTATTCCTGAGACACTGTAAGTGTTGTCAGGATTAGTTGTCACATTTCTATGAAGGATGAGCATTTGCAAACACAACTGGTCCGATCTGTTCACGTAAATGTTGTGCACAATTGGTGGCAATTGGAACAGAATGCTGATTGCTCCATTTGCATAGAAATTTACATCAGTTGTGTTGGAAAATTTAAATGGACCTGAGAGTTCTGTCTCTGTGTCATTTGGTGGACCTCCACTTGATTTTTTAGAAGACATATTTCTCTTTGTTTCTGATGAAGGATGTGCACGTGCGTTTCCACTAGGCAATGTTATGGTTGTACTTCTCATTGGAGTAGCAGTTGTTTTTAGTTCTTTTCTGGTACTCTTGGGAAATCTCTTATAAGTTCTGTTTGCATTACTTTCAGATTTACCTTTTTCAGGAACAGGGTACATATCAAATGGGTTGTGTAGAGTGTGCGCATTCTGTTGTACTCTACAATGCAAGGAATGTCAGCCTTGACTTTGTTTGCATCAAAATGGATTACAAATAGTCATTTGATTGTTCAGAGACGTGACAGTGATACATAACTCATACCTTCTTTAAAGACTGTGTCACCAATGTCAACCAATGCCGGATCTAGGGTTAGGCCTTGTGATTTGTGAATAGAGACTGCATTTGCAAGAGACAGAGAGAATTGCTATCTGCGTACATACATGTCTTTGAAAAGAAGGAATCATGCTGTTGAGCATCCTATCCTTTTAAAATCTGAATGTTTGTCAAAGTGGATGTTGACAAACTGAATGTTGTTGTTATGTGAATATGTCTGGAAGGCAATAACTATACTGATTGCTCCATTGACCAAAGCTTGCTCCACATCAAGGTTATGATTCAGAATTACTCTGCAGTTTAAACACAATGTTAACATTTTCTCCAAACCAGCTGTGTTGGAGATACATTTCTCTCGGTTATTCTCGTTCTGTTGCTTGTTGACACATAGGGACTGTAATGCTGTGTACTTCCAGCGTGTCTGTGGAGCTAATGTGCACTATTGGTTGCATTTCTTTTTTTAACATTGTCTCCTTGAATTGTGTACAGATTGCTTGGGTTGGCATTAAGGACATACATTTTACATTTTGTGTGCGTCCATGACATCAGGAGCAGATGTGTCGTGCCCATGGATGAGTCTACTATTTAAGATAGATTGTGCATCTTTAGAAAGACGACCAGTCTTAATGCTTTTTAAAATGTTAGCATAGGTGAGGTCTGCAGACTGACACATGTTTTGAGTCAGTTCTCTGCACTGGAAATGTTGCCAGAGATTTACATTTCCTATGCTGCCAAGTGTGTTGCAACATTGTTTGTGGCCTAAGGTTTTAAACATGTCTTTACCTTTCACTGGTATTAATTGTAGGAGATCTCCAAAAACAATAACGTGTTTTCCTCCAAAGAGCTCTCTGTAGTCTGTTTTAAGGATTTATTTTAATCTGAGGTCAATTAAAGCCAACATTAGGTTGGAGACCATGCTCACCTCATCTATCAGGAGCATTTTCATTTGTTTGATAATTATGTGTAGTTCAGTAGAAGCTTTTTTTGATAGTTTGTAGTACTCTAATTTGTTTTGGTGTTCTACTAGAAGGAGCAGTAGTCGGTGTAAAGTAACACCGCCTATCTTGTAGGCAGCGATACCTCTGGGGGATGTTACAACAGCTGAAAGGTTGTTGTTTGTTAACTTTTGTAGGAATTTGCTGATCATTTTTATTAAGAAGATTTTGCATGAACCAGCTTCACCACTTACATAGAGGAGTACAGGTTTATTATTTTGACAGCTACAAGTTTTACTTTCTTGCTGCAAACCATGTTCAATTTCTTTAGTCACTTCTAGGAAAATGCTAAGATCCTCATCATTTAGTTGCGATTTGAGCAGTGCCAAATTTTCTTCTGATAGCTCATATTGATTCCACTTCATTCATGGCTAATATTGCTACATTTATTATGAGTGGCTCTCCAAGTGGTTCTTGGATTCCTGTAACAAAAGTCCGACTGCCCTCAGGAGTATCTTCATTTAGTTGTGCTTGCACTTCTTTCTCTTGCTGGCGTTCATTGTCCAATATGTTTTTGTATTGCTTGAAATTGACATTTGTGATGCTGCTTTCATTTGCATTGAATGCAGCTTCAAATGAGTCATGGGTGCCTAATAAATCTATTTTTCTCTATGGTTTAAAATGTTGGAGTAGGGACCTGTAGTAAAGTTCTCTATGTTGAGGAGTTTTAAATAACTTCATATGCTATGATATGGTAATTAGGCCGGGTGTGGTAAGTTTGATGAGGTTCTCTTCACACGTTAAGTTCATGTATTTTCCACTGTTTTCATCTGGTTTGAAATTATTGTTGTATGAGAAATGTTGGCCTTTGTGGTATAGGCACATGTTTCCCAAAGCAGTACTTATGTTTGGGTATTATGTGTCATAATAAATAGTTTTTCCAAAATGTCCTGGTATGATTTTAGCACTCTTTTTCTGGATGCATCAGGACCAAGGCTTAGCCAGACTATGTGTTCAGATTTGTCGTATAAGGCTGTACCTGTTAAACAGTCTGCAGCTTTGTAGGATCCACATTCTCTATGGGAGAGCATTTTTATGCCAAAGCTGTACAATTTTTGTGACAGTGTTTTGTCAGGTGGTATATCATCCCAGAGGTCTTTTAGCTCTGTTTTCCCAGTGTTGGTTTGGTAGGCTGTGACATATCTTGCAAAAGCAGTGGAATTGTCTTCAATATATTGTATATCTATGTTTGCATTCCAAAAGAGGGCAATGTTTGCATTGTAATCATTGATGTACTTTGAAGCTTTGTTTAATTTAATGCAGTATGTGTTTTTAGGTGAATTGCTTTTCACACTGTGTCTAACAGAAGACATGAAGCTGTCTGCTTGTCCTTTTGCTGAAACTGGTCTAGGGAAACCAGAACAGCATTTGGCGTTCTTTTACCACCGTTGTTTTTATATCTGCGTCGGCAGTATTTGCCACACTATGTTTTTGGAAGCATAAAATGTGTGTATGTTTCTCACTATGTATAGTTTCTGAAGGGATGTCACAGGTTATGCATTTGTGAATAAACTGAAAAACATTGGCATCACTGTTTGGTACTTCAGCAGAGGTGCTTTTAAACTTTGCTATTTCTTTATTGGACGGTTGTCACTACTTTTCTCTAAAGTTACTGAATTTTCTAAGTTATCTTCACTTCCTAAATATTTACTTTGGATGTGGTCTATTTGTTAAAGGAGTTATTTGGCTGTGCTATGTCGCAGAATGTTGTTAAAATGTTGCAGTTCTAAAACAGGAATGTTTGCATAGTACAGTCTCTGGAGAAGATTCTCTATAGTGGAATGGTGTGTTGCTAACATTTTGATGTGGTGGAAGGTGCTTTAGCAAGCAAGTCCTGAAATGCAATCTAATGAATGTCTTGACAGTCCAGTGCAATTGCACATTGGACAGGAGTTCATGGCTTGCAGAGTTTATTTTTATTTTGTCTTTTACTTTCACATAGTGATTGAGGAAATGGTGTAAATATTTGAAGGATTGTTTCTGTATGTTACACATTGAGGTGCAGGGCCATTTGAAGACTGGATGGATTGGTTCGGCGGAATGAAGAGTTGACTGCAAGTTTGTTGGGGACATTTTTTGAATGAGGGTTTCTTGTGCCATAATGGCCGTGTCTACCATTTCATCCCTTCGGCCACTGCTATGTATGACAATTGGGTATTTCTGCTCTTGTTTATATGTCTCTTCATTGGAATATGGTTCTGTGCTGCTTGTGTGAATCCATTCATCTGCACAGAAGTTTTCAAAAGTATCTATGTTGACATTATGCATGATTAGAAGTACATATTGTAGTTTACTGATTCATTTTATAAGTGGTTTCATTTTAGTAAACATGTATAAAAACAATTTTCTTTTGAGGAGCATTGCACTGCCAATGAGAGCTTCTAGGATTAGTCTTCAACAGTAATTTTTAAGGGTTGAGTGTGACTTTTCTGCTTTTTTTATAAGATTTTGAAGCACTCTACGGTGTAACATTTTTTATAAAATTATTTTATTGGAATGCTTAACTGTGGCTATGTTAAGATTGGTAGAAGGTAGAGGTAGTACTAGTGCTATTAGTAGTTTTGTTCTTCTTTGTATATTTTTTTATTTTGACTTTTTGGAAGAGCACCCCTAGTTTTTTAGTGCTAGCTGGTTCACTTTTGTTGACTGACTGTATTAGCATTTTTGTTTGAACATTAGCTATACATTCTTCGAGAGGTGGATGAGTATTTTGAGTGGTTTTAGTTTTATCTGCTCTTTATTCTGTTGTGTTCTATGGAGTTGCTTTTTAATAGGCATTCTGAAATGTCTTTTGGAGAAAAAAGGAAAGTGTGGGTTTGAAACTTGTGAAATGTATTTGTGTGCATTGTGAATGAGTGTGTGAATATAAGGGCAGACATAAATAGAGGGCTGTGTGATTGTGCAGTGGGCTGTTAGTTCTGGTTGGGAAAGTTGTGTGTGTAGATGTGTGGAGGGCTTGGGTTGATGCATAAGGTAGTGTAGTGTGCATGAATAAGTAAGGACATTACAATGTTTTCATGATAATAATGAGTGTTATAATAGTGGTGTTGAGTAAGAGTGTGGTAAATGTTGTTGGTTTGGAAACATTTTTTTAGGCTAGCATATGGCTACACTGTACTGTATGAGTAACAGAAAGAATAGTACCACACTAGTGCACTTACTTTGTAAGATGTGAAAAGTAGATTTCTTCTGGTTGCTGTCTTCTAGGAGAGAGGTTGTTGTCTTTCAGGAGGCTGTTCATCACTGAAATTGAGAAAGAAGAAAATGTGTGGGTATGTGTGCTAATGGCAAAGTAATTGTAGTACAAGAAGACATTTTGTTGGGAAGAAGAGTAAGATTGAAGTTATTACAACTATGGTTCTAACAGTGCCATTGCTACAGATAGATTGCCACCAGATTCCTAATAGTTGTTTGGCAGCTAGCTTGTCAGTGTCATTCTGACATTAGAGGTCATGTTGGCCGGGAAAGTCAGGTGGTAGAAAATGTTAGTTTCTATTTCTGTGCCATTGCATAGCACTGTATAGGAATGGGGAGGTGGGAACACCGGCAGCATTGGTAATGGGGACGGTGGTCCCGTGATAAGTATGCCCTACCGGGCTGGAGCTTTGAAAATGTGGGAGTTGTTGTTGCACTATTTGTATTAGAAATGGTGCAATGGAAGTCCTAGTAAGTAGAGAAAAATCGAGAAGCCAAGAAGCATGTACAGATTAGAAAGGAGATTGTTTGGTAGCAAGCATGCATGTTTGGGAAACTTAACGAAATTGCACATTCTCTGTGTCATTGCAATATGTTGGAGAAATTGTTTCCATTTTGTTTTATTTAGCTATTAAAAATTACACACCACACTGTTGCAATTGTACACATGCATTTATTTGTTTTCCTTGAAATGGTGCTGAAATGAATAGTTTCAAACGCATTGGATTTTGTTAATTTTCATTTTATGTACATGCCATGCTTTAGTAACATACATGCAGTTTTTGTTTTGAGTGTGCATTGTGGGAGTTTTAGTGCAGCTTTGTTAGTGGAAGAAGGGGTTTTAAAAGTGGCAAAATGAAAGAAGAAAATAACAGTTTGGACATTAAGGGGGTAATTCATAGAATTCAGCGCACAAGTGGCGCACGCGGCTGGCGCACAGTGTGCGCGTGCGAATCCCTGCGCCAGCCGCGTGCGCTAAAATCCATTTCCGCGCACAGCGTATTCATGGATTCCAGCCACCAAAACCAGCCGTGGAGCACAGTGGCGCAGTGACCCTGCAGCAGCATGGCAAGTGGGCTACGTGTATCACTGGGGTGCGCGGGAAGTACCTCACGTGATTGGCCCCGTGCGAGCAGGGTACGCGTATTTCAGGGGTGTGCAGGAAGTTCCACACGCGATTTCCGCAGGGTACGTGTATCTCAGGGGTGCGCGGGAATTGCCACACGCGATTTCATCAGGGTACGTGTATTTTCGGGGTGCGGGGGAATTTCCACACGCAATTGGGCCCGTGCGAGCAGGGTACGCGTATCTCAGGGGTGCGCGGGAAGTGCCACACGCGATTTCAGCAGGGTACGTGTATTTCAGGGGTGCGCTGGGAAATTCCACACGCGATTGGGCCCGTGCGAGCACGGTACGCGTATCTCAGGGGTGCGCGGGAAGTGCACACGCGATTGCAGCAGGGTACGTGTATTTCAGGGGTGCGCGGGAATTTCCACACACGATTTCATCATGGTACGTGTATTTTGGGGTGCGGGGGAAGTTTCACACGCGACATCAGCAGGGCACGTGTATTTCAGGGGTGCGCGGGAAGTTCCACACACGATTTCATCAGGGTACGTGTATTTCGTGGTGCGGGGGAAGTTTCACACGCGACATCAGCAGGGTACGTGTATTCCAGGGGTGCGCGGGAAGTTCCACACGCGATTCCATCAGGGTACGTGTATTTCAGGGGTGCGCGGGAAGTTCCACACGCGATTCCATCAGGGTACGTGGATTACAGGGGTGCGCGGGGAGCACCACATGTGAATTGCACGTGTGGGTCCTCCAAGGTGTTCCCTCTACACCCTCCACGGCCCCTGCAGGTGGCTCACACAACAGGGGCCTACCCTGCACATGTCCTGCAGGCACACCATCCACCATGGCCATGACCCCCAGCCAACCCACATGTCAACTTGCACTACTGCCCACCAACGCATGTCCCCCTGCACCCCCAGCCACCAGGGGCACCCTCCAACAGGCCCCCACCCATGTCTCCCACCACCCCCAACCCCCAGCACTGTGGGGCACCCTCCACCAGGCCCCCGCCCATGTCTCCCATCACCCCCACCCCCAGCACTGTGGGGCACCTGCCAGCAGGCCCCCACCCATGTCTCCCACCACCCCCACCCCCCAGCACTGTGGGGCACCTGCCAGCAGGCCCCCACCCATGTCCAACTCATGTCTCCCACCACCCCCACCCCCCAGCACTGTGGGGCACCTGCCAGCAGGCCCCCACCCATGACTCCCACCACCCCCACCCATCAGCAGTGCAGGGGCACCCTCCACCAGGCCCCCACCCATGTCTCCCACCACCACCACCCCCCAGCACTGTGGGGCACCTGCCAGCAGGCCCCCACCCATGACTCCCACCACCCCCACCCCCCAGCAGTGCAGGGGCACTATCCACCAGGCCCCCTACCCATGTCTCCCACCACCCCCACCCCCAGCACTGTGGGGCACCCTCCACCAGGCCCCCACCAATGTCTCCCACCACCCCACCCCCCAGCCACCAGGGGCAGCCTCCACCAGGCCCCCACCCATGTCTCACACCACCACCACCCCCCCAGCACTGTGGGGCACCTGCCAGCAGGTCCCCACCCATGTCCAACTCATGTTCCCCACCACCCCCACCCCCCAGCACTGTGGGGCACCTGCCAGCAGGCCCCCACCCATGTCCAGCTCATGTCTCCCACCAGCCCCACCCCCCAGCACTGTGGGGCACCTGCCAGCAGGCCCCCACCCATGTCCAACTCATGTCTCCCACCAACCCCACCCCCCAGCACTGTGGGGCACCTGCCAGCAGGCCCCCACCCATGTCCAACTAATGTTCCCCACCACCCCCACCCCCCAGCACAGTGGGGCACCTGCCAGCAGGCCCCCACCCATGTCTCCCAGCACCCCCACCACCCAGCCACCAGGGGCAGCCTCCACCAGGCCCCCAGCCATGTCTCCCACCATCCCCACCCCCCAGCCACCAGGGGCAGCCTCCACCAGGCCCTCACCCATGTCTCCCACCAACCCCACCCCCCAGCAGTGCAGGGGCAGCCTCCACCAGGCCCCCACCCATGTCTCCCACCACCCCCACCCCCCAGCCACCAGGGGCAGCCTCCACCAGGCCCCCACCCATGTCTCCCACCACCCCCACCCCTCCAGCAGTGCAGGGGCAGCCTCCACCAGGCCCCCACCCATGTCTCCCACCACCCCCACCCCCCAGCACTGTGGGGCACCTGCCAGCAGGCCCCCACCCATGTCCAACTCATGTCTCCCACCACCCCCAACCCCCAGCACTGTGGGACACCTGCCAGCAGGCCCCCACCCATGACTCCCACCACCCCCACCCCCCAGCAGTGCAGGGGCACCCTCCACCAGGCCCCCACCCATGTCTCCCACCACCCCCACCCCCCAGCAGTGCAGGGGCACCCTCCACCAGGCCCCCACCCATGTCTCTCACCACCCCCACCCCCCAGCACTGTGGGGCACCCTCCACCAGGCCCCCACCCATGTCTCCCACCACCCCCACCCCCCAGCCACCAGGGGCAGCCTCCACCAGGCCCCCACCCATGTCTCCCACCACCCCCACCCCCCCAGCAGTGCAGGGGCAGCCTCCACCAGGCACTCACCCATGTCTCCCACCACCCCCACCCCCCAGCACTGTGGGGCACCTGCCAGTAGGCCCCCACCCATGTCCAACTCATGTCTCCCACCACCCCCACCCCCCAGCACTGTGGGGCACCCTCCACCAGGCCCCCACCCATGTCTCCCACCACCCCCACCCCCCAGCACTGTGGGGCACCTGCCAGCAGGCCCCCACCCATGTCCAACTCATGTCTCCCACCACCCCCAACCCCCAGCACTGTGGGACACCTGCCAGCAGGCCCCCACCCATGACTCCCACCACCCCCACCCCCCAGCAGTGCAGGGGCACCCTCCACAAGGCCCCCACCCATGTCTCCCACCACCCCAACCCCCCAGCACTGTGGGGCACCTGCCAGCAGGCCCCCACCCATGTCTCCCACCACCCCCACCCCCCAGCAGTGCAGGGGCACCCTCCACCAGGCCCCCACCCATGTCTCTCACCACCCCCACCCCCCAGCACTATGGGGCACCCTCCACCAGGCCCCCACCCATGTCTCCCACCACCCCCACCCCCCAGCCACCAGGGGCAGCCTCCACCAGGCGCCCACCCATGTCTCCCACCACCCCCACCCCCCCAGCAGTGCAGGGGCAGCCTCCACCAGGCCCCCACCCATGTCTCCCACCACCCCCACCCCCCAGCAAAGTGGGGCACCTGCCAGTAGGCCCCCACCCATGTCCAACTCATGTCTCCCACCACCCCCACCCCCCAGCACTGTGGGGCACCCTCCACCAGGCCCCCACCCATGTCACCCATCACCACCACACCCCAGCACTGTGGGGCACCTGCCAGCAGGCCCCCACCCATGTCTCCCACCACCCCCACCCCCCAGCACTGTGGGGCACCTGCCAGCAGGCCCCCACCCATGACTCCCACCACCCCCACCCCCCAGCAGTGCAGGGGCACCCTCCACCAGGCCCCCACCCATGTCTCCCACCACCCCCACCCCCCAGCACTGTGGGGCACCTGCCAGCAGGCCCCCACCCATGTCTCCCACCACCCCCACCCCCCAGCAGTGCAGGGGCACCCTCCACCAGGCCCCCACCCATGTCTCCCACCACCACCACCCCCCAGCACTGTGGGGCACCCTCCACCAGGCCCCCACCCATGTCTCCCACCACCTCCACCACCCAGCCAGCAGGGGCAGCCTAAACCAGGCCACCACCCATGTCTCCCACCACCCCCACCCCCCCAGCAGTGCAGGGGCAGCCTCCACCAGGCCCCCACCCATGTCTCCCACCAACCCCACCCCCCAGCACTGTGGGGCACCTGCCAGCAGGCCACCACCCATGTCCAACTCATGTCTCCTACCACCCCCACCCCCCAGCACTGTGGGGCACCTGCCAGCAGGCCCCCACTCATGTCTCCCACCACCCCCACCCCCCAGCACTGTGGGGCACCTGCCAGCAGGCCCCCGCCCATGTCCAACTCATGTCTCCCACCACCGCCACCCCCCAGCACTGTGGGGCACCTGCCAGCAGGTCCCCACCCATGACTCCCACCGCCCCCACCCCCCAGCAGTGCAGGGGCACCCTCCACCAGGCCCCCACCCATGTCTCCCACAACCCCCACCCCCCAGCAGTGCAGGGGCACCCTCCACCAGGCCCCCATCCATGTCTCCCACCACCCCCACCCCCCAGCACTGTGGGGCACCTGCCAGCAGGCCCCCACCCATGTCCAACTCATGTCTCCCACCACCCCCAACCCCCAGCACTGTGGGACACCTGCCAGCAGGCCCCCACCCATGACTCCCACCACCCCCACCCCCCAGCAGTGCAGGGGCACCCTCCACCAGGCCCCCACCCATGTCTCCCACCACCCCAACCCCCCCCGGCACTGTGGGGCACCTGCCAGCAGGCCCCCACCCATGTCTCCCACCACCCCCACCCCCCAGCAGTGCAGGGGCACCCTCCACCAGGCCCCCAACCATGTCTCTCACCAACCCCACCCCCCAGCACTGTGGGGCACCCTCCACCAGGCCCCCACCCATGTCTCCCACCACCCCCACCCCCCAGCCACCAGGGGCAGCCTCCACCAGGCCCCACCCATGTCTCCCACCACCCCCACCCCCCCAGCAGTGCAGGGGCAGCCTCCACCAGGCCCCCACCCATGTCTCCCACCACCCCCACCCCCAGCACTGTGGGGCACCTGCCAGTAGGCCCCCACCCATGTCCAACTCATGTCTCCCACCACCCCCACCCCCCAGCACTGTGGGGCACCCTCCACCAGGCCCCCACCCATGTCTCCCACCACCCCTACCCCCCAGCACTGTGGGGCACCTGCCAGCAGGCCCCCACCCATGTCCAACTCATGTCTCCCACCACCCCCAACCCCCAGCACTGTGGGACACCTGCCAGCAGGCCCCCACCCATGACTCCCACCACCCCCACCCCCCAGCAGTGCAGGGGCACCCTCCACCAGGCCCCCACCCATGTCTCCCACCACCCCAACCCCCCAGCACTGTGGGGCACCTGCCAGCAGGCCCCCACCCATGTCTCCCACCACCCCCACCCCCCAGCAGTGCAGGGGCACCCTCTACCAGGCCCCCACCCATGTCTCTCACCACCCCCACCCCCCAGCACTGTGGGGCACCTGCCAGCAGGCCCCCACCCATGTCCAACTCATGTCTCCCACCACCCCCACCTTCCAGCACTGTGGGGCACCCTCCACCAGGCCCCCACCCATGTCTCCCACCACCCCCACCCCCCAGCACTGTGGGGCACCTGCCAGCAGGCCCCCACCCATGTGCAACTCATGTTCCCCAGCCAACATGTCATCACAATCTAGATCCCTGGTCCCTATGGTCAGCCTCCAAATGCAAAACACCCACCCGAGTATTGCATCCACCCACTCATAATTTGCAATTACATCACAGAACACCAATTGCAAGTTCCGAAACAAACATATTTCCCTCACATACACCCAATGGGTGTCAGTGAATCTCAAAACTCATATCATGAAATGCATGAAACCAATGAGATACCACACATTGAAGTTCACCAAAAAAAATATGTATTAAAGGAAACATAAATAGAATCAAAAATGAAGAAACAGAAATGCGAATGTACAAAAATTAAAAGAAGCATGTCCGTGAAAAAAAACAAAACCAAAAATAAAATTCCAAAGTAATGGTGTCCAAAGTCAATGTCCACAAAACAAAATCCAATGGGAAATAAAAAAGAAAGCCATTGCTCCATGGTTAAAATGTGAAAAAAAAATACAATCCAACAGTGAACTATGTACATGGGAACAAGCCAGGGTCCAGTATCCCAACAAAAGAAAGGAAACCTATCTAACTACACTAACTAATAAAATAAACTATATACAAAAATGTGGCCAATGTCCGAAAGGTCCAAATAAAATCAAAACAAAAATGAAACCTAACACTACCTACATAACTATGTACAAGGGCAGCGGGCTAGTTTCACGGCTCACTTGTGGATGTCCCGGGCCAGGGCATCATCGAACTCCTGCTCAATGTCCCGGAGGCGGTCCTCCTCCATGGCCCCGAGGGTCCGCAGGGCCACCTACGTGTCCACCTCCAAACCCCTGCGGATTGCCTCGAGGCACTCGGCCCGCCTCAGGGCCCTCCGCATGGAGTTCTCCGCCCTGACCATTGTGAGCCGTGCCTCTTCTGCCCGCTGCCGCTCCGCATCTATGGCGTGGCCCAACCGCTGCCACACGGAAGACACTCTCTGTCCTGGGTCCTCCTGCCCTCCGGCCGATGTCTGCCCCTCCGATGTTGAAGGCCCCGAGCCTTCATGGCTCCCACCACGTTGCTGCTGCTGCTGTGCCTCTGCCTGTGCACTGCCTCCTGCTGCCTGCACATCCTCTGCCGGCTGGGGTGCAGTCGTAGATGTGGCCACCCCTGCTGGACGTCCGACTCCCGACTGTGGCAGGGATGCCTCCTCCACCAGCCTGGCCGCACTGTCAGAGGCAGCTCCACAGGGCACCCAGGTGACTGATGGGTGGGAAGATGGCACGGAGGACAACTGGCGCGTAGGGGGTCCAGGTGAGGAGGGGGTCATAGCAAGCCCTATCATATGGAGGAATCCGGCCTGGGTGACCTGTCCCAGCAGGCTGACGTGGTCAACGAGCCATTCGAGATGACGTGCAGTCTCCTCATGAAAAGACTGCAGGTCACCTCGCATGGCCCATTGACGCAACGCCACACCAGTCAGGAAGGCTCAACCCGGACCCGGATAGCCACGTCCGCAGGCAGAGGAAGGCCAGTTGACGTGAGCTCATCCCCTGCCTGAAAACGGGTCTGGACGTAGGCATCCCTGCTGGTGCAAGATGATGCAGGGACAGGATCAGGGACAGGATTGCACACAGGCACCTCCGGGGCGGCCTGTGCTGCCTCCTGTCCCTGGTCCTGCACTGCACCACTAGCACCAGTGGGATCCCCACCTCCAGACCCCGTCTCTGGTGCTTGCACGGCCTCCTCCTCCACCAAACCCCCCACCAACCTGGATGACTCCGTGGCATCTTCCCCGGTTGGGCCCTGTGGGGTCCCAGCTGCCCCTTCTCTACCTCTTGGACCTCCCCCCGGCAGCTGCAGCCTGGGACGCGGCACCGGACTCCTCACTCCCTGATGAGATAACAACATGGGAGGGGAGCCGGGCCTTGCGTCTTCCGGCTTGCGGTGGGATCCCCGCCGCTGTGCTCCACAGCACCTTCTCCGTCTTCTTCATCAGTTGACGCTGCAGACAGGGAGAAACAAAACACAGGCATCAGGGCACTGTACAATGGACACATACACACATGACAGTTGTACATGAGTGGCATTGGCAAACCTCAGACATGTCATCAGAATCCCCAACACACATGTCATTTCAACTCGCACAGATGAGCCATACCACAGCCATATCGCAACTGCCAGCACCATCCATACACATACAACAGCATGAGCAGGCAAAGGTGAGCCAGACATCACATGCAACACAGGAAGTGCACCACACATGTACACACACCACCACACTTGCATGCATGTGTACACCCCTGCCAAGTGTCGCAGTGTTCAGACGGGCATCCATGTCACATCTGCCAATCAGGCTTCCACATACCACTGTCACATGCATCCATGTTGCATCACTGTTGCACCCTTGTCAAATACACACACATGCACATGTACACAGTGCTGATCCATGCAGCCGAAAACAACATACATGCGTGACATCACGGACATGTCTACTTACATACACATTCATCCAAACATGTGTGACCACACAACTGCATTTGGCATGCAAGCCTACACACACAAGCACCATCCATGTCTCACACATTCCAGCCCTTGCATGTGTTAGCCCCACGGCCCTGTACACCCCCACCCATACTCGACCCCATACAAACAGATGTGCAACCTGCACACTACTGAAAAATCACCACACGCACTGCTCACAATCAGGATGCATGTACACTTACCGCTCGACTCCAGACGGGTCTGCCTCTCAAGGACCTGGACGTGGAGCGCTGGGGATATGCGTTCCAGGACCCTCATCTGTTCTTCCGACAAATGGCCCTGGCGCCCCTTGGCATCCGCTGCCTTCAAGAGGCGCCGGGCCTTGTTCAGGGTACTGGACCTGAAATCCTCCCAGCGCTTCTTGACATGTTGTAAGTCGCGGACTGCCAACCCCTCCGCGTTGATGGCAGTCACGATGTCAGTCCAGATCCGAGTCCGTCCTTCCTTGTCGGCGCGGGAACTTCCGAAGAGGGCATCATACTGCCCCAGGACTTGCTCCACCAGGACACCAACTTCGGTGGCACTGAAGCTGGTGCCCCTCTGCCTCCCTGGCCGGGGGTTGTCAGTGGTCTCAGATGGTGTTTGCCCCGACATGACAACCCCAGAGGCAGGAGTGGGTGGGCAACTGGGTCCTGGGGCTGGGCTGTGGAGCGATGGAATCCCAGTCGGGAGTCTTTGGTTCCAGCAGGGGTGGTCACAGCAACAGCACCCCTGGCTGAAAAACTGCACGTCCACGTGCAATACGAGGAAAGGGCCCATGCGCGTAAGCGCGCGTGAAAAACTGCACGTCCGCGTGCAATACGAGGAAAGGACCCATGCGCGTAAGCGCGCGGGGAAAACTGCACGTCCACGTGTAATACGAGGAAAGGGCCCATGCGCGTAAGTGACGTGACGTGCACGTGCGTTTCCCTCAGCACGGGTTAAAGGTGAGCGGGCCCAGCAGTTCGCTGTACGTGCCTTTCGTGGAGACCGACGTGTGTTGCTGCTTCCTGTTGTTTCACGCGCCATCACAACTTCACAGCTATCAAGGACGTATCTCTTCTTTTGGCGGGGGTATTGGCAATGCGCGTTTTTCTGCATGCGGAGTGAGTTCTTCCTCCTCTGGTGCAGGCAGCCAGCGGAGGATGTGCAGGCAGCAGGAGGCAGTTCACGGGCAGAGGCACAGCAGCAGCAGCAACGTGGTGGGAGCCATGAAGGCTCGGGGGCTTCAACATCGGAGGGGCAGGCATCGCCGGAGGGCAGGAGGACCCAGGACAGAGAGTGTCTTCCGTGTGGCAGCGGTTGGGCCACGCCATAGATGTGGAGCGGCAGAGGGCGGAAGAGGCACGGCTCACAATGGTCAGGGCTGAGAACTCCATGCGGAGGCCCTGAGGCGGGCCGAGTGCCTCGAGGCAATCCGCAGGGGTTTGGAGGTGGACACGTCGACGGCCCTGCGGACCCTCAGGGCCATGGAGGAGGACCACCTCCGGGACATTGAGCAGGAGTTCGATGATGCCCTGGCCCGGGACATCCACAAGTGAGCCGTGAATCTAGCCCGCTGCCCTTGTACATAGTTATGTAGGTAGTGTTAGGTTTCATTTTTGTTTTGATTTTATTTGGACCTTTCGGACATTGGCCACATTTTTGTATATAGTTTATTTTATTAGTGAGTGTAGTTAGATAGGTTTCCTTTCTTTTGTTGGGATAATGGACCCTGGCTTGTTCCCATGTATATAGTTCACTGTTGGATTGTATTTTTTTTCACACTTTAACCATGGAGCAATGGCTTTCTTTTTTATTTCTCATTGGATTTTGTTTTGTGGACATTGACTTTGGACACCATTACTTTGGAATTTTATTTTTGGTTTTGCTTTTTTTCACGGACATGCTTCTTTTAATTTTTGTACATTCACATTTCTGTTTCTTCATTTTTGATTCTATTTATGTTTCCTTTAATACATATTTTTTTTGGTGAACTTCAATGTGTGGTATCTCATTGGTTTCATGCATTTCATGATATGGGTTTTGAGATTCACTGACACCCATTGGGTGTATGTGAGGGAAATGTGTTTGTTTCGGAACTTGCAATTGGTGTTCTGTGATGTAATTGCAAATTATGAGTGGGTGCATGCAATACTCGGGTGGGTGTTTTGCATTTGGAGGCTGACCATAGGGACCAGGGATCTAGATTGTGATGACATGTTGGCTGGGGAACATGAGTTGCACATGGGTGGGGGCCTGCTTGCAGGTGCCCCACAGTGCTGGGGGGTGGGGGTGGTGGGGAACATGAGTTGGACATGGGTGGGGGCCTGCTGGCAGGTGCCCCACAGTGCTGGGGGGTGGGGGTGGTGGGGAACATGAGTTGGACATGGGTGGGGGCCTGCTGGCAGGTGCCCCACAGTGCTGGGGGGTGGGGGTGGTGGGGAACATGAGTTGGACATGGGTGGGGGCCTGCTGGCAGGTGCCCCACAGTGCTGGGGGGTGGGGGTGGTGGCAAACATGAGTTGGACATGGGTGGGGGCCTGCTGGCAGGTGCCCCACAGTGCTGGGGGTGGGCGTGGTGGGGAACATGAGTTGGACATGGGTGGGGGCCTGCTGGCAGGTGCCCCACAGTGCTGGGGGAGTGGAGGTGGTGGGAGACATGGGTGGGGGCCTGGTGGAGGCTGCCCCTGGTGGCTGGGGGGTGGGGGTGGATGGGAGACATGGTTGGGGGCCTGGTGGAGGCTGCCCCTGCACTGCTGGGGGGTGGGGGTGGTGGGAGACATGGGTGGGGGCCTGGTGGAGGCTGCCCCTGGTGGCTGGGGGGTGGGGGTGGTGGGAGACATGGGTGGGGGCCTGCTGGCAGGTGCCCCACAGTGCTGGGGGTGGGGGTGGTGGGGAACATGAGTTGGACATGGGTGGGGGCCTGCTGGCAGGTGCCCCACAGTGCAGGGGGGTGGGGGTGGTGGGGAACATGAGTTGGACATGGGTGGGGGCCTGCTGGCAGGTGCCCCACAGTGCTGGGGGGTGGGGGTGCCGAGAGACATGGGTGGGGGCCTGGTGGAGGCTGCCCCTGCACTGCTGGGGGGTGGGGGTTGTGGGAGACATGGGTGGGGGCCTGGTGGAGGGTGCCCCACAGTGCTGGGAGGTGGGGGTGGTGGGAGACATGGGTGGGGGCCTGGTGGAGGGTGCCCCTGCACTGCAGGGGGGTGGGGGTGGTGGGAGACATGGGTGGGGGCCTGCTGGCAGGTGCCCCACAGTGCTGGGGGGTGGGGGTGGTGGGGAACATGAGTTGGACATGGGTGGGGGCCTGCTGGCAGGTGCCCCACAGTGCTGGGGGGTGGGGGTGGTGGGGAACATGAGTTGGACATGGGTGGGGGCCTGCTGGCAGGTGCCCCACAGTGCTGGCGGGTGGGGGTGGTGTGGAACATGAGTTGGACATGGGTGGGGGCCTGCTGGCAGGTGCCCCACAGTGCTGGGGGGGTGGGGGGTGGTGGGAGACATGGGTGGGGGCCTGGTGGAGGCTGCCCCAGGTGGCTGGGGGGTGGGGGTGGTGGGAGACATGGGTGGGGGCCTGGTGGAGGGTGCCCCTGCACTGCTGGGGGGTGGGGTGGTGGGAGACATGGGTGGGGGCCTGGTGGAGGCTGCCCCTAGTGGCTGGGGGGTGGGGTTGGTGGGAGACATGGGTGGGGGCCTGCTGGCAGGTGCCCCACAGTGCTGGGGGGTGGGGGTGGTGGGGAACATGAGTTGGACATGGGTGGGGGCCTGCTGGCAGGTGCCCCACAGTGCTGGGGGGTGGGGGTGGTGGGGAACATGAGTTGGACATGGGTGTGGGCCTGCTGGCAGGTGCCCCACAGTGCTGGGGGTGGGGGTGGTGGGGAACATGAGTTGGACATGGGTGGGGGCCTGCTGGCAGGTGCCACAGAGTGCTGGGGGGTGGGGGTGGTGGGGAACATGAGTTGGACATGGGTGTGGGCCTGCTGGCAGGGGCCCCACAGTGCTGGGGGGTGGGGGTGGTGGGAGACATGGGTGGGGGCCTGGTGGAGGCTGCCCCTGCACTGCTGGGGGGGTGGGGATGGTGGTAGATATGGGTGGGGGCCTGGTGGAGGCTGCCCCTGGTGGCTGGGGGTGCTGGGAGACATGGGTGGGGGCCTGGTGGAGGCTGCCCCTGGTGGCTGGGCGGTGGGGGTGGTGGGAGACATGGGTGGTGGCCTGCTGGCAGGTGCCCCACAGTGCTGGGGGGTGGGGGTGGTGGGGAACATGAGTTGGACATGGGTGGGGGCCTGCTGGCAGGTGCCCCACAGTGCTGGGGGGTGGGGGTGGTGGGGAACATGAGTTGGACATGGGTGGGGGCCTGCTGGCAGGTGCCCCACAGTGCTGGGGGGTGGGGGTGGTGGGGAACATGAGTTGGACATGGGTGGGGGCCTGCTGGCAGGTGCCCCACAGTGCTGGGGGATGGGGGTGGTGGGGAACATGAGTTGGACATGGGTGGGGGCCTGCTGGCAGGTGCCCCACAGTGCTGGGGGGTGGGGGTGGTGGCAAACATGAGTTGGACATGGGTGGGGGCCTGCTGGCAGGTGCCCCACAGTGCTGGGGGTGGGCGTGGTGGGGAACATGAGTTGGACATGGGTGGGGGCCTGCTGGCAGGTGCCCCACAGTGCTGGGGGAGTGGAGGTGGTGGGAGACATGGGTGGGGGCCTGGTGGAGGCTGCCCCTGGTGGCTGGGGGGTGGGGGTGGATGGGAGACATGGTTGGGGGCCTGGTGGAGGCTGCCCCTGCACTGCTGGGGGGTGGGGGTGGTGGGAGACATGGGTGGGGGCCTGGTGGAGGCTGCCCCTGGTGGCTGGGGGGTGGGGGTGGTGGGAGACATGGGTGGGGGCCTGCTGGCAGGTGCCCCACAGTGCTGGGGGTGGGGGTGGTGGGGAACATGAGTTGGACATGGGTGGGGGCCTGCTGGCAGGTGCCCCACAGTGCAGGGGGGTGGGGGTGGTGGGGAACATGAGTTGGACATGGGTGGGGGCCTGCTGGCAGGTGCCCCACAGTGCTGGGGGGTGGGGGTGCTGAGAGACATGGGTGGGGGCCTGGTGGAGGCTGCCCCTGCACTGCTGGGGGGTGGGGGTTGTGGGAGACATGGGTGGGGGCCTGGTGGAGGGTGCCCCACAGTGCTGGGAGGTGGGGGTGGTGGGAGACATGGGTGGGGGCCTGGTGGAGGGTGCCCCTGCACTGCAGGGGGGTGGGGGTGGTGGGAGACATGGGTGGGGGCCTGCTGGCAGGTGCCCCACAGTGCTGGGGGGTGGGGGTGGTGGGGAACATGAGTTGGACATGGGTGGGGGCCTGCTGGCAGGTGCCCCACAGTGCTGGGGGGTGGGGGTGGTGGGGAACATGAGTTGGACATGGGTGGGGGCCTGCTGGCAGGTGCCCCACAGTGCTGGGGTGGGGGTGGTGTGGAACATGAGTTGGACATGGGTGGGGGCCTGCTGGCAGGTGCCCCACAGTGCTGGGGGGGTGGGTGTGGTGGGAGACATGGGTGGGGGCCTGGTGGAGGCTGCCCCAGGTGGCTGGGGGGTGGGGGTGGTGGGAGACATGGGTGGGGGCCTGGTGGAGGTTGCCCCTGCACTGCTGGGGGGTGGGGTGGTGGGAGACATGGGTGGGGGCCTGGTGGAGGCTGCCCCTAGTGGCTGGGGGGTGGGGTTGGTGGGAGACATGGGTGGGGGCCTGCTGGCAGGTGCCCCACAGTGCTGGGGGGTGGGGGTGGTGGGGAACATGAGTTGGACATGGGTGGGGGCCTGCTGGCAGGTGCCCCACAGTGCTGGGGGGTGGGGGTGGTGGGGAACATGAGTTGGACATGGGTGTGGGCCTGCTGGCAGGTGCCCCACAGTGCTGGGGGTGGGGGTGGTGGGGAACATGAGTTGGACATGGGTGGGGGCCTGCTGGCAGGTGCCACACAGTGCTGGGGGGTGGGGGTGGTGGGGAACATGAGTTGGACATGGGTGTGGGCCTGCTGGCAGGGGCCCCACAGTGCTGGGGGGTGGGGGTGGTGGGAGACATGGGTGGGGGCCTGGTGGAGGCTGCCCCTGCACTGCTGGGGGGGTGGGGATGGTGGTAGATATGGGTGGGGGCCTGGTGGAGGCTGCCCCTGGTGGCTGGGGGTGCTGGGAGACATGGGTGGGGGCCTGGTGGAGGCTGCCCCTGGTGGCTGGGCGGTGGGGGTGGTGGGAGACATGGGTGGTGGCCTGCTGGCAGGTGCCCCACAGTGCTGGGGGGTGGGGGTGGTGGGGAACATGAGTTGGACATGGGTGGGGGCCTGCTGGCAGGTGCCCCACAGTGCTGGGGGGTGGGGGTGGTGGGGAACATGAGTTGGACATGGGTGGGGGCCTGCTGCCAGGTGCCCCACAGTGCTGGGGGTGGGGGTGGTGGGGAACATGAGTTGGACATGGGTGGGGGCCTGCTGGCAGGTGCCCCACAGTGCTGGGGGGTGGGGGTGGTGGGGAACATGAGTTGGACATGGGTGGGGGCCTGCTGGCAGGTTCCCCACAGTGCTGGGGGGTGGGGGTGGTGGGGAACATGAGTTGGACATGGGTGGGGGCCTGCTGGCAGGTGCCCCACAGTGCTGGGGGGTGGGGGTGGTGGGGAACATGAGTTGGACATGGGTGGGGCCTGCTTGCAGGTGCCCCACAGTGCTGGGGGGTGGGGGTGGTGGGGAACATGAGTTGGACATGGGTGGGGGCCTGCTGGCAGGTGCCCCACAGTGCTGGGGGAGTGGGGGTGGTGGGAGACATGGGTGTGGGCCTGGTGGAGGCTGCCCCTGGTGGCTGGGGGGTGGGGGTGCTGGGAGACATGGGTGGGGGCCTGGTGGAGGCTGCCCCTGTACTGCTGGGGGGTGGTGGTGCTGGGAGACATGGGTGGGGGCCTGGTGGAGGCTGCCCCTGCACTGCTGGGGGGTGACGGTGCTGGGAGACATGGGTGGGTGCCTGGTGGAGGCTGCCCCTGCACTGCTGGGGGGTGGGGGTGGTGGGAGACATGGGTGGGGGCCTGGTGGAGGGTGCCCCACAGTGCTGGGGGTGGGGGTGGTGGGAGACATGGGTGGGGGCCTGATGGAGGGTGCCCCTGCACTGCTGGGGGGTTCGGGTGGTGAGAGACATGGTTGGGGGCGTGCTGGCAGGTGCCCCACAGTGCTGGGGGGTGGGGGTGGTGGGGAACATGAGTTGGACATGGGTGGGGGCCTGCTGGCAGGTGCCCCACAGTGCTGGGGGGGTGGGGTGGTGGGGAACATGAGTGGGACATGGGTGGGGGCCTGCTGGCAGGTGCCCCACAGTGCTGGGGGTGTGGGGGTGGTGGGAGACATGGGTGGGGGCCTGGTGGAGGCTGCCCCTGGTGGCTGGGGGGTGGGGGTGGTGGGAGACATGGGTGGGGGCCTGGTGGAGGCTGCCCCTGCACTGCTGGGGGGTGGGGTTGGTGGGAGACATGGGTGGGGGCCTGGTGGAGGCTGCCCCTGGTGGCTGGGGGGTGGGGGTGCTGGGAGACATGGGTGGGGGCCTGGTGGAGGCTGCCCCTGGTGGCTGGGGGGTGGGGTTGCTGGAAGACATGGGTGGGGGCCTGGTGGTGTGTGCCCCTGCACTGCTGGGGGGTGGGGGTGGTGGGGAACATGAGTTGGATATGGGTGTGGGCCTGCTGGCAGGTGCCCCACAGTGCTGGGGGGTGGGGGTGGTGGGAGACATGGGTGGGGTCCTGGTGGGGGCTGCCCCTGGTGGCTGGGGGGTGGGGGTGGTGGGAGACATGGGTGCGGGCCTGGTGGAGGGTGCCCCTGCACTGCTGGGGGGTGGGGGTGGTGGGAGACATGGGTGGGGGCCTGGTGGAGGGTGCCCCTGCACTGCTGGGGGTTGGGGGTGGTGGGAGACATGTGTGGGGGCCTGGTGGAGGGTGCCCCTGCACTGCTGGGGGTGGTGGGAGACATGGGTGTGGGCCTGGTGGAGGGTGCCCCTGGTGGCTGGGGGTGCAGGGGGACATGCGTTGGTGGGCAGTAGTGCAAGTTGACATGTGGGTTGGCTGGGGGGCATGGCCATGGTGGATGGGGTGCCTGCAGGACATGTGCAGGGTAGGCCCCTGTGGTGTGAGCCACCTGCAGGGGCCGTGGAGGGTGTAGAGGGAAGACCTGGGAGGACCCACACGTGCAATTCACGTGTGGTGCTCCCCGCGCACCCTGTAATACATGTACCCTGATGAGATTGCGTGTGGAACTTCCCGCGCACCCCTGTAATACACGTACCCTGATGAAATTGCGTGTGGAACTTCCCGCGCACCCCTGGAATATACGTACCCTGCTGATGTTGCGTGTGATACTTCCCCCGCACCCTGAAATACACGTACCCTGATGAGATTGCGTGTGTAACTTCCCGCGCACCCCCGAAATACATGTACCCCGCTCAATCGCATGTGTAACTTCCCGCGCACCCCCGAAATACACGTACCCCGCTCAATCGCATGTGTAACTTCCCGCGCACCCCCGAAATACACGTACCCCGCTCAATCGCGTGTGTAACTTCCCGCGCACCCCCGAAATACACGTACCCCGCTCAATCGCGTGTGTAACTTCCCGCGCGCCCCCGAAATACACGTACCCCGCTCAATCGTGTGTGTAACTTCCCGCGCGCCCCCGAAATACACGTACCCCCGCTCAATCGCATGTGTAACTTCCCGCGCACCCCCGATGTACACGTACCCCGCTCAATCACGTGTGTAACTTCTCGCGCACCCCCGAAATACACATACCCCGCTAGATCACGTGTGTTACTTTCCTTGCACCCCCGCAATACACGTGCCCCGCTCGCACAGGCCCAATTGCTGTATGTTGCCACTTTTGTGATGCGCTGGGACTCTACCGCCTTCCTTCGTGTGGCGGACGTGTTTCAGCTTGTGCGTGTCTTTGGTTGTGCGTGGCTTTGCCCTATTCGATTCCATGAATACGTGTGGTTCGAGTGCGTTCCGTCTGCTTCCCTGCAGTACATCCCCAGTTACGCCCTTATTTTCGCGCGTTGTTCCCCATTCCGCGCGTTACGCCCCGTGTCCCGCCCACTTTCTGGTGTATGCGCCGAGGTTGTGCATTTTCACTGTGCGCGTTGCGCACGCCTTTCGGGATGTTGCAGTGACTTGTGTGCCATGCACGGTTTTGGCGCACATCCCGAGGTAAACACGCGCAGGGACTTCCATGAATCGCACGCGCGTGCGCCTGTTTTTTTGCGCTTGCGCCTGCTTGCGCAAAGATTTTCAACGCACGTTTGTTCCATGAATCGGCCCATAAAATGGGTGATATGGGCAAGCATGCGTGTGTTGCTAATGTATTGAAGTTTCACACCGGATCTGGCAATTAAACGTGCTGTGGAAATGTTTCAAATGTGGTTTTCTTTTGTTTCACAAAAAAACACAGAGAGTGCTGCTCAAATTGCAAATATGTGTTGAAAGTATTATGCAAATCGTCATTAAAAGAAAACTTTGCAACTAAACAGCATTGTAAATGAGTCAAGAGGTGGGACAAACGAGAGTATGATTATTGAGTAGGTTAATGCAGGGTAAGTGTTAGAAACCCTGTTGATATGCATTTATGAAAGAGATGGACATGTGATTATAAAAAATATATGCATACCTGTAATATGTGTTAATAGATGCAGATGTGGATGAATCTGCAAGTGGAAATCTTGGAGAGTTTTACAATAGTATTTGATGCAGATGCTTGGGAATAACAGGAGACCTGCACTCTGAGTGGCGAACAGTACATCTGAAGTGTTGAACCGAGATGACAGAGTTGGATTTAGAGTTCTTGGATGTGATTGGTGGATGGGTGTGTGACTGCTTGACAGTTGCCAATGAGGAAGTACTGCAAAGCGAGAAGTGGAAAGGGAAGAAGGGATGCCCTTTACAATCTAGGCAATCTTTAGCTGCTTATGTGGTCCTCATTTTTTCTCTATAATCTGGTACTTGTACTCCCAACTTTTATAATGGGAAAAGTGGAACTACTAGTGCCAGAATGCAATAAAAAAAATCTAGTACTAGATAAGCACCTATAGATTAGAATGCATCATGTTGGCAAGTATGCATATACTCCAAACATATTAAACTTCCCCACACCAGCTGCCACTTAAAAGTGTACTACACATCTTTCTCAGCTACTTTTCTTCTCTTTTACAAAATGTTACACACAGAGCTTCTATAAATGCACATCCACATGTCTTAACTTTCATGAAAATGCTCCTAAAAACAAACATTTTTAAACATCCAGCAATTTCATTAACTGTTTTTCCCAACAGCTCCTCCTACCTTCATAGATAACAACCTTGCTTACTAAAAGTACATCATCATCACCACATATCCCCATTAACTTTCTTTAATAATTACAGGAAAGAAGGACATTGCCGAAAACAAGAACTGAAAAAAGAATACCCTACACATCCTACATAGAAAGTACATTAATGTACCATGTATATGCATGTCATTACAGCAGCTCAGTTCCACTATATATTACCCCAGACTACTCTTTTCAAACCAACCTTTCTTTCACACTAACCCATTACATTGCAGCATTCACACTCTTCCTATTCCAATCTAAACACCATGATTGCAACTCCCACCCTTTTCCTTAAAACAACACTATGTCCCTACGGATTCAATCACACCAACACTCCCTTACACACAAACCGAACACCATCACACACACACTCTTACTCTTTACTCTCACAACCTTCCCAACAACACTGATTATACCACCTTACAATCCACAATCCAAAAGCACTGTAGCTCTCCATTCACACCCACACACCCATTCACAATGCATATATATTACACAACTTTCAAACCCACACTTTCTCTTTTCCCAATAGACACAACAGAATGCCTACTAAAAAGCAACTCTGTAGAAAAGAAAGAGCAGATGAGAATAAAACCATACCACTCTGCTATGCAGAATCTTGTGCATAGACTATACTATGCAAAAAAGTCCTGGTCCACAACTGCAACATGTAAATACATTTCTCCCATATGGAACAGCCAAACAACTGCTTCAATATATAGAGCATATCCAAAGTAAATACTTTGAAACTGAAGTTGACTTAGAAAATTCAGTAACTTCAGAAAACATCACGAAAACCTCATAAACACTAACAAAGACATACAAAAAGTAATAGCTAAGTTTCAAAACACGAAATACCAGACCAAATATGTCTGTTGTTGCAGAAAATTTCAAAAGAACTGCACAAAAATAGTAGATGTAGCCTACAAATTTGAAGACAATGAAGAATTCAAATGGTTTCAATTAGCTTGATATCAACAGCCAAAACTAAATGCAAAATAACTGACACTTCAACCATTTTCACATACTGCAACACAAAGCTTGACAATAACCAAATGACATCATGTGCTATCACTAATAACTGAGAAATATTCCCACTTAACTTAACTAGTATGAGAGCATTATAATCCAAACAGTAAACCTATTCAAGCTATAATATGCCTTCAACCAAAATCATCCAAATGACCTCGAGTTAATAAAGGGCATCCATGGCAAATTTGCCATTAGATCTCAAAGAAAATGTAGAAACTCTAGGAGTACAACGACCAATAAATCAATCTTTGATTGTACTAGTTAAAGGTGTACCAACAAAAGACAAAAATATTGGTCAACAACTAGTTGACTTAAACACAGATAGACAAGCCCTACAATATCTAAAAGAAAACAATGAATACTACAAAGATAGAAACATATAGGACAACTTAAAAGAAACAACCCAAATAATTCAAGACTCACCAGCAACTGGCCAATTTGAACGTGCAAATACTATTAGTGCAGCCAACATTTTAAACCAGTATAAAATTCACCCACTACACTCCAAAGACAACATTGACGATGCATTAGAAACATATAAAATGCATCAAGCCAAAGAATCCCCAATGAGCATCTGGGGAAAAAGTATAGAAGCATGTTCTTTTCCTCAACCCTTTCCTACAGGAAAAGTAGTAAGAGATGATGGAATGTCCACACAAATGCATCAGAATATGGCTCTTTAGGAATGTATTCTGAAGACCCCATATTCAGTCAGAATGTCGAAAACATTTTCAGCCTCCTCTTCGAAAGTGAACTAGCAATTCTATGTTATGGAGTTGCACACACATTAAAAACAGGTTCTAACTTTTAAATACTTCTGCTACCCAACTGCTTCAAAAGATAAAAGACAAAGATCAATAGGATAATTCATAGAATTTCGCACAAAAGTGGCACACGCGGCTGGCGCATAGTGTGCGCGTGCGAATGTCTGCGCCAGCCGCGTGCGCTAAAATCGATTTCTGCGCACAGCGTATTCGTGGATTTTAGCCTCCAAAACAGGCCGTGGCACAGAGTGGCGCAGCAACCCTGCAGCAGCGTCAGTTACGCCCCCAAGAACGCCCTCGCGCAAGGAAAAGCCATCAAAATTCCCAATTCAGCGCAAAGGGCTGCTCTAACCCTGGACCAGTTTACAGGGCTGCCAAACCGTAAACGCCAAGCGGGGAACGTGTATTACTGGGGTGTGCGTGAAGTTTCACACGCGAAAGGGCCTGTGCGAGTGGGGTACGTGTATTACTGGGGTTCGCGGGAAGTTTCACACGCGATTTCAGCAGGGTACGTGTATTACGGCGTTCGTGGGAAGTTTCACATGCGAAAGGGCCTGTGCGAGTGGGGTACATGTATTACGGGGGTGCGCGGGAAGTTTCACACGCGATTGGCCTGGGTACGTGTATTTCAGGGGTGCGCGGGAAGTTTCACACGCGATTGGCCTGGGTATGTGTATTTCAGGGGTGCGCGGGAACTTTCACACGCGATTGGGCTGGTTACGTTTATTTCAGGGGTGCGCAGGAAGTTTCACACGCGATTGACCTGGGTACGTGTATTTCAGGGGTGAGCGGGAAGTTTCACACGCGATTGGGCTGGTTACGTGTATTTCAGGGGTGCGCGGGAAGTTTCCGTGTTCGGCCTGGGTACGTGTATTTCAGGGGTGCGCGGGAAGTTTCACACGCGATTGGCCTGGGTACGTGTATTTCAGGGGTGCGCGGGAAGTTTCACACGCGATTGGCCTGGGTACGTGTATTTCAGGGGTGCGCGGGAAGTTTCACACGTGATTGGCCTGGGAATGTGTATTCCAGGGGTGCTCGGGAAGTTTCACACGCGATTGGCCTGGATACGTGTATTTCAGGGGTGCGTGGGAAGTTTCACACGCGATTGGCCTGGGTACGTGTATATCAGGGGTGCGCGGGAAGTTTCACACGTGATTGGCCTGGGTACGTGTATTTCAGGGGTACGCGGGAAGTTTCACATGCGATTGGCCTGGGTACATGTATTTCAGGGGTGCGCGGCAAGTTTCACATGCGATTGGCCTGGGTACGTGTATTTCAGGGGTACGCGGGAAGTTTCACACGCGATTGGCCTGGGTATGTGTATTTCAGGGGTTCGCGGGGAGTCCTACACGTGAATTGGCAGTGTGGATCCTCCCAGGTGTCCCCTCTACCCCCTCCGTGGCCCCTGCAGGCAGCCCATACCACAGGGGACTACCCTGCACCCCTGGTCATGTCCCGCAGGCATCCCATCCACCATGGGCATGCCCCCCAGCCAAGCCACATGTCACGTTGCAATATGATCACCAACTCATGTCTCCCAGCACCCCCACCTCCCAGCAGTGCAGGGCACCTGCCAGCAGGCCCCCACTCATGTCCCACACATGTCCCCCTGCACCCCCACCCCCCACCAGTGCAGGGCACCTGCCAGCAGTCCCCCACACATGTCCCCCAGCACCCCCAGCAGTCAGGGGCACCTGCCAGCAGGCCCCCACACATGTCCCCAGCACCCCCACCCCCCAGCAGTGTGGGGCACCTGCCAGCAGTTCCCCACTCATGTCCCACACATGTCCCCCAGCACCCCCACCCCCCAGCAGTCTGGGGCACCTGCCAGCAGGCCCCCACTCATGTCCCCTTGCACCCCCACCCCCCAGCAGTGTGGGGCACCTGCCAGCAGGCCCCCACTCATGTCCCACACATGTCCCCCAGCAGGCCCCCACCCCCCAGAAGTCAGGGGCACCTGCCAGCAGGCCCCCACTCATGTTCCACTCATGTCCCCTTGCAACCCTACCCCCCAGCAGTGCGCAGCACCTGCCAGCAGGCCCCAACACATGTCCCCCAGCACCCCCACCCCCCAGCAGTCAGGGGCACCTGCCAGCAGGCCCCCACACATGTCCCACACATGTCCCCTTGCAGCCCCACCCCCCAGCAGTGTAGGGCACCTGCCAGCAGGCCCCCACTCATGTCCCACACATGTCCCCCAGAACCCCCACCCCCCAGCAGTCAGGGGCACCTGCCAGCAGGCCCCCACTCATGTCCCCTTGCACACCCACCCCCCAACAGTGTGGGGCACCTGCCAGCAGGCCCCCACTCATGTCCCCTTGCACCCCCACCCCCCAGCAGTGTGGGGCACCTGCCAGCAGGCCCCCACTCATGTCCCACTTATGTCCCCTTGCACCCCCACCCCCCAGCAGTGTGGGGCACCTGCCAGCAGGCCCCCACTCATGTCCCACTCATGTCCCCCTGCCCCCAGGTCATGACGATCCTCAATCATGGCCCTTATGGCCAGCCTCCCCAGCCCAAAGATCCGAACAAGGATTGCATCCACCCACATAGAAAAGGCAATTACATGATAAAACCCCAATGGTAAGTATGTAAATGAACACATGTCTGTCACACACACACAATGGTTGCAGGTGAATGTGAAAACCCATATCATGACATGCATGAAACCAATGAGATAATACCACACATCGAAGTATGAAGAAAAAAATGTATTAAACGCAACATGAATGGAATTAAAATCAAACAAACAACAATGGGAATAAAAAAAGAAAAGCTGCATGTCCGTAAAATAATGAAAAACAAGAATTCATACCCAAAGGAAAGGTGTCCAAAGTCACAGTCCAACAAAGAAAATCCAAAAAAAAGAGATGAATCCAATAGTGAACTATATACAGATGAACAATCCACGGTCCATGATCCCAACTGAAGAAATGAAACCTATCAAAAATACTACCTAATGAAAAACTATATACAGAAACGTGGTGCATTGTCCAAGTGCAACCAAAATAAAGAAAAGAAAAGACCAAAGGAAACCTAACACAATCTAACTATTTACAAGGGCAGCGGGCTAGTCCGACGGCTCACTTTTGGATGTCCCGGGCCAGGGCATCATCGAACTCCTGCTCAATGTCCCGGAGGCGGTCCTCTTCCATGGCCCCGAGGGTTCGCAGGGATGACGACATGTTCTCCTCCAACTCCCTGCGAATTGCCTCGAGGCACTCGGCCCACCTCAGGGCCCTCCGCATGGAGTTCTCCGCCCTGACCATCGTGAGCCGTGCCTCTTCTGCCTGCTGCCGCTCCGCATCTATGGCATGGCCTAACCACTGCCACACGGAAGACACTTCCCGTCCTGGGTCCTCCTGCCCTCTGGCTGATGCCTGCCCCTCCGATGACGAAGGCCCCAAGCCATCATGGCTCCCACCTTGTTGCTGCTGCTGCTGTGCCTCTGCCCATGCCCTGGCTCTTGCTGCCTGCACATCCTCCTCCGGCTGGGGTGCAGTTGTTGAGGTGGCCATCCCTGCTGGACGTCCGACTCCCGACTGTGGCAGGGATGTGTCCTCCACCATCCTGGCCGCAGGGTCAGAGGCAGCTCCACAGGGCACCCAGGTGACACATGGGTGGGAAGATGGCACAGAGTACGACTGGCGCATAGGGGGTTCAGTTGAGGAGGGGGTCGGAACAAGGCCCAGCAAACGGAGGAATCCGGCTCTGGTGACCTGTCCCAGTAGGTCGACGTGGTCAACGAGCCATTCTAGACGACATGCAGTCTCCCATGAAAAGACTGCATTTCGCCTCGCATGGCCAGTTGATGCAACGCCACATCACCCAGGACAGGCTAAACCCGGTCCCGGATAGCCACGTCCGCAGGCAGAGGAAGGCCAGTTGTCGTAAGCTCATCACCTGCCTGAAAACGGGTCTGGACGTAGGTATCCCTGCTGGTGCAGGATGATGCAGTCACAGGATCGGGGACAGGATTACACACAGGCACCTCCACGGCAGCCTGTGCTGCCTCCTGTCCCTGCCCCTGCACTGCACCACTAGCACCAGTGAAATCCCCACCTCCAGACCCCGTCTCTGTCCCTTGCACGGCCTCCTCCTCCACCAAACCCCCCACCAACCTGGATGACTCCGTGCCATTTTCCTCCGTCGGGCCCTGTGGGGTCTAAGCTGCCCCTTCTGCTGCTGAGGAGTCCAACTCCGACCTCCACCTCTTGGACCTCCCCTCGGCAGCTGCGACCTGGGAAGCGGCACCGGACTCCTCACTCCCCGACGAGATGAAAACCTGGGAGAGGAGCCGGGCCTTGGGCTCCGGCTGGCGGTGCGATCCCTGCTGCTGTGCTCCACAGCACCCTCTCCGCCCTCTTCATCAGTCGACGCTGCAGACAGGGAGAGATAGGACACAGGCATCAGGGCACTGTACAATGACATGACAGTTGCACATGAGTGTCGTTGTCAAACTTCAGACATGGCATCACAATCCCCAACACACATGTCATTTCAAATCACACACATGAGCTATTCCACAGCCATATTGCAACAGCCAGCACCATCCATATACATACAACAGCATGAGCAGGCAAAGGTGAGCCAGACATCACATGAGACACAGGCAGTGCACTAGACATGCACACACGCCACCACACTTACATGCATGTGTACACCTCCACCAAGTGTCGCAGTGATGAGATCGGCATCCATGTCACATCTGGTAATCAGTCTTCTACAAATCAGTCTCACATGCATCAATGTTGCATGAGAGTTGCACACTTGTCAGATACACATACATGCACATGTACACAGTGCAGATACATGCAGCTGGTCCAACATCCATGTCACCACAACCTTGACAACTGACATACACAGTCATTCAAACATGTGTGCTCACACATCTGCATTTGGCCTGCATGCTTACCCACAAATACACCATCCATGTGTCTCACACATGAAAAGACTCGCATGTGTCAGCCTCACGGCCCTGTACATACAGATCCATACATGGCCCTACAAAACCACATGTGCAACCTGCACACTACTGGCACACCACCACACGCACAGCTTCCAATCAGTATACATGTACACTTACCGCTCGACTCCAGACGGGTGTGCCTCTCAAGGACCTGGACGTGGAGCGCTGGGCATACGCGTTCCAGGACCCTCATTTGGTATTCCGACAGGTGGCCCCGGTGCCCCATAGCATCCTCTGCCTTCAAGAGGCACCGGGCCTTGTTGAGGGTCCTGGACCTGAAGTCCTCCCAGTGCTTCTTGACATGATGGAATTCGCGGACTGCCACCCCCTCCGCGTTGATGGCAGTCACGATGTACGTCCAGATCCTGATCCATCCTTCCTTGTCGGCGTGCGACCTTCCGAAGAGGGCATCATACTGCCCCAGGACTTGCTCCACCAGGACACCAACTTCGGTGGCAGTGAAGCTGGTGGCCCTCTGCCTCTCTGGCTGGGGGTTGCCAGTGCCGCCAGATGGTGTAGTGCTGGACATGGCAACCCCAGAGGCAGGAGTGGGTGGGCAACTGGGTCCTGGGGCTGGGCTGTGGAGCGATGGAATCCCAGTCGAGAGTCTTCGGTTCCAGGAGGGGTGGTCACAGTAACAGCACCCCTGGCTGACGTGCAGGCAGCAAATGGCAGGGCACATGGGCAGCAGGCAATCAGGCAGCAGCAGATGGCAGGTGGGAGCATGCTCGGGGCTCTGGGGGGCAGTAATTCGGCCTTCTGGGCAGGAGCGTGGTCTTCCATGTGTGAACGCGTGGCCAGCTTGATACGGAGTGATTTGGCACATGAAAATCTTGCACGTCAGCGTGTAATTCGAGGAAAGGCCCTTAGTGCATAAGCGCGTCAGCGCACGTACGCGATTTCATTGGACCAAAGGCCCTTAGCACGTAAGCGCGTCTGTGACGTGACGCGCGCGGGTGTTTCCCTGATAGCACGTGATGACAGAGCACACGTGGAAAAGCTGCACGTCCGAATGTCAGTGCGTGTAATTGGAGGAAAGGGCGCTTACACGCATAAGTGACGTGTACATGTGGGCCGGTTTAAAAGGTACGTGTAGGATGCCATTTCCTTGTACGTGCTTTTTGTGGAGATCGAGTGGGTGGATTCTGTACTTCTTGTCGGTTCATACGCGATTACGTCACAGCGTTTCAAGTTCGTACTCCCTGTTATCTCTGACAGCTTTCATTTTTCTACTTTTTTTGGGCCTGTTTCCTCAAACAGTGTTCACTTCTCCTTTTGTCCTGTCTCCTCAGACAGCGTACAATTCTTCTTTTGGCGGGGGTGTTGCCAACGCGCACACGCGCATATTTTTCAAGTTCTTTTTCCAGGCAGAAAGTGAGTTCCGCACGTACTTAGCAACTGTGCTTGCCCCGTGTATCGCATACCCCTTCAGAGGTCATTGTAGGCTGCGAGTATCACGCGTACGCTTATTTTTGTGTTTCTGGGTGCCACAGCGTAGTGCGGGTTCATTTTTCCACGCACGTGGTCTACGAGGGGTTGCGTGCACGTTTATTTTGGTTTTTGGGCTGCCTGTGCGTTGTGTGACCCGTCATCTTTCCCCAGGGGGTCACAGACAGCCTTGTTAGAGCACTAGGGTAAGAATTCCATCTAGTACCCTATCCCTTTGACCCCCAATTGCCCAGGACAATAGTTTACTGCTCCTCCCATACGCACAACAACATCAGTGCCATGGTTGGGAGGCGACCAAGCGGTAAGGGAGGCAAAGGTGGCCGACCTTCAAAAGGTGGACGTGGTGTGCGCGGTAGGGGACGTGGCCGGGATTTGCAGGGTACCCCTATACCCCCATGTGTGGAGGACCAATCAGGGACACCCATGCCCCCGCCCATGGTTGAGGGAAACATGGCTGAGACCATCCCAGCTCAGCCCTTGTTGGACCAGCACATTGTGGCACCTGACCTGGCACAGGATGACTCCCTGGCTGACTTCCAGGTCAGCAAGTCTAAGCCACGTGTGGCGGTGCAAGTTGTCACCAAGCCACGTGGATCTGGGGCAGCTATGTCATCTGCTGCCCCAAGTATGCAGGGTGGTGAGGCTGCAGGGGCAGCTGCTGCTCCATCCGCCCCAGCTCTGACTCTCCCAGCCAGGACAGTGTCAGTCCTGGTCCATCATACTGATGTCAACCTTGCCAACATCACACTTCAGACAATGCCTGCACCAAGTCCTATGGTCAATGTGCATTCGCACACCCCAACAACCCAGTCCACCGGTGATTCTGCCCCTACTGACCAGAGCGGCGTTAGCCACTCTGGCTCCGTTCCACCTTCTAAAAAGAGGAAGAAGGGTGCTCTGGCACGACAGGCTGAGACCCCAGGCACGGCTACACACTCCAGTACCTCAAGGAAGCCTTGCTTCAATGATTCAGGACGTGATGCACTTGTGAGCTATGTGTTGGCACATAGCCACGAAATGGTGGTGAATGCAGGGTCCAAAACCACACCTGGTCAACGTAAGGCACACTGGCAGACCATCGCCAACCACATAAGTGCCCTTGGATTTGTGAGGCGCTCAGCTGATGATTGCTACAAGCGGTGGAACGACCTGAAACGTAGAGCAAAGAACAAGCTGGCCTCAAGTCATGCCGCTACTCTGGTGACTGGCGGTGGGTCTCCACAAGAGGACAACAAACTCACTGAACATGAGTCTGTTGCTGGGACCTTCGTCACAGAGGAACAGATCCGAGGTGTGGGAGAACTACCCGATTATGACACATTGTCCGGTGAGTGCCCATGCGTGTGTGTGTAATGCATGTGTATGTTGTTTGGGTGCCGGGTTCTGATTGAGTGGTAGGTGAGGGTGTGCGTGACTGAGTAGTATGGTTCACCCATGTGCTTCATCCAAAACATTCTGCGGCCTTGAATTTGGGTGTGACACTATCCCTTCTGCCCACAGTAGTAATTTGGTGCAACATTACGGCAGTTGCCTTTGAGGTGGCATCCTGCAACAACATTGTTTGTATTTTTCAGTGTTCTTTCAGGCTAATTGTTTCAATTCTCACACTTTTGCAACATATTCCTCAGCCCTATTGTGACATATGTGACATGCTTCTGTCATTGAAGAACCCCACATTGTGTCACCTTGGTAGTTGAATGATTTGGCCATTCAGGCTGAATGAGTATTGTCCTGATCACATGATGTTTTTGGGCCTGTTTGAATGTGGAACATGCTAGTTGTTTCCTGTCATGTTGAAGTGCACAACCATTGATGTGTACATGGCCCTGCAATCACTGTATTTTTGTACACTGGATGTGTTGCAGTGTGTGGCACATGGCGTATCTTTTCACACTATGTGGCATTTTTCATCTCTTCATGTCCATCTCACATGGGTGGGTGACAGTACTCATTCACTGACATATAGATGCACTTGTGGAATGTACCATGGCTATCGGGTTCTACGTTATTTCGCCGACCCATTTTTCAACGTGGGACTTTTCATCGTCAGAATTTTCATCGCCAAAAACCCTGTTTTTTGTTTTTTTTTATTATGGGGGGGTTCCCCACCAGAGCCCCCCTTACTATTATAATCATACCCCAACCCGTACAAAACACCCTCCAAAATAAAACATTGAAAAAACTGGGTTTTTGGCGATGAAAATTCTGACGATGAAAAATCCCACGTTGAAAAACAGGTCTGCGAAATGCGTGTATACCGGCTATGGTACATGCCATCTGTGTGATGGCATGTGTCATTTATGTGTATAGGACATGCCACTATCAGGCCAATATGTGATGGCAGTGCTACCCAGCATGCAGCAAATGTGTTGCTCTTCCATCTTGGTGTCATCAGTGACTGACTTTTGCCTCCCCTTCCAACTCTGTGACAGTGCATGCATGGGAGGGTTATAGTCATGTGGGACATGTGGGACATGTGTAAATCATGTACTGGTTCTGTAGCTTGTCAGGCCTATTTGTGTGCTATGGTGCTAATGCCTGTTTCCATTTTTTGTCTTTCATGTTTTTGCAGGGGATGACGCACTTGATGCTGTTGAGGTTGAGGAGATGGTGCAGACCCAGGAGGAACCTGAGGCACAACCGGCACCAGTGGGGGACGTGGTGTGGTGGTGGGTGAGAACCCACTCTTGCTGCAGACGATTCTGTCAAGGAGTGTCTCTGGGTGCACCTCCCCAGACCTCTATTCAGGTGCTGATTCGGATGATGAGACCTATGTGGCATCGCAGGTAAGTGTTTCTGGAAGGGGTTCTGTTCTGTCCAACCCACCTGCACCAGGGGTAGAACCCTCTATGGGGATGTCAGTGTTGGTTAGTCAGCCTTTGGCGATTACGGGTGGAGGGTCACACTCCACAACATCTGATCCTGTTCCTGGGCCAGCAGATCAGAGGGGGAATGCAGTCCTGCAGCCTCAGGCAGTGCCGGCACAGCAAGGCGCAGATCGCCTTGCCCCAAACAGGTGTGGTGCCCGCCGACGTGGTGGCCGTACGCCACCAGGCAATACCGCATGGGAACAATCCATGTACGGTATGGCAACCCAACAGGCAGCATCAGTTGTGATGATGGCTCAAGCAATGGAGAGGGTGGCCACTTCCATTGTCCCCCCTGAAAGGCAAACAGCAGGCAACAGACTCCATTTATCAATCACACAGGGAGGACATGTTGGCGTCCAACAGGGACAGACGGGCGGCACTGGAGACTCTAAGCCAATCAATATCAATAGAGTCCCAGGGCCACAGGGAAGCCCTGAGGGTAGAACTCCCAACTCAGGGAGACTCTTGTTGACCTTGAGACTTCCACTAACTTGAGAACAGAACAACAGCTGGAGCGGCTCACATGTTCGCTCTCAGCTGAGATGCAGGCAACTCGGGAGGAGATCCGGGCATCACGTCAGGTGCTGCATGGGGATCTCCGCACTACAATCCTCCAGAACGAGACCTTCCACACCTGCATGCTTGCTGCCATGGAGGAAAATACCAGGGCTTTGCGTGGGCTGCCTCCCATAGCACCACCACCGCCTGATGCATCAGCAGAGGGTCATGAGAGCGACGGCAGCAGTTCTCCCACATTGGCATAGCCGTGCAGGCCAGGAGCCCATGGAGGTGTTTTTTTTCCCAACATCCACACAGGTGGCTGTTGGTGCGCACCCTGTCCTCGAACCTCCTGGGTGGCCTCCCCACCTCAGCCCCCACATGGCCATTTTTTGATTTTTCTTTTGATTTTTGATTTTTGATTTTTTTTTTAACAGTGTGTTGCCTTGTGTGGCACCCGTGGGTATCCACTGTAATCCGGCTGGGCACATGCAGGCTTGCCTTGAGTTTGGGTTTGATGCTTGGGTTCGTGAGACACACACCCCTCCTGCTTCCCGTTTCCATGGGCTTGCAAAGGGTGTGACCAAGTGACAGTGATGTACACAGTGATGTTGGGCTCCCATGAGCTGTGAGGGCAGTCTGTAGTCAATACTGTGTAGACATTCCTTGTGTATATTGTTGTTGTATTGTACACTGCATGAGATGGAGTTCATGTTGTATGCAGTACACAGACAAGTTTTGAAGCCTGCAATACTACAGTTGGAAGGGGGCGATGTGGTGGCATATTCAGGTTGTAAGACTACGACTACTTTAACTTAGTACTGTCATGTTTTAGTTGTGTTTGTGCTTGTGTAGCTGCATTGTATTGTTGGTAAGTATTTGGTCAAGTGTGTTGTTAGTTCAACATTACTAGGAGCATATTGTGTGTGGCCAGTTTCCATTAGGGACACTGTACTTTGTGACACTTGTGTCAGGTTTTCGGGATTGCTTTGTTTGCTCTCACATAGCATGACATGCCATGGTGTGTTGGGTGGCGGTGCTGGGGAGGGGTTGGGTGACATGGCACTGTTCTCATGTTGTATTTTGCAAGGGGGTAATGCATTTAGCAGCATATGTGTCTTTTGATGACACAGCATTGGTGGTGTTTCTGTAGGTAGGGATGCACACATTGTGACACTTCCAGGTGACCAATCTCAGGCTGGTATGGTTGTGACAGTTGACTGTCCCTTATGTCATCATCATTGATTGTCAGCTGGTATGTGGCAGGGCTTTGTGCACTCCACAGGGGTGTGATTCTAAGTGAAGTAATTAGCCACCAGCTGTGTTCGGGCTGCCTCACCCCGTGCCCGTTCCCCTCCCATGCGCAGCGAGCGTGCATGTGGTTGGGGATGTGGGGGCACCACCATGTCTACCGGCAGGCCCCGGCGTGTTGCAATGTTGTGCAGGACACATGCTGCCACTATGATCCTGCACACTACTGGGGGAGCGTATAACAATTTCACGCCAGAACGGTCAAGGGAGCGAAAGCGTGACTTGAGCACTCCGAATGTGCGCTCCACTATGCCCGGGGTTGCAATATGGGCTGTGTTGTATCTTACCTCGGGTGGCGTGGTGGGGTTCCGAATTGGCATCATCATGTGGTTGCTCAGAGGGTAGGCACTGTCCCCTGGGGAGGTGGTGATGGGTATCATTAGTGGGGTTGTGACATTACTCAGTATCTGGCATGCATGCATGTGCTGTGGCATTTATACTCACCAAGCAGCCGAGTATCGCCATGCCGCCCAGCTTCTAGGTCCCGGTTTAGGGTTGACATTCTGTAAATGAAACTGTCATGGGTGGACCCTGGAAAGTTGGCATATACTGAGGTGATGATTCCCTTGGCATCACATACTACCTGTATGTTGATGGAATGCCAGTGCTTGCGGTTTCTATAGATGTGCTCTGATTCCCTGGGGGGACGTAGGGCCACATGGGTGCAATCAATGGCACCTAGGACTTTGGGGAATTGTGCCACCCCGTAGAAATCCTGGACGGCAGCCTGCCTTTCTGCAGGTGTTCTGGGCAGGTATATGTGGCTGCAGACTGATGGCCATGCACTCATGATGGCCAAGACCTGGTGTAGGCAGTGTGACTGCGTGGCCTGTGACACCCCCCCCATTATGGCACTTGTCTGCTGAAATTATCCGGTGGCCAAAAAGTGCAGTACATTGAGGACCTTCTCCAGGGGGCTGAGTGCTTGGGAGCAGAGCGTGGGTGATGTGAGGTCATCCTCCCACTCACTGACCAGGTTGAGTATTATGTGAGGTGGAAACCTGTACCTCCCATACACCTGGTCATCAGGCATGCCAAAAATGCTGGTTCTGGGTGTGAAAATTCTGGGCCTGACAATCCTCCTCCTCCTCCTTCAGTATCCCACGACCACTGATGCTAGGAACGGTATGTTCATCCTGGCGTCTGAGCTTCCTTGTTGTTTGCGCGCACTTTTATGCTGCGCGGGTCCACGTACGCCTGCTTCCTGCTGGCATACGTGTTTCTGGATTAGCGCGTCTTTTTTGGCGCGTGCGTGTGGGCATTCCGGGCATTTGCCTCCTGTACTTCCCCGCCCACCCCAGTAATACATGCTGGAGTGGGCGGGCCCAATCGCATGTAAAACTTCCCGCGAGCCCCTGAAGTAAACGTACCCCGCTCACCCAGGCACAATCGCGTGTGAAACTTCCGCGCACCCCCAAAATACATGCTATTTTTGACACAGCGGGTGTCCGTGTTTGTCGCGTACCCCTTTGCATGTCATTTGTCCTAGAGGGTTGTTAGGCGGAAACCTGTGCAGTTCCCTCTGGGACCACTGCAAAAGATTTAGGACTACAGGTGTTTGGCGGTGAACCCACTTGGTAGCAGTCTGTACCACACAGATTCACTTGGTAGCTGTGGCTGAGCAGTCAGAATTCCCTCAAGAAGAGTTGAGCAGTATGAGGAGTATACAAAATAGGGCAATTCTTCCCAGCAAGACAAGCAAACACGCACCGAGGCTTAGTGTAAAGATATTAAGGTATTTATTTATAACAAAACATCTATGAAAAACACTATGGCAAATTCACGGCAAACAAATCAAACACAATTACTCTACGAAGAAGAACGATCAATCCCCCTAGCAATATTTCGACAAGTCTAGGTTCTACCGGTACTACTTATTTTCAGACAGAGGTGTATACCTCAACCTAGGTGACACTCTAATATTAGTTAGGACGGGAGGGAAAAAGATAGGCAGGTTATGAAATCAACACAGTTCAATCCTTCGTGGATAAAATGCAAGGCAGGAAGGCAAGAATCACAATAGATCGTAAAGAGGCCAGGCCCACTCGGAGAGAGGCAAGGCGCGATGTCCCAAAAAGTCTCTAGTGGAGATGCATTCAAGTCTTTGTAGCAAATTGTTATCGGCAGATTGAATCAGTTCAGAACAATAAATGAGAAAAGCTTGGAGGCGACCCAACGGAACGGAGAGGATTAGGACACCTCACTCGAACCGATCGAAAGGGAAGCCAGGCGGACACGGTACCTTGTTGTGGAGGGCAGCTCCGGTGGGGGCAGTTGTTCCTGGTGGTGGATGCACGTCGGGTCTTTGCCAAGAGTAGAGATGTTCTCGTCGTCGAAGAAAAGTGAAGTCCGATGCACCACCAGGGAAGAGACCAGGCGCGGAGTGCTCCGTCACAAGGCACCACCTTTTGGTCGCGGTACAGGGGTAGTGGCTATCCGGTTGCCGAGGTGCTCTGCACGCGGGCAATTCGACCACTGCGTCCTGAGGCGAATAAAAAGCAAAGGGGACTGGTTGTTCCCACCAGTCAGGGTAAGAGACTCTCCAGCAGGGAGATCTCCTCTGTCGTCGGGAAGTGGTGAGTCGGTTCCGCAGGGCTCAACCGGAGGTGTCGTCATGCAGGTCAGCTCAGCGTTACCCTCGTCGGATTCTTAGGTCATGTGGCGACTTCCGAAGATCCAGTCCCAAAAGCCCTGCTTTTATGCAGAAACCCCCATTCATTCAGCCTAGCTGTCAATCAACACATGCTAAGTGGTGAGCGGGAAGGCTCACCACTTGGGCCTATCACTCCAGAGTGCGACCGGAGTTGGCAAGGCAACTCGGTCCAGGGTGCCTAAACCCCCTCCCACACCCCTGTGGTAACCCAGACAGAATGGCACCACTTTGGAGGGTCTCTGTACAGAGCCCGCCAAAAGTGGAACAAAGGGCTCGACCTTTGGTTTAGGAGTCACAGAGACGAACACAGACGCCATTTTACAAACCGAGTTCTGGCAGAAAATACCATCCGATAAATTTATTTAAGATAAGTAGATCGGTGGTACGTTAGAGATTAACGAGAAAAAGTATCAATCTCCAACAATGGGATGAATCCCATAGGGTTATGTTCGGGGTCGAACATAACAAGTAGTTTCCACTGCCACCAGCCAAAACTCGACGAGGGGGGACGGGACAGTGCCCCCTCGAGTAACAGATCCAGGAGTAATCGAATTACCCCTACTAGTACATCCACAATAAGATGGTTTGTACTAGTTCTGTTAGTAAATTTAGGTCTAGTAAAGCCAATGGTGACTTTACATGCCCGGGGAGACAGTAGTCAGTCCCCGGGTATGGAGTCTATGGTGGAGGTCCGCTAGGACGCCCCAGTGTTACGGCACGGAGGGTGCGGTGTAACACGCATAGAAAAACATATGAGACCCTATGGAGTAAAAGACCCCATAGAACACATTGACATTCAAAGGAATTACACACATTCATGTCCAAGATTGGGAGGAAAAGAGTCTCACTCTTGGCAGGATGGAAAAAAAACAAACTCCCGAAATCCAGCAAAGCTGCTTGGGCACTCACTAGGTTAGGAAATTCAGCCTAAACAGAGAATTCTCCCTAACAAGGGTCACAGTATGGGACATTCATCAGAGCTGTATATACGTGCTTTTTGTTAGCGCACATTTTTTTAATGCGCAGGGACGCTACCACCTGCCTTCGTGTGGCGGACATGTGTTGATGTACAAAGTTGACTTTTGGTTTGTGTCTTGAGATCGCCATTTCACTGCTGGGGGTGGGGGTGCAAGGGGACATGAGTGGGACATGAGTGGGGGCCTGCTGGCAGGTGCCCTGCACTGCTGGCGGGTGGGGGTGCAAGGGGACATGAGTGGGATATGAGTGGGGGCCTGCTGGCAGGTGCCTTGCACTACTGGGGGGTGGGTGTGCAAGGGGACATGAGTGGGGGCCTGCTGGCAGGTGCCCTGCACTTCTGGTGGGTGGGGGTGCAAGGGGACATGAGTGGGACATGAGCGGGGACTGCTGGCAGGTGCCCTGCACTGCTGGGGTGTGGGGGTGCAAGGGGACATGAGTGGGACATGAGTGGGGGCCTGCTGGCAGGTGCCCTGCACTGCTGGGTGGTGGGTGTGCAAGGGGACATGAGTGGGGGCCTGCTGGCAGGTTCCCTGCACTGCTGGGGGGTGGATGTGCAAGGGGACATGAGTGGGGGCCTGCTGGCAGGTGCCCTGCACTGCTGGGGGGTGGGTGTGCAAGGGGACATGAGTGGGACATGAGTGGGGGCCTGCTGGCAGGTGCCCTGCACTGCTGGGGGTGAGGGTGCAAGGGGGTATGAGTGGGACATGAGTGGGGGCCTGCTGGCAGGTGCCCTGCACTGCTGGGTGGTGGGTGTGCAAGGGGACATGAGTGGGGGCCTGCTGGCAGGTGTCCCTCAGTGCTGGGGGGTGGGGGTGCTGGGGGATATGAGTGGGGACCTGCTGGCAGGTGCCCTGCACTGCTGGGGGGTGGGGGTGCAAGGGGACATGAGTGGGGGCCTGCTGGCAGGTGCCCTGCACTGCTGGGGGGTGGGGGTGCAAGGGTACATGAGTGGGACATGAGTGGGGGCCTGCTGGCAGGTGCCCTGCACTGCTGGGGGGTGGGGGTGCTGGGGGACATGAGTGGGGGCCTGCTGGCAGGTGCCCCTCAGTGCTGGGGGGTGGGGGTGCTGGGGGACATGAGTGGGGGCCTGCTGGCAGGTGCCCCTCAGTGCTGGGGAGTGGGGGTGCTGGGGGACATGAGTGGGGGCCTGCTGGCAGGTGCCCTGCACTGCTGGGGGGTGGGGGTGCAAGGTGACATGAGTGGGACATGAGTGGGGGCCTGCTGGCAGGTGCCCTGCACTGCTGGGGGGTGGCAGTGCAAGGGGACATGAGTGGGACATGAGTGAGGGCCTGCTGGCAGGTGCCCTGCACTGCTGGGTGGTGGGTGTGTAAGGGGACATGAGTGGGGGCCTACAGGCAGGTGCCCTGCACTGCTGGGGGTGGGTGTGTAAGGGGACATGAGTGGGAACTGAGTGGGGGCCTGCTGGCAGGTGCCCTGCACTGCTGGGGGCTGGGTGAGCAAGGGGACATGAGTGGGGGCCTGCTGGCAGATGCCCTGCACTGCTAGGGGGTGGGGGTGCAAGGGGACATGAGTGGGGGCCTGCTGGCAGGTGCCCTGCACTGCTGGGTGGTGGGTGTGCAAGGGGACATGAGTGGGGGCCTACAGGCAGGTGCCCTGCACTGCTGGGGGTGGGTGTGCAAGGGGACATGAGTGGGACATGAGTTGGGGCCTGCTGGCAGGTGCCCCTCAGTGCTGGGTGGTGCAGGTGCTGGGGGACATGAGTGGGGGCCTGCTGGCAGGTGCCCCTCAGTGCTGGGTGGTGCAGGTGCTGGGGGACATGAGTGGGGGCCTGCTGGCAGGTGCCCCTTAGTGATGGGGGTGGGTATGCAAGGGGACCTGAGTGGGGGCCTGCTGGCAGGTGCCCTGCACTGCTGGGGGCTGAGTGAGCAAGGGGACATGAGTGGGGGCCTGCTGGCAGGTGCCCTGCACTGCTAGGGGGTGGGGGTGCAAGGGGACATGAGTGGGGGCCTGCTGGCAGGTGCCCTGCACTGCTGGGGGGTGGGGGTGCAAGGGGACATGAGTGGGGTCTGCTGGCAGGTGCCCCTCAGTGCTGAGTCGTGGGGGTGCTGGGGGACATGAGTGGGGGCCTGCTGGCAGGTGCCCCTCAGTGCTGGGGGTGGGGGTGCTGGGGGACATGAGTGGGGGCCTTCCGGTAGGTGCCCTGCACTGCTGGGGGGTAGGGGTGCAACGGGACATGAGTGGGGGCCTGCTGGCAGGTGCCCTGCACTGCTGGGGGGTGGGGGTGCAAGGGGACATGGATGGGACATGATTTGGGGCCTGCTGGCAGGTGCCCTGCACTGCTGGTTGGTGGGGGTGCTGGGGGACATGAGCGGGGGCCTGCTGGCAGGTGCTCCTCAGTGCTGGGGGGTGGGGGTACAGGGGGACATGAGTGGGGGCCTGCTGGCAGGTGCCACTCAGTGCTGGGTGTGGGGGTGCTGGGGGACATGCGTGGGGGCCTTCTGGCAGGTGCCCTGCACTGCTGGGGGGTGGGGGTGCAAGGGGACATGAGTGGGACATGAGTGGGGGCCTGCTGGCAGGTGCTCCTGACTGCTGGGGGGTGGGGGTGCAAGGGGACATGAGTGGGACATGAGTGGGGGCCTGCTGGCAGGTGCCCTGCACTGCTGGGGGGTGGGGGTGCAAGGGGACATGAGTGGGACATGAGTGGGGGCCTGCTGGCAGGTGCCCTGCACTGCTGGGGGGTGGGGGTGCAAGGGGACATGAGTGGGGGCCTGCTGGCAGGTGCCCCTCAGTGCTGGGGGGTGAGGGTGGAGGGGGTCATGCATTAGTGATCAGTAGTGCAAGCGGACATGTGGCTTGCCTGGGGGGCATGCCCATGGTGGATATGCTGCCTGAGGGACATGACCAGAGGTGCAGGGTAGTGGTATGGGCTCCCTGCAGGGGCTGTGGAGGGTATAGAGGGAACACCTGGGAGGACCCACACTGCCAATTCACGTGTAGGACTCCCCTGCACCCCAGATATACACGTTCCCCAGTCGCACAGGGCCTGTCGCATGAGAAACTTCCTGCACACCCCCGAAATACACGTACCCCACTCGCTCAGGGCCAATCGCGTGTGAAACTTCCTGCGAACCCAAGAAATACACGTACCCTGCTGGAATCGCGTGTGAAACTTTCCGCAAATCCCAGAAATACACGTACCCTGCTGGAATCGCGTGTGAAACTTCCCGCGAATCCCAGAAATACACGTACCCTGCTGAAATCGCGTGTGAAACTTCCCGCGCACCCCAGAAATACACGTACCCCGCTCGCCCAAGGCCAATCGTGTGTGAAACTTCCCACGAACCCCAGATTTACACGTACCCAGGCCAATCGGGTGTGAAACTTCACGCGAACCCCAGGAATACACGCACCCCACTCGCACAGGGCCTATCGCGTGTGAGACTTCCCGCGAACCCCAGATTTACACGTACCCAGGCCAATCACGTGTGCAACTTTACGCGAACCCCAGGAATACACGCACCCCACTCGCACAGGGCCTATCGTGTGTGAAACTTCCCACGAACCCCAAATTTACACGCACCCCGCTCGCCCTAGCCCAATCTGGTGTGAAACTTACCGCACCCCCCGAAATACATGCTATTTTTGACACAGCGGCTGTCCGTGTTTGTCGCGTACCCCTTTGCACGTCATTTGTCCTAGAGGGCCACAGTATGGGACAATCATCATAGCTGTATATGCGTGCTTTTTGTTAGCGCACATTTTGGCGCACATTTTTTTCATGCGCATGGACGCTACTGCCTGCCTTCGTGTGGCGGACGTGTTTAGGCCTGTGCGCGTCTTCGCCTGTGCGCTGGTTTGCCCTATTCGATTCCATGAATACGTGTTGTAGGCGAGCGTGTGGGCGTTCCGCGCACTTGCCTCCTGTACTTCCCCCGTGATGCCCACATTTTCACGCATTGTTCCCCATTCCGCGTGTCACGCCCCGCGTTACGCCTACTTTTGTTATGTGCGCTTTCGATGTGGCCATAGCGCACGCCGTTAGATGACCTGTGCGCCGGCGGGCGCCATGCAGATTTTCAGAGCACATCCCAGATTTTACTCGCGCAAGGACTTCCATGAATCGATGTGCGCGGGTTTTGCTGCGATTTTCGCACTTGCACTGCGATTTTCGCACTTGCACTGCGATTTGCACGGTTTTGCATGCTTGCGCAGGAATTTTCAGCGCACATTAATTCCATGAATCGGGCTGCAAGTTTTGTAGTCAAGTATCAAACATGTGCATGGTACAGAAGAATGCTGGTTCTGACGTCACACTGATGTACGTTGTATGCCAAGGAACCTAGGCCCACAAACATGGTTTGTTACTTTAGATGTGCAGAGTATGCATGCACTGACTTGTACAATGTCTTACGCACAGCAAACCAAAATAAAGATGGTATAGATATAAATAAAATAAGACCAGGAAAACTCTATTCGCTTGACTCTGTCAAAGTATCAAGGTACTTTCACCATTGCTAAAACTACCCATACGGTCAGACTCTTGCAACTATTCTTTTAGAGAACAGACTGTCAATCCAGAGGAGCACGACACATCCACATATTTTGTGGATAAAAGATTATCCTAAATTTGACCATGATAGTGATGCCACTGTTTTACAGTTTCTTGAAAAATACATTACCTGCTACATCCCTTCAGAAACCACAGATAGTGACCTTCACACACAAATCATACACTTCCAAAAACATATGTGTGGCTAATACCGCCAACATACATATAAAAACAAGGCAAATATTACATGCAACATCGCTTTGGCTTCCCTAGACCAGTTTTCAAAAATGTACAAATAAATATTTAATGTCTTCTGTTAAACACAGTGTAAAACGTTAATCCCCTTAAAATACATCATTGATTTAAATGCAATCATTGCCCTCTTGTGGAATGCAAACATGGACATACAGTACATTGCAGACAATTCCACTGCAGTTGCAAGATATGTCACAGCCTATCTCACCAAAGCTGAGAAAGCAGAACTAAAAGACCTCTAGGGTGACATATCATCTGACAAAACACTATCATAAAAATTGTACAGCTGCAGTATGAAAATGCTCTCCCATAGAGAATGCGGGTGCTACGATGCTCCAGACCGTTTAATAGGTACAGCCTTATATGGCAAATCTGAACACATTGTGTGGCTGAACCTTGGTCCAGCTTCTTCCCGAAAAAGAGTACTAAAATCCTTCCACAAGATAGAAACCATAACCACAAATGATCCCAACAGGCAGGACATTTAAAAAAACTATTTAATTGACACATACTACCCAAACATAAGTACTCCTTGGAAAACATGTGTCTGTACAACACTGCCAAAAAACTGCACCTCCAAATACAATGAAACACCAAATGAGACAACTGGCAAATATTCAGTCTCAACTTGTGAAGGAAGCCTAGTGAAACTCACCAAACCCAGTCTAATTAATCATATACAGTTGTCATGTAAATCTCCACAGCGTAGTTGTCATGTAAATCTCCACAACATAGAGAACTAGAGAACTACATTACATGGCCCTACTCCAACATTTTAAACCTTGGAGAAAAGAATTATTAGGTAATTATGACTAATTTGATGCTCCATTCAAAGCAAGTGAAAGCAGTATAACAAATGACAATTTCAAACAATGAAAAGACATGTTCGACAATGAACGCCAACAAGAGGTAGATATTAAAGCTCAACATAAATAAATCCACTCCTGAGGGCAGTCAATGTTCCCTTACACGAAGCCAAGCACCACTTGGAGAACCACTCATTTTAAATGAAGCAGAAATAGCCATGACTGAGGTAGAAAATACCATGTATCAATATACAAAATCTGAGGAAGACTTTTCAGTGCTCGAATCACAGTTATTAGATTAACAACTCACCATTAATCTAGAAGTCACTCAGGACATTGAACATGGTTTTAAACATGAAACTAAAACATGTAGCTGTACAAAATTATGAACCTCTTCTCCTGTATGTAAGTGAGAAGCTTATTCAGGTAAAACACTCTTCATTAAAATAATCAGCACATGTCTACAAAACCTAACAAACAACAACCTTCCAGCTGTAGTAACAGTCCCCATAGGTTTGTAAACCTTCCACATATGAGGTGCAACTTTACATTGGTTACTGCTCCTGTTATGTAATGTTATTTTATTTATAAAGCACCAAACCCTTAGGGCGTCCACGCGCTGAACAGAGGAACAGAGATATGAGGTGGAATCCAACATCTCATATTATTTTACATAAACGGCCTTGTCTTGAGTGGTTTCCTGAAAGAAACATGATTTTCCTCCTTCCGGAGTGATTCTGACAACTCGTTCCATGCCCGTGCCACCAGAACCAGGAAAGAGCAGCCCTTTGCCCGGACTCTTTTAACACGATCCACTCTGAGGAGACAAGCCTTAGTAGATCGGAGGTCCTTAGTGGGAAGATAGGTGACTACCCTTTCTTTGAGGTACTGGGGAGCGGCCCCGAAGATACATTCTTGACCTAGGGTGAATAACTTAAACAAGACCCTGGCTGGTATCTATAGCCAGTTCAGCTATTTTCGGGCTGTGGACACTGATTCTCTCCACGCCATTTAGTGGACTATGCATACAGCAGCATTTTGGATTTTCTGTAGTTTTTTAATAGCATTTTTGCTGGCACCTCCCAGCAGGGAGTTGCAATAGTCCAGGTGAGGAAATATAACAGCCTGCGCTAGCTTTGCCCGGTTATCTTTAGTGATCATGGTGCCAACCAATTTTAACACTCTAAGGTAGTAATATGTGGGCATCTGCATTCAGGTTGGCCTCCATGTATGTACCAAGGGTCTTCACCTTGGTGGCCACTACAATCCGGCTGCACTCAATCAGAAAGCTAGTGAAAGTCTGATCAAGACCTTCCCTGGTTTGTTTAGGCCCATAAATCATCAACTCTGTAATCCCGGTATTCAAACATAAACAATTTGATGACATCCAGTTTTTTATAACCAGGTATTTGTTGTTAAGCTTCTCCTGGTCCGTTGCATGTTTCCGACTGATTTCCATAGACAACTGAACATCGTCTGCATAGTTAGTAAAGAAAAGACCTAGGGGCCGATTCATGGAACAAATGTGCGCTGAAAAAAGTGGCGCAAGCTGGCACAAGCAGGCGCAAGCGTGAAAAAGGAAGCGCACGCGCGTGCGATTCATGGAAGTCTCTGCGCGTGTTTTTCTCGGTATGTGCGCCAAACCCGTGCGTGACACACACGGGCGCACACGTCATTGCAACATCCCGAACGCCGTGTGCGACACGCACAGGGAAAGTGCACAACATCTCCGCACATACCAAAAAGGGGGCGGGAAACGGGGCGTAATGTACGGAATGGGGAACAACGCGTGAAAAAGAAGGCGTAACTGGGGAAGTACTGCAGGGAAATACATGCAACGCCCACACGCACGCGAACAACTCGTATTCATGGATTTCAATACCGGAAACAAGCGCACGCTAAAAGACGCGCACAGGTGTCAACACGTCTGCCACAGGAAGGCAGGCGGAAGCATCCCCGCGCACAGTATAAAAGCGCGCACAAACAACAAACACGTACATACCGCTACGATGAATGCCCCATTTGTCACAGCACTGATCGTGGGACACCGCAGGAGGAGGAGAATAGCCAGGGCCTGCATTTTTTCCCCCGGACAAGCCTTTTTGGGATGCCTGACGACCAGGTCTATGGCAGGTGTAGGTTTCCACATCGTATCATCCTAGACCTGGTCAGGGAGTGGGAAGATGACCTTACATCACCCACCCTCTGCTCCCAAGCATTGTGCCCCTTGGAGAAGGTGCTCAATGTCGTGCATTTTTTTGCCACTGGGTCATTTCAGCGGACTACTGCCATAGTGGGGGGGTCTCACAGGCCACGCAGTCACACTGCCTACACCAGGTGTTGGCAATCATGACTGCGCACCTCAGTCTGCAGGCACTTATACATGCCCAGAACACGCGCAGAAAGGCAGGCCATTGTCCAGGACTTTTACAGGGTGGCACACTTCCCCAAAGTGCTCGGTGCCATAGATTGCACCCATGTGGCCCTACGTCCACCTAGGCCACTCGGCACATCTACTGAAACCGCAAGCACTGGCATTCCATCAACGTGCAGGTGGTATGTGATGCAAAAGGAATCATCATCTCTGTCTATGCAAACTACCCTAGCTCCACCCACGACAGTTTCATATACAGAATATCCGCCCTGAGCCGGGCTCTGGAAGCTGGGCAGCATGGCGACACATGGCTCCTAGGTGAGTACAAATTCCAGTGCACATGCAAGCATGTCACACACAGACAAATACACACACACCAATAATCACAACCATTATCACCTCTCCAGGGGACAGTGCCTACCCTCTGAGCAACCACATGATGACGCCAATCCGGAACCCCACCACACCACCCCAGGCAAGATACAACGCTGCCCATATTGCAGTCACGCTTCCGCTCTCTTGACCGCTCTAGCAGCCAGCTACTCTATGCACCACCAGTAGTGTGCAGGATCATTGTGGCAGCATGTGTCCTGCACAATGTTGCAACACGGCAAGGCATACCGGTGGACATGGTGGTGCCCCCACATCCCTAACCACAGGCACAGGCGCTGCCCATGGGAGGGGATAGGGCAAGTGGCGAGGTAGCCCGGACCCAGTTTGTGGCCACATTTTTCACCTAAACTCCCACCCCTGTGGAGTGCACACAGGCCTGGCACATACCAGGTGACAATCTATGATGACAAAGAGACAGTCAACTGTCACAACCTTACCACCCTGAGAATGTTGCCACGGAAGTGCCACATTGTGTGCATCCCTAGCTACTCAAACCCAACCAATCCTGTTTGACCAAAAGGTACACATAATAAGGTGTGTATCATAAAGACTTGCAAAACAGGCCATGACAATCACTGGTATGTCACACAAAGCCACCAAAACCACAACATGACATGGCAAGCAATAGCAAAACACCAACACAATAACAATAATGTACACATTGACATGTGAAAAATGCAAAGTGGCGTCAGACAATGATGCCTGACATGGAATCAGATGAAATGACTGACCAACAACCTCCCACACAAAGCAAGTCATACCCAAATGCATACCAACAGTTGTAGCTTGAACATAACAATGAATGCCTGTTCACATGCACATTGTGCACGGCAAAATAAACACTGCATAATACGTGTGCTGTGTCCATCTCCTGCAACACACTGCTCAGCACACAGCATAGTGACCAGCCATTGTGTGTGATGAACACCCTGAGCATCACATGAAAATGACAAACTAAACAAAACAAAAAAATCACACATGTACAGGATCCACAAATGGTCATAGATCATGTGCTGCAGGGACACAGTGGTCCCCAGAAGACTAACTGTGCACATGTGGACATGGAAGGGTGGTTGTACATGTTGTGGATCATAGTGCAAGTGTGTGTGTCAGTAGGGACATGCACTCAATACATGCATGTGTAATCAAGTGACCATCAGTGTCCTCATCACATGTGAACATTGCCCATGTGTACACCCCAGCATGTCAAACCGCAACTATATCCTCACACCTGAAAGGTAAACACAACACATGAACAGCCATTGATCAGCAGAGTACATCATGTACATAGGATACCACAATTACAATGTCAGGGTGCCCATCACACTGTGGGGCAAGGCAACTGTCCAACAACAAAATACTCCCCTCCCTCACATATCACCATGACCCACTGAAAAACTACGCATGGGGTATGTAGCCTTCATCCTTGAAGGATCACCCTTCCCCTTTGTCTACATCTTCCACCTTGTGTGTAAAAAGTGTCCAGCACCCTCAGAGGCCACCTTGACTTGCAAAAACAACAAATCAAAGAGAACTCAAAGCAGGCCAACACATAAGCCAAGCAAAAAGCCTGCAGGCAGCAAAACAAACCAGAAGAGCCTCCAGTAGATGACTTGAAGTAGCAGTAGGTCACAAAGCCCAAGTACTAGCACAATGATGGAACAACCAAGGTAGCACAGTAAAACAATGTCACAACAGGATGTGTACCATCTGTGGTACATAATATCGAATGATGCACCACGAACTGATGTGTACTGTCACAGCTCCCGTGTACAGGCGCAGGAGTGGCACAAACCAACTACCCCCACCGTGGTCTGGGTGCCTGCATGGTCAAACTCACACAGGCCTCTGAGACCCTGGTGGGGAAGGAGGGTCAGGGATATGCAGTTGGGACAGGCATTGGTATACTGGATAACCGGAATGAGGGGCAGGTGAGGGGAGTAGGATTGATAAGGGAAAATAGGGAATGTACAAAAACATAATAATCACATTAACACATACACAATCAGACCAAACATGTACGTCATGCACATAGTACCAAATTACTCAAATTGAAGTCAAAGAGAAACTTATCTCTGGGGTGAGTGCTGGCCTCCTGCCTGCGCACTCTCAGGTCCGGTAACATGAGCAGTTCAATGCTGCAAAGAGAGCCAGAGTCACTAATCTGTGCGTGCCCATAACACACACACACCACCACCATGCATGCTCCAATATAACAAGATACTCTACAAACTATCTGGTGTGGTGCTTCGTACCCATACGTAAGATTCCCCCTGTGATAGTACATACACAGTCAATGCAGTAAGTAAAGCGCCGGTGGGTGCGTGGCAAATGTAAGACCAATGTGTCAAAATTCACACAACATCCAATGTACCCTGGGTAAGCATCCAGATGCATTTTGCAAGGTACGACTTCAGTACAAGTCGTGTTCCAGCATAACCTAAATAAAGTAGGTAGTGCATGTGGCAATTCAAACCTGTAAATGAAATGCACTGCACACAAGTCTGTCCCTCGCTGTCTGTCCCTGTGAGCTGCTTCTTTCCCTGTCTTGGAACGCTACATGGCTAATACAACTGCCTCAATGGACCATGTTGGACCGGAGGATATGGGTCACTGCCTCGGCATGTGCCCCTGACAACTTTCCCATCAACTACCCATTACTCCACCAACGCATTTTAGCTGTACTGTGCGCTTCAACACCAAAATCTGTCCAAGCTCACCATCAATGGTGCTACTTAGCATGCATGTGCAACTGTCCTGGTGGACGGTTGGCTGCGGTGTGGCCCCCTTGTGCTGCTCACCTTTCCTGGAGTTCCTTGAAACACGTCAGCTTCTGTATGATGTATGAACGCAATCCCTGTGGCTCTGCCTGCGCACACATGTGCATGTCTGCACTACCAAACGTGGCCAGCTTCCAGACATCCAATGGGCCATGTCTGCTGGGAAAGGTCGTCTGGAGGCTCATCCCCCTGCAGAAAGGGCAGAAAACACATGATTAATGCATGACATTTCCCTGTGTGTGTCTCCTCAGGCATGTCATGAGTGGACCATGTCAGAGATGTACATCTGAAATCACTCCATCAGTGCAACTTTCCCAGCCAAAGTGTGTCAGCCACTGTCTACAGCATGAATTGCATGAAGCACATGTACAGCAAAGATAAGAAACACACTACACAATGTATAGCAATTAATGCACACATGAATCATGAAATCACCCATCTAGCGTAGGAAGAACTGCAATCAAAATCACCCCTATCATCCCCACTAGGGTTGTCGACACAAGTAGTACAGCAGAAGACATGCCACAGATATGACAGTCCTAAGCCCTTGTGTAATAGGCTGTTACACGAACCAGGTAAACAAATGTTGTGAGCACACAAGATTCCTCAATTGTTTGTAAAGGGGGCTGTGGTATATGAGGTAGGATACATCAAACAAGCGAGTACATTAACCACTAGCTACCCACCTCTAACACACCCAAGGGGAAGGCTACTTATCAGAAATTATCCTCACAGTGGAATTTTCATACAATTCTGTCTACCACCACGGTCAAAAAGTTATCTTAAACATATTTTAATCAGTATATACTCCAAACATAACAGTAAAAACAACATAAAAAGCCATATACAGTGTTCATAATTTACAAAAGCTGTAATGGACAAGATGGAGAGAAAACAACACTTCACACTAATGGCTGTAGTTCACATCACAATGTTTACAATCTATCAACATTGGTTATTTAGCGTGATGTTAGTAATAGTGTGACTGAATCACATAACTATTATATACACAAATATGGTATAATGGCGTCTACAATCTGATGTGTTTCTGGGGCAAAGGGCAGCACTGTTGCAGTCAAAGCCTCGTCAGTAGTGTCCCAGGACCCGTCTTTAGGACGCAGTGAGTTAAGAGGGCGGTTACTCTGTCACCATGACACATATGTAGCAGTGTAGTCACCTATACAGTGAATAAAAAATGTACGCAAATATAATATTTACTCGATACCAGTAAAAACCTTTGTATTCGTGGTGTGAGTGTAATACAGAGAAGTAGCCAATTTGCTAACCTTATGGTGATTTCTTTTGGTGTGATGAGTGAGGCAATTGCACTCGTCAATCTTATAATGGCAGCCAACAAGTCCGTCCAAATAGTAACAGCTGTAGATCAATACATGTTTTTAGTCAATCAATAATACGATTTTCAAGGGATACTAATCACGATACGGTATGTCAAAGTTAAATATTTACCGTTTGGCGTGGACCTCTATTCAATTATAAGTTCCCGCACGGCGTGTTGATCATGAGCATAGGTTATGTAATCATTTGGGTACTACATGTCCCATAATGCATCATTGAATCTATAAAGGAGAAGGAATATATCAGTTCTGTGCGGGTTTAATTTAAAAAGTGTGGAGGTTACATACACTCAGCACTTACTTGACAAAGAATGTCCCAAACGCTATCTTGCTTTTTTTTCCTCCTATTTTCGTTATTTTTAAGTGTCAGCTCGCATTGTCAACCAGACCAGGGAATCAAGTCCTGCATGGGGGCAGAAAGAGCCAAAAGAGACGGTCAGTCCTCTAGTTATTTGTCGGGTAGCCGTGTGTGTCATAAAATCAAAAGAAGCTTACCTTATGTGTCAGTTCATGCAGTGAAAAACTACAGCTGCAGGGCACAGCTTCAATAACATGTACCTCAAGGAGGGACTGCCTGCACACTTCTATCAGAGCCCAGTGGTGTCAAAATAGAAAGTGGACTAACCTGATAGTCTGAGGTTATAAACCTCAAAGAAGGACTGCCAGTATAATTCTATAGGCCCCTGTGGTCAAGAGGGGGGACCATCTTGGAGTGAATACATGTGTTCATTGCAAACACAAGGCGGCAATGTGATCCCTGTGAGGGCAAGAAAGCCCTCAAATTATTGCTTATACGGCTACCACTGTATGTTGTGTCTGTATTGTAATTATTAAATGTCATTAATTGTTCTTAGTAACCTCGATTATAAAGAAACAACGCCTCGCTTAGTGGAGGCCGATCTATATAAAATAAAAAATAAAAAAACATCGATAGATGATATACAATATTCATCTATTGTTGGATAATGATATCTCACATAGTGTTACCCTACACTATTAGTGTCTACCATCTCGGGTCGTGTATAAAATATTCATCGAGATGTCATGTGTGGGGCTAGTCTAAGTCAGCTATGACTTTGGTGTGTGTATCAGCCATTAGTGGATAAACAAATTCCACTCCACGGAAATGTTTAAGCCAGATTGGGCTGTTTTTAGATTGTAAATCCATTTTTGTTCCAGTTTTTTGAGGGACAAATCCCTATTGCCACCACGTGGGTGGGCTTCAGTAGTTTGAATGACAAACCAGAACATATCTTCACACATGTGTTTAGCCTCTGCATAGTGGGCCACAAGCGGTTTGTCAGGGGTACCTTTTCGGATAGCTGAACGATGTTCGCAAATTCGCACTTTTACGGGCCTAACGGCTTTACTCACATATATTAGCCCACAAGGGCATCTGATCCCGTAAATCACACATTTGGTCAAGCAGTTTGAAAAGGATCGATATTTCCACATCCGGCCATTAAGGTCGATTTGTTTAAGGTTTTTGGTTAAGTGGCAGACTGAGCATTGTCCGCATGCATAATGTCCACTTACTGGCGGTAGGCCCCATAGTGTGGGCTGAGTTGGTGTCTCATTATTGTTAGTCGTATAGGTGTGCACTAGTTTATCTCGAAGATTTGGCATTCGTTTGAAGGCAAATCTTGGGTAATTCGGTTGGAAATCTTCAGTATGAACATTTTTCCAGTTTTTTAGTATTACCCTCCTTAGATCATTGCTTAGGGGGGAAAAGGAAGAAACACATGTGATTCTCTCATCTTTAGGTTTTTTGTATTTTTGCAGGATGACCTCACGATGGGCATTACGTGCTCTTTTCAGAGATCTCTTAATAATCTTCCGGGGGTATTGTCTATGTCGTAATTTTTCGCTCAGTTCCTGACTGTTAGTTTTAAAATCATCAATTTCACTACAGCTCCGTCGTATTCTTAGGAATTGTCCATAAGGTAAGGTTTCCCGTAGGCTAGACGGATGGGAGCTAGTGAAAAGTAGTAACGTGTTCTTGTCTGTGGGTTTTTTAAAAAGTGTGGTGCCAAGAAACTGATCAGGTACATCAATGGGGGCCACATTTGCACCAGACTTGGCTAATTTGTATATGGATCATTATGAAACCAACTTCATTTATGCGGCGACCAATCCGTTCCATGAGCACATCAGCTCATGGCACCGCTATATTGATGACGTCTTCATGCTATGGCATGGGAGCCGAGATGCACTTGATCAGTTTCTCATGTGGCTCAATAGACAAACTCCAACCATCAAATTTACCATGTCTTTTAGTAGTGAAAGTATAGCCTTTCTTGATCTGACAATTTTCAAAAAGGATAATCTTCTTGGCACCAGGGTGCTGCGGGACATGAGTCGGGGCCTGCTGACAGGTGCCCCACAATGCTGGGTGGGTGGGGGTGCTGAGGGACATGAGTCAGGGCCTGCTGGCAGGTGCCCCTCAATGCTGGGTGGGTGGGGGTGCTGAGGGACATGAGTCGGGGCCTGCTGGCAGGTGCCCCTCAATGCTGGGTGGGTGGGGGTGCTGAGGGACATGAGTCGGGGCCTGCTGGCAGGTGCCCCACAATGCTGGGTGGGTGGGGGTGCTGAGCGACATGAGTCGGGCCTGATGGCAGGTGCCCCTCAATGCTGGGTGGGTGGGGGTGCTGAGGGACATGAGTCGGGGCCTGCTGGCAGGTGCCCCTCAATGCTGGGTGGGTGGGGGTGCTGAGGGACATGAGTCGGGGCCTGCTGGCAGGTGTCCCACAATGCTGGGTGGGTGGGGGTGCTGAAGGACATCAGTCGGGGCCTGCTGACAGATGCCCCTCAATGCTGGGTGGGTGGGGGTGCTGAGGGACATGAGTCGTGGCCTGCTGGCAGGTGCCCCTCAATGCTGGGTGGGTGGGGGTGCTGAGGGACATGAGTCGGTGATCACTAGTGCAAGGTGACATGTGGGCTGGCTGGGGGGCATGCTCATGGTGGATGGGCTGCCTGCGGGAGATGACCAGGGGTGCAGGGTAGTCCCCTGTTGTGTGGGCTGTCTGCACGGGCTGGGGAGGGGGTCGAGGGCACACCTGGGAGGACCCACACTGGCAATTCACATGTGTAACACCACGCGCACCCCACTGGATACACGTACCCCGTTCTGCAAGTAAATTCATGTGTGAAAGTTCCCGCGCACCCCAGTAATACACGTACCCCGCTCGCCCAAGACCTATCGCGTGTGAATCTCCCCACGCACCCCTCAGAATACACGTACCCCACTCGCCCAAGGCCAATTGCGTATAAAACTTCCCACGCACCCCCGAAATACACGTACCCCACTTGCACAGGGCCAATCGCGTGTACAACTTCCCGCACACCCCCGAAATACACGTACCCCGCTCGCACAGGGCCAATCACGTGTAGAACTTCCCAAGCACCCCAATAATACACTTACCCCACTCGCCCAAGGCCTAGCGCGTGTGAAACTCCCTGTGCACCCCTCAGAATACACGTACCCCACTCGCCCAAGGCCAATCACGTGTAGAACTTCCCGCGCACCCCTGAAATACACGTACCCCGCTCGCACAGGGCCAATCGTGTGTAGAACTTCTCACGCACACCAGTAATACACGTACCCTGCTCGCCGAAGGCCTATCGCGTGTGAAACTCCCCGCGCACCCCTCAGAATACACGTACCCCACTCGCCCAAGGCCAATCACGTGTAAAACTTCCCGCGCACCCCCGAAATACACGTACCCCGCTCGCACAGGGCCAATCGCGTGTAAAACTTCCTGTGCACCCCAGAAAACCACACACCCCACTCGCAAACTTCCAGCGCACCCCCAAAATACACGTACCCTGCTCACACAGGGCCAATCGTGTGTAAAACTTCCCGCACACCCCCGAAATACACGTACCCCGCTCGCAAACTTCCCGCGCATCCCAGAAATACACGTACCCTGCTCGCAAACTTCCCGCTCACCCCAGAAATACACATACCCCGCTTGCCCAAGGCCAATCGTGTGTAGAACTTCCCGCGCACCCCTGTAATACACGTACCCCGCTTGCACAGGGCTAATCGCGTGTAACACTTCCCACGCAGCGTGGTATGTGTATTCAGAGGGGTGCGCAGGGATTTTTACTGACGTTTTTGTGGTTGGGGTTCTGTATGCTGGTACACTGGCCTGTGTGCCATGTACAGGATTTGTGTGCTTTTCATGGCGCACGGGAAGTGGTTGGGGGCGTAACTGGCGCAGCCGCAGGGTCGCTGCGCCACTCTGCGCCACGGCTGGATGTTAAAATCCATGAATACGCTGTGCGCAGAAATGGATTTTGGTGCACGCGGCTCATGCAGATGGCCGCACGCGCACACTGTGCGCCAGCCGCGTGCACCACTTGTGCACTGAATTCTATGAATTACCCCCTAGTCTCTCTAACTCTACACACAGGGGTTGGATATATATATTGAAGAGAGATGGGGACAGACAAGCCCCCCGAGGAACTCCACAAGCAGTGAATTCCACCTCAGATATGGTATCTCCCCAGTAGACCTTAGATCTACGACCCTCCAAGAATGACATCATCCCTCTGACCGCATCACCCGAGAGGCCCAATGTTATCATCAGTCTCTCCAGCAAGATGTTATGGTCCAGTAGATCGAAGGCTGCCAATAGATCAAGCAGAATCAGCAGCTCCGATCTACTTCTTTCCAGCATCGTCAACCTCTTTGTCTGCAAGTCTATCAACAAACTTTCATTCATATCTCTATTATAGTTCTCTATAAGGGTGTCTAGGTGATCAAAATCATTGTAATGGCCCGGTAGTTCCTGCCTAGTACCTTACGTGGCGGCTCATGTTGCTGTCTAAACAGAGTAGGAAGCTGGATCTGACACGTGATGGAGGAGTGATCTGACCACACACAGGGGGTAGTTGTAATCCCTATCAATGTGATGTTTTCACTGGCCATCCAATCAAGAGTATTTCCTTTTTTATGCGTGGGCTCAGAGTTATGAATAACAATATTCTCATTATTCAAAAGTTTCTCTAATTCCAGAGCTTTCTTGTCTTTGGGGGTCCCCTTTCCAGAGGTTTAGGTCTCCCAAAAGAATAACGGCAGTATTGGTTTTTTGCATGGAAGCTATCAAATTAGTGAGTTCCTTATTGAACTTGATCGATTCTCCAGGGGGCCTCAAAATGAATACTAAACTTATGATTGGGAATAATTTTAGTGTGCAATATGTCACACCCTTCAGATTCTACTTTGACAGCATACATTCCAAGCATATTTTTACATGTAATGGCAACCCCACCGCTCAAGCCTTTGTAGCAGTGTTTCCCAACTAAAACATAACCAGGGGGGTCCCTTGTTCTATAACAGAACCATGTGCATCTGAGAGACATGTCTCAGTGATGCACGTTATGTCCATGTCTTCCTCCAAGATAAGGTTGTGGATGTCCAAAGTATGCCTTACTAATGATCTTGTGTTGAGCAACACAAGATTCAGGTGTTCAACAGGGGGCAGCTCCGTGGAAGGTTTCTTCACTTGTGACACACTCTGCTGATTGATGGGGGTGATTTTGTGGGAGTCAGCCAAGTTCATTTGAGGGAGTAATTGGTAATGATCTGCAGTTGGATTCATCTGCCTTAATTGGTTTTGTACCACATTCACCCAGATCTTGGGGTCTTCCCTCTCGTGGGTATTATGAGCCACCTCGCGAGTGGGGAGGGTCCCTGTGATATTCTGATTCAAACAGTGCTTATTTTCCATGTGTAAGGTATGCTGTAAAATGCTAGGTGTCATTTCACCCATATTCAACCCTACCTCCACTAGGGGCACTACCTCTGCCATCTGTATTAACTGGGTTCCCCCTCGGTGGGCCTTATTAGCGACCTTGAGAGGGGGGCAGCCCTAACGGTGGGGTTCAGGGTTGTGGGAGGACCAGGAATAACTGTGACCTCTGTTTGCTTGTTTAGAGTAGTCGGTATGTATTTAGCACCATCCACTCTTAAATCCATCCCGCCTCTACCCGACGTAGCAAGGGTGTTTAAACTTAACTTACTTCTTGCGGCAGCAATCACCTCAAGAACTTGAGCAATTTCCATTATGCTGATGTTGGGGACAGGGTAACCTCCAGCACTAGCACGACCCAGCACAGACCACCACAGACCGGCTAGTCCTGCTCGGACCGGCGCATTCGTGCCAGAGGACTAAATTTAAATGTGGAAGAACTACAATCCTGCTGTAGTTTCTTCTAGCAATGACGTGTGTGCAAAGCGAACTGCTCTGATTCAAATCGCACATCCGAAGCAAGAAGCAGCATTACTAAACACATAATAACGTGTCTATTGCTATAAAATAGAATCAAATTTTTACAAAAGGAGCAAAAGGAATGCAACAATCAATTATACACCACTAAAAGACATGGCTGGAAAAGACTAATAAAAACAGTGAACAATAATTAAAGCAAAGTGGAACAACTAATTAAAATGGATGTAGACACCCTACAAGGTGAAAGTACTATGTCTGAGACAGGTGCATGGTCTGACCCAATAAATACGCCACAGACCGGCAAGTCCCGTTCATGCCAGGGGACTAAATGCAGAAGAACTACAATCCTGCTGGGATATGTAGTTTCTTCTAGCAATGACGTGCGTGCAGAGCGAACTGTACTGATTGAAATCACACACCGGAGGCATGAAGCAGCAAGACTAAATACAGCTATAACGTGTCAGGTGCTATTTTAAAAATAACATGATTTTTTCAAAAGAAACAGGAAAGCAACAATAAATTATACACCGCTAAAAGACATGGCTAGAAAAGACTAATAAAAACAGCGAACAATAATTAAAGCAAAGTGGAGCAGATTATTAAAATGGATGCAGCCACCCTACAAGGTGAAAATACTATCTCTGAGGCAGGAGCCTGGTCTGAGCCAATAAATATGCCACAGACTGGCAAGTCCCTTCTCCTCCCCGTAGAACAGCAAAACAAATTAAAATGCTAGAAATGATCAGCAAAAGTTGCTACTGAAGTATGCAGAATTCTGAAACAAATGAAAGTGCTCCTGACAGATGAAACAAGCATGGTTTCCAACCTCATGTTTTCTTTAATTCATCTCAGAATGCATGTTCCAAAAACCAACTATGAAAAAATATTTGGAGAAAAACCCTGTATTGTTTTAGGAGACCTCCTACAGTTAACACCAGTAAAATGTCAACCTATTCTCAAAACATTAGGATACAAACAATGCTGCGATACACTCAACAGCATTGGAAATGCAGATCTATGGCAACATCATCAACATTATCACGGCAAAGAACTAACTCAAAACATGCCTCAGTCTACAGACCTCACCTATGCTAACATTTTAAAAAACATTAGAATTGGTCTGCTTGCTAAAGATGCCAAATCCCTCTAAAATAGTAGACTTATCCATGAGCTATATGGATGAATCACATCTGCTTCTGATGTCATTGAACAATTAACTCAACACAATCTATAATGCAAGCTGTAGTCAATTCAATGAGACAATGTTGAAAAAAGAAAAGCAACCCATAGTGCATATCAGCTCCACAGACAAACTAGAAATGCATGGCATGACACTTCCTATGTGTCGACAAGCACCAGCACAACTAAATAGCTTAGAAAAATGTATATCCAACACAGCTGGATTGGAAAAAATATTGACTTTGTGTCTAAACTGCAGTGTAATTCAAAAACGTAACCCTGAAGCACTCCCTTGTGCACCCTCTTCTTAAGAAACCCTCTGCTGATCCCTCCTACCCAGTTAAATTATTGCCCAATCGCCATCACTCTCTTCCTGGGCAAGCTCCTTGAGAAACTGGTCATCTCCAAGCTTAATCTCCACACTGAATCTGTTGGTTATCTTCACAACCATCAGTCTGGCTTCAGAGTTTCCAGAAGCACAGAAACTGCTCTCCTGAACATCTGTGAAGACCTGCTATCCAATCTTGACTCTAACACCCCCTGTGTCCTCATCTTGCTTGATCTCTCTTCTGCCTTTGACACTGTCAACCATGCCACCTGTTAGGCAGAAACCTGTGCAGTTCCCTCTGGGAACACTGCAAAAAGTTTACGTCTACAGGAGTTAGCGGTAAACCAAATTGGTAGCAGTCTGCACCACCCAGATTTACCTGGTAGCTGTGGCTGAGCAGTCAGACTTCTCTCAAGACGAGTTAGGCAGTATTTGGAGTATACAAGATAGGGCAATTTACACAGTAGAACAAGCAGACATGGATCAGAGCTTGGGTGTAAAGATATATAATTATTTATTTAAAAACACATCTATGAAAAACACACTGGCACTAATATGGCAAACAACTTCAATCTCAATTACCATAAGTATATATCAATCCCTAACAATATTTCGACAAGTCTAGGTTCAACGGCACCACTTATTTGCAGACAGAGGTGAGTTCTTTCACCTAGATGGCACTCTAATATTCGTTAGAACGGGAGAGAAAAAGGCAGGGTATGAAACCAACTCAGTACCAACACTTTTACGGAACAAATGCAAGGCAAGCAAGGCATGGTCTGCTGTAGATCAAAGTTCAGAGGCCAGGCCCACTCGGAGAGAGGCAAGGCGATATGTTCCAAAAAATACCACAGTGGAAATGCACTTCAAGTCTTTGTAGCAAAGTGTCACAGCAAGATCGGACCAGTTTGGAACAAAAGTTAAGAAGGTCTGGAGGCGACCCAGGGGAAAGGTAAGGATTTAAGACACCTCACGCTAACCTTCTCAAGGGAAGTAAGGCGGACACAGTACCTTGAAAGTGAAGAGACAGCTCCGGCGGGGGCAGTTGTTCCTGGTGGTGGATGCAAGTCGGGGCTTTGCCAGAAGATGAGAGGATCTCGGCGTCGAGGAAATTTGAAGATCGTTGCACCACCAGGGAAAATACCAGCCGCGGAGTGCTCAGTCACAAGGCACCACCTTTTGGTCGCGGTACAGTGGTTAGCAGCTATCCGGTTGCCGGGGTGCTCAGTACGGGCATTTCGACCACTAAACGCCCTGGAAGCAAAGAAAAAGCAAGGGACTGATTGTTCCCACCAGTCAGGGGAAGGAGACTCTCTGGCAGGGAGATCTCCTCTGTCGTTGGGATGTGGTGAGTCGGTTCAGCAGGGCTGCACCGGAGGTGTCGTCGTTGCAGGTCAGCTCAGCTTTACCCTCGTCGGATTCTTAGGTCTTGTGGCGACTTCTGAAGGTCCAGTCCCAAAAGCCCTGCTTTTATGCAGAAAACCCCCATTCATTCAGCCTAGCTGTCAATCAAACATGCTAAGTGGTGAGCGGGGCGGCTCACCACTTGGGCCAATCACACCAGAGTGACTTGAGTTGGCAAGGCAACTCAGTCCAGGGTGCCTAAACCCCCTCTCACACCCCCTTGGTACCCAGACAGAATGGCACCACTCTGGAGGGCTTCTGTGCAGAAGCCTGCCAAAAGTGGAAGAAAGGGCTCAACCTTTGGTTCGGAGTTACAGAGGCGAACACATACCCCATTTTAAAATCCGAGTTCTGGCAGAAAATACCAACCGGTGGATTTATTTAACACAAATAAACCGGCAGTATGTTAGAGACTAATGTGAAAAAGTGTTAGCCTCGAACAACCTGAAGAATCCCATAGGAATATATTTGCGGTCGAATATAAAAAGTAGTATCCACTGCCACCAGCCAAAACTCGACGAGGGGGGACGGGACAGTGCCCCCTCGAACAACAGACCCAGGGGTAATCGAATTACTCCTACCGGTACGTCCACAATAGGATGGTTTGTACTGGTTCTGTTAGTAAATTTAGGTCTAATAAAGCCAATTGTGACTTTACATGCCCTGGGAGACAGTAGTCAGTCCCAGGGTATGGAGTCTATGGTGGGGATCACCTAGGACACCCCAGTGTTACGGCACGGAGCGTGCGGTATAACACACATAGCAAAACACATGAGGCCCTATGGAGTAAAAGACCCCATAGCCCATAGAACACATTAACATTCAAAGAAATCAACCACAATCATGTCCAAGAGTGGGTGAAAAAGAGTCTCACTCTTGGCAGGATGAGAAAAAACAAACTCCAGAAATCCAGCAAAGCTGCTGGGGGACTCACTAGGTTAGGAAATTCAGCCTAAACAGAGAATTCTCCCTAACACCACCCTGCTTAATTGTCACCATGATAACATTGGTATCACTGGTCAGGCCCTGGCATGGCTGACTTCCTTCCTCTCTGACTGACCCTCTCAGGTCCAACTTGGGTCCTTCCTCTCTGCTATCTTTTTCTCTACCTGTGGTGTCCCCCAGGGGTCTAACCTCTCTCCCTGGCTGTTCAAGCAATACCTGGCCATCCTTGCCCACCACATTGCCACTCTCTGCCCCAACTTTCAGTGCTATGCGGATGACACTCAGCTCATCTTCAGTCTACTTTCGGCCACCTCTTCTCTGTCCCTCATCTCTGACTGTCTGTCTGCTATCCAGAAGTGGTGTGCTGCCAATGACATCTGCCTTAATGCCAGTAAGACCGAGATTCTCCTCATCGGCACACCCACTCCCTTCTTTCCTGTAGCTCTCTGGACGGCCTCTCCTGGCCCTCTTCCTGATCCCACCTGCAAGGCTAAAAACCCCAGGGTCATCTTCAACTCCACACTCTCTTTCTCTCCTCACATCTTGGATGTCTCTAAGAAGTCATACTACCAGCTGCAACTCCTCAGAGGTATTCTCCCTTCCTCTCCTTCCTCCAGATGCTCATTGTCTCCTGAGCTCTGGTTCTCTCTAGGCTGGACTATTGTAACGGCCTCTTTCTAAATCTGCCTGCTTTTACTCTACGCCCCCTGCAACTCATCCAGAACAGGACTGTGAGATTTGTCCTTGGCCTCAAGCCCAGGGATCATATCTGTCAAGGACTGAAATCTCTGCACTGGCTCCCAGTGGATGCGATGATTAAGTTCAAAACCCTCTGCATCATCCACAAGGCCTTTATGGGGCTGGGGGCCTAAATACCTTCAACTCTCTCTTCCTAAATATCTTCCCTCTCGAGCTCTTCGCTCATCTGCCTCTAACTCCCTCAGGGTCAGTCGCTTCTCTAAGCAACAAGTTGGTGGTAGATCTCTCTCTTTGACTGGGGCCTCCCTTGAGCAGAACCATCTTCGGTTCCGGAAGCACATAAAAACCTTCCTCTTTGCTTCTGCTTTCCCTCCCCCGCTCCCCTGCTGAAGTCCTTCTGATACTGATACCGCAGTGTTACCTGGCCACCCTTCTGCTCTTGGGCCCAAGCCCTGCCATTTTCATGCCTGCGCTGCCTCCCTGGCAACCCCTATACCTGGGGACTGTTTTCTGTATCCCTACAGTCCCCCCACCAGCACTTATGTCTGCACTCACCCTGCACTTGTCACCAGCTGGCCTTTCTTTTATTTATCTTATTATTTATTATCCCAAGTACTGCACTTCCCCTCCCCTTGCACTTTCCTCTCCCCCTTGTACTTGCACGATCTGAATGACACCTGGCCTATTAAGATTGTTGTCTATCTTCCCTCTGTTCCCCCTCCCTTGCCTCGTCATGCCTTGAAACACTTGTGTATAGGCGCATTATAAATACCCTATCATACCATATCATATCAGTCAATGGAGCAATTGGTACAGTTGTTGGCTACCAAACATATCGACACGACAACAACATTCAGTTTGTCAACATCCACTTTGACAAACTTGCAGAAGTTAAATAAATTGGCTGCACAATAGCATGTTTCCTTCTTTTCAAAGACATGTAAATACGCAGAGAACAATTTTCTCTATCTCTTGCATATTCTGTCAATATTCAGAAATCAGGTATAACCCTACATCAAGCATTGATTGACATTGACAGCACAATCTTTAAAGAAAGTATGTGTTACGTAGCACTTTCACGTCTACGTATGCTCAATGGTCTATTCCTAGTTAACTTTGATGCAAACAAAGTCAAAACTGACATTCCTTGCATCATGGAATACAACAGGCTTTGTGCACTATACATGCCTCATCTAGATATGTACCCTGTACTTCTAAAAAAGTATCCTTTAAAAAGACAACTAATACAAACAGAATCTATAACAGATCTCCCAAATATACCGCCAAAGAAACAACAACCAACTCCTTCTGCATCTAAGAATACAACCACAAAACTGTCTAGTACAAAGTCATCTGCACGTACATCAGAAAAAAAAGAATCAAATCTGTCTTCTCCAGAAAAATCTGTAGCCCATCAAACAATCTACAAACATAACTCTCCGGTCCATTTAAATTCAGTAACACAACTGTAGTAAATTGTTATGTAAATGTAACAATCAATCTTCTTTTTCAATTGCCACAAAATGTACACAACATTTACTGAAATGGCTCAGACAAGTTGTGTTTGCAAATGCTTGTCCTTCATAGAAATGCCACAAATAATCCTTGCAACACTTGCAGAGTCTTATGTATAAGGCAAGAATTGGACTACTCTGCAAGAATGGTAAAATGTACCAGAAACACACAGGACGATCCACAAGAATTACTAATGTACTAACTACAAGTACTGGAAACCAGAAACATTCCTACCAATAAAATATTCCAAATTTCATAGACGTGAAAACATACATGCACTCTCTGCAACCATGTTTCACAAGGGCACATCCTTAATGAACGATGTGTATATGTATCCATACCAAATTCTAAATCCATTGAATTTCAAAGGCTTCTCCAGAATGCAAATCATGGCATATTATGCCCTTTTTGCAATTCAGACAATTGCTCCACTATACTAATGAACTCACATAGCCAATACATCATACTAATGCTTCTAAGGTACAATGTATATGGTACCAAAAATAGCTTTTAGCTTACAGGCCACATACACGGTCAACTATGTCTTGGAAAGAAAACCTTCACAACAGGAGGTATAATATACCACACTGGTGCCACAACCGCTTCAGGGCACTACACTGCATATGTAAAAAAAATAGTGGTTAGTTTGAATGTAATGATACCTCTGTTACTCCTCATAGGTCATTAGCCAATTATACAGATACCTACTTAATATTCCTACAAACCCAAATGTATTCACTAAACTGTACCACAATTAACAGTTAAAATACACCAACAGGTATCTAACTACATCCATAATACTACAAGAGTACTTTTCAAAGTCAATCTAGTTAGGAAACGGCAGCAGGTATCTAACTACTTACAAAATACCCTTAATTGCAAAACACTTCAAATACGCCATCTCAATTCTTATATGACAAAACCTTGTCTAAACTTTAATGTACTTAGAATACGCCAACAGGTATCCAACTATTTTAAGCATTCCCTTAATCACAACATACTTCAAACAAACATACTATCACACTTAACACTCACATACTTGTAATCGTCTTTTTTTAATCCAGTATGGATTATTTTTCCCAATGACCCAATGATTATTTAATGTCAATTCAACAGCAGTGTGTTATACACTAATTTTGTACCAAACAAAGTACTTAGATGATACTGTTTATCGTGTCTAAAAAAGTAAATGTATATGTAAAATTGTATACAACTAAAGTTTTTAAACTAGCCTGCTTAACAAATTGTACTGTTTTTTTCCTACAGAAAATCAACCAGAGATTCCAGCTTCATAATGCTATTGAACTAAGTAGCTATACTATAATCAAATTCATATTCTATAAGCTGTATCCTCAATTGATTACAATTATAAGTACCATATTCAGTTCAATTACATCATTCCACCATAATAAAAACACTTTGTACTCCCAGTACATTACGTATAATTACTATACACATATTATAACTTTGGTGATTCTGGCAATACTACTACATTACATATAATTACTACTCACATTTACTACTGTTTTAGTTGTGGCAATTAGACACATTCTTGGGGCCATGGCCTATGGCTATGCCCCCCAGAATCTGGACACTGGCCACAACCACCACAATGCAATTAACCATATAAAAACAGCATACAAAACACTGTCAAATAATAAATAACCCTAAACCCCTGCAATCAAAATGATGTCCGCGGACACCTAAACAGACTACCGACTCTGAGGTATTCCAAACCCTTTTTTACCTATAAAAATGGCTCCGAATCACCTTCATTCCACTCCCCTACCAGGTCTATGTACTCTTTCAGCCATCAAATAACCCCAAATGTCTTTTTCAAGCTACTCAGTCACTGTGCAGTCTGCAGACTACCGCAGTGTACGGCATGCACATCCATTTTGTTTCACCTAGAAAAACAGCCCCATTTCATCTTCATTCCTCTCCCCAAATGTGTTTTCCAGACTTTTCCCCTGCCAAGTTATCTGCGGACAACGGACAATGTTTGCGGATCTAACATGGTGGGCGTTTAAAAAAATATGACACATCTCATGCGTTTTACCATCCATTCAGAGGGTGTCTCTGATGTCCACAGACATCACTCCGCCCCATGGACTAATCAGAGGCCGTACCACAGACTGAATAGGGAACTGAGTCCACAGACTGAGCCCTGATATCACACATTTCTTTTACCTAATTTTTGGCAGTTTAAAAAAAACGACTGGACGGATTTACACTAAATTTACAACAGTTCGCTATCGGGACCAAGCCACCGCTCCTGCTGGACATTTGCTGAAAATCCGTCCAGCTGTTTGGGCTGTAGGCATGAGCATATTTTTTTCCATTGCATCTATGGGAAAAAAACACACATTTTGGGACCCCCCTATAACTTTGTCCCCCTCCTGCACAGACCCTCAGCAAATTTTGCAAAATGAATCTGATGAGCGATCTACATTTTTGCAAAGTTTTGTGAAGATTCGGCCAGGGTTGGTGAAGTTAAAAGCCGCCCAAAAAGTGCTGTTCCTATTGGTTGAGCAACTTAACCATAACTACAAAGCCGTTACCACAGGCCGTGTTATTCCAGGAAAAATCTTTAGTTGCATGGATGTTAATGTGAGAATTAAAGCAACAAAACCCCTGAAATTCAGCTAAAGCCGCCTTAATTTCACACACCCTGTTGCGCAGCCTATGACCACAATGATGACATCACAGATCACATCACTGATTACATCAGTAATTACATGTTGTAGGAGAACACTGATAACATCACAAGTTGCATCAATGATATCACTGGTGACAGCACAAATTACATTGTATATAACAGATTACAACAATAATGGCATAAGAAATACATTGATTACTATGTTAGGTCATAAAAACTTTGATATTCTTAAAAACTATTTAGGCCACTGACTTGACCATGACAGAGGCTGTGGTCAATGGCCATCACCAACACCATAGCTAGTGGTCAGTTAGGTTTGAAAATACTAATGTGCATTGTTAGAAACCATGCCTAGTGGCCCGTCACTGTTTGAAAATATACGGTGTGAAATGTTGAAAGCTGTATTAAGTGGCCATAACCAAAGGCCATATCTAGTGTCCATTAATATGTTAGAATATACAGTAAGCACGGCCAAAGGCCATAGTCCTGACTAGTATTGTATTGAAGACCATGGATGGTTAGTGTATATAATATACAGTGGGCACGTCCAAAGGCCATAGATAGGGGCTGTTTAGTGTTGTATAATACAAAACGTGCTATCACAAGTAGAGTATCGGCGCTGGAAATATTCCCGGCCACCTGCTGTTGGTAAAAGAACACAGGTGAGAGTAACAAAGCCACAGGTGCAAACAATGCACACAAAAGGCATACAAAAGACTCACCCAGGCCCCAAACACACTTACCAACACCATGTTGCCATTTGGAGCAGGGAGTCTGGACATGGACCTCTGCATGCTGGGCCTGGAGCTACAGAGGCCTGACAACCAGCCCATGACAGAGGGAGCACAATGGGGGTGAGGAGGAGAAGGAGGAGGCCAGCCCCAGCAAGGCAGGCAGCCATCCCCAGGGTCAGGCCATCACCCTGGTCCCTGACTGATGGCCAGTTGGTAGCAGAGTACAGGCTGGACAGGGCTACCATCACACAGTTGCTGGACACAATTCAAGGGGACATTGGTAGCAAGATTGCCCTCAGCACCACTGCGTGTTCACTCGTGAAGCTGGTGTCAGTCCTTCAATACCTTGCGATGGGCAGCTTCCAGCACACAGTTGCTATGATGCATGGAACAGCCCAGTTCACATTTAGTGCAGTCCTTGGCCAGGTGCTGGATGCACTGCTGCACCATGTGAACTAACACATGGCATTTCCCACCACACAGGCACAGGTGACTGAACTTAAGGCACAGCTCTATGCAATTGCACAGGTGCCCAAAGTGATCGCAGCCCTAGAATGCACACATGTTGCACTGGCTGTACCCCGGAACCATAAGGCAGCATACCGGAATAGGAATAATTTCGATTCATTGAATGCCAATACGTCCTGATGCAAATGGACAACCCCCAGGGGATGGGAGTAATGATGGCCATGTGCCCGGTGCCGGGTCTATTGCACACAGGGATGGGGTGAGGGAGTGAAGGTTGGCCAGACAGGCGTTGATTGACAATTTCTTCTAACATGGTAAATGGGATTACAGGGTGGGTTGGTTGTACAGGGCAGTTTCAAGCATGCTTGGGCCTGACCTGTTTTGTTGTCTCAGTGTTGGTATTACAGGGGCATACTATGTGAGGGGTGGGCAGTTTGGAATTGTTCGCCTAGCCATTTCATGCATATGACGCATATGCACAGCTGGCATGCCACAGTCAGTGAGGGGGGTTGGTACTACACATGCCCACCTGATGATGCTGTGCTCTCACCATGGATGTGTGTAGCATGGTGCTTGCATGTGTCCATCGGCTGCCCTTGTCACAACTCTTGATCACAGGGCTCACCTAGGTGCACTGCTGCAGGGGTGCTGTCATGGGTGGCTTTGGTCGCTCCCACGCACTGCACCCACTCACAGTGCCTGGCTGTGGGCATTCAAACTGGGGATGGGGTGGTAACCTATTCATATTGCAATTTGCAAGGGGGGTGACTCACCTACAGCCTCCTGGGTGCTGATGTCTGCTTCCTCTCACCCACTCCTGCAATGCCATGTCGATGAGGGTGGTGCACTGCTCCTCCCATGGTGCAAGCTCCGGTGGTGGTGGCCCTACCCCGGTCACCATGATCTCACTGCTGTGCCAGGAGGCCCCAGACACAGACCCGCAGTTTTTTAAATCGCTTGCTGCAGTCCTCACCATCCCTGGGGACATGGCCCACCGCAGTGACCTTCTCGCTGATGTCTGCCCAGATGTGGTTATGGCGCTGTGACCCTGTCTTTTTCTGGAGGAGGGAAATCACCTTCTCCACCAGTATTGTGAGTTCAGAAGCCGAGAACTAGGGCTTGAGCAGCCTATCCAGGGCAGACTTGCCCCTCACACACTCCTGGGACATTTCCTTCAATTTGTTGGAGTGGATGGCTTCCAGGGGCTCTAATTCTAGGAGGATTGTGATTTCCAAAATAGCTGCTGCTGTGTTTCTAATTCCGGCGGTGACTCATTTCCCACGTCGCTATCAGCACACACTAGTGCGCACTAATAGCACTAGCCACCAGCGCTAATGCAATGTTTGCTGACTTTTCTGTTTTTCAGCCACTATTACCTCATAAGGTGCAAGTATTTGCATTATTGCCCGGGTTATGTGCGTGTGCATGTCGACTTGTGATGGGGCGTTGTTTGTGCCACAACTCACAGCGTTAATGCAAATAACACCCAAGTGGAATATACCCCGAATACCACCCAACTCGTGATGAGGCCCTGTATCTTTGAAACCTAATCAATACATACTTATTAAAAACTAGATTTTGCAGTTTTGATTGTAAATTACAACCACAGTCACTGCATTGTATATCATGGCATGCTTTAGTTAGAAGATCAGAAAAGTGTAAATTGTTCTAATCAGGCATAGGAACACATATACATCTTTCAGAAAGATCCTGAGTACTGTAATCTTTCTTACATTGTGGACACAAAACAATTCTTGACTATCTTCCTGTGTATTTCGAGAAAATTGTCTATTTGCACACAGCTACTAGATTAAGGATTTACATTTGCCAATGTGTACTGTGTGGTTTTTCACCTACAGATATCTTGAGAAATGAAAGTTCCACACATTGCTGCTTCTCTGCTGTGGAAGCTACTTCTTGCATCAATGGAGTCATTTGAAACACATGCACAAATCTGCATTATAATAACTTTCAACTCCAGTTTCATTACTAAATATGCAATGCGAGTATGTTATAGTTGAACAACTCTCCAACTCCAGTAGATTCTGTTGTTTTTTTTATCTTAAGAGGAATTATTTTATTTGAATGTAGTTTCACTAACTCCTTCTGTTTCCTGTCTAAGAGTTCAGCAGGTACAGGTGTAAGGATCACTGAGGAGCATAGAGTACACATATCCTATTATATTCTTCAATGCGAGAAATGTCAGATGTCACTTTTCTTTTATCAAAGCTTATTAAAAATAAACCTTCTATATTTTTCACATATGGCAAAGCTAAATATGACATTCCTTCTTTAAACACTGTATTACCAATGTTAATAAGTGCTGCTTCTCAAATAAACCCTTGTGATTCATGAATAGTTTTTGCACATTCAGAGCACAATGGAAACTGTGCTATCTCAACAGAGGTATAATTAAAAAGCATGAAACGTGCAAAGGTCTGAGAAATCAAATGAGAGTCTGCTACACGATCAAACTTTACTTCAACATGTTCAATATTTGTACTGTGAGTAAAAGTGTGAAATGCAATCACTCGTCCCATCACTGCATTGACTAGACCAAATCCTGCATTCAAGTTCCTTTTTAACATTACTCGAGCATTAATGCACAGATTGAAAACTGCTTCTAAACCTGCTGTTTTAGAAATGGAACTCTCTGGTTGACCCAAATTAGCTTTTGCTCTCTTATCCAACTCTAATGGCATAACATGACCACTTAAAAAATCACACAACTTTGTATCCCCAATATTTTGCTTCTCTGACAGTAGCATTGTAGAGTTAAACATGTTAGACCTGGCAATTGTGCACATTAAGAGTCAATATGACATCAGCTGGACTGCAATCTACATGAAAAGGGAATCAATCTTCCCTTTAAAAATTCTTTCACATTCTTCTCAAGAGCACCTATTCATATCTCAATAGGAATCTCTGCATACTCCAAGTCTGCAGATTGCCTCATATTAATGGTAAGTTCCTGGAATTCAAACAATTCCAAAGGTTAAAATGACCAATACTTCCTACACTTTTTTGACTATCCTTAGATTGCAGCCTTTTGAAAACTGGTTGACCGTTCACAGTAATTAATTGTAACAAGTTTCCAAAAACAAGTACATGTTTAACTCCAAACAAAACTTAATCAGTCTTCAAAACCTCTTGCATTTGCAAGTGAATGAAAGCTAGCATCAAGTTGGATGACATACTTACTTCATCTACAATCTAGGTATTTAATTGTCTAAGAACTTTTCCTACTTCTTGTGCGGCACTTGATAGAAGGTTTCACTACTCTAGTTTGTTGTCATGCTTAACTGGAAGCATCAACAGTCGATGTAAAGTAACACCTCCTACATTAAATGCTGCTAAACCTATTGGAGCAGATACAATACACGACAAAGAGCAATCCGTTACATTTTGGATCATAGCTCGTATTGCATGAATTAAAAAGGATTTACCTTTTCATGTTTGTCCACTACCATGCAACAATACAGGTTTGTATTGCACAGAAGAACACTCATGTTTGTCATGCTTTAAACCATGATAAGAACTTTAATTTTATAAGAAACTTTTTTTTGCGCAACATTAAATTTACTAACTATTTCATCACAATTTGCATCTGCAACTTTAGTGCCTGTCACTGTTTCCTTCAATATTTCGATTTGAGTATCGTGCTGCTATTTCATATAAACAAAGATCCTCCAACGCTACAGATCTATTTGGATAATATGTATCCATCAAGTTGGTTTTCAGAATCTCTGTACTGTCAGGTACTGCTTCAGCTAACTGCTGAATTTCACTCAAAAGCTTCAGTACCCGATTTCTAGTACTAACTGGGCCAAGACTTAATCAAAGTACATTAATGCTGCATCCGTACAGAGGCAAACTAGTGAGCTGATCTGAGCTTTGTAGCTACCACACTCTCTATGTGAGAGCATCTTCAGACCAAAGCTTAGAAGTTTCTAACTAAGAATTTTACCTGCTGATAAATCTACCCATACCTCAGCTGCATTGCTCTTTTCAACTTTTGTCATGTATGCTGTAAAATAACAAGCAACAGCTGTTGTATCATCAGCAATATACTGTACACTGGTTTTTTGTATTCCAAAGCTGAGCAATGACAGTATTGTAATCATTAATGAATTGACATTCCTTATTTCTGTTTAAATTATATTTATTTCTTGGAGACTTACCAGTAACATGTGTCGAACAGATGACCTCAAACTATTCACTCCGCCAACTGGTTTCACAGGCCTTGGAAAGCCATATCTGCACTGAGTGTAGTACTTACTTTGCGCATAAATGCCTTTGAAACCTTTCCACCTTGTTTCAGAGCAGCATTCACATGGTGAGCAGGAATGTAACAAGTAACATATTTCTCTATGAACTCCATCACACAGCCATCACTTTCTTTAACACACTGAGGAGCATCTTTAATCCACAACAGCAAATGTATATATGGAGCCCCAGGTGCTTGGTGCTCTTTTCCTCCAAAAGAAATGTTCCGCAGTGCCTAATGCACTATTTTCTTTATTACATATAAAGTGTAACCCTGGCTAAAAATCTGTTATGAAAGAACCACAATACACTTACAGGGCCCATGGAACACAATTCTTCTGGTGTCATGTGATCTATGTCTTCTTTCTGTGGATTACTTTCACAAATCCAATCTGCAAGATCATCCCAACCATACTCAACACAACGTAAAGTCACAAACCAAGTTGGAGGACCCACGTTTTTGATCATTCATCTAACATCAGAGTTTCTCCTATACAAATATTCAGTGGTTCCTCTCACTGTAGCAAGAATATTGGTAAGTTTACCCTCTAAAACCTTTTTTTTTTCTTTCACCTGTTACAGCATCTCAAATACAGAAAGATTTCAAAATCTAGTTCCCGTCTGAAGTATATAAGCAACAGCATAAAATAATGTTGAAAAATTGCTTTCATACAATAAGTGAAAAATATATTCAACATTGGTGCGGAATCGGGAATCTTCAAATATCTTCTTGTAAAATGATATACTGAAGAAGCGATTTGAACTTTCGGATCATCCAATCTGCCTCCTGTACCAGCAGGAAAAAGCATAGTGAAACAATGAGCTTCTAACATCTTTTCCCAGACATGGATTGGTGCACCATTTTGTTGTTTTCAATTGATACAATTCTAAACTGTCACCTATGACTTCGCGTGAGAGTATGATATGATATGATATGATATTTTATTTATATTGCACTCATACACAGGTGTTTCAGAGCACGACAAGGCAAGGGAGGGGAACAGGGGAGAACGAAACAACAATCTTTCTAGGCCCAGTGACATTGACAACATGTAAGTGCATGGGAGATGGGGAGGGGAAAAGTGCATAGAGGGGAGGGAGAAAGTGGAAAGTGCAGAATAAAGGAGAAACAGGATGAATAATCATAACAAAAAAAAAAAAAAATCAGCACATCAGTGGTAGCGCAGCCAAGTGGCAAGTGCTATGTTTTAGGCAGCAGGTGGGTCTGATATGGGCAGGAGAGGGGAAAGAAAGGGGGGACAGTATTGGTACAGATACAAATCCCAGTGCTAGGGGTTGCCCGGGGGCAGTGCGGTAGGGTGGCAGGATGAGCAGGAACCTGGGACCAGAGACAGAGGGTGTCCCAGTGCAATGTGCCAAGAGAGCAGATCATCAGGGGAGAGGGGCGGCGAAGGCAGAAGCAAAGAGGAAGGTCTTGAGGTGCTTCCGGGACCTGAGATAGTTTTCCTCAAGTTTTAGAGTGGCAGGGAGGCTGTTCCAGAGGGAGGCCCCAGCCGAAGACAGAGATCTACCCCCAGCTCGTTTCATTGAAAAACGACTGACCCTGAGGGAGTTAGAAGGGGAGGAGAGAAGAGCTCGAGAGGGGGGATATTTAGAGAGGGATAGCTGAAGATATTTTGGACCCAGGCCCCAGAAAGCCTTGTGGACAATGCAGAGGGTTTTAAATGTAATCCTTGCATCCACTGGGAGTCAATGGAGAGATTTCAGAGCTGGAGAGATACGATCCCAGGGCTTGAGGCCAAGGACAAGTCTAGCAGTCGTGTTCTGGATTAGTTGCACAGGGCGGAGAGAAGAGGCAGGTAGATTTAGAAAGAGGCTGTTACAATAATCCAACCTAGAGAGAACCAGAGCTTGGGAGACAGTGAGCTTCTTGGGGAAAGAGAAGAAAGGTAGAGTACTTCTGAGGAGGCGAGGTAGGAAGCTTGACTTTTTAGAGACCTCAGAGATGTGGGCAGAGAAGGAAAGTGTAGAATCAAAGATGACCCTGAGGTTCTTACCTTCGCAGGTGGGGGTAGGAGGAGGGCCAAGGGAGGCCGGCCAGAGAGTGAGGGGAAAGGATGGAGAAGGTGTCCCGATGAGGAGGATTTTAGTCTTGCTGGTGTTCAGACAGCGATTGTTGGCGGAACACCAATCTTGAACGGCAGTAAGGCAATCAGAGATGAGAGAAGGAGAGGAGGAGGCCGAGGGTATCCTGAAGATGAGTTGAGTATCATCAGCGTAGCACTGGAAATTTGAACACATAATGGCATTGCAGTGGGCAAGAGTTGCCAAGTATAGGTTGAAAAGCAAGGGTGAGAGGTTAGATCCCTAGGGAACACCACACGTAGAGAGGGAGATAGATGATAGGAAGGACCCAAGTTTGACCTGGGAAGGTTGGTCAGAGAGGAAAGAGGTCAGCCAGGCCAGAGCCTGATCAGTGATACCGAGGTTATCATGGAGACGGTTGAGCAGGATGGTATGGTTGACCGTGTCAAAGGCAGATGAGAGATTGAGTAGGATGAGGACAGAGGGAAGCTTAGTGTCAAGGTTGGAGAGCAGATCCTCACGGATGTTCAGGAGAGCAGTTTCAGTGCTTCGGCCAGCTCTGAAGCCAGATTGGTGGTCATGGAGACAGCCAACCGTGTCAGAATGAAGGTTGAGCTGAGAGATGGACAGTTTTTCCAGGAGTTTGCCCAGGAAGGGAGTAATGGAAATTGGGCGATAGTTAGCCAGACAGGTAGGATCAGCTGTGGGTTTATTGAGAAGAGGATGCACAAGGGAGTATTTCAGGGGGGAGGGGAAAGATCCAGAGGCAAACGAGTGGTTGCAAATGTCAGCAAGGGATGAACCAAGGGTGTCAATGTGTTCCTTGATGGTTTTAGAGGAACAGGGATGAACCTGTTGTGATGAGGTTTTCATATATTAGACTTGTCTTGCAACCTCATCGGGGAAAAATGAGGAAAGGACAAGAAGGGGATGGGGGATGGCTGAAGGAGGGTCAGCAGGCATAGACGGAGAGAGGCGGGGAAGGGAAGGCAAAGTAAGGGTGGACAGGATGTCCTGTGTTTTTGAGATAAAGTGAGAGGCAAGGGCATCACAGAGAGCCTGGGAGGCAACAGGAGGGGTAGAGACTGCAGCAGGGTTGGCAAGCTCGTTGCAGATTTTAAAGAGTTTGGCCGAGTTGTTAGATGCCGCCGAGACACGGGCTTGAATATGGACTCTCTTCTTGGTGAGGACAGAGAGTCGGTATTGCCTTTGGAGCAGGTGACAGGCCAGTTTGTCAGAGGATGAACAAGAAGCGCTCCAATTCCTCTCAGCCGCCCTACACTTACATTTAAGTGTAGCTAGGTCAGAGTCAAACCAGGAATTGCTCTTGGCTTTGGACTTCAAGCGGATCCTCATGAAAGGGGCAAGAGCATCAAGAATATCGGAAATAGAAGAGTAGAGAAAGGAAAGGGCTATGTCAGGGTGTGAGTCAGCCAGAGGAGGAGAAGGTGGGGAGAAGGTGTCAGCGAAAGCCTCAACTGACACACGTTTCATAGGTCGGATGTACAAGAAGGTGGGTGGCAGTCCAAGAAGGTGGGTGGCAGTGTTGGTGTGGGCTTGGCTTGGTGGGAAGAGAGTGAGAGATGACAGGAGAGGAGGCAGTGGTCACTCCAGGAGAGAGGAGTAGTCAGAGGGATTGAGAGGGGGAGGCCAGTAGAGATCAAGACATCAAGTGTGTGACCTGCAGTGTGTGTTGGGCCAAAGGGGAGGATAGAGAGGGAGTCACAGAGAGAGCAGAAAAGCAATGATGAGCGACAGGGAGAATCAAGATGGATGCTAAGGTCACCAAGGAAGAGGAGTGGATTGGTAATGGCCTGGAGGGAGGAGGAGAGGTCAGCCCAATCAGAGAGGAAAGAGGTGATTTGACCAGGGGGCCAGTATAGAGTAGGAACAGTAAGAGAGTGGCAAGGCTAGAGAGAGAGCCTGCATACAAGGCATTCGAAAGAGGAGTAGGTTTGTGTGGGAATGATACTGGCAGGAATCCACTCAAGAAAGATCAGGGCTACACCACCTCCAGGCCAGGTGGATCTGGGTGCAGAGAGGATCTTGTAGCCGTCAGGGAGGAGAGTATCAAAGCTTATCACAGAGCTTGCCGTGAACCATGTATCAGTAAAACCAAGGACATCAAGGTCAAGTTCTTCCAACAGGTGGCAGATGTAAGAAGAGTGTTTGACAGCAGAGCAGGAGATGAGAGTGGCAAGATGAAGGAGGTTGCCAGCCTTAAAGACCTTCCAGGGAGGGGTACAAATCAGAGGTACGCCCTGCAGAGGGGTAGAGGTAGCATGAAGTGGGGCAGAGGAGGAGGGAGGAGTGGGCAAGGTAGCTGAGGAAAGAGAGGAGGGGACAGCCGGAGATGAAAGGAAGTTGATGCGGCGAGGGAACCTCCTATCGAAGAGGATGAGATTGGCCTGAGGACCTTGGACCATGAGAGTGCCATTTAAGTAGACATTGAGGATGACTCTAGAGGAGTCAAAGGAAGCCATGAGGACTTCCCAGCGAGTGCCACCACGAGAGTAGAGGATGAACAGTGTAATGTTCATACAAACTATTCCCTTCAGCAACAGATATATGTTGGAACTGACCTTTGCTGATTTTGTTTGTTGTTTGTTAACTCAACATCAAGCATAGATAGACAAGTCTGGTACAGTCAGGCTGCCTTTGTATAATTCATTGTACTTCAATAGAAACGCCAATGCATTTTTCACCTTTCCAATATCTATAATGTTCTTACCTTTCATGGCAACACCATTTACTAAAACAAACAAAGAATCTGCAATGTCACACTTCACTCCTAGAGTAGTACCATGTTCTTCCAAATTGAGAGGTACATACACAACTTTGCCTCTCACACTTCGCACTAATGATTTCTTTGGCAGTTTTGACAGTTTGCAATGCAATCACTTCAAACACAACAGTGATATCAGGCAGTACCATGGCGCTCAAGACACTTCTAGCAGGAATACGTCTTTTATTATAAAACCCAACACAGTGTCTAAAAACAAAATGCCTCACTTGTGTCAAATCATTCTTATACAAACAAATACGGATAAAGTGTTTTCCAAGCATCTTGTACACTGTGTTTAATGTTCTCCTCAATGTACACTAGTTACACTTGACACTTATAAAATGTGCCTCAGCAAGACATACAAACAATGTCAGGTCTTTCAGTTGAACACAACTCAAACATTGCAATACTTTTTTATACTGTTGAAAAATCTGATCCTTTAAAAGCATAGGATAATCATGTACTCTTCCTGTAAGAGTTTAATCTACGTATACATACTCTTTAAAATGCATGATATTTATCATTTAAATTGTAGAAACTAAACTTTCTACAGTGGCAGTCTGGAGCATTTTATTTAAAAGTGCAAGAGACATACTTAGTGTTCTGCACTCATACAGTTCAACTAGAAGTTATCTCATTTTAGTATAATGCACAGCAAGCATCCGTATATGATGAAACCGACTCTTACATCTACTTTAGCATCTTCTTTTATCTTGACGAGCTAGAAAGTGACTCAGAAGTCTGTTTTTCCACAAACTTCACAGTCATCTATTCTCTGTATCATCTTGATCTGTCTTTGAACATTATTTTTGTGCAAAACTTGCAAAAATATATTTAAGACATTACAAGAAAACGTATCAATATTGCATAAAGAATCATTTTTTGGTTTTATTCTAGACTGACCTAAACTTTCCATTTTTGTATTATCAGACCTTGTATTTCTTCTTTTCCAGAAATCACCCTATTTCCGACTTCATAGCTATGTCCACTCTTATCAATAGCTAGGAGAACATTTTTTCCTCAAATGTAACTCTCCTCATAAAAATAATTTTTCCGTATGAGAAGTGTGATTCCACTCTCCACCAAACGCATCACAAAAGTTGCCACGTGTAAGTACCAGAACTCTTTCTATATTTGTATAGAATGGAGTAGTCACCTTAAGTAATTTCTTAAGTTTATTCAATACGAAAATGAAACATTTTCTTCTCCTATGAAAAATAAACACTTTACCACATATCTAGATTTTGGTTTCACACTTCATCAAAGATTTGTAAAAACTTGAGAGTTGTACATGTTCCTATATATATCTTTATTCCTCGGTTTCAACTTGATAGCAATTTGATATCTGTTTTTCTAAAAATCTTTGTTTTTTTACTAGCTACTTAATATTTTTCTTTACTTACTTTCACTACAACATTCTCAGAATCATCAATTGTTCTGTTGGCACAACTCCTATTTTAAATTGGAGCATAGGTGGTGCAGAGTTGGTCTGGTGTGGAGTGCAGTGTTGCATAGTATTTTTCTTTTTACCATTTAGAGGCATGGCTCTTTTACCCTGTACGATTTGCTTTTACCGGAACATGGAGCGGAGGTGGTGCAGAGGTGGTCTGCTGTGATCCACTGAGGGGACACATGGGGCAAGGTAAGGCTTTTTAAACATTTTAGTATCCACTGACCCCTGCACACTGCACACACCACTCAGCTCTCTATAATACTGGAAACAAGAACCAGCATTGTTGCTCGCTACTGAAAACAGTAAACCCCCTTGTGCCTGTAGCTCGGCGCTTACCCGTGGAGGTAGCGACTTGGACCACACAGCTTCACGCCTTTCTCAAGCCCTACTAATGGGACATCCACTCTCACACCAGTGCAGCATGCATCAAGCCTCGCTCGGTGGAGAAATTGATCTCTCCTTTGAAGCATGCCACGACAACTCCATTGACATTAATTTATCACACTCACCTCACCTTGCTGCTTTGGCTTTGCTTTCTCCTTCCTCTTCCATCTCTAAAACAAGCTGTGATGGCTTAGGAAAAAGTTTATCTGTATCTGACTTAGAATCTAACACTACCATCCATCCTCTAACAGGCACTCTGTCCATACTCCACGCAAAATAGACGCCCTCCTACTGCAAACTGAAAAAGTGGCTTAGGATCAAGTTCTCATCAAAAATACACTGTCCCAAATACTACTACAGTCTGCCTCAAAAGCCCCACAACTACTTTGTTCCGTCCCTTCACTTCAAAGAAAAAATAAAACGACACAGCACCATAAGATCATCCGCAACAAAAGCAGGCCACAAACTTAATTCAGTGAATAGTAACAAGGATGCAAAAGACTGGTATTGATGAAAACTGGGATTTCAAAGATGTTTTCAAACCTGTCACTCCTCCTTTGACCATTTCTCTACTCAGCCCCACTGCAAATCCGAAGGTAAACTTCAAGCCGCCTCAATCAACCAAGTCTGTGACAAAAAAAATCAAAGTGCGTCATAGCTGTTCCTGTCTCAGCTTTGAAAGGCAAAACCAACGGCCCCAGAGGAAAAATGGGGAAAATCCTTTTTCAATAAACTGGCAAACATCCTGAAAAAACAAGTAACTCTGAAGGGGCACCAACTCAGTAAGATATCTTTGGCACCCACTAAGCGCTTGTCTACACGAACAAAAGTTGTGCTACGCTCAAACAAACCTGGAGCGACAACATGCTCCAGCTTGAATTTGTAAAACGACTCAAGGAAACTAAATCAACTGGAAAATACCCCCCACAAGGCCAGTGATCATACGTATACGCATGTCCCTCTAATGCAGAGCCCAAAAATGTACAACAACCAACCTTGAAGCCCTCATCTGCACCTTGCATCACCCCAACCTTTGGGAAAATGGGTCATTCTGGAGGAGCTCACCCCAACACACCCCAGCCCTTTCTTGAATCGCTCTTACCTCTTGTCTATCTTTCACCAAATTCCACAGCTTGCACTACGTAGCTCGCCCGACATTGCCCGCATCAAACTTCTTCACATGGGCAGCTCCTTAAATTGGGCCTTAATCAAATTTTCATCTCTGCTAGTGTTGTCCATGCTTAAATCCTGCAGAGCAGCTCTGTCGGACGTTGACCTGTCCCGCATCTTCTGCCGCAAAGTGAAACAGAAGGTGGACTTGGTGGAAATGGCGTACCATAAACCTAAAAAAAATGACTCTCTCACAAAGACCAGAAAAACATCAGAAAGAACAAACTTGCGGGACTTACGAACAACTATGGAACAGGCTAAGATCAACAAAAGCACTGCAAATGGTGCAAACTGACTTCATATTGGATCACAAATTAAATTGGTTATCATGGAACATGCATGGCTTTAATTCTTTCATCACTCATTCAGAGGGATTGGAGACTAGGTAGCCATTGACATTTTCATGTTACAGGAAACTTGGTGTTCTCATTCTTTCAGCATAAACGGTTTCCAAATCACACAAAATATGGCACTCCCTTCGAGCAGAGGTCGGGCCAGTTGGGGCCTCACTATAGGTGCTTTACTCACACATTCACTTGTGCAGTTTCCCAGTAAATCTCTGTAACCTTACGTTCTCTCTGTGGTTTTCCAGGTAGTAAATAAAAAAAGACACATATTCTGATAGTGAATAAATACGACCACCCCAGAAACACACACCAGAGTTATCCACGGCACTATCGGCAAAATTATCATTCAATGGCACGAAATTTCAACATCGAGGGCCATCTTCCTTGTTGGCGACTTGAACGCTAACGGTCTCTTAAATGATCACTTTCAGTCACACTGCTTCGCTCGTCAATGGTGACAATATCTTAAAGCCTTGGAGCTGGTACACCTTCCCCTTGCGAACACTACTAAAGACTGTGAAACGGCAACCTGGACAAATGGAAAGTCCAAATCACTTCTGGACTACATCATGGCTGACTGGGTGTCCGCCACTTATTGTAGCCCTGTCATGATTCACTTTAACAAACTAAGCAACCATGCCAAACTGAGCTGGAGCTTCCATCTGGTGAAAGCATGCAAAACCCTGGTCTTGACAAACCAAGTTAGCAGAAACATACAAGGAAATCAACTACACTGGCTGTGCACTACTGTCCGGAATGCAAACGCCTCACTGTGGAAAGACCAACAAAACATCGAAAATGCACTAACAGCAGCAAACTGCGATCTGGAGCATATGATGAGATCCAGAATGACAGATTCCCACAAAATCAGTTACAAAGTCGTACGCCATAGCCATATAAAAGGTCACTTTTTGATCCTGTCATTGCTGCTCGCAAATTCCTACAAAGAAAACCATGCACTCAAATTAAGTGTGATCCCACTTCTTGTGAATTAACAAGGAATACCCTTCTTAAAAAATGTGGCCACCAATTACAAAAACTAGCGGAAGGTGCACAAAAATGAATACATCGATAAATACATTGAATTGGTTATTATGGTTCACTTGGCAAAGAAATAATGATTCTTGCAAATTCTGGTCTCATTTCAATGAACACCGCAACTCACTTGTGCTGCAGGACATAATCCCACACCGGAAGGAGCATGGCTCAAACACATAAATACGATATACAATGACACCACATTGAAAGAATACTCTCGTCCTCAGCATAGCCTAGAAACACCCCTTCTGTGTTCGACTTCGAGGAAGACACATTAGCCAAAATAATCACAAACTTAAAAAGTTCCTGCGCACCAGGCCATGACGGCATCCCAAACGTCATTAAGAAAGCAGACACAACTCTTTGAGCAAAAATATTGGCCACCTTATACAGGCACATCCTGCTGTCAGGAGTGATTCAACTCATTGAGAGCAGATCCGCTCTGTTCCCGATATTGAAGAGAGAAGAAAGACTGGACCCATCTAACTATCGGCTTCTTGCCAAGTTGGATGTGAGCCAAAAGATCTTTGCAGCTGTGCTACTTAAAAGCCTTACCAGATGGGCAGAAAAATCAAGGGTCCTGAACATATGAGAGACTGGTTTTAGAAAATCGTACAAAACATTAACTAGCATATGTGCACTACAGTTTCTAATGACAGAAACATCCCAACTCCAAACGCGTCCATTGTTTTGCTGCTTTGTCGACCTTAGCAAAGTGTTCAACCTTATTCCAAGACACCTACTGTGGCAAAAATGGACAGAATGGGGCATAACCTCACACTTACTACATAAAACAATTACACACAAATACAGAGATCTCAGTCTGCTTAAACACAGCTGGTTCCCAGACGCATTATTGCCAAAGAAATCGCGTTCTCAAGCAAGGTTGCATGTTTGCTCCCACTCTGTACAACTTGTTCATCTCTGACCTTGCTTCAACAATACAGAAAGCTAAAAATGTTCCACGAAAAATAAATGGCACACACACACCATGGTGTGCGTATGAAGATGATATTATATTCATTGATCAGGCACAAGTAGGCATACAAAGATCGCTGGATGCACTCGGTCAGTACCAAGGAAAAACCAAATGGTGATAAATATTAACAAGACCAAAAATAAATGGCACCCCTTGGAAACTGTCAAAGAGTATATTTATCTTGGCTTCCCCCATCACTGAAAATCCCTCAGCTGCCTACTATAGTGAAAACACCACAGCCAAAATTTGGAGAAAATGGTTAGCATAATGGTTAGCATTAGACACTACATGATCCATCAGGGCGGATACAACATCAAAGGCTTACTTGAAATCTATCATACACCCATCACAAGATACGCCCTTGCTGCATTGCCACACCACTTGGCAGCTTGGCTTGATGGGCTAGAAGGGAAAATGTTAAGCACAGTGATAAATGTTTCAAAATCAGTCCCGGTTGAGTCAGTAAGACAGGAATACGGCCTAACTTCACTCACGACAAGCTGGTCCAGCCAAAGATCCTTGCTTTACTTCAAACATTTACCCACATGCCTAACCTCCAATGCCTTCTTGCAACTTTTGGGCTTAACCATAGCCTCAGAAAACTTAAACCTTTTTATCAAAGAGCTGAAATCCTCGGCCAAGACACTTCGCGAGGTAAAAGATCTGGATGTCGACATTATTAACACTGATCAAAATTACGAAAAGAACATTAAAGCCACATCGGCTGAATGGGACATGGAAAAAAATATTGAAAGACTACAGAGTCTCAGAAGGCACAATGAGTACTCCCACCAGAGTTTCCTACCTAACAAACCACGCCCCTACTTGACCAAACTCTCCTCAAAGGAACTCAAACATTTCATAATTCATCTCCGCTTGAACCACCTCCCTACTATGGAGCATATTGGTGCATGGAATGCCCCTGCTGTTTATGCCACAAGTGGAGATCTCTAGGCACTTACTGACCAATTGTTTGTTCCTTAAACCACTCCATCACAAAGGTCACAGCAGATGTGTTAGTAACATTGAGGATGTCGCCCATGATTCATTCTGGGCGTCTTTGTTTGGAGCAGAGTCCACTATCATCACAACAGCTGCCCACAAGATATGTAACAAAGTATCAAATGCGTTTTTTAAAAACTCATCTGTGAAACTTTTTAAAAGAAACGTTTCTAGCAACTCTTTTAAACACAACTGGCTTCATTACAACGTAGGCAGTAGGGGGTTAACGGAGCCGGTAGAGCTTCCGGCGCTGTTAAACCCCTACCACCTCATTACGAGGTCTGCTCCCAGGTCCCATTAAGGACGCCTGGTAAAACCAGGCATCCTAAGCGGGTCCCACGAGCAGACCAGGATGCTAACAACGGGCCGTCATTAACGGGCCCGTTGTTAGCATCCTTCACATTCCCTTTGAGCCCAATGGGGGCTCAAATGGGAATGGGGATGTACCGGGTCCGGACTCCTTGAATGGGGCAATACTAGGCCCTTCAAGGTCGGAATGGCCCAGTATTTTCCCATTCTACGAACCCGGACTAGGACCCAGACCCGGTACCCGGTATGGGGGAAGCCATGCCGCTAAAAGCAGCATGGCTACCTCCAATGAGGCCCACAATACACTAAAAATGCTTATTCTCTTTTTTCTATTGTATGCACACATTTTTTCTTTTTAATGGTAATTTTTCTATGAAATGTGTTTAAAGTTTATTTTTGAACTAACAAAAAAAAAATTTGAAATTGCATTATTATCGATAACAGGTATTGTTTTATCTAAATATTTTGTATATTCAGACTACTTTTTAAAATATTGTATTTCAAATCTCCACTTACTTTCACACAATTCTTTTTTATAGCACCTTGTTGCTTTCTTGAAGTCATCTCACAAAAAAGCTGTAAAAAAAAATGGGGGTGGTGAAGGTCAGTCATTGTGTTTATGTGTTCATGATATAACGCAAAAAGTAGATAAAGGGGTAAACCTGCACTCGAAATCCCTGATCCTTCAGGTAGAGTATATAGCAATCAAAAGAAATGGATCAGTGGAATGGGATGAAGTTGGTTAGATTAGATACATATCAAATTTTATTCAAAAACTTATCACATGAAAAATTCATCTTAATGTCATAAAATTTCATAAAAACCATTGATCAATTCATACCTTCATACGTATCCACATACAAAAACACATTCAAACATACATGAATAAAACACCCTAGTGTAGTTATAGCATCAATTAGTAGGATTCCGAATATTTTCGGTTATCATCTTCTGTAGTGACCAAGTCCATAGTATCAGGTGTCGTTGCATAACTGGTATCAAATTTCACCAGATATCTCTCACAGAGACAACGTGAGAGATATCTGGTGAAATTTGAAACCAGTTACACAGTTACATGTATGTTTGAATGTGTTTTTGTATGTGGATACGTATGAAGGTATGAATTGATCGATGGTTTTTATGAAATTTTATGACATTAAGATGAATTTTTCATGTGATGAGTTTTTGAATAAAATTTGATATGTATCTAATCTAACCAACGTCATCCCATTCCACTGATCCATTTCTTTTGATTGATTTCATGATATAACGTACATATTTCTTTATAAAAATGTATTCAGTATATTTAGGTTTGTAATCTAATAGAATTCTTAGGTATTACTTCGAAAGTAGGCTTTTCAATATTGAATTTCAGTATTCTCTGAAGAAGGTTCAAGAGGTAGCACATGTTAGGCTATAGCTATGTATGAAAAAAAAAAATTCCCATATCAAATGTAATTCCTTCTTTCTCCATACATATGTCCTGGCAAGTCCAGTAGTTTGTGTATATCTTTCATTTTATATGTGCATCCCTTATCATGATTTCTAAGGCTGTAAAACAAATGGGCCCTCATTACGACCCTGGCGGAGGACCATGGTGCAATTTGCACCATGGTCCATGGCGCAGAGCTGCCAACTCCGCCATGGGGGTTGGCGGACTTACCGCCCCATTCCGACCTTGGCGGGGCGGTAAGTCCCCAATCCCCATTTACCCTTCCCCATTCCCATTTTTGCCCCATAGGGTATAATGGGAGTGGGGAAGGCGTTAATTACGCCACCGTAAATTACGGTGGCGTAATTAACAACAGGTCCCGTAGCGCCATGGATTTTTCCGCCCGGAAAAACCAGGCGAAAAAACCACCATGGCGCTACGGGAACTCGTAGTAAGGCGGAAAGGTACGCCATGCATTACGCTGGCGTAAAACCCTTTCTGCCAGGGTCGTAATGAGGGCCATGGTCACTATCAACTATAGAACTACCTCAGGTTTCATGAAGTCTTACCATCTTGAAAATGTACTGTTCCAACCACAAATGCATCACAAACTGAGAAACTCAGTTACTATCCATTCAAACTCAACTTTGCATATTATATTTACACTACATGCAATCCTTCAAACACTTTCTCCAATCATGTAAGGCTAATATATAAGTGCTATATAGGCCCCCAGGGCAAAAGGCATTCCTTCACCAGAGGTATGAAGGAAGGGGACATGGTCTTCTCCCTTTACAATCATTCATCACATAAAACGGAACATTCAAAGTGCACATCTTAGTCCTCAACATAATAAACATGGTATTCATTAGCATAACCTGTTAATTTACATACATAAAGTTGTGGCAAAACAATCTGCTATATATGTTTGGTTTGATGTAGCAACCTGCCATTCATTAATCTCTGGTGTGTTCTCAATTCATGAGTAAGGTGATGCGGTAGGAGACCTGGAAGGTAATGCACTGCAACTCAGTTGCTTCACCCGGCTCCAGTTTTGACACCTCAGAAACCTCTACTTAAAGATTGTAGCTCAACTCCAGTCACACATCATTGAGTAGGCTGCTGGTCACATGACTGAAGCCGGACACTCATGTATACCTCCCACCATCTATTTAATCAGGCGTCCTTAAGTTTCCTCAACAAAGGACATGCAAAGACAAGGACCTGTTTTTACCTGTTCAAGCCTGATAAGGACAATGACCTTACTCACTATTCTGCATTTCACCTACAAACTAACATTGCATGAAACCAAATAGGTTCCTGTCCTTCCAAAGCACACAATTTCAACGCAAATTGTGAAACTCCCAAATATGTTTGCTCATTATTATTCCTAAATTACTACCAACAATTAGATGGTAGTGTAAACACTGCAGTATAATAGAATGCCCATGTAGATGCAGTATAAAAGAATGCCCATGTAGACCTTTCCTCTAAGTGCGTGAATAATGTGGGATGCTATTCAGCAGCACATACAGTATAAATAAGATAAGAATTGTAGACTTTTACTAGGTGGGCATTACGTTTATCGGTTTGTGATATATCTGTGGTTCGCATGATTGAGTAATGTTGGATGCTATTCAGCAGCTCGTATAGCGTAAATAAAATGAGAAAAGTAGAGTTTCATTAGGCTGTGCATATCTTTCACTTCAAATATGCATCCCTTATCATGAATCATTAGGGTGCGAAACAAATGGTCACTATGACCTACACAATTAACTCAGTTTTCGTTCAGGCCTAGAATCTTGAAAATGTACTACACAAAACACAAATGCATCACAAACTGAAAAACTCAATTGCCACCCATTCAAACTATCAGTTGCTCATCTTATTTACACTACATGCAATCCTTCACACAGTTTTTACAATCATATTAGGCTAATCTACAAACGGTATGCCAGCCTACTAGACAAAGACCTTCCTGCACCAGAAATTTCAAAGAAGGGTATGTGCTCTTCTTTCTCTCTGACATTAATTGAAAACTATAAACTAAAGGTGCAAAGTGGGCATATTAGGCCTGAACACAGTAAACAGGGCAAATATTTGCATACTTTATTGATTCACATTCATAAAGGTGTTGCACAATAATATGATACACATCTTTCCTTTGATGTACCAACCTACCATTCATGCATCTCTGGTGTGTCCTCAATTGAAAAGGAAGGTGATAAGAGAAGAGAGCTGCAAGTAATGCACTGCCACTTAGTTGCTCCACCCAGCTCCAGTTTTCATGCCTTACATGATTCTACTTAAGAACTGCAGGCCAACTCTAGGCACACAGCATTCAGTATACTGTTGGTCAATAACTGGGCCCTGCCACACTCTTGCTCCCCACACCACCCATTTAATCAGTCCTCCTTACACATCTTCATCAAACAACATGCACACTGAAGCACCTCATCTGTTTGCACCTATTCAAGCATCATAGGGCCAATGGCCTGACCCACTATCATTCATTTCACCTACAAACTAATCACTACTACTGCTACTCAATGAAAGATATCAGAATACATGTCCTCTCTCCACTGCACATCCTCAATCTTACTAAGGTTTAAATGGTCAAGTGCCCTGGGCTTCCCCAGAAAATTACATTAGCAAACCTCGTCTATATTACCATTGCCCCATCCCACTAAACATTTCTTCAGTGATACCTGACATTCTGTAACCATAACTTCAGAGTAAAATTCTCAAGCAACTTCTAAAGAGAATAAATGTTCACTGGGAAATTAACTATTGAATTAACATTCCCTGTAACATAGCAGAATCCACGAATTACCACAAATAAAGATTTGACAACATCAAAGCCAATTTAGCATTCATCAGCTGCACTCCATCAGAGGCCATGTCATATTTAAGGCCACATTCAAAATCATCCACAAATCTAACACAAAAGTAGTTACAAACAAGGGATCATAGTGAAGATCTTACTATAAAACTTCAAATCACAACCACAGCAGCAATATATTTCAAGGGTAGAGGTATGCTGCTTGTTTAATAATACAAATTAGTATGCACCCCTATTCATTTTACATCTCCCTATGTCAGTGCATTGTGTAAAAACATATGACATTACATAGCATGAGACCCAAATAGGTTCCTGCCCTTCCAAAGCACACCATTTCCAAGCAAATTGTGAAACTGACAAATATGGTTGCTGATCATTATTCCTAAATTACTACCAACAATTAGATGAGAGTGGACATACTGCAGTATAAAAGAATGCCACATGTAGACCTTGCAACGGTTAATTGAGGAGCCACCCTCAACACAGGGATTTCCTTTCTTCTCCACTTAAGTTGTGATGCAACAAACTGTTTAACGGATTCCTTTCTTCAGCCCCACATAACATGCCCCTCAGATCCTTCTTCCTGTGAGCTAACAAAGAGCCAAGAACCAGGCCTGTGTACCGTAAATATATTGGTATGTATTAAAATAAAAGTAATAGAAATTAGCACGAAAATGTCAACCACCACTTTATCCATGGCACAACACAATCAACTTCTCTCAGCATAAATAAATCCCAAAATTGAGTTGAAAAGAACATAATCACAATTCTGCACTTTCTGCAAATTTCACTTGAAGAAATAATTACACTGATAAATAATGAAAGCAATTATCATGGAGTGTTGTGTGATTTTCATTTTCCCACAGGCTTAAAAGACTAGCAGTAGGATTTCAAGATTGGTACAAATAACTATGGCAATTATTATTTCTCCCAAACTTTTGGTTTAAAATAAACTCAGGGTAATTTAGCTGTTTGTTTTTCTGAGCCCCCCCCCACTACTTTGGTCTATGTTGGGGAAGTCGGACAGAAAAATTGGAATGATTTGGGGAATTATGGATTTCAGACCCCCTTCCACTGAAAGGCCTGCTTTGGGGAATCTGGACAAAAAAGGGAGTGAGCTTTGTTAATTTTGAATTTTAACAAAATTTACCCTGTAGTGTTTTTCAAAATGGGGAATTAATTAAATTAGTGTTTTTAGCTAAATAGGCTACAGATCTATACAGTTTTTCCCCCCAGCCCGTGCCCACTATAAAGGGAAAAGATGTAAGCCAAGCATACTCCTCCCCCTTTTGGTTTACCAGGGCTCAGTTCTAATTACATAGAAAGCCTCTGTTTAAAGTTCACGAAAGCCAGCTGCAACTCAGGACTCTCTGGAAAGATAGGGTAGGGGTCTCATCACTCCACTCTCAAAGATGTCCTCCCGCTCTCCACCACAGGACCCAGTCTGCTTTGAGGCCTTCCTAGAAACAGATAGCTCCAACCAGATGCACTCTCCGCAATCTCCTCTGGTGATTCATTTCAGCTTTCAGATGGTAAGTCTCAGCAGCCCTCTCTGTCTCTCTGTCTGTATTTTTCTGTGTGGCTGTGTGTCTGTTTCTGTGTTCTCCTTCTAGTGCAGTTCCCCTTATATAGCATTGATTACACCACCAATTTTGCAATCTTGGAGAAGTACCCTGCAATAATTCAGGGAACTAGGATTATACAGTTACCCTTCTTTCTCCTCCCAAACCCAGCCTCCAAGTTAGGATTGGTTAAGAGGTCAATGACAACATATGTCAATTCCCATTTGTAATCGCCATTTGTTCTCCTTTCACATTTTTGGCAAAAACTAGTTATGTATCACAACTTCATAATTTTACTAGCAACTGCCATAATATACATATTTTCTGATTCAGCTAATCATAGGAAATTAGATAAGCCGACCACCAGGTCTGTACCATGTAGCACGGCCATGTGGCACCTTTCTGCCATTTTCATAACAAGCATAACAGTTATGAATATGTTATTATCCATATCCCTAATTTTATTCTCCACCCGCTCAACAACTCTCACATTTGGATCATGTTGAGATCAGCCAGAAACTCATTTTAGATAGCCATTCCAGTTCCCTGAGTCACAGGTGGATGAATTGTATATCTTCAAACCAGCCTGGAAATTGCCTAAGAAATGGTGCATAGATGAAGAAAATGTGCCTTATGATTTCTGAGAAAATAGCCTAAATGATAATAGTGCTTTTAAATTGATTGGGACTCTTCATGTGGGACAAATGGCCATTCTCCTGCATTCCGGCCATTTGTTTTCACTCAGTCAGTCTTTTTTGATCAGTCTCTTTGTGTTGGAAGCTTGCTCTTTGAAGTTGTTGTTCCCATTTTCATAAATATTGGTCATGCTCCAGACAAGGGGTACTTCTCCTGCAGTTAATAACGTCAGAGCCAGCAGGTCTGGAGAAAACTGAATTTTGACACCTTTAGCAGGACACTTAATTGCCTTTGGTAATTAGATAGGAGATGTGACTGGTAGTGGAAGATTTCCTTGTGAAGTTTCCCACAGCCAGCAAAAGGGTCTGTCTTGGGCTGACATTTTTCCATGAAAACAAAGTGGCTTTTCACATGTAACTGGTGTTTTTTATGAGAAACATAATATGCATTGCTTTTTTTAACCTGCACGGCATGTCTTTCCCTAACATTTTTCTGTGTGCATTGATATATTTTCACATTTAAACTGATTTTACTTGCACACCTCTGCAAGCCACTTTTGTGTCACTGTTTAGAAATCCTGTTTTCCATGTGAAAGGGATCTTTGATCTTCGTTTGTGAATTAAAATGCTTCTTGTCCTTTGGTAATGACAGGTAGGCCCCTTTTCCACATGGCTATTCAATTTTACTTGAAGAAAAAAAAAACACATGGCAAGCCATTTTTGGTTCAGTGTTAAAAATCCTGCTGTCCATGTGAAAGGGACTTCAGTTTGGGGACTTTGAAGGCACCCACATGCCCCCCTTGTTCTTCCATGACTCTTTGTTGGGGAAGAGCAGGGTAGAGTGGGGTTTCATAAGGCATCATTTTGTTCATTAGGGAGTGGTCACTCCAGTCTCCTATTCAATCTCTTAATTGGGGGTATGGCATAGCACCACCTTTTCTTCCTTGTTTTGGGAGTCAGCACTCCAGCCTCCCCTTCCATCTTCGGGTTAGAGGATATGGCACAGCACCCTCTTTCTTCCTTAATTTCCAGTCCTGGGGTTCTGATCGGACTCCTCTCTCACCTCCAGGCTCGAAGTTAAGGAGGTTAGTTCTCTAATAAAGAGTTTAAGTAATTTTTACACACATATTTCCCTGGAAGAGTTGCATTGAATTTACAACAGCAACATACAATTATAATGAAATTTTCACCATTTCACAAAACATATTTTATTTATTTTCTTCATTTGTACAATAACACCAATTAAATTACTTCCTGATATATATATATATATATATATTCGTCTTAAGTTTACATCTGATTTTTCATTCATTCTTTTCATCCTTCAGATGGTTCCTCTGTTCGACTTTTGGCTCATCAAGCTGTCGTAAAGCGTGACTGGGATGACAGTTTTTCAACTGATTTATGTGGACCCATTTTTCTTCTGCCTGTTCACGTTTTGGGATGCGGATCTTGTAAGCAACAGGTGATATTTTATCTATAATTTCAAAGTCACCATGCCAAGATGGGAGGAAATTCCACTCCTTTGCCCGATTCCTTTGAAAAGTACAGGTAAACCTTGGCACCTACTTCATACTCTTTCTTGGTGGTCTTTAGATCATAATAGGTTTTCATTCCTTCAGCTGACTTGTCAAAATTGTGCTGAGCACAAGCAAAAGCATGCTGGAGGTGCTTCCTTAAATGTTCAACGTAGTCATGAGTAGTGGATGCATTTATCAGTGTCTGCTTCTGAGTCCTATAGAGCAGATGCAGTGGTAACACCATTTTTTGGCAGGTTATGAGTTCAAATGGAAACATCTTTGTTGCAGAAGATGGTGTAGACCTAGTAGACTTCAGGACAAGTGGCAAACAGATTTCCCAACTGGGTCCAGAGTCTGCCACAAACTTATTTAAGATACTCACAATTGCTTTGTTGTATCTCTCCACCCCCACCCCACTGGAGGCCGGGTGCTAGACAATGTGGAGTTTTATTTTTGGGAGGCCAAAACGAGAGAAGATGTGGTTGATAAATAGTGCAGCGGCTGTCTCCGCATAACAATTCGGGGCTGAAAGACATTCTACCCATTTCGTAAACAAGCATGTCACTGTCAACATGTACTTGTTTCCTCTAGATGAGCGTATCCCTGGCCTGATGAAATAGACTTGCAAATCTGACCAAGGCAGTGTCATTCCCCTTTTTTGTAAGGGAGCTCTGTATGTGAGTGAACTGGGTTGAGATTGAGCACACAAAAGACACCTCTTCAGGTATATGTCAAGGTCCTGGTCCATGTGTGGCTAGTAGATAACCTTACGCACGATTTTCAATGATGTATGAAATTCCCTATGACCAGCAGTGGCCATGTCATGGTCATGGTTCACCATCAGGCTTCGGAATGAGATTGGTACCACCCATTGGTCACAGTTAGATAGGACTCTACTTACCAACAAACCACTTTAGATCTGGAACATCTTGGAAAACTTCAACACCCAGAGATCCTCTTTACCAGTATAATCCGACTCTGTTAGAGGAAAGCATACGGGGCCTTCAATGTGTCGATAACATTTTCCAATGATCAGGTCCTCTTTCTGTGCAGTGATCAAATCTGCATCTGGGGAATCATTGCTCCTCTGGGCTGTCAAGAGTTTGCGGTTAGCATGAGTTTGTGACCCGGTCACAGAGGCAACTAGGATCTCACCCAGTAGGGATTCTGTTTCTATGAACTCCCCCTGCAGAGCTTGACTTTTAGCCAGCTATTCAGCCAGGTCATTCCCAGTCTTATCCGGCCCCTATTTCTTGTAATTACCTCTTATCCTCTTCCGATAGATGGTTATCTCATTGGAGGTCACCAGATCATGTATTGACTGGATAAGTTTGGCATGCTTTAGGGGCTTGTCGTTGGGCCAAAGCATGCCTTGATTCTTCCAGTTAATCAGGTCCTTGACAAACCCATTCCTGACATAATCAGAGTCAGTAATTATGACCAGTTCATTGAGTTGGTGGTGCACTGCAGTGAGGATGTCTTGATAAAAGTCCATCAAGTCTGCAAAATAACTTCTTTTGGGTCATATTTTATAATCAGCAGAGGGTTCTGGAGTACATTCATCCAGGCATTCCCATTGCCAGTTATTTTTCCCTGTTGCTATCAACATGGTACGAGCACCCATCCACAAAAACTGTGGGTTTCCCATGAAATGTGTCTTCTTCATAAACCTTGTGTGGGGAAGTTAAGTAATCCTCCATGTTGTTGTTGGTCATTAGACTTTTGTGCTCGAGACAGTTTTCTTGAGCACAATCATGTAAGTTTGCCAACCCTTGCGCTAGTGGACTCTTCTTGTTTTCATCATATCTGACCTCCGCAGGAAAGCCTTGCATGGACAGAATACAGGAAGTAATTCTGGAATGACTAACATTCCCCGCCTGGATTCTGTCACTTTGTACACATGGCAAGGGTTGGTGAGGAGTCTCAGCAATGATGTGCTCCCCCTGTATGAACGGGATGGACATTTTTCAGTGCCCACACCAGGAGTGCCTTCTCACAGTAATTTAATTTTTCCTCCACAGAGGGCACAGTCTTACTCTCTTTTGAGATGGCTTTGTTAAACTTGTCATGCTTTTGGTACAATAACGCCGTTAAGCAAGTATCTGAGAACGCCATCTTCAAAAAGAACTTATTCTTTATGGGGTAAACCAACCAAGGAGCCACGGAAAGGCTTCTTTTCAGTTGTTTAACTGTCTCTGATTGTTCTGGACCCCACTCCAAGGGTTGCCTGACCTCTTCTTTGTCTTCAATTAACTTTCAACTATAAGTAGTAAGTCCAAGAAGGCTTCTTAATTGTTGTAGATTTGTAGGGAGTTTTAATTTCAATAAGGCTTCCACCTTCTTCACCTGGGGAGTAAGACTCAGGGGTGATCTTGTGCCCTAAGAAGTTCACTTGGGTCTTACACCACTGTGCCTTCTGAAAGGACAGTTTTGCTCCGGCCTTCTGCAACTGGGTTACAACATAGCAGATTTCTGCTATATGTTCTTCCACAGTTGAGCTCTTGATCAAAACATCATCCACATAAGCCATGTTTCCCCTTTTGCCCAAATCTGGTACAGCCTTATGTAGAAAGATTTTTAACTCATTGACAGAGTTTATGTATCCAAAGCAGGTTTGGGTCCACGTGTACTGCTCCCCCAAAAGGTAAAGGCAATCTTGTGCAGGTCTATGCTTCAGTGTAAAAATGTATTAGTTTAGTATATTTATTTGTTGAGCGCGCCAAAGCACAAAGGCATCTGGGTGGTTTGCTTACAGGTACAAAATATACAAGAGGAAAAAAACAAGTGATACAGCAGTATATTACATGAGAATTATATACAGAAGCGTTACAGATATACATCGGAAAAGGGTTAATATACATATATACATAATCAATTGTGGTTATGCAACTGTGATAAGATTTTGCTCATGGAGCCACACTTTGACCTTTTTCCGGAATAAGAAGTGAGAAGGTTCCTCTCTTAAAGAAAGCGGGAGTGCGTTCCATTTCTTAGCAGCGAGGACTGGGAAACTAGCTCTTTGTAACTTGTAGTGTGGGATGTTGACACAGTATATATGTGCTGTTCTTGTAAACCGTGTTGATGTATGGCAGGTGATGGAATTGGATAGGTAGATAGGTGCCTGGTTGGATAGGTACTTATGTGTAAGGGATAGTGTTTTAAGGGCTATCCTTTGCTTAATATTAAGCCAATTTATAGAGTGTCTGCTATCCGAAATGTGTTGTTTATTGGATATGTTCAATGCTGCTCTAATGGCATTGTTTTGCATGACTTGCATTTTGTTGATGTTTTGTTATGGGGTGCCAAGTTAGACCGCATTACAATAGTCAAGCTTGGACAGGACCAAGGCTCTTGCTATTGTGATGCAGTTAACATATGTCAGGTAAGGAGTGCAGGCAGTGATGAGTTTGCAAGTGTAGGCAGATGAGGAGGACATAGCATTAGTTTGTCTCATTAAGGAAAGTGCCGATTCAATATAGACTCCCAGTGTTTTAATAACCTTGGATACTTTGATTATATTACTGTCAATATTGAATGAGGTAAATAGTGCATCCATTTTATTTAGATTGGCTGGGCTGGTCGGCCCAGTAGGAGCAGCTCTGTTTTATCATCATTAAGACAGAGCCCATGCTTCACCATCGAGGCTTGTATAGTTAGGTAGACATTGCTAAGAGTTCTACTGTCCACAATGTGATCTCCAGGGATGGGGATGAGTATCTGGGTGTCATCTGCATAGTTAGTGTAGGGGACACCCAGATAGTCAAGTTAATCAAAGAGAGGCTTGGTAAACACATTATAGAGCATAGGAGACACACAGGACCCCGGGGGAACCCTGCAGGTAACTGGAGTAGGTGTAACAGTGATGGAGGGCACTAAGAACCCCCTGGATCTGTTGTTGAGGAAGGATTCAATCCAAGCATTTGCATGATCAGAGAAATTAGCAGAGGTTTAGGTGTTTACATAGAATTTTATGATTCACCAGGTCAAATGCAACTGATAAGTCAAGTAAAAGAAGCAAACCACTGTACCCAATTAGGGTTGTAACTTGTACAGGGCTAAAGTAGCACATGGGGGTAACAATAGAGTTGTATTTAACATCTTCAGGTAACACTACATCATGAGTTACATTACATGTATAGTTCGAGTACAAAGGTTGTTGCTTTCTGTTTTACACCGACTTTTAAAGTGAAAGTCTTCAACATTCTGATGCCATTTGCAGTTTATGACCAGAGTTCATTACACAAATGAATGCATCTCATGGTCTGTGTTCAGATCAAATTATGTTGCCCACAGTTTAATTATCAATCTTGCTTCCATTTGGCACAATGTCTGTTCCTTATCACCTCTCCTTTTGCCCAGGGAGATTTTCTTCAGCCCTCAAAATCTCAGATCCTTTTTGTTTTGTTTGCCGGTAACTTTGCAGGCTCCCATCTTGTTAGTGCCTGAAAAGCATGTAAAATGTCCCCAACAGTTGTAGGACCTATGAACTCACATAGGGTTCATTGAAAGAAAAGATCTGGATACTTTTCAGAGGAAGCCGGTGAAGGCCCAAAGAAGGTGCCCAATCAGTATCGGCTTTTTTCCAATACAGAGGTCTTCTTCACTTCCTTGCTGGCACCATGGATTCAAACTACTAACAACTCCAAATGGCTTCAAATAGTATGTTGTTTTAATCTGATGAAGCTTTCTAATGCTACTGAAATTGACTCAACACAATATGAGAAGAGCTTTGCACACTCAGGCTTGTGGCTCTCCAGACCAGGATGGTGCTTGACTTACTCACAGACATGGAGGGAAGCATTTTCCGCAAAATCAGGGAGCACGTGTTGTACCTATGTGTCTCCCAATGATGCTGATAATGGCTTCCTAAGTCTTGTCATCAAGCATATGATGAAATTGACAATGGACATGGACAAAGAGGGAGGAATTGTCAAGGACGACGACTGGTTGATTTTTCAAACATGATGGATGCCGCAGTGGCTTATCAGATAATAGTAACTTGTTTGAGTATCCCGAGGTAATACAAGCTCTTTTCTTTGCAGTTATGACAGGTAATGCCACTCCTCGTTGGAAAGATGAAAGCTGCCAAACAGACAAGCAACCACAGGTAGGAGAACCAAATAGGTAGCAAGTAAATAGACATGGTTGGCCAGAAGATGCCCTTCAGTTACAACCCCCTGATCCAATAAATTATCTTGAATGTGATATAAATATCAACTCAGATTGGCGTACTAGCTACTTGAGATGCGGCCCATGGGATTATGCCATAGGTGGTGGGGCCTTGAGAGATGTACATGAAATATGGATAACTAGGAGTATCTATGACTGGCAACAAGAGGAAGAAGATTATGAGAGGGTGTTTAGGGAAATAATCATCCCTCAAAGGACGAAAGGGGAGTGTTGGGGAGTAAGGAAATATGGGTGATTAGAACAGCATTGGAGAGTACTTCCATTCCCCTAGACGTGCACAGAAATGCAAGATGCAAAAGACTTTATAACATGAAGATGCTACATGGAAGCCAGCAGCCACAATACATAGACCCAAAAGAGACTGCCTTATGAAAACCCAACAAAACACGAGCAGCCATGTTTTAGTGAACCATAGCATATTTCCCCAATAGATCATACCTTCATGCCATAGTAATCACAGCTGTGTTTAGCATCGATTAGGAAAATCAAGTAGGATGTAACTGTAATTAATAGCAATAGTTTCTCACATCAAACTGAGCACAGAGTACATGTAGTCCTCACAATCCAGTAAGCCACTTTGCAAGCATGAACATTCTCAACCCTCACACCAGAAGATATTAACCAAACCTTTGCATGGAAGCATACACACATCCCTAATGTACCTTTCCAGAGAGTACAGTAAGATGCAATGCAGTGATCGGCTAAGACTAGGGAGTCAAAGCAGTTCCTAGGCTCGAGATGCAGTAGTGAGATCATAAAAAGACCAACAAAAGCAGACCCCAGTGCTAGAAGGACAGAACACTGCATACTGATTGGTTTAAATATACAGGTTGAGTTGAGTTCCCAGTCAAGCATTTGAAAAACATATAACAAACTGGGCTTCATTACAAGGTTGGCGTTAGCCTTCCGGTAAAACCAGCAAGATTACCTACAAACTTGCAAGAAAGTCTGGCACCCATGAATGGGCAATTACCCTTGTATTCTGGCCCCACTGGACCCGGCAATTGCTCTTTTGCGGCTGCCAGAATCTGGTGATTCCCCATTCCCATTTGAGCCCTGTAGGGCTCAATGGGAATGGGGATGCCTGTAGCACCGGCACTGTTCATTACGATGCCTGTGCTACAGGCATGCTGTGTTTGCGCGTGCCTTTCATTCCGCCAGGCCAGGCCCCGCGAGCACAACTCAGAGTTTTCTGGTCCGGATATAACAGTAGCGGCAAGCTTACCGGTACTGTTGTATCCAGACCGGCAAGCTCATAATGAGGCCCATTGTGCTGCTAATTGACATGTCAAAATGTATTACAACAAAGTTCATAAGAGCAGAGCAATACCTGGTGGATGATAGGTCTGGCAAGACAGAGTGACTTAGGCACAGCACTGCCATCTGTAGGATAAGTGCACAATTAAGGCTCCATCTGGTAAAGAAGAAGTCCGGCAGACACCATTACACATGAAGTAGGATTAATAAGGAATCATTGATCAGGTTTTAAGAAACTCACACATAACCCTCACTGTATATTCAAAATGCAAATAAAGGTACTTTCTCAAAGTTACAAATCATACAATTGCATGCACATCTAAGCATATAAATGTACACATATCCTTGCCATTGTAAGAGAAAGAAACTCACAAGCTGCCAAGTCCCAATGTGAAATGTCAGAAACAGGATAGATGAACTCATGAGAAATTGAAGTTTGTCCAGCCAAGTTTCCAATGACGGGTTGCAAAACGTACAAGAGTCAAATGGTTCATAATTGATGAGAACAGTGATATGGAGCCAAACCGCTTAGGTCAATAGGACAGGGATGTGAAGTTACAATTGTAAGGTCACACTGTCACGTCTCACATAAGGGATTGGTTGAAATACGTGTACACATTCACTTCACTCATACCTTTTGTGAAGCAACCTGAGAAAGGAGATGAGCTCAATGCTAAAGAGTGAACTTTTTTGATGCTAAAAGTTAGTCATGTGGTTAGATTAATACAATAGAATTAGAAAATGTATGGAAATGCTTATTGTGAAAATGATGCAGGCAAATAAGAAGCCTGGAAAATGCAAGTGATTTGTTATATTTGTTGTCTTTGCATTTCTGTAAAACACTATAGAACTGGCCTTTTTATAATATAATTAAATGCCTGTTTAGATATGTCCCTGCTAGGCAGTTTTAAATTGTTGTCCTTCTCATATCTCGTGCAATCAGTTTTCCTTGGCTCTTGTACATGGATTTTTGTACCTGGATCGGGACTCATCCAAGAAGAGCCCAGTCAGTTGATTGCACCTTTTTCAGAAATCTGTGTTCAAGCAACATCACCTGTCATTTATTGTGTGCTATAGATAAGCATTTTATTAAGCATGATCTGAAAAATTGGTACATTCCCACAAAAAGTAAACATATTTTAAATTACAGAACTCAATATTGGGATTTTAGGTTTCAGAAAATAGTTGTAGGCAGCCTGCTTGAATAAGTGTCCTACCTGGTCTCCCTGATAATTAGTGAGTTCATGGCTGTGGGCATAGATAATTGTTTAGGGCAAGCAAGGAAATCCTGGGCTATGTTGACTCGACCTGTCTGCCCTGCAGAGCCATGACAGGACAAGTCACAAATGTTAAACGGTGCCTGGGCTTTGCTGTTAACAAAGGCCCAGAAATTACTAACGTAAAGCATGTCATTGTATGTATCTACATTCATATGCATAATTTTTTAGGCAATTGAAATTGGGATGTAGGTTTAGTACTTGCATGCCAGGGGAGTAATTGAAATGATTGAGTGGCGACAGGAGACCGCCCATTCTCACAACAGTCCTAAAGTAGGTGCTTTCAGACTTAAAAGAGAGAGTTATCTTCTTGTAACATTGAATATGCGCCAGAAAAGTCTCCATAGAATACGTAACGGAGTTAGATGCCCCCCACAAATAAATCTACCCTCCCCAACGTCCCTGAAGTTAGCACATCTCCCAACATTTGAAGGGTTTGCCAGTCCTGAAATGGAGGTTTCATTGAGCCCTTGTCTTGTCCACACCCCCCTGTTGCATAGTTTTTCCTATGATTGTAACTATTGCCCTTTGTTACCGCAGCAATGGACTTTTTCCGTGCACTCCTTCTTTTTAGTAAGGGCTATTAGGTGGCACTGAAAGCCAAACTATTATCATTAAAATAAGAGCTTTAACAAAAGAGCTTCAAATATGAGCTTTGAATGATGGTCTGCAATGCTTTTCAATGCAGATGACATTTTTTGGAGGGAACCTGTATGTAAAATGCTAGAAATCAGGATGGGAGATCCGTATACAGCTGTCTTGTTTTGAAGCTATTTTATTTTGCCTTCAAAAAGATTTTGCACAGATAAATCGAATTAAACATTTACAGGACTTTCGATAAGCACGAAAGTATGGACAGACGTGTTTTCTTAAGGGAAATACAGGTGAGTATAGTCCTCTTCAATTATCGAGAGGCAATTTCCACAGTGGTGCACGAGTATACAATACAGGTAGGTAGTGACATAGAACTTGTGCAGGGTGTGACCCAGGACTGTAGTAGGTCCGGGGGTATTCAACAAAATAGTGTACACAACGCTATCCATCAACACATATATACAAAGGTTGTGCCACAAAACATCGACACAGAGGTGTTTCGGCCAAACAGGGCTGGGTAAGGGCCCGTGGTGGTGGTGGCCTTCATCAGGATGATCACTGGTAGTGGTCCTGTCCGTATAGGTAATCTGTGGGGGAAGGGAAAGCTGTCAGGATCTCAGGGGATTGATGATTTATTCAAAAATTAATGAATAATGGGCGATTGGTGCCTCGAATACACCAGTGGTATATCTAAAAACAGCTTACCGTCTGCATTGGTGCAGCGGGGACGCTGTGCTTGGACTCCTGTTATGGGTACTGGACTCTGGGAACCATGTCTGCAGTGAGCATGGGAAGACTCGTATGATTCGGGTCTCCTTGGCCAATAAATACAGCCTTAGGCCTCTAGGAGCCGTAAGAGAAAGGATAACAGGTTGTTATCTATGTGCTCGAGAAGGACCGTGCCAGTGAACAGCAGGGTCCAGGCACATCCAGCATGGGATTGTGCGGTAAGTGACTGGCGACACCAGTGGTGTGGGTGCCCACTCAGTGGGTTAGTAAGGTCACGGTATAATAAAGGGGTCTCAAATAAAGTGCCTATTAGAGCCCTGCCGACTGTTGTGTGAGCTAAGCGCTAGGAGGCGCTGGCAGTGGTCTCAGGATTGTTGATTTTATTTAAAAGTGTCAAAAAAATGTTCACAGGAAAAGCGAGTGGAGATTGCAAATACATCTCCTGGAGTAACTAAGGTGTTTAATCTTGCCTCGGTGTGTCAATTAGTGACAGTGCCTGTCTGACCTCTGTGCGAGGTTGTGTAGCTGCCCACGGGGTGATTTATAGGCAGTGGCAGTGACCCTCAAGATATTAAACTAAAATGAAGGAAAACATGGCCGCGCTGAGCGTGCGCCAGATTGTGGCGAGAATGCATCATAAAGTCTAAGAGTGCAGGGAGAGTATTTTGGAATGTGAAACCAGCAAGGTTTTGTGGGGAGCGCTGGGGGTGCCTGGACTAAGTGCTGTATCATGCAGAAAAATGAAAAAAATGAAAACATGAGATAAAATGGCAGCTTGTCTTACCGAATGCAAAAATGGCGTCTGCACTCATTGTGGATCTGGATTCTACAGAGGAGTGTTGCTGTCAATGTTAAAAGCACTGTGCCAACTCGACATCCAGCAAATGGGCTGCTGGCTAGGTACAGGGGTAGGCCAATAGTTACAGAGCAAGTTAACAACAGAAATGATAGATTGGGAGTAATTGACCAATGGGATGCAGATGCATCATCAGTGTCACAACTATATGAGTGTAGTCCATGGAAATGACAGCAGGGCACCTAATGATGGATGGCAACTGCAAATAGTTGGATGCGGGTGGTGGTGGACCCCTGAGGATGATATGAGGGGTAGCCTTCCACCTGATTGGTGGTGGACGGCTGTTGCTATGGCTGTGTGATCCCTAGGGGGGTGGCTTAAACAATGTTGACATTTTCAACACACCGTTTTCTAAAAAGGTAAAGGAGAAAACATGGAGTCACTGGGTCTATAGTGACTATTGTAAGTAAACAAAAGCCAGACAAATGGGAAAAACACACCACACATTAGTTCAATGGCTCACATATGTATGTTGCAACTTCACTTTACATGGTGCATGTATCTCAGCAATCAGAATGAACACGCAACTGTATATAAACATTAGTAAACATTAGTGGTGCTTGTACCAGCTGGTTCTGTAGAGTACATGATGCACAAAACATGTGCACTGCTGAATATGTAGCGTGTGCCCAGTCGAGGGCATCTGATATCTAAATGGAGATCTAAACACCACTGTGGGGGTCAATCAATCCCAGAAATATTTCCACTCTACGGTGATATTAAAGCCAGTTGGGACTGTGTGCAGTCTGTGGACCCATTTTTGCTCAAGCCTGGTGAGGGCTAGATTGATATCGCCTCCTCTTTTTTGTTGTTGAAGTTGTTGCAGAATAGTCCATGTGAGTTCATCGTGGGTGTAGCCTTTTTTGCTTAAATGTTCCACCAGAGGTTTGTCTTGTATTGAGTTCCTGATGCAAGAACGATGTTCGCTTATCCTTTGTTTTATGGGTCTGATGGTCTTCTCAATGTAAATGAGGTCACAGGGACATCTGATCACATATATGACGTTTTTGCTTTCGCAATTGGTGTCATTTCGCATCGTCCACATGAAATTCTTTTGATTGAAGGTCTTGCTGGTCTCAGTGTAGCGACACGCGATGCATTTTCCACATGAGTAGTGTCCTACTACGGGCGGTAAGCCTCATAGTGTGGGTTGTTGTTTCTCTGGTTCCAGAAATGTATGTACCAGGGTGTCTTTGAGGTTCCTATTCTTCTTAAATGCAAAAAGAGTTTTTTTGTCCAAGGTCCCTTTGTTTTTTATTAGATGCCAATGTTTGTTTATGGTGGTTTTTACCAGGTTACTGATGGGGTTGAACGTCATGACACAGACTGTCCGGTCTATGGGGTCCTTAGTGCTGGACGTTAGACAAATAGTGTGATCAGTGTTGTCTGCCCTTTTCCGAGCCATTTTGATCGATTTTTTGGGAAAACCTCTTTCACTTAGGCGTGTCTGGAGTTGTTTGGCATGATGTTCGAGCTTCTATTTCTCGGTGCTGTTTCTGCGTATTCGGAGGAATTGTCCGTATGGTAGGTTGTATTTTAATCCTTGGGGATGAAAACTTGAGAAATCGAACAAGCTGTTTCTGTCAGTGGGTTTATGAATAATTCTGTTTTCAATGAGTTTCCGGAACGGTAAATGTGAAGGTCTAGGAAATTCACGGATTGGCAATCCCATTCGATAGTGAACTTTATGTGAGAGTTTCTGTGGTTAAGCCATCCGTGGAATTCGAGCAAAAGCTCCTTGCTGCCTTCCCAAACTAGGAGAACATGATCTATGTATCGTTGCATAGTAGGATGTGGTCTTTGTATGGGTTGTTATCGTTGTACACATGGCCATCCTCATACTGAGCCATGTACAGATTAGCTACATCAGGGGCAAATGTGGCACCCATGCTGACACCATTGATCTGCTGGTAAATCTGGTGTTCGAAGAGGAAGAAGGTCTCGGTCATAGCTTGTAGAATGCAGTCCAAGCTGAAGTTTGTGGTGTCGGCTCTTTTGTTGAGACAGATGGTCAATGCTTGCAGTCCTTCCTGTTGATGGATCAAAGTGCAGAGGGCCTCTACGTCCATGGTTTCCAGGATGGAGTTGGAGGACACGTTTAAATTCTGTAGAACTTTGATGGTGTCGGTTGTGTAGCTGCCCACGGGGTGATTTATAGGAAGTGGCAGTGACTTTCAAGATAATAAAGTAAAATTAAGGAAAAATAACATAGCTTCAAAACAAGACAGCTGTCTACGGATCTCCCATCCTGATTTCTAGCATTTTACATACAGGTACCCCCGTGGGCATATCAGGACTCCACCAGGCGCCCTTTATTGAATCTCGATTTTTTGGAGGGATACACAGTGTATTTGATGTTGTTTGTTTATGGATCCCCTTCCATTCCCTGCCCCTAGCCATGCTAATCCCTGTGCCTAATTTCTGCCCATCTCGGATGTCTCTCAGCTCTTCCATGGAGGCAGCCATCTTGGATGACATTTCGAAGGAAGCTCTCTCTAAACAACTCCAACCTAGCGGTCATCTTTGAATAGGAAAGATGCCATGCATCTTTAAAATAGCTGAAATAATTACGATTTTGGGAGCTTGTTTTTTTGTATTAACAAGCATGTTGCATGTTCTGCATTTTTTCTATTGTTGGCACAGCCGATGACACACTGGGTCACATTGCAAGTTTGGAGGTAGCCATGCCCTTAATAAGGGCATGGCTACCCCCAAACCCGGGTCCGGGTTCCGTGAATGGGGAAATACCGGGCCATTCTGACCTTGGAGGGCCTGGTATTTAGGACAAAAATAAGTTCCCAACATAGGAACTTACGTCCCCTGCACACTATCTAGTATCTGGATGACCAGACCAACATTTATAGAAAGAGTAGTAAAGTAACTCTATGAAATAAAGTCTTAATAAAGGACGTGTTGGTATGAAAAAAATACAAATTCTTAAAAAAGGACAACATTCAATCGTTTAAGGTCACAAGAAACAATCTTCATTATTTATTCTTGATAGTGCAGCTGTGGTAGGCCCAACGCGTTTCGAGTGAAACAGCCACTCTTCATCAGGGGCAAAAACAATGATTCTAGGAAAAAATATGCACAATATTTAGTATAGAATAATGTATAAATCCAAGCGAAAACTTTTTACCAAATGTCTTTTCTGACTCGACAAAGCAAGTGGTCCCATGATTTTGTACAGTAATTAAAACCCTAGAACATTCAACATGTATGAGATTTGCTGGATACAGAAGAGTAACTGACAACAAGTAAATACTTATTCATATATTTTGGAAAAAACAGACATTAATTGTTTAGATAATAAATAATATAGTGTTAATGTGGATCACAAAACAGATAAGTCACAAAAGCATGAAGAAAAAAAAGGGGGAAAGAGAAAAATCTAACCTTGTATGTTTTATAAAAAAAAGGGGGACTGGACGGGGACTGTGACAGGAAACCCAGTCATTCGTGTATGCAAGGAACCCTTTATCTGAAAAAGTAGAGCATAACAGAACTTAGTTCAGTCAGAAGTGAGTTAGAGGTCTGAAACAAGTCAAAACATGGAGATACACTTACATGCTTAATTGTTCATCCGGATGGGGGAAACCATCAATTGAAAAAATAAGCGGATAAGAAAGCAGAGGGTCTTGTAGTAGTGCAAGGGCTTGAACACTATGGATAAAAGTCCAAAGACAGAAAGTCAGGGTGAGGAAAACTATATGGAGGGAAAAAAAGCGGGTTCAGCAGAACCCAAAGGTAATATAACTTACCTAACTTACTACAGCGTTGCAGACAGAGGGCAGGAGACCGGCAGGTAATCCGATTCCACCTACAACTCCGACGCCATTTATGTACTATTCGTTAGTATGACGTCACCATGCGCATGCGCGTGATCCGTCATTATTAGAGCTGCTGTGAAAGCGCAATAAAATTATGCGAAAATAGATGGCATTGCCCCGTATACGGAACGGATAGTGCCTTTGTCTAGAAAAAGCGAAAAATAGGTATAGATGTGTGACTACCAGTTTGGGAGTGTTGATACTCTGACGTCATCACGCAGACGCGTGCATGACGCCACTTGTAAACAACCAGTTGGTATAGGAAAAAACAGTTTAGAGAAGAGGAGATGCTATGTTCAACAAGGACTAGAAGTTGTCCAGGAAGTAGCATGAAACGATCAAATGTCAAAATACTAAGTTCAAGGAATCGCTAAAGATAAGGTATGAATAGAGCAGTACCTAAGGAAGGGCAAAAGCCGAAGGAGGCGTAGAAGTGTACGTCGGGGAATTAAAGAGGAGCTCACTGCAATCTGATGACTTAGTAGAGACAGTTAATATTAGATGGTATAATAAAGGTGTTTCACAGGATTGACAAAGTCCAGAACTGCAGAAGGACATTAATTCAAAGAAGCATGGAAATGATGACAATAGAAGTATTAATCAAAAAATACAATTGTTATAAGGTGCCTAAATACATGTTCCATTAGGTAACATCTTAACAACATGTCTCAACATGTTAACATCTTACATTAGGTCACTTTTTAAAAGAGTGTCTCAAGCCCAAAAAGGCAATCTGAATGCACCACCAGCGCTATTGTCTAACTTTCTATGTAGTCAAAACATAGAAAAAAACACTGCCCACAAATGTGGTTCACATACTTATGATTAAGTTATAATCTATTTAACAGAGAAACCACATATATGGAAATGTCAGATGTGTCTACATGAAATCTTCAAACTGATAGACATTTTGGACAAGTGTAACCCACAGATGACTGCCAACAAGCTGCCCCTTGGAATGGTTCACAGTCTTTAGGTTAGGATCTGGTCTTCTCAACTATCATTAGTTGTGGAAGAATTTGCCTAATATTCACATGGAATAATCCAGGTAAAAGGAAGAGTAAGGAATAATATATGCTCAGATAAATGGGCCTAGGTAGTAGTCCTCATTGAGCCCAAGAGGGGCCATTGCATCTAGCCTATGTATCCAATACAGTTCCCTTTGTGCCAGTAGTTTTGGTAAGTCACCACCTCGTTGGAGGGGATGTACCACTTCTAGTACTGCAAATCTCAACTGTGAGATGTTGTGTTTATGGTCTCTAAAATGCCTGAAAACCGGTGATTTGACATTTTTAGTTCTGATTTGGGATTTATGTTCAGTCCACCTTTCCTTCGCTTTTCTACTGGTTTTCCCAACATAATATTTCCCACAAGGGCATCTGATGGTGTAGATGACATTTTTGGAATCGCAAGTAGCAAAGCTTTTTAAAGGGATCTTGTTGCCATTATTCGGGTGCCTAATATAATTGCCTTTAATGATGTTTGAGCAATGCTGACAATTTAAGCATGGAAAAGTGCCATTTTTTAATTTTGTCAATACCCTTTGGGTGGATTTTTTAGGTCTTTCTGCTCTGATTAACGTATCTCTGAAGTTTCTTCCCCTTTTATACGCTAACATTGGAGGATTTGGAAAAAGGCGGTTGAGATTGGGATCTGATTTGATCAGGTCCCAATTCTTCATAATGATTTTTTTGACTTGATAACTCTGTGCAGAGTATTTCAATGTATAGATCAAATTCGATTTCTTCTGTGTGGGTTGTTTATTAAGAAGTTGATCACGAGGATATGATTCAGTCCTCGTAATTGCTTGTGTCAACACTTCCTCCGGGAAGCCTCTTTCCAGGAATCTTGATCTCATAGTGTCAAATTCTGTCTGAAGTCTCTGTGTGTTGGAAGTAATCCTTTTCGCACGTAGCAGTTGACTGAATGGTAAATTTTCTTTTAAGTGTCTCGGATGGAAGCTATTGAAGTGTAGGGAGCTATTAACATCAGTCGGTTTTCTAAACATAGATGTAATCAAGACCGTGTCTTGCCATTCTACAGTTACATCCAAAAAATTCACACATGGTGAACCGATTTCCATAGTGAATTTGATCCGGGGGTTACATTGGTTGAGATATTGCCAAAAATCGGTCAGCTCTTGTTTTGTGCCTTTCCAAATCCCGAAGACATCATCAATGTATCTTAGCCAACAGTGTATTTTATTTTTCCAATGTGGGTGGTCTAGGACATGCGTCATCTCGAAATGGAACATAAAAATGTTCGCATATGAGGGGGCTACTGCTGAGCCCATAGAGGTGCCTGCGATTTGAAGGTAGTACTGTTCATTAAATCTGAAGTAGTTGTTATAGAGTATCAGATTAATAAGTTCAATGGCGAAGTTTTTTTGGATCTGGATTTCGTCATGTCTTAGAATGAACCATTCCAGGGCTGCTATGCCCTCATCGTGGGGGATTGAAGTGTAAAGACTACTAACATCCATGGAGAATATTAATGGATCATCAAAATTGATCTGAAGGTTCTTGATACTTTGAAGGAAATGTGTAGTGTCTTTCAAATATGTAGGTATTTTTTGTACCAGTGGTTGTAGAGCCGTATCAAGGTAGACAGCCAAGGGTTGGAATATGCTGTCAGTGCCAGCAACAATCGGTCTAAATGGGGGGTCTTTGGAGTTTTTATGAATTTTGGGTAATCCATAGAACACAGGAATTATTGGATTGCTTTTAATCAAGAATTCTTCGGTTTTATCTGAAATCCAATCCATAGTACTAGCTTTCTCTACTGCTTGTTTGATAATAATGCTGATGTCATTTGTGGGGTCATGGTCCAATGGTAAGTAGGTCTGTCTGTCTTCCAAAAGTTTGAGACACCCAGTGTTGTAAAACATTGTGTCCATAAGTACAAGTGCACCCCCCTTGTCAGCTTGTTTAATCGTCAGGGAGGCGTCATCAGCAAGCTCCTTGATAATTTTTAGTTGATGTCGCCGAATATTGTGTTGGGTAGATGTGTCGTATTTAATTTTCCTCAGATCACGAGTAGTTTTAGTTTTGAATAGATTGATGAGTGGGTTGTTAATTTATGGATGGAACGTGCTCGGATTCTTCATCTCTAGAAAGTCATGTTCTTTAGCTGGAGGTAATTGCCCCAGGTTATCAAAGAAGATCTTGAGTTCCATCTTGCGTATTAATTTGAACAGATTGACTTCTTCTTCGAATAGATTCGTTGAATTTGTAGGGATGAATGAAATCCCTAAACTCAGAGTGTCAATTTGAGCTTTAGAGAGTTGTCTAGAGGAAATATTGATAATCAGAGGAGAATCTACTTGTTCTTTTGGCGTGGTTTTCTTTTTCCCTCTTCTGGTCGGGCGTCTCCTAAAAAAGGCTGAACAGGAGTTGCAGGAATCAATATATCAGTTAACCTTGGAGTGGGTATGTCACTTTCTATTGTTATGGGTGTGGCAGTAGGATTAGATGAGCTTGTACTAGGTCGTTCTTCTAGTTCCCCACTTGTAATGTCACTGCTGTCAGTATTAATATTCAAGGATGGTTTCTTTAATACTCCAGATGGTCCAGGTCTTGATCTGTGGTTGCTATAGTATTCTTGCCACGTGTATACTATTTCTCTAGCGTAGTCTAATGTGTCTCTTCGAAATTTGCGTATCTTACGTTGTTCAATATCGCGTTTGTAACTGTCCAACTTGTTGTTGGTATCTTCTAAGATTGACTGTAGTTCAGATGCAGTTTTCAGCTTAAGAAGTTGCGTGGAGACCTCTTCAATCTCTTGGTTAATTGTATGGAGTGATTTTGCAAGTTCCTCTATGGTTAATAATATTAGATCAAGGGAACATTTGTTCAAAATATGTTCCCATCGTTTGACAAATTCTTTATTTTCCTTGCAAAGTGTCGGACGGAGATACACTCTAAGTCCCCTCGGGATTCTTTTGGCCTTGTAGTACTGCGTAAGCGTGGTAGCGTGGAGTTTCTGTGAAATCTCCCTCCGAATGAGTCTTTCTAATCGTTGAATAAGTATTTCCGGATTTTCTCTATTAGTAGTTTCTGTACTGGTGTCTTTGATAAGGCCTAAAATCCTAACAGCTTCCTCATCAGTGAAAGCTAGAGTGGTCGCTGCTTTGTCAGTTAAGCTGTTGATTTTTGAAAATGACATTTCTAATAGGACGGGGTGCTCTGGTCCAAGGTAAGGTGTCAACCCTTCACAGGGTAACAATACATGGAAAGAGGAGAATAGGACCCATAGGCACACCCTAGTAACAGGAGTGGTAAATTTGAGAAGATGGGGTCGGTTTCAAGTTTGTTAGGAAACTAAGTAAAAAGAGGTAAGAGGTGCAGAGGAGAGAAAGGCAACCTTGACACCTAGGTTGCACTAATAATAGGACAAAAATAAGTTCCCAACATAGGAACTTACGTCCCCTGCACACTATCTAGTATCTGGATGACCAGACCAACATTTATAGAAAGAGTAGTAAAGTAACTCTATGAAATAAAGTCTTAATAAAGGACGTGTTGGTATGAAAAAAATACAAATTCTTAAAAAAGGACAACATTCAATCGTTTAAGGTCACAAGAAACAATCTTCATTATTTATTCTTGATAGTGCAGCTGTGGTAGGCCCAACGCGTTTCGAGTGAAACAGCCACTCTTCATCAGGGGCAAAAACAATGATTCTAGGAAAAAATATGCACAATATTTAGTATAGAATAATGTATAAATCCAAGCGAAAACTTTTTACCAAATGTCTTTTCTGACTCGACAAAGCAAGTGGTCCCATGATTTTGTACAGTAATTAAAACCCTAGAACATTCAACATGTATGAGATTTGCTGGATACAGAAGAGTAACTGACAACAAGTAAATACTTATTCATATATTTTGGAAAAAACAGACATTAATTGTTTAGATAATAAATAATATAGTGTTAATGTGGATCACAAAACAGATAAGTCACAAAAGCATGAAGAAAAAAAAGGGGGAAAGAGAAAAATCTAACCTTGTATGTTTTATAAAAAAAAGGGGGACTGGACGGGGACTGTGACAGGAAACCCAGTCATTCGTGTATGCAAGGAACCCTTTATCTGAAAAAGTAGAGCATAACAGAACTTAGTTCAGTCAGAAGTGAGTTAGAGGTCTGAAACAAGTCAAAACATGGAGATACACTTACATGCTTAATTGTTCATCCGGATGGGGGAAACCATCAATTGAAAAAATAAGCGGATAAGAAAGCAGAGGGTCTTGTAGTAGTGCAAGGGCTTGAACACTATGGATAAAAGTCCAAAGACAGAAAGTCAGGGTGAGGAAAACTATATGGAAGGAAAAAAAGCGGGTTCAGCAGAACCCAAAGGTAATATAACTTACCTAACTTACTACAGCGTTGCAGACAGAGGGCAGGAGACCGGCAGGTAATCCGATTCCACCTACAACTCCGACGCCATTAATGTACTATTCGTTAGTATGACGTCACCATGCGCATGCGCGTGATCCGTCATTATTAGAGCTGCTGTGAAAGCGCAATAAAATTATGCGAAAATAGATGGCATTGCCCCGTATACGGAACGGATAGTGCCTTTGTCTAGAAAAAGCGAAAAATAGGTATAGATGTGTGACTACCAGTTTGGGAGTGTTGATACTCTGACGTCATCACGCAGACGCGTGCATGACGCCACTTGTAAACAACCAGTTGGTATAGGAAAAAACAGTTTAGAGAAGAGGAGATGCTATGTTCAACAAGGACTAGAAGTTGTCCAGGAAGTAGCATGAAACGATCAAATGTCAAAATACTAAGTTCAAGGAATCGCTAAAGATAAGGTATGAATAGAGCAGTACCTAAGGAAGGGCAAAAGCCGAAGGAGGCGTAGAAGTGTACGTCGGGGAATTAAAGAGGAGCTCACTGCAATCTGATGACTTAGTAGAGACAGTTAATATTAGATGGTATAATAAAGGTGTTTCACAGGATTGACAAAGTCCAGAACTGCAGAAGGACATTAATTCAAAGAAGCATGGAAATGATGACAATAGAAGTATTAATCAAAAAATACAATTGTTATAAGGTGCCTAAATACATGTTCCATTAGGTAACATCTTAACAACATGTCTCAACATGTTAACATCTTACATTAGGTCACTTTTTAAAAGAGTGTCTCAAGCCCAAAAAGGCAATCTGAATGCACCACCAGCGCTATTGTCTAACTTTCTATGTAGTCAAAACATAGAAAAAAACACTGCCCACAAATGTGGTTCACATACTTATGATTAAGTTATAATCTATTTAACAGAGAAACCACATATATGGAAATGTCAGATGTGTCTACATGAAATCTGCACCTCTTACCTCTTTTTACTTAGTTTCCTAACAAACTTGAAACCGACCCCATCTTCTCAAATTTACCACTCCTGTTACTAGGGTGTGCCTATGGGTCCTATTCTCCTCTTTCCATGTATTGTTACCCTGTGAAGGGTTGACACCTTACCTTGGACCAGAGCACCCCGTCCTATTAGAAATGTCATTTTCAAAAATCAACAGCTTAACTGACAAAGCAGCGACCACTCTAGCTTTCACTGATGAGGAAGCTGTTAGGATTTTAGGCCTTATCAAAGACACCAGTACAGAAACTACTAATAGAGAAAATCCGGAAATACTTATTCAACGATTAGAAAGACTCATTCGGAGGGAGATTTCACAGAAACTCCACGCTACCACGCTTACGCAGTACTACAAGGCCAAAAGAATCCCGAGGGGACTTAGAGTGTATCTCCGTCCGACACTTTGCAAGGAAAATAAAGAATTTGTCAAACGATGGGAACATATTTTGAACAAATGTTCCCTTGATCTAATATTATTAACCATAGAGGAACTTGCAAAATCACTCCATACAATTAACCAAGAGATTGAAGAGGTCTCCACGCAACTTCTTAAGCTGAAAACTGCATCTGAACTACAGTCAATCTTAGAAGATACCAACAACAAGTTGGACAGTTACAAACGCGATATTGAACAACGTAAGATACGCAAATTTCGAAGAGACACATTAGACTACGCTAGAGAAATAGTATACACGTGGCAAGAATACTATAGCAACCACAGATCAAGACCTGGACCATCTGGAGTATTAAAGAAACCATCCTTGAATATTAATACTGACAGCAGTGACATTACAAGTGGGGAACTAGAAGAACGACCTAGTACAAGCTCATCTAATCCTACTGCCACACCCATAACAATAGAAAGTGACATACCCACTCCAAGGTTAACTGATATATTGATTCCTGCAACTCCTGTTCAGCCTTTTTTAGGAGACGCCCGACCAGAAGAGGGAAAAAGAAAACCACGCCAAAAGAACAAGTAGATTCTCCTCTGATTATCAATATTTCCTCTAGACAACTCTCTAAAGCTCAAATTGACACTCTGAGTTTAGGGATTTCATTCATCCCTACAAATTCAACGAATCTATTCGAAGAAGAAGTCAATCTGTTCAAATTAATACGCAAGATGGAACTCAAGATCTTCTTTGATAACCTGGGGCAATTACCTCCAGCTAAAGAACATGACTTTCTAGAGATGAAGAATCCGAGCACGTTCCATCCACAAATTAACAACCCACTCATCAATCTATTCAAAACTAAAACTACTCGTGATCTGAGGAAAATTAAATACGACACATCTACCCAACACAATATTCGGCGACATCAACTAAAAATTATCAAGGAGCTTGCTGATGACGCCTCCCTGACGATTAAACAAGCTGACAAGGGGGGTGCACTTGTACTTATGGACACAATGTTTTACAACACTGGGTGTCTCAAACTTTTGGAAGACAGACAGACCTACTTACCATTGGACCATGACCCCACAAATGACATCAGCATTATTATCAAACAAGCAGTAGAGAAAGCTAGTACTATGGATTGGATTTCAGATAAAACCGAAGAATTCTTGATTAAAAGCAATCCAATAATTCCTGTGTTCTATGGATTACCCAAAATTCATAAAAACTCCAAAGACCCCCCATTTAGACCGATTGTTGCTGGCACTGACAGCATATTCCAACCCTTGGCTGTCTACCTTGATACGGCTCTACAACCACTGGTACAAAAAATACCTACATATTTGAAAGACACTACACATTTCCTTCAAAGTATCAAGAACCTTCAGATCAATTTTGATGATCCATTAATATTCTCCATGGATGTTAGTAGTCTTTACACTTCAATCCCCCACGATGAGGGCATAGCAGCCCTGGAATGGTTCATTCTAAGACATGACGAAATCCAGATCCAAAAAAACTTCGCCATTGAACTTATTAATCTGATACTCTATAACAACTACTTCAGATTTAATGAACAGTACTACCTTCAAATCGCAGGCACCTCTATGGGCTCAGCAGTAGCCCCCTCATATGCGAACATTTTTATGTTCCATTTCGAGATGACGCATGTCCTAGACCACCCACATTGGAAAAATAAAATACACTGTTGGCTAAGATACATTGATGATGTCTTCGGGATTTGGAAAGGCACAAAACAAGAGCTGACCGATTTTTGGCAATATCTCAACCAATGTAACCCCCGGATCAAATTCACTATGGAAATCGGTTCACCATGTGTGAATTTTTTGGATGTAACTGTAGAATGGCAAGACACGGTCTTGATTACATCTATGTTTAGAAAACCGACTGATGTTAATAGCTCCCTACACTTCAATAGCTTCCATCCGAGACACTTAAAAGAAAATTTACCATTCAGTCAACTGCTACGTGCGAAAAGGATTACTTCCAACACACAGAGACTTCAGACAGAATTTGACACTATGAGATCAAGATTCCTGGAAAGAGGCTTCCCGGAGGAAGTGTTGACACAAGCAATTACGAGGACTGAATCATATCCTCGTGATCAACTTCTTAATAAACAACCCACACAGAAGAAATCGAATTTGATCTATACATTGAAATACTCTGCACAGAGTTATCAAGTCAAAAAAATCATTATGAAGAATTGGGACCTGATCAAATCAGATCCCAATCTCAACCGCCTTTTTCCAAATCCTCCAATGTTAGCGTATAAAAGGGGAAGAAACTTCAGAGATACGTTAATCAGAGCAGAAAGACCTAAAAAATCCACCCAAAGGGTATTGACAAAATTAAAAAATGGCACTTTTCCATGCTTAAATTGTCAGCATTGCTCAAACATCATTAAAGGCAATTATATTAGGCACCCGAATAATGGCAACAAGATCCCTTTAAAAAGCTTTGCTACTTGCGATTCCAAAAATGTCATCTACACCATCAGATGCCCTTGTGGGAAATATTATGTTGGGAAAACCAGTAGAAAAGCGAAGGAAAGGTGGACTGAACATAAATCCCAAATCAGAACTAAAAATGTCAAATCACCGGTTTTCAGGCATTTTAGAGACCATAAACACAACATCTCACAGTTGAGATTTGCAGTACTAGAAGTGGTACATCCCCTCCAACGAGGTGGTGACTTACCAAAACTACTGGCACAAAGGGAACTGTATTGGATACATAGGCTAGATGCAATGGCCCCTCTTGGGCTCAATGAGGACTACTACCTAGGCCCATTTATCTGAGCATATATTATTCCTTACTCTTCCTTTTACCTGGATTATTCCATGTGAATATTAGGCAAATTCTTCCACAACTAATGATAGTTGAGAAGACCAGATCCTAACCTAAAGACTGTGAACCATTCCAAGGGGCAGCTTGTTGGCAGTCATCTGTGGGTTACACTTGTCCAAAATGTCTATCAGTTTGAAGATTTCATGTAGACACATCTGACATTTCCATATATGTGGTTTCTCTGTTAAATAGATTATAACTTAATCATAAGTATGTGAACCACATTTGTGGGCAGTGTTTTTTTCTATGTTTTGACTACATAGAAAGTTAGACAATAGCGCTGGTGGTGCATTCAGATTGCCTTTTTGGGCTTGAGACACTCTTTTAAAAAGTGACCTAATGTAAGATGTTAACATGTTGAGACATGTTGTTAAGATGTTACCTAATGGAACATGTATTTAGGCACCTTATAACAATTGTATTTTTTGATTAATACTTCTATTGTCATCATTTCCATGCTTCTTTGAATTAATGTCCTTCTGCAGTTCTGGACTTTGTCAATCCTGTGAAACACCTTTATTATACCATCTAATATTAACTGTCTCTACTAAGTCATCAGATTGCAGTGAGCTCCTCTTTAATTCCCCGACGTACACTTCTACGCCTCCTTCGGCTTTTGCCCTTCCTTAGGTACTGCTCTATTCATACCTTATCTTTAGCGATTCCTTGAACTTAGTATTTTGACATTTGATCGTTTCATGCTACTTCCTGGACAACTTCTAGTCCTTGTTGAACATAGCATCTCCTCTTCTCTAAACTGTTTTTTCCTATACCAACTGGTTGTTTACAAGTGGCGTCATGCACGCGTCTGCGTGATGACGTCAGAGTATCAACACTCCCAAACTGGTAGTCACACATCTATACCTATTTTTCGCTTTTTCTAGACAAAGGCACTATCCGTTCCGTATACGGGGCAATGCCATCTATTTTCGCATAATTTTATTGCGCTTTCACAGCAGCTCTAATAATGACGGATCACGCGCATGCGCATGGTGACGTCATACTAACGAATAGTACATAAATGGCGTCGGAGTTGTAGGTGGAATCGGATTACCTGCCGGTCTCCTGCCCTCTGTCTGCAACGCTGTAGTAAGTTAGGTAAGTTATATTACCTTTGGGTTCTGCTGAACCCGCTTTTTTTCCTTCCATATAGTTTTCCTCACCCTGACTTTCTGTCTTTGGACTTTTATCCATAGTGTTCAAGCCCTTGCACTACTACAAGACCCTCTGCTTTCTTATCCGCTTATTTTTTCAATTGATGGTTTCCCCCATCCGGATGAACAATTAAGCATGTAAGTGTATCTCCATGTTTTGACTTGTTTCAGACCTCTAACTCACTTCTGACTGAACTAAGTTCTGTTATGCTCTACTTTTTCAGATAAAGGGTTCCTTGCATACACGAATGACTGGGTTTCCTGTCACAGTCCCCGTCCAGTCCCCCTTTTTTTTATAAAACATACAAGGTTAGATTTTTCTCTTTCCCCCTTTTTTTTCTTCATGCTTTTGTGACTTATCTGTTTTGTGATCCACATTAACACTATATTATTTATTATCTAAACAATTAATGTCTGTTTTTTCCAAAATATATGAATAAGTATTTACTTGTTGTCAGTTACTCTTCTGTATCCAGCAAATCTCATACATGTTGAATGTTCTAGGGTTTTAATTACTGTACAAAATCATGGGACCACTTGCTTTGTCGAGTCAGAAAAGACATTTGGTAAAAAGTTTTCGCTTGGATTTATACATTATTCTATACTAAATATTGTGCATATTTTTTCCTAGAATCATTGTTTTTGCCCCTGATGAAGAGTGGCTGTTTCACTCGAAACGCGTTGGGCCTACCACAGCTGCACTATCAAGAATAAATAATGAAGATTGTTTCTTGTGACCTTAAACGATTGAATGTTGTCCTTTTTTAAGAATTTGTATTTTTTTCATACCAACACGTCCTTTATTAAGACTTTATTTCATAGAGTTACTTTACTACTCTTTCTATAAATGTTGGTCTGGTCATCCAGATACTAGATAGTGTGCAGGGGACGTAAGTTCCTATGTTGGGAACTTATTTTTGTCCTATTATTAGTGCAACCTAGGTGTCAAGGTTGCCTTTCTCTCCTCTGCACCTCTTACCTCTTTTTACTTAGTTTCCTAACAAACTTGAAACCGACCCCATCTTCTCAAATTTACCACTCCTGTTACTAGGGTGTGCCTATGGGTCCTATTCTCCTCTTTCCATGTATTGTTACCCTGTGAAGGGTTGACACCTTACCTTGGACCAGAGCACCCCGTCCTATTAGAAATGTCATTTTCAAAAATCAACAGCTTAACTGACAAAGCAGCGACCACTCTAGCTTTCACTGATGAGGAAGCTGTTAGGATTTTAGGCCTTATCAAAGACACCAGTACAGAAACTACTAATAGAGAAAATCCGGAAATACTTATTCAACGATTAGAAAGACTCATTCGGAGGGAGATTTCACAGAAACTCCACGCTACCACGCTTACGCAGTACTACAAGGCCAAAAGAATCCCGAGGGGACTTAGAGTGTATCTCCGTCCGACACTTTGCAAGGAAAATAAAGAATTTGTCAAACGATGGGAACATATTTTGAACAAATGTTCCCTTGATCTAATATTATTAACCATAGAGGAACTTGCAAAATCACTCCATACAATTAACCAAGAGATTGAAGAGGTCTCCACGCAACTTCTTAAGCTGAAAACTGCATCTGAACTACAGTCAATCTTAGAAGATACCAACAACAAGTTGGACAGTTACAAACGCGATATTGAACAACGTAAGATACGCAAATTTCGAAGAGACACATTAGACTACGCTAGAGAAATAGTATACACGTGGCAAGAATACTATAGCAACCACAGATCAAGACCTGGACCATCTGGAGTATTAAAGAAACCATCCTTGAATATTAATACTGACAGCAGTGACATTACAAGTGGGGAACTAGAAGAACGACCTAGTACAAGCTCATCTAATCCTACTGCCACACCCATAACAATAGAAAGTGACATACCCACTCCAAGGTTAACTGATATATTGATTCCTGCAACTCCTGTTCAGCCTTTTTTAGGAGACGCCCGACCAGAAGAGGGAAAAAGAAAACCACGCCAAAAGAACAAGTAGATTCTCCTCTGATTATCAATATTTCCTCTAGACAACTCTCTAAAGCTCAAATTGACACTCTGAGTTTAGGGATTTCATTCATCCCTACAAATTCAACGAATCTATTCGAAGAAGAAGTCAATCTGTTCAAATTAATACGCAAGATGGAACTCAAGATCTTCTTTGATAACCTGGGGCAATTACCTCCAGCTAAAGAACATGACTTTCTAGAGATGAAGAATCCGAGCACGTTCCATCCACAAATTAACAACCCACTCATCAATCTATTCAAAACTAAAACTACTCGTGATCTGAGGAAAATTAAATACGACACATCTACCCAACACAATATTCGGCGACATCAACTAAAAATTATCAAGGAGCTTGCTGATGACGCCTCCCTGACGATTAAACAAGCTGACAAGGGGGGTGCACTTGTACTTATGGACACAATGTTTTACAACACTGGGTGTCTCAAACTTTTGGAAGACAGACAGACCTACTTACCATTGGACCATGACCCCACAAATGACATCAGCATTATTATCAAACAAGCAGTAGAGAAAGCTAGTACTATGGATTGGATTTCAGATAAAACCGAAGAATTCTTGATTAAAAGCAATCCAATAATTCCTGTGTTCTATGGATTACCCAAAATTCATAAAAACTCCAAAGACCCCCCATTTAGACCGATTGTTGCTGGCACTGACAGCATATTCCAACCCTTGGCTGTCTACCTTGATACGGCTCTACAACCACTGGTACAAAAAATACCTACATATTTGAAAGACACTACACATTTCCTTCAAAGTATCAAGAACCTTCAGATCAATTTTGATGATCCATTAATATTCTCCATGGATGTTAGTAGTCTTTACACTTCAATCCCCCACGATGAGGGCATAGCAGCCCTGGAATGGTTCATTCTAAGACATGACGAAATCCAGATCCAAAAAAACTTCGCCATTGAACTTATTAATCTGATACTCTATAACAACTACTTCAGATTTAATGAACAGTACTACCTTCAAATCGCAGGCACCTCTATGGGCTCAGCAGTAGCCCCCTCATATGCGAACATTTTTATGTTCCATTTCGAGATGACGCATGTCCTAGACCACCCACATTGGAAAAATAAAATACACTGTTGGCTAAGATACATTGATGATGTCTTCGGGATTTGGAAAGGCACAAAACAAGAGCTGACCGATTTTTGGCAATATCTCAACCAATGTAACCCCCGGATCAAATTCACTATGGAAATCGGTTCACCATGTGTGAATTTTTTGGATGTAACTGTAGAATGGCAAGACACGGTCTTGATTACATCTATGTTTAGAAAACCGACTGATGTTAATAGCTCCCTACACTTCAATAGCTTCCATCCGAGACACTTAAAAGAAAATTTACCATTCAGTCAACTGCTACGTGCGAAAAGGATTACTTCCAACACACAGAGACTTCAGACAGAATTTGACACTATGAGATCAAGATTCCTGGAAAGAGGCTTCCCGGAGGAAGTGTTGACACAAGCAATTACGAGGACTGAATCATATCCTCGTGATCAACTTCTTAATAAACAACCCACACAGAAGAAATCGAATTTGATCTATACATTGAAATACTCTGCACAGAGTTATCAAGTCAAAAAAATCATTATGAAGAATTGGGACCTGATCAAATCAGATCCCAATCTCAACCGCCTTTTTCCAAATCCTCCAATGTTAGCGTATAAAAGGGGAAGAAACTTCAGAGATACGTTAATCAGAGCAGAAAGACCTAAAAAATCCACCCAAAGGGTATTGACAAAATTAAAAAATGGCACTTTTCCATGCTTAAATTGTCAGCATTGCTCAAACATCATTAAAGGCAATTATATTAGGCACCCGAATAATGGCAACAAGATCCCTTTAAAAAGCTTTGCTACTTGCGATTCCAAAAATGTCATCTACACCATCAGATGCCCTTGTGGGAAATATTATGTTGGGAAAACCAGTAGAAAAGCGAAGGAAAGGTGGACTGAACATAAATCCCAAATCAGAACTAAAAATGTCAAATCACCGGTTTTCAGGCATTTTAGAGACCATAAACACAACATCTCACAGTTGAGATTTGCAGTACTAGAAGTGGTACATCCCCTCCAACGAGGTGGTGACTTACCAAAACTACTGGCACAAAGGGAACTGTATTGGATACATAGGCTAGATGCAATGGCCCCTCTTGGGCTCAATGAGGACTACTACCTAGGCCCATTTATCTGAGCATATATTATTCCTTACTCTTCCTTTTACCTGGATTATTCCATGTGAATATTAGGCAAATTCTTCCACAACTAATGATAGTTGAGAAGACCAGATCCTAACCTAAAGACTGTGAACCATTCCAAGGGGCAGCTTGTTGGCAGTCATCTGTGGGTTACACTTGTCCAAAATGTCTATCAGTTTGAAGATTTCATGTAGACACATCTGACATTTCCATATATGTGGTTTCTCTGTTAAATAGATTATAACTTAATCATAAGTATGTGAACCACATTTGTGGGCAGTGTTTTTTTCTATGTTTTGACTACATAGAAAGTTAGACAATAGCGCTGGTGGTGCATTCAGATTGCCTTTTTGGGCTTGAGACACTCTTTTAAAAAGTGACCTAATGTAAGATGTTAACATGTTGAGACATGTTGTTAAGATGTTACCTAATGGAACATGTATTTAGGCACCTTATAACAATTGTATTTTTTGATTAATACTTCTATTGTCATCATTTCCATGCTTCTTTGAATTAATGTCCTTCTGCAGTTCTGGACTTTGTCAATCCTGTGAAACACCTTTATTATACCATCTAATATTAACTGTCTCTACTAAGTCATCAGATTGCAGTGAGCTCCTCTTTAATTCCCCGACGTACACTTCTACGCCTCCTTCGGCTTTTGCCCTTCCTTAGGTACTGCTCTATTCATACCTTATCTTTAGCGATTCCTTGAACTTAGTATTTTGACATTTGATCGTTTCATGCTACTTCCTGGACAACTTCTAGTCCTTGTTGAACATAGCATCTCCTCTTCTCTAAACTGTTTTTTCCTATACCAACTGGTTGTTTACAAGTGGCGTCATGCACGCGTCTGCGTGATGACGTCAGAGTATCAACACTCCCAAACTGGTAGTCACACATCTATACCTATTTTTCGCTTTTTCTAGACAAAGGCACTATCCGTTCCGTATACGGGGCAATGCCATCTATTTTCGCATAATTTTATTGCGCTTTCACAGCAGCTCTAATAATGACGGATCACGCGCATGCGCATGGTGACGTCATACTAACGAATAGTACATAAATGGCGTCGGAGTTGTAGGTGGAATCGGATTACCTGCCGGTCTCCTGCCCTCTGTCTGCAACGCTGTAGTAAGTTAGGTAAGTTATATTACCTTTGGGTTCTGCTGAACCCGCTTTTTTTCCTTCCATATAGTTTTCCTCACCCTGACTTTCTGTCTTTGGACTTTTATCCATAGTGTTCAAGCCCTTGCACTACTACAAGACCCTCTGCTTTCTTATCCGCTTATTTTTTCAATTGATGGTTTCCCCCATCCGGATGAACAATTAAGCATGTAAGTGTATCTCCATGTTTTGACTTGTTTCAGACCTCTAACTCACTTCTGACTGAACTAAGTTCTGTTATGCTCTACTTTTTCAGATAAAGGGTTCCTTGCATACACGAATGACTGGGTTTCCTGTCACAGTCCCCGTCCAGTCCCCCTTTTTTTTATAAAACATACAAGGTTAGATTTTTCTCTTTCCCCCTTTTTTTTCTTCATGCTTTTGTGACTTATCTGTTTTGTGATCCACATTAACACTATATTATTTATTATCTAAACAATTAATGTCTGTTTTTTCCAAAATATATGAATAAGTATTTACTTGTTGTCAGTTACTCTTCTGTATCCAGCAAATCTCATACATGTTGAATGTTCTAGGGTTTTAATTACTGTACAAAATCATGGGACCACTTGCTTTGTCGAGTCAGAAAAGACATTTGGTAAAAAGTTTTCGCTTGGATTTATACATTATTCTATACTAAATATTGTGCATATTTTTTCCTAGAATCATTGTTTTTGCCCCTGATGAAGAGTGGCTGTTTCACTCGAAACGCGTTGGGCCTACCACAGCTGCACTATCAAGAATAAATAATGAAGATTGTTTCTTGTGACCTTAAACGATTGAATGTTGTCCTTTTTTAAGAATTTGTATTTTTTTCATACCAACACGTCCTTTATTAAGACTTTATTTCATAGAGTTACTTTACTACTCTTTCTATAAATGTTGGTCTGGTCATCCAGATACTAGATAGTGTGCAGGGGACGTAAGTTCCTATGTTGGGAACTTATTTTTGTCCTATTATTAGTGCAACCTAGGTGTCAAGGTTGCCTTTCTCTCCTCTGCACCTCTTACCTCTTTTTACTTAGTTTCCTAACAAACTTGAAACCGACCCCATCTTCTCAAATTTACCACTCCTGTTACTAGGGTGTGCCTATGGGTCCTATTCTCCTCTTTCCAGGGCCTGGTATTTACCCATTCAGGGAACCCGGACCCGGTCCATCCCCATTACCATTTGAGCCCTGATAGGGCTCAATGGGAATGGGGAGCATGCTAAAAACAGGGCCATTAATGACGGGCCCGTTGTTAGCATGCTGGGCCAGGCGTCCTGAGCGGGTCCCGCGAGCGGACCTCGTAATGGGGCGGTAAGGGGTTAATGGCTCCGGCACCTTTACTGGCACCGTTAATCCCTTACCGCCATCCTCGTAATGAGGCCCACAGTCTTTGTTTCTAAGACCCTGTTTGGCTGTATTGCCAACATGTAACTCAGACACAGCGACTGAAACGTGAATTAATGTTTTCAAATGCACGTTTCTTGCTGCATAGATTTAGATAATTCAATGTAAAAGTGCACCATGCAAAACATTGTTGTTATCATTTCAATAAGATTGCACGTTATTTTTGACGTGCCTCTCAGACTTTCCAATGCTTTGCAGGTAGGGGTGTCACGGTATTTGTTTTATGACGGTACGATAACCTTCTTGCCAAATGACGGTATATCATGGTTATCGCGGTATAGCAGGTGGAGTTAACTAATCTTAACAAATATTTTCTAAAAGGTCATAAATTGACAGATGTATCATCACAAACAAAACCAGGCACCCAGGGCCAGAACTGGGCTTTTCAACATACTTTCCACTGAAATGCCTTGCTTCCACCAAACACAAACACATGTGTGGAGAGGAGGGGGTGGGGTGGAGGCCTTCTGCAACTGGCAAAGCAAACTGAATAGCTTTTCTTAAGTGGTCATTTAGGCTTTTTGCTCCCCCACTGGCTACTGGTGAAGATGAACATGTTGCCATCTTGATAACCTGCATGCCACAGATCAATGGAGGCTGATGGTAGTATACGCTTGTGCGCATACACACACACACACACGCACTCTCTCTTTACGTTACAGCCTTTAGTTTACTTGCGGGCCAAAAGGTGTTCAGTAATCACTGACATGTTACCCTTTGGTATGGCAGCAGGAAATACCCACAGAGATGAGTGAATTTCGCATTGTGACTTAGTATATGTAAATTCAATGATAGAACCCGGGAAATCCCCCATTGCCATATGTTTAGAGAACATTATCCATTATAAATATATAAACCCCAAAGCCGCCACCCCAAAGTAAACCCTTTTCCTTCTTGGCACTGTATCTATTCTTCCTATTGCTAACATATTGATTTTGTGTAAGGCAAGTGTGGTTTATGGAATGGCATTAAAAACTGCTCCAACTGAAACTAGTTGGCAGACGGCACATCCAACAGTGCAAAACCAAGACTGCGCAGCAATTGCTTACTGCAGCCTTTCCAAATCAGATTGAAAAGCACACTTAACGGTATGAACGGTATAACGGTATAAACAATGTGACGGTTATTATTGTTCAATTAAGTGGTTCACGGTATCTTTAAAGGTATACCGTTACATCCCTATTTGCAGGGTTGCTTGTTTTTCCTGATTGCAGTTATCTGCTGTTAGTCGCGTGTCCCAGAGTACAGAGTAAACTCTTATCGAGTTGTCAATAGTCGGTGAAGAAGTTAGCGCCTTGTCCCTGCATCCTGCTGGCGCGCAATGCACGACATCCGTTATTTCTAATTCAAGTGCTCCTTTTCCTGTAAATGTTCAAAATGAGACAGAGAAATAGCTGCTCCGAGTCGGCTTGGCGGGCTCAATAACTCAACCCCTTATCAAGAACTGGGGAAAACAGAAGCAACTTTGGGACATGTGCAGTGTGGGGTAATAGATGCAACAAAACAGCATACAAAGCATTTCGTTTTAAAGAACACTGCACTGTAGTAGTTCTCCTTTCTCTTGTATGTCATAATATATATAATATAAAATATCCTTTATTGCACAGGGTAATGTAACCACAGCGTGGCAATGAAAGACACCTTTTTTTCGGGTTGCTCTGCTTTACATTAATCGTGTGTTGTCACTTTCCATTCTCCACTTCCAGCATCCCTTCCTCGTCACCACTTGCAGTGTTGCAGTGGTAAGGTTGTCAATCATTCACACAGTAACGAGTTCACACTGACGTATTTCTACGTGACAGTTCGAACTGCTGTCACCTTTCGCTCTACCTCTGTAATCTGCACTTCCTGCAAGCTTATCTCACTTATCTGTGGGCTCCTTGTTTCCAGGCTGCCCCCTTCATTCCTCTCTCCAACATATAATTCCCCTTCGGCTTGCTGATGAATGCACGTCATTGTAGAATTTCTTATTGCGCGTTGATATTAGTGGTGGCCTAACATGGTTAAAGTTGCTGATGGTGCCGATCAGCTGTGTTGAAATGTCTTATAGGAGGTGCAGGTGGGTTTGGGCAGGACCAAATAAAGAGATTTCTCGCATTAAGAACCTAATGCGACAGAGGTTTGGAAGGTGGTAATATTCTTCAAGATTTTCAAATGAAAATAAACAATAACATATACGTTCTTCAACTCTGAAAGGTTAGGTGTTAAAAGACTGCATACACGTGAGCACTTTCTAAACCTTCAAAGTAATCCACTTTCAGAAGCAGAACTTTGATGTTTATTTGTTATGTTAGAGTAGCACAGACTGATTCCTGAAGCACGAAATGAAGTCAAAGTCATATTTAATTCTCTTAAATCCCATACGGGTGATGAATCTGCGGGCCTGACCAACATGGTCAGCAGAAAATCATGTTTACTGTTGTCAACTCAGAAATTGTCACGCACGAGAGTGTACTTTTAGGTGACCAAAGAAGAGATACTTTAATACGAGAGAAGGACTAATTAGCGTGTATCAACGGGGATTTGTTTCACTTAAAACGCACATAACCTTTAAACAGGAAGCTGAATATTGAGCAGTGCTAACTGGGAGTACTTAAATAAAGACATAAACTTTACAAACATGATTTTCTGCTTCATAGGCAAATGACACACCACACACGGTTATTTAAACACAAAAACACTGCTTTGAAAGTATTGCCCATTTTGGTTCTCCACGTTTTGTGTGAAGGAAACGGGAACACTTCACGGACCATTATAATTGAATAATAACATTCCCCAACGTTTTCTGAGGGACTCCAGTCATTTCCCAGTTGGAGCACTGGAAAGGCTGGGATATCCAGGTGGTTCCACTATTACCCTCGCTGGGGAATGCATGTACGTGCATGAGCGCCATCATTACATGAATCAATATGGATTGCGCCTGCTTTTTTCACATTTAAAAAGCAGGCAGAATTCAAGGGCAGTGGCGGCTGATGATTTTTCAAATTGGAGTGGGGTACATCGTTCCCACAAAAATTGGGAGGCGACTGAGCCTAGCGAGGTAGAAAAAAAACAACCAAGGGGGGTTTGGTGAGTCCACTTCCCCACCCCCCAAGAACAGTTATAATGGTGCATTTTACAGCATGCATTCAGTGGAAAATTGGATCAAAAGCCACACAGTTTACATTTGGTTTTGTAGGGTAACATGAACAAATCGATAGATGGAAATGATCAACAGTGCACATCATTTTCTAAATCCTTCTCATGATGACTTTGCCCACAATATATGCCAGCATTTAAAAAACATGTAATAACACTTATCATTTCCCACTGTAAATATTTAGGGGGTAATTCATAGAATCCAGCGCACAAGTGTCGCACGCGGCTGGCGCACAGTGTGCGCATGTGACAGTCTGCACCAGCCGCATGCGCTAAAATCCATTTCCGCGCACAGCGTATTCATGGATTTCTACATCCAAAACCAGCCGTGGCGCAGAGTGGCGCAGCGACCCTGCAGCAGCGCCAGTTACGCCCCCAACCCCTCACCATGCGCCATGCACAGCGCACAAATTCTGTACATGGCGCACAGGCCCCCAACCACGAAAACACCTGTAAAACTCCCCGCGCACCCTCCAAATACATGTACACCCCGGCGCGGGGAGTTTCACACGCGTTTGGCCCTTTGCGAGCAGGGTACGTGTATAACTGGGGTTCGCGGGAAGTTTCACACGCGATTGGCCCTGTGCGAGCGGGTTACGTGTATTACTGGGGTTCGCGGGAAGTTTCACATGCAATTGGCCCTGTGCGAGCAGGTTACGTGTATTACTGGGGTTCGCGGGAAGTTTCACACGAGATTGGCCCTGTGCGAGCGGGTTACGTGTATTACTGGGGTTCGCGGGAAGTTTCAGACGCGATTGGCCCTGTGCGAGCAGGTTACGTGTATTACTGGGGTTCGCGGGAAGTTTCACACGCGATTAGCCCTGTGCGAGCGGGTTACGTCTATTACTGGGGTTCGCGGGAAGTTTCACATGAGATTGGCCCTGTGCGAGCGGGTTACGTGTATTACTGGGGTTCACGGGAAGTTTCACACGTGATTGGCCCTGTGCGAGTGGGTTACGTGTATTACTGGGGTTCGAGGGAAGTTTCACACGCGATTGGCCCTGTGCGAGCGGGTTACGTGTATTACTGGGGTTCACGGGAAGTTTCACACGAGATTCGTCCTGTGCGAGCGGGTTACGTGTGTTACTGGGATTCGCAGGAGTTTCAACGCGATTGGCCCTGTGCAAGTGGGTTACGTGTATTACTGGGGCTTGTGGGAAGTTTCACATGTGATTGGACCTGTGCGAGCAGGTTACGTGTATTACTGGGGTTTGCGTGAAGTTTCACACGCGATTGGCCCTGTGCGAGCGGGTTACGTGTATTACTGGGGTTCGCAGGAAGTGTCACACGCGATTGGCCCTGTGCGAGCGGGGTACATGTATTACTGGGGTTCGCGGGGAGTTTCACACGTGATTGGCCGTGTGCAAGCGGGTTACGTGCATTACTGGGGTTCACGGGAAGTTTCACACCCGATAGGCCCTGTGCGAGCGGGTTGGGTTACGTGTATTACTGGGGTTCGCGTGAAGTTTCACACGTGATTTCGCTGTCAGAAGTTTCACACGTAATTTCGCTGTCAGAGCGGGGTACGTGTATTTCGGGGGTGCGCATGAAGTTTCACACACAATTTCGCTGTCAGAGCGGGGCATGTGTATCCAGTGGGGTGCACGGGGAGTCCCACATGTGAATTGGCAGTTTGGGTCCTCACAGGTGTCCCCTCTACCCACTCCACGGCCCCCACAGACAGCCCACACCACAGGGGACTACCCTGCACCCCTGGCCATGTCCCGCAGGCAGCCCATCCACCATGGGCATGCCCCCCAGCCAAGCCACATGTCACGTTGCAATATGATCACCAACTCATGTCCCCTAGCACCCCCACCCCCCCAGCAGTGAGGGATACCTGCCAGCAGGCCCCCACTCATGTCCCCCTGCACCCCCACACCCCAGCAGTGAGGGGCCCCTGCCAGCAGGCCCCCACTCATGTCCCACTCATGTCCCCAGCACCCCCCAGCAGTGAGAGGCACCTGCCAGCAGGCCCCCACTCATGTCCCCCTGCACCCCCATCCCCCATTAGTGAGGGGCACCTGCCAGCAGGCCCCCACTCATGTCCCCCTGCACTCCCACCCCCCAGCAGTGAGGGGCACCTACCAGCAGGCCCCTACTCATGTCCCCCTGCACCCCCACCCCCCAGCAGTGAGGGGCACCTGCCAACAGGCCCCCACTCATGTCCCACTCATGTCCCCAAGCACCCCCACCCCCTAGCATTGAGGGGTCCTGCCAGCAGGCCCCCACTCATGTCCCCCCTACATGAAATAAAGATGCACAATCATGGCCCACTTCTACACCAAAATACCACAGCATGTCACCCCATTCTTGAGACGCAATGATTTCCCAATCCACCACACACTGACATGCCTATCTCAAGACACAAACCAAAAGTCAATTATGTACATCAACACATGTCCATCACACACACACACACTGGTTGCCATTGATTGAGTAAACCCACATGTCGACATGCATGAACCCAATGAGCGAATCCCACTCATTGAAGTAAAACATCAAAATGTATTAACATGAAAATCAATGTAAAGTAATTAAAGCATAAAATAATGGCAAACATGAAATGAAATGCATTTCCAAATGAAAAAAAAAATAATAATTCTCAAGAAATCCCAAGTAATCCAAAAGAAAAATGGCCAAAACTCTCTGTCCACCAAACCAAATCCAAATGAAACGCACAAAGGTAAATCCATAGATCCATGGTGAAATGAAATGAAAATGTCCAAATAAATCCATCGTCCAACTATGTACAATCCAATTTTCAAGGGTCCATGAGCCCAACGAAATAAATGAAACTCCCGACTGTGGCAGGGATGGGATCTCCACCAAGCTGGCTTTGTTGGTCAGGCCAGGTCCACAGGGGGCCCTGGTGGAATCTGGGCCGGAATACGGCAGGGAGAACGACTGGCGCATAGTCTCCACAGAGGAGGAGAGGTCCGCCAGAGTGTGCATCACATGTAGGAACCCACCGACCAGGGCCCCTCCCAACAGTGCCACGTCGTGACGCTGCTGTTCATGATGGCGTGCGTTCTCCGCCCAGGAAGAACGCACGTCATCACGAATGTAACTCGTGCAGTACGCGACACCAATCAGGACAGAGCCCATACGTTCATGGGACCCCTCGTCTGCAGGTAGTGGAGAGGCAGATGACATGGCACTCTCCCCTACCTGCGGACGGGCCTGGGACCGGGCATCCCTGCTGGTGCATGGTGGTACAGTCACAGGGTCAAGGACAGCGACATGCACAGGCCCCTCCGCAGTGACCTGTGCTGTCTCCTGACCCTGGCCCTGGACTGCACCACTTGCACCAGTGGTACTACCCCCACCAGGCCCCATGTGCGGCTCAGGAGCGGGATCCTCCTCCTCTTTGGAGACCATCAACATGGATGTCTCCGCACCGTCTTCCGCCATTGCAAGCCCCTGTGGGGGCTCACCCGGCCCTTCCGCCACAGCTGTAGTGGCAGACGCGGCACCAGCCCCCTCGCTCCCGTATGATGGCAAGTCCTGGGATGGTGGCTGAGCCTTGCGTCGCCACCCGGTGGAGGCATCCCCGCCGCTTGGCTCCACAGCACCGTCTCCGCCCTCTTCTTCACTTGACGCTGCGTAGAGGGAGACATAGAACACAAGCATCAGGGTACAGTACAATATTCCCCTAGACAGGAAGCAATAACACATGAGAGGCAGTGTCAAATGTCACTTCCATCCTGTCCCTTCACAACACATGGGTGAATGCACGCAACACACATGCAGAAACAGGCCTGGCGCCTGCAATCAACATCAGCATCCATGTACAAGGGCCTCTATTAACCAAATTGTTGCCTTCATACTCACATGCATCATGGCTCACACTGATCCATGCACACACATCACCGGAGGGTCATGCATCATGGCTTGTACATCACAGACACAGTGGATAGACAGTGCATAGAATGGTGACCGCACTGCATGAATGAATCTACACATCATCACGGACATGTGTCATGCATCCATGGCGTTTCAATGTCACACACACACACTTCTCAGACACACACACATGTGCACCATACATGTACATGACAGCAGCACCCATCCCTCAAACCCCACCATGTCCAAGAACAGAGACTGGCATGCTTTCATGTGTGCATTTGGCATAAAGCTCCCCATGTTGCATTGTAACACATGCACCAACCATGTGGTTCACACATTACTGGTCTCACATGCATGACCATGATGTCCCTGCACACACACAACCATACATGGCCTATGTTACACATACATGCAAGTATCAGACTACCAGCACACTGCAACATGCCCTGTCTCACACACCAATGCTTGTCCACTCACCGCTCAACTCCAGACGGGACTTCCTCCGAAGGATCTGGGTGTGGAGCGCTGGGCATACGCGTTCCAGGACCCTCATCTGGATGTCACTCATGCTGACCCGGCCCCCCTCCGCGAGGCGCCGGGACTTGTAGAGGGTCCTGGACCTTAAGTGCTCCCAGCGCTTCTTGACGTGCTTGATGTCGCTGGTTGCCACCCCCTCTGCATTGCTGGCAACCACTACGTCGTCCCAGATCCTCTCCTGTCCTTCCTTGTTGGCGCGTGATGTTCTGAAGAGGGCATCAAAATGCCCCAGGACATGCTCCACCAGGACACCAACTTCCTTCACACTGAAGTTGGTGGCCCTCTGCCTCTCTGGCTGGGGTCGTCAATGGTATCAGATGGTGTTTTCCCCGACATGGCGACCCCCGAGGCAGGCGTGGGTGGGCAACTGGGTCCTGGGCCTGGGCTGTGGAGCGATGGTATCCCAGTTGGGAGTCTTCTGTTCCAGCAGGGGTGGACACAGCAACTGGAACCCTGGCTGACGTGCTGGCACCAAATAGCAGGGCACGTGGGCCGCAGGCAGGCAGGCAGCAGCAGATGGCAGGTGGGAGCGTGCTTGGGGTTCTGGGGGGCAGTAATTTGGCCTTCTGGGCAGGAGCGTGGTCTTCCATGTGCTGTTGCGTGGCCAGCTTGATACGGAGTGATTTGGCATGTGAAAATCTTGCACGTCAGCGTGTAATTTGAGGAAAGGCCCTTAGCACATAAGCGCGTCTGTGATGTTACGTGCGTGGGCGTTTCCCTCGTGACGTGGGCCAAGTGGTTCAGCGCGCGTGAAAAAAATGCACGTCCGCGTGTGAATGCAGGTAATCCGAGGAAAGGGCCTATGCGTAAGTGTTGTGACGCGTGCAGGCGTTTCCCTCAGCACAGGTTAAAGGTGAGCAGGGCCATCAGTTCGCTGTACGTGCCTTTCGTGGAGACCGACGTGTGTTGCTGCTTCGTGTTGTTTCACGCGCCATCACAACTTAACAGCGGATCGAGGACGTATCTCTTCTTTTGGCGGGGTATTGGCTACACGTGTTTTTCATTATCACGCTAGTCAGATGGTGAGTCGCGCACGCTATTTTTCCCACTGCGTGTGCCCCTGTGTATCGCACCCGTTTTTGAGGTCATAGTAGCCTGCGTGTCCCACGCGTACGTGTTTTTGTGTTACTGGGTGCCACCGCGTACTGCGGGAGGTTAATTCCACGCACGTAGGCTGCAGGGTTGCGTGCATGCTTTTACTGCAGTTTTGGGGTGCCTGAGCATTGTGTGACCCATTACTACATCACCGGGGTCATATGCAGCCTTGCAGGTGCAGGGGGGCTCTTAACATCTTGCATCCCACCCCCTTCACTCCAATTGCCCAGGACAATTGTGGTGTACACCTCCCATTGGCACTCCTCCATCTGTGCCGGCACTACTCCATCTGTGCCATGGTTGGGAGGCCACCAAAGGTGAGGGCTGCCCCAGCTGGGCGTCCTCCTCGTGGTGGGCGTGGTCAGGGACGTGGCCAGGGTGACCAGGGAGTAGGGGGACTCCAGGGTGTCCAGGGTGGCCGCAGAGGGGGAAGAGGCAGGGGTGCGCCACTTGAGCACGATGTTGTGCCATGTGTCATGCAGTCTTGCCACCACCCCCTGTGGTTCCGGAAGATGCAGCTTCTGCATCTGACACTGGTGCCCGTGTGACCCGGCAGTCTGTTTCATCGTCTGCCACGGGCTCAAGGGTAGTGGTAGCTGCAGGTGCAGCTGTGGACACCACCACCCAGGCTCAGGGTCTGCCAGCACAGGCTGCGTTGGCACTTGAAGAGCCCTTGGAAGATTTCCAAATGGCCAGGAGGGAAACCGTAGGTGCACGCAGGGCTGCCCTGACCAAGACACGTGTCCCTGGGGCAGTAATGTCATCTGCTGCCCCGACCAGCTGGGTGTTGGCAAGTGCAGGGGCAGATGCAGCCAACAACACCCCGGTTGTTAGTGTGCCAACCAGGACAGTTGCGGTCAATGACCCAGCCACAGCAGATGTTGCTGCGCAGGGCCCATTAGAGGGCACCCAGCTGCCACTGACGCAGGCCTTTGGTCGACCCTACACCTGCCACTCCTGTGGCTCAATCCACCGATGCTACTGGCCATAGTGATCAGGGCGGCATTTGCCAGCCAGGGTCTGCGTCACAATCCAAGAGGCGGAAGCTTGCACTTGCAGCACAGGCTGGGACCCCACACACAGCCACGACCTCCAGCACGTCGAGGAAGAAGCCTTTCTGCAACCAGGAACTGGACTGCCTCGTGGATTACATGCTGGGCCACAGCTGTGACATGCTAGTCGGTCCTAATTGTCAGACAACGGCTGCCCACCGTGATACCCACTGGAAGCAAGTTGCAGGACATGTGAGTGCATTCGGCTATGAGGTGCTCATAGCGCAAGAGTGCAAAAAGTGTTGGAATGACATCAAACGCAGCGCTAAGGCTAAGCGTGCCTCAAATTACAACTTGACTCTGGTGACTGGCAGCGGGCCTGCATCTGAGGAGGAAGACCTCGCTCCGCATGAGTCACTCGTTGCGAAGTTCATACCGTCTGAATCGGTCAAAGGAGTGGGAGAGATGCCGGACTTTGATGCCCAGTCCAGTGAGTGTTGCTGCGTGTCTGTTGTGGACATGTGTGTTTCACTTGTGTGATGTGTTTTGCATGACTGCCACTACATGTCATGTGTACATGGTTCTGATGTGCAATTTATGCAATGCTTCCCTGGTGCATGTCTGCTCTGCTGGATGGTGGACATGTGGAGCGGACGGGGACTGTCCGCATCACCACTATTGCACCCTACTCACATGCTGATCACCAGGATGCCCCTCAAGTCCATGTTCCAGCTCACTGACCCTTCAGCATGTAGCGTGGGGTGACCTTCCTCTCAGCCCAGGGACTATGTCATAGCATGACTGACGTGCATGTGTCCTGTGCCTGCATGTGGGTTCTCCATGTAGGCATGCTCCCTTGCCCCTCCACCCCCCCTCTGCACCCCCATTCCACCTTAACACTGGTATGCTTCAATTTTGCCGTTGAGTACTTCCCTGTTCATGCGTCCTGTGTACATGCTGACTAACAGCAGCCAATCTGCCAGACATATGCTGTGTGGTACATCCTTTGTACTTGATGAAGGGTGTCTCACTTGGACTGTGCAGAGGTCAGATGCCCAGCAGGGACATGAGTGCCCATTCATGCTCCATGTGTATTCCACTCATGCCCCTATGTGTCCTTGACTGGATGATCATTGTGGTTGGCGTCCATGGGGACCTACATTGCATGGCATTTCATCAGCCTTCCCATTTCCACTGTGGCTCAGTCCTACGTCAGACACATGTTTAGGGTGTGACGGTCTGTGTGGGTCACAGGCCTCAGCCTGTTTAATGGCCAATGACTCTGTCTAACTGGTGTAGTGTCTTCTTCATACGTGGGTGTACTCCAAAGGTTTCATCATGTGTCCTGCTTACTGTCCCATCATCATTTGCTGTGTTGTCACTTGACTCACATGATGCAGTTGATGTTAGTCAACACTGTCTGTCAATACACAAGTCTATGTTGAGCCTTTTGATACCATGCTAGGCATCCCTGCATTTGCACTTGGGGGGAGGGGTGCTTTACTTGTAGACATGCCACTCATTGAATGCACATTGCACGTGATACCTGAAGTTGACCGTGCACTGCCTTCACATTTTCTGACACACATCATGAAGTTCTTGTACATGTAGATAGTGAGTAACGTACATATTTGTTGCACTGCATCGACCCACTTCAGTGCAAACTGACACCTTTCGACATGCCCAATCACAGAAGCAATTTCAAGTTGACCCAGCATGCATGGCAGGTTCTATTTTGTGTGTGACATGTCTGCTTGATGTGTTTAGTGTCTGTGTGTGTGTGTGTTGTGTGCTTCTAACATGTGTAGTGACCTTTTTTCTCTCTACTTTTCAGATGATGATGCAATGGAGCCAGAGGATGGTGTTGTCATGCCAGGCACAGGGTTGTCATCACTACAGCAACCTGGCAGAAGTGGGGGTTGTGGGGTGGTAGGCCACGAAAACCCACATGTGCTACAGTCCATCTTGTCTCTGGCTGACAATGAGTTCAGCCCTGATGACCACTCTGACGTCCATGTCGAGTTGGATGAGCATCAGGTCCATATGTCAGGGGTGAGTGATTCTGATGTGGATAGTCCTCTGTCCGTGACACCTGCACTAAGGGGTCAGACAGTCTTGGAACCTCCACCTGTGGTGGATTGGGACACAGGGTCACCCTCCACACCAGTCACTGATGTGCCTGGGCCATCACGTCAACGGGGGCATGTAGTCGTGCAGCCGCGGGCGGTGCCAACACAATGAGGACATCCAATCCTTGGGTCCCGCAGGGGTCAAGCCCAGCAACGTGGTCGCCGCACGCAACCGCAGTATACTGAGTGGGAGCAAGACATGACTGCCAATTCTGAACGGCAGTGGGCAGCAATGGAGAACATCGCTGAGACCACGGCCCGCTCACTCAGGCTGGGCATGGCGGCCTCAGACAGGGCACGCCAGGCTGAAATGTCATCTCTGCATAAAGCAATTGCTGCTCACACAGAGGCATACATGGAGGTCCTGAGGCAAAGTATGCTTCCCTCAGATCCACTCTGGGTGTCCAGCCAGGCCTTGCAGTATGAACTCCGTGTTACACGTGCTACCTTGCAAGAGGAAGCACGTGTATCATGGGAGGTTCTGCATGCAGACCTACGTGTGATCGCCGCACAGAACCAGGCTCACCCGTCCGGTAGACTTGCTGCCGACGAGTGGCAAGCTGCGGCTAGGCGTGGTCAGGCTCCTTTGCCACGTCCTCCTTTCCAGGAAGAGCCAGACTCGGACAACAATCTATCTCCCACACAGGTCAGGCTGTGCAGGTGTTGAGCCCATGGAGGTTTTTTTTTCCTTTTTCCTCAACATCATCGCATGTGGGTGCTGAGCAGCACCCTGTACCTCCCCCCTCCTGGGTGCCTCCTCCCCGGGTCGTATGTGGCCATTTTTGATTTTTCTTTTAGTTTAGTTAGTTTAGTTTCATTTTGATAGTTAGTTTAAATAGGTAATGTAGGTTTTTCATAGTTAGTGTAATTAGTTAATATAGTTTGAAATTGTTTGTCTATTGTGCTTTCATGTGACGGTGTGGTGCTTTGTGGCTTTTGAGAGCATCCACTGTCTGTTCCAGCTGGGCCCTTCAAGCTTTTCTTGTGTATGTGTTTGCAGCTTGGGGTCCTTGACTCACATATGCCACTCCTGCTTCCCTTATCCATTGGCTCGCAAGGATGGTTCGGTGTAACAGCCTATTACACAAGGGCTCTGGACTGTCATATCTGTGGCATGTCTGCTGCTGTGAAACTTTTGTTTTAACATCCCTAGTGGGAATGGTAGGAGTGTTATTGACCACTGTTCTTCATTCGCTAGATGGGGGGGTTTCATGATTAATGTGTACATTCATTGCTATTCAGTGTGTAGTATGTTTATTATCTACACTGTACATGTGCTTGTTGCAATTCATGGCGTAGATGGTGTCTTCAACAGTTTCCTGTGAAAGACGGACTGATGGTGTGATTTGTGTTGTACGTCTCTGACATGGTCCAGTCATGTAATGCCTGAAGAGTCACACACAGATCAATTTAAAGCATTAATCATGTGTTTCATGCCCTTTCTGCAGGGGGATGAGCCTCCAGACGATCTTTGCCAGCAGACATGGGCCATTGGACATCTGGAAGCTGGCCATGTTTGGTGGTGCCGACATGCGCATGTGTGCGCAAGCACAGTCACAGGGATTGCGCTCATGCATCCAAAAACAGCTGACGTATTTCAAGGGACTCCAGGCAAGGTGAGCAGGACAGGGGGGCCACAACGCAGCAGACCTTCCACCTGGCCAGTTGCACATGCATGCTTAGTAGCAGCACTGTTGGTGAGCTTGGACAAATATTGGTGTTAAAGCGCACAATACAGCTGAGATGTGTTGGTGCACTAATGGCTAGTTGATGGGAAAGTTGTCTGGGGCATCTGCAGGGCCAGTGGCACATACCCTCCGGTCCACCATGGTCCATTGAGGCACTTGTATTAGCCATGTAGCATTCTGAGACATGGAAAGAAGCAGCTCACAGGGACAGACAGCAAGGGACAGACTCGTGTGCAGTGCATTTCATTACCATGTAGAATTTGACACATGCACTACCTACATTTTTTGGGTCATGGTGGAACACGACTTGTTCTGAAGTCATTCCTTGCTATATGCATCTGGCTGCTTACCCAGGGAACATTGCATGTTGTGTGATTTGTGACACATTGGTCTTCCATTTGCAACACACCCAGCGGCGCATGACTTACTGCATTGACTGTGTATGAACCATCACAGAGGTAATGTTACATATGAGTACGAAGCATCCACACCAGATTGTTTGTTTGTAGATTATTTTGTTACTTTGGGGCATATATGGTGGTGTGTTTGTGCGTTATAGGCACGTGCAGATTAGTATCTGTGGCTCTCTTTGCAGCATTAAACTGCTCCTGTTACCGGACTTGAGAGTGCGCAGGCAGGAGGCCAGCACTCACCCCAGAGATACGTTTCTGTTTGTCTTCCATTTGAGTAATTTGTTACTATGTGCATGATGATCAGGTTTGGTGTACTTGTGTATGTGTTAATGTGAGTGGTACAGTTTTGTGCATTTCCTACTTTCCCATGTGAATCCTACTCCCCTCTCCTGCCTCTCCTTCCGGTTATCCAGTATAGCAATGCTTGTCTGACTGTATATCCCTGACCCTCCTTCCCCACCAGGGTCTCAGAGGCCTGTGTGAGTTTGACCTTGCAGGCACCCAGCCACGGTGGGGGTGGTTGGTTCGTGCCACTCCTGTACCTGTACATGGGAGCAGTGACAGTACACATCAGTTTGTGGTGCATTATTCTGTGTTATGAACCACACATCGTACACATCCTGTTGTGAAATTGTTTTACTGTGCTACCTTGGTTGTTACATCATTGTGGTAGTGCTTTGGCTTTGTGACGTACTGCTACTTCAAGTCATCTACTGGAGGGTCTTCTGGTTTGTTTTGCTGCCTGCAGTCTTTTTGCTTGGCTTCTGTGTTGGCCTGCTTTAAGTTCTCTTTGATGTGGTGTTTTTGCAAGTCAAGGTGGCCTCGGAGGGTGCTGGACACTTTTTGCACACAAGGTAGGAGATGGTGACAAAGGGGAAGGGTGATCCTGTGGCCAGGTGAACTGCAGGATAAAGGCTAGATAAACCAGGTGCAGTTGTTCAGTGGGTCATGGTGATTTGTGAGGGAGGGGGGGTGTTTTGTTGTTGACAGTTGCCTTGCCCTACAGTGTGATGCACACCCTGACATTGTAATTGTAGTATCCTATGTACATGATGTATTCTGCTGATCAATGCCTGTTCATGTGTTGTGTTTACCTTTCAGGTGTGAGGGAATATTTGTGGCTTGACATGCTGGGGTGTACACATGGTGAATGTTCACATGTGATGTGTAGAGGAAACAGATGGTCACTTGATTGCACATGCATATATTGAGTGCATGTCCCTACTGACCCACACACTCGCTCTATGATCCACTACATGTACAACCACCCTTCCATGTCCACATGTACAATCTGTTTGCCTTCTGGTGCCCACTGTGTCCCTGCAGCACATGATCTATGACCAATTGTGGATCCTGTACATGCGTAATTTGCATTTTGATGTATTTTGTCGCTTGGATGTGATGCTCAGGGTGTGCATCACACACAATGGCTGTTCACTATGCTGTGCGCTGAGCCGTGTGTTGCATGAGGTGGGCACGGCACACAGAAGCTGCAGTGTTGATTTTGCAATGCACAATGTGCATGTAGACAGGCATTCATTGTTATGTTACAACTACAACTGTTGAAATGCATTTGGGTATGACTTCTTTTGGGTGGGAGGTTGTTGGTCAGTCATTTCATCTGATTCCATGTCAGGCATCATTGTGTGATGCCACTTTACATTTTTCACATGTCAATGTGTGCCTTATTGGTATTGTGTTCGTGTATAGCTATTGCTTGCCATGTCATGTTGTGGTTTGGGAGGGTTTGAGTGACATAGCAGTGATAGTCATGGCCTGTTTTGCAGGTCTGTGTGATTCACACCATGCATGTGTGCCTTTTGGTCACACAGGGTTGCTTATGTTTAAGGAGCTAGGGATGCACACAATGTGGCACTTGCATGGCAACATTCTCACGGTGGTAAGGTTGTGACAGTTGACTGTCTCTTTTTCATCATCGTTTGTCACCTGGTATGTGCCAGGCCTGTGTGCACTCCGCAGGGCTGGAGTTTAGGTGAAAAATGTGGCCACAAGCTGGGTCTGGGCTGCCTCGCCACGTGCCCTGTCCCCTCCCATGGGCAGCGCCTGTGCCTGTGGTTGGGGATGTGGGGTCACCACCATGTCCACCGGTACACCCTGCTGTATTGCAACATTGTGCAGGACACATGCTGCCGCAATGATACTGCACACTTCTGGGCGTGCATAGAGTAGCTGCCCGCCAGAGTGGTCAAGGGAGTGGAAGCGTGACTTGAGCACTCCGAATGTGCGCTCCACTATGGCACTGGTTGCAATATGGGCAGCGTTGTATCTTACCTGGGATGGTGTGGTGGGGTTCCGGATTGGCGTCATCATGTGATTGCTCAGAGGGTAGGCACTGCCCCTGGAGATTTGACAATGGTTGTGATTATTGGGCTTTGTGTATTTGTGTGTGTGTGTGACATGCATGCATGTGCACAGGCATTTGTACTCACCTAGGAGCCATGTGTCGCCATGCTACCCAGCTTCCAGGGCTCGGCTCAGGGCGGACATTCTGTATATGAAACTGTCATGGGTGGAGCCAGGGTAGTTTGCATAGACAGAGGTGATGATTCCCTTTGCATCGCATACCACCTGAACGTTGATGGAATGCCAGTGCTTGCGGTTTCGGTAGATGTGCTCAGAGGCCCTCGGTGGCCATAGGGCCACATGGGTGCAATCTATGGCACCGAGCACTTTGGGGAAGTGTGCCACCCTGTAAAAGTCCTGGACAACGGCCTGCATTTCTGTGGGTGTTCTGGGCATGAATATGTGCCTGCGGACTGAGGGGCGCGCTGTCATGATTGCCAAGATCTGGTGTAGGCAGCGTGACTGCATGGCCTGTGAGACCCCCCACTATAGCAGTATTCCGCTGAAATGACCCAGTGGCCAAAAAATGCAGGACATTGAGCACCTTCTCCAAGGGGCTCAATGCTTGGGAGCAGAGGGTGGGGGATGCAAGGTCATCTTCCCACTCCCTGTCCAGGTCTAGGATGATACGAGTTGGAAACCTATACTTGCCGTAGACGTGGTCGTCAGGCATCCCAAAAAGGCTTGTCCGGGTTGAAAAAATGCATGCCCTGGCTATTCTCCTCCTCCTGCGGTGTCCCACGATCAGTGCTGTGACAAATGGGGCATTAATTGTAGCGGTATATATGTGTTTGTTGTTTGCGCGCACTTTTATACTGTGCGCGGGGACGCTTCCGCCTGCCTTCCTGTGGCAGACGCGTTGACACCTATGCGCGTCTTTTGCTGTGCGCAGGTTTCCCGAATTTGGATCCATGAATACGGGTTGTATTAACGTGCTTGCGGGCGTTCTGTGTAGTTCCCTGCAGTATTTTCCCAGTTACGCCTTCTTTTTCACATGTTATTCCCCATTCCACGTGTTACGCCCACTGTTCCGCCCACTTTTGTTGTGTGCGCCGCGCTATGTGCACTTTCGCTGTGCACGTAGCACACGCTGTTTGATGACATGCGCCACGCACGGATTTGGCGCACAACCAGTGGTATACATGCGCACCGCCTCCCTTGAATTGTACGCGTGCGCGTGCGCTTGCTTTCTCACGCTTGCGCCACCTTGCGCCTGCTTGCACTGGGATTTTCGGCACACGTTTGTTCCATGAATCGGCCCCGTAGTGTACAATGTAAATACGTTTTTCTGCTCTGTAACAAGTGCCACAATGCCTCAGGCCTGCTGCACGCTCTATAAATATGATTAAATAAATAAATCACGTTCAGTGTATCTGTAATTCATAGGAAATAAGCCATGACATCTATATTGAGTCTCTAACACATCCTTTGGGGGTGAATAATGAGCCCTCGCTTGAACACTCTAATGACATCAAAATTACATGCACACTGGGTAAAATTATGGTGAGAAAAGTTTTTGTGACTAATCCTGACTTGCAGAATCGTTATCTGCGTTTAAACGCCAAGGGGACTAGATGCTGCCTGGGTTTTAAAATTCCTTCATGAAATTGTAGAGGATTCTAACATCTTACAAGCTCGCAGCACCTTTGCTCCAAGCTTTCAAACTTTATTTTACAAGTTATATGTTTGCAAGAAACATTTTTGTAGAACCCAGTGGTGCTTGGCAAATTTCAAATTTGAATGCTACCAAAGCAAATGCTTTCAATTACAGTGAAGAGGAAGTGCCAAGTATCATCCACACTCCAGCCCCCCCCTTTGTAGTAACCGGTACTTCGACACCAAAGTATGTGATGTATGATGAACAAATAAACCAGCAAAGAGCAGCGGTTGGGCTCTGCCCAGTGCCTATTAGAGTAAAAGCACCTATTGAAGTACCAAACACCTAAGAAAACCTGGACAGTAAGGTACCCATTGAGAAAACCATATGTACAGTCAAGACAAAATTACGGTTGTCAGAATAGAATACCTGAAGAAGCTGAGAAGATAATGAATGAAGATGAATGGTGACATCATAAGACATCGGACGGACACACACATAGATGATATAAGAACAGAGAATGCTGATAGAAAACAAATTCAATAGGAGAAATGTATGCCATATACACAATGAAGATATTCAGTTAGTTTAAACGTGTACAGATGCAAGAAACCACAAGAAGCAAAGAAATCATGAAGCTTGCTTATGCTTAGTAGTAAAATAAATTGTGGCAAGCACCAACATATACATATATATACCTCAAACGCACTTTATACTTGAGTATAATTCCACTACACACATGAGCAGAATTGAACAAAGGTTACTTAAGGTCTCAAGAGGAGAGGGTTGCAGCAAACAAATCAAGAATTAAGACAGAGTGAAACTCAGTCGAAGGTAACAATGCCAAGAAGCCAAGGTCGTATCTGGTTGGAAAAGGCTGACAGTGGATACAATTAAGGAGACAAGAACAGAGTATCCTGTTCAGAAAGGTCAAGATAAGCCACAGATGGTAGAAGACTGGCAGAATTAAATCAAATACACAAAAATACTTGAAGAAGAGTCTGATTGCATGTTGTCCTAGTCACGTGACAAGGCAGGCTTGAAGAGCATGGACCTCTGCCATTCCCATAATCCCTAAGAGTTCTCAGACCAAGAAGCAGACTTGAGGCCAAACTACAAAGCATTAATTGACACATGATCACTCAGGTGATGATTGATTGTAACATAATTGGAGGGAATCTGGGGTGAAGACAAACTCCCTGCAACTAGCTGATTGTTCTGCATGCTGCTAGACGTAATTGGAAAAGTATGAATGGGGTTGATGCCAAACCAATCATAGTGGACCGATTAATCTAGGGTCCTATACAGAGTAGAGCCAATGGGACATCGTACTTTTAGTGACATTCATAGTGGCCATTTTGAAGGAAGGGCTTAGTTGCCCCACCTGACATTGATTCTCCAATACCCTCTCCCCGTTACCATATACAGATATAGTACCTATGATAAAGTTACCTTCCTCTAACCAATCACGTTGCATGTTAGGTTTTTAAGATTGTGCGTCAGTGATTACGAGTTTTTGTCATAAACTGTTTTTTTTCTGAAATTAAGTTGGAGTTGGAAGAGAGAGAGAAGATCGAGTGGTTGCTTATGTTCATTGAACTCCCTGTTTTATGTACTTGTCATTAAACGGACTCCCTTTGCCAAACTATTGAGTTGTTATAGTTATTTGATGCATGAGTATGAATCTGCATCCCAATCTATCTCAAGGGTACTGCTACTCATCTTAAAGGGCTGTTTGAAGATCCCCAGTCAGAGGGCTGGCTGGAGACCATCCAGTTCACTTGGTAGCAGAGATTGATGGTTCGGTTAAATAAGATACCCATGGGCCGTCAACATAAGTAACTTTGGGTCCTCGACAATATCACAAGCCCTTTGCCTTCCGACTGATAGAATGAGACGCTCCCCATAGATAGTGGTTAGTTTAACCGAAAACCGTGCAGGTTAGGTGTGAAGAGATCTTTGCTTTCCCCCAAAAACCCCTTTCCACTTCTACGTGCAGCTGATCAAACGAGCAGCATGGCAAGGCGGTAACGAAGATGGTGATCCCAAGCGTCCGGAGAGGAAAAACATGCAAACGGTAAGTGAAAAATGTTTTGGCAAAAGTTTGCATGCCTTAAAAAACAAGTAAAATGAATGTAACAGAAGGAGGTGGGACACAAATAACATCAGAGTAAGAGTATAACGTAAATCTATGTATAAGGGGAACACATTGACTCGAGTGTGGCCAAGCAACATAAAGAGATATTGTGAATGTGGCCGCAATAAGAGTATACGCACAGTGCCTAGGCTTTAGAGAGCGCTAGCAGAAGCCTTCATCTAAAGTCCTGATTGATAGGATGACGTAGGAGACCAGATCGATTAAAAATGATCTGAAAGAGATGGGCTTACATTCCATGTCCGAATACATATAGGGGCAGGATGCATCTGAGGAAGCAGAAGGCATGACATTTGTGTGGCTGGCCAGAGTCTGTCTGTCTGTTTTATGTGTTTTAGTTAATTTAGGACGTCGTAAGGTCAAAAACTTTTTTGAAATAGCATGAAAATTGCACGAATATAGAGAAAAAATGTTGCATGGGGTGGATTGATGGTTGGTAACAAAAGTAAAAGTAAAATTGTTGAAAAAACAGGATTGGAGCTTGCAACGATTGGTGCTCGCTCATACTGTTGATTTTGTTTGTGAAAAGTAAAGTATAATAAAGAGTTATATAAAGAGAGGATGAACAGGTTAAGCATGGAAGACATTACCACATTGATACACTTGTGCAAACAGTTGCCGAAGCATGCACCTAAGCTTAAACAGTACAGTGCAGAATGGGTTAAAGGGACCGCAAACAAAATGTTTATGCCATGGCCCCATGGTGGCTCGCTATCTAAAACGGTCCTGCAGCACATCACAACATATTTACATGCCATATACACAGGAAAAAAGTTAGACAAACGCCTGGCTAGTTTAGAAATTTGGAAGATGTACCAAGAAGCAAAAGAGGAGGAGCCACCATTAGATTGGATACTGAATATAAACACAGAGGGGGATGAAGAGCCTTCTGTGCCACCCACCCCGTCTGGAACACAAATTGAAGCTAGTAAAGACAAAGGATTGTACCCATTGAGGGAACTTAAAGCAACCACGGGATATAGCAACCCGTCATATGAGTCGCCTACGCAAAGTAGTGACGAGAGCCCAGAAAAGGACAGAGAAAGAGAAATTACCTCCAAAGTCCCGAAGGACAAGGAGAGATGCGAAAAGGAAAAAGGTGATCAAGCACAAGCAAGTGCATTTCTAGGTACGGGAAGAGAGGTAAAAAGATGGAAAGGAGATGAGGATAGGACTGAACGAAGAACGAATGGATAGGAGGTCAGATTTTATTGAAACTCAGTGGTAAAGGCATTGAGGATATGAGACAAAGGGGAGAACAGGACGAACTAGAAGGAAAATAGAAGGAAAAGGAAAAACGATTAAGAGATGAAGGAGCTAGGAAAAAAGATAGGCAGAAATGAGAACAGTTATATCATGACAAGCAAGTCAGAAAACAGGAAAAGGCGGAAGAACAAAGAAAACGTGTTCATAAGCAGAGAACAGCTGATGATCAGGATAGAATAGAACAAAGGAAAATAGAAGTAGAAGAACAAAAATACGGGAGAAGAGAATAAAATGACAAAGGGATGAGGAAATGCAAAGAGCACATGAACGAAGAGATGCAAGGAAACAAGCAGAAGATAGGGTCAGAGAGGAAGCGAGGAAGCGTAGAGAATTTGATGATGAAATAGAACGCAAGCAAAGACAGATAGCACGGGATCTCGACTATCTGGAAAGAGAGGTTAAAAAACCCGATCCAGTAATAGACTGGGAAGATGTAGAAGAATTATTTCCTGAGTATGAGTCAGTACCAGGCACGTCTAGAGTAAATCTAGAAGATGACTTTGACACCAGAAGCATCGGAGCGACAATCGATAGAATATATGATGAGATGGGGTAGAAAAGATACCTCATGGAAAAGGAGAGGATGAGCGTCTTGAGAGCTCTCAGTTGTATGATACTGAGGACGCCTCCAGAAGTAGCAGACATAGAAAGCTGTCCTTAGATAGGGTGACACTGAATAGAAATAAGGAGGATGAGGGAAGTTGCATGAGTTGGGCACAGACAATATTAGATGCAGAAAGAGAACAATGTGAAGAAAGAGAAGACGAGAGAAGTCATGAAAGATAATTCTCTAGGTGAAAGGGAATACGATGGTTGGAGTCTACTGGATCTGCACCTAAAGCACCAGAATTAGCCATACAATCAGATCGGCATGAAGTAGTGTCACATGGTCAGATGGGGGTGTCTCCACTACCATATGTGAGCAGGTTAAGGACATTGCCAGGCAGAAGATGATGCAGGAATATTACCCCTGGAATATTACCCCTGCGGTGATGATGAGAGTGGAAAAAGAGTTTAATGTGTCGCAGTTCCCCTTATTAGAAAAAAGTGGAACGAGGCAACAATATATACCTTGGCCGCAGATGGATAGAGAAAACCTTAAAAATAAGCTCCCAATGTTGACATCTGGAGCCGGAAAATGGATACATGAGTCAGAAAAAAATGACGGGAGAGAACACTTTAGCTATAGGGGATTTTAAGGGTCTTTTAATCGCCATACTTGGTGATAGAGCTGTTGATGTGTGCACACATGCAGGTTACCCTGGGGTGACTACAGTTAATACTGTGCATGACAGAGTGCCATTTAACAATTGCAGAACCACGGTATGGAAAGCGATTTGCATGCTATACGCAGACACTTCTGATATGGGAGCTATAATGTTACAGCTGACCATCGCGCATTATTGCATGCTGCTGCAAGAAAAACATTGCAAAAAGGATGCTGCACGAAAGGAGCGAAGAAGTTAAATTAGTGCAGAAAAAAATATCAAAATATGCCATTGATGGGGCAATGATAACTAATACAGATGGATCAAATACGCAGCAGGTCAATAACCAAAGACAGTTCGATCAAATCAATAATGGGTTTTATCTAAGAGGAAGAGGCTTTCGAGGAAGAGGATGGCAGAGTAATCAGAGAGGTTTTCAAAATATGCAAAACAGAAACCAGGATATGCAAAATGGTCAAGTAATCAGACCACCACCAACATGTTGGACGTGTGGGATGACAGGGCATCTAGCTTGTATGTGCAGAAGTCAAGGAATGGTGCAAAATGACCAATTCACAAGAGGGGGGATGGTGAATCCATCTGCGTTCTCGCAGCAGGGTGGAAATGGATTTGCGGCGAATCACACAGTACAGCAGTAAGTGCCAAGAGTACAGCAAAGCTTGCAACCACAGAAGAAGGTGACACATTTCCACAGGGACATTCTCAACAGTCCCCGATGCAACTGTCACAAACAACAGGTACAGGGCAGGTACTGAATTCTGGAATATGAGATGGCACTGGTGATGGAGGAAATCCATTCACTCATTGTGGGACAAGATTATATATGGACTAGAACAGCTCACTGGGAGACCTGATGTATTCTATACTATCTGTGACACCTAACCTTCATGAGGAACCACAGGTAGATGTCTTTATAGGGATAAGGAAAATTCTTTCTTAGGTAACACAGGTGCTACGCGCTTGTGTATACGTGAAGGCAAGTTTTCTTTGTCCGGCGATGCCATAAATACTCAGGGCTTTACATGAGCAACAAGTTGTGTTCCTTTTACAAAAAACCTTCCCTAGGAGAACGTGACATGAAAGTGCCACTGCTATATTTGAGCAGAATCCTGTAAAAATATTTGGACAAGACTTAATGACAAAGTTAAACATGACAATCTCGTTTACGGAGAAGGGCATAGTATGTTCAACTCCAGGAATGCATTATTTGAATGTGTGCGAAATGATTAGAGCATATGCAGCACAAATGACTATGAGAGCTATTCCATTGGAACCAGAGATATTCGCATATGGAGTGCGCATATTAATGTCATGGCTGCCAGGCCTTGCAGACAAAACAATGAGAACCCCAGATGAGTTTCTGTTCAGACCAAGTATACCTATACATGAGGAAAAGGGACACATGTTTCCCTTAACAATACAAGCAGCCATTATGCGAGGAGAGATGGTTTTGCTTGATGGTTGTAATGATGAAGGCAGACAATGGTGCACAGTAATCGCCATTGGGGAAGGTTACAGTTTGATTGACGTCACTGATGAAAATCTATTTGAAAAGCAAATAGATGAAGATGAGATGACATTTGAAGTAAATCTCATTTATTGGGTGGAAATGATTAAAAGAGAGGTTCCTCAGAGAATGATGTTGGCACAAAACGTCCTGAATATTTTGATGACGACATGGCAAGTGTACCTGTCTCAGTATGGACTACAGGCCCTTATGACATAGGCTTACTGAAAGGAGTCAGAGAATTGAAGATTACATTGAAACCAAGAGCAATTTTACCAAGAGCACAACAGTATCTCATGTCTAGGGAGGCAGATGAAGGGATTGTTAAGACAATTTCTGCCATGATGGATCAGGGCATCTTAGTGACATCAGAGTCGTCATGCAGTACTTCAATTTAACCTGTGAAAAAAGGGAAGGGAGTCTTGGCGTTTAATACAAGATCTTCACCCAATAAACCAGATAGTTGAGGCTGAGTTCCCTCTAGTCCCAATCCATCCACGATCCTATGTAATATACCCGTTGTAGCACGGTAATTCACAGTGATTGACTTAAAAAAATCCATTTTTCTCAATCCCATTGCACAAAGATTCATAAGATTTGATGTCATTCACATTCAGACAAGTTTGTCTGAAAAGCACAAGGCTGCCTCAAGGTTATTGTGAGTCTCCATCAATTTTCAACAGGGTCCCACAGATGGACTTAAGCAATATTGCATTAGAGAGTGTTGTCTTGCAATATGTGGATGACATTCTGATTTGCAGCACAACAGAGGAAAAGTGCAGACGTGATTCCATTGAGCTATTCACTATACTTGCTGAGAAAGGATATAAAGTTGACAAAGAGAAGTTACAATATTGTCACCAAGAAGTGCTGTACATAGGCCAGCTGATCTCACATAAAGGGAAAAGGATTACCCCTGAAAGAGCTGAAGCCATTTCAAAAACAGCTAAGCCACAGACAATAAAACAGATGCAGAGTTTTCTAGGGTTATGCAAATACATCAGAGCATGGGTCTTTGATTACAGTTTGTATGCTAAGTCCTTATTACAAGCCATAATGCAAGCACAAGTTACAAAGGAAAAAATCAAGTGGACTAAGACCATGGAGGAAGGGTTTGATGAACTAAAAGGCCATTTGCACGGCACCAGTTTTAGGAATTCCCAATTATGCAGGGGAATTCTATCTGTTTTCACACACGAATGGCAGTGTTATGACAGCAGGCCTTACACAGAAAACCATGCTGGGGTACAAGCCTCTGGCATGCTACAGTGGGAATTTTGACCCAGTAAAGAGAGGTCACTTCCATTGTGAACAAAGTTTGGCTGTCGCAGCGTTCGACATAGAGAAAGCTACAACTATTGTGATGGGGTGCCAAATGATGTTGTTCATCGAGCAATAAATATATGCCATTTTAGAAAAACCAAAAGGCACATTGACATCACAAAGAGCTTCTGCTTATAAGGTAGTCATATCGAAGACAGCAATTAAAATAGTTTGATGCAAAATAGTGAACCCAGCTATGTTTATAGCAGAGCCAGTCACTGAAGGAGAGCCAATAAATGATTGCGCGAACTATGAAGAATTTTATGATGAGATTCCCAGAGTGAAAGAAAATGCATTGGCAGAAGGTGAAATCGTCTTTGTCAATGGTTCTTCCAGTATTGATCAAAATGACAGACAAAGATATACAGGTGCCGCTGTGATGAAGCACATGGCAAATGGGGAATTCTGAGTGCTCATTAGTGCACAGTTACCCTCACATTATTCAGCACAGCTGCAGAATTATTGGCATTGATACTTGTGCTTGCGAATCTGGGAAGTGACTGTGTACAGTGACGACGCCTAAGTGACGTCGACGGTGCACGCAGGCTTAGCACACTGAAAAAGGAGGGGCTACCTCAGAGCGGATGGCACGCCAGTGCAGCACGCCACCTTATTGGACAGGCTCATTAAGGCATTAATCTCCCAGTGGGCATAGTGGTCGTGAAATGCGCCACCCACACAAAAAGGACAGATTTTATCTCACGTGGAAATCAAGCAGCAGACACTGAAGCCAAGTATGTGGAAACCGAACATGACATCATAATGAATGTGGAATTGTCTGATGTGTATGCGAAAATGATTGTTGCACGAAGTGAGCCGGAAGGCTATAGCAATATGCCAAAAACTCAGTTAATGGAGCTCCAAAGAGAAGCTCCACAGGAAGAAAAGACCTATGGAAGCGAAAAGGGTGTTCTTTAAACCGTTCTGTGAGTAAACCAGTGATGCCTATAGCCTTATTGAAGATAGCACTGGAACAGTTACACTATCCAGCGCACAAAAGAGGATCTAGCAGCAACAATTGCCGAAAACTGGTTTATACCAAACTTGGGATAACACTTTGCATTTTTTATGATAAACTGCATAATCTGTCAGAAGTTCACAGCTGGACATACACTACGTGTGATTAGAGGAGTCATCCCAAGACCTGATGGGCCTTTTCAGCACTTGCATATTGATTATGTCGTTATGATTCAAGTATGTAAGGGGTACAGGTATTTAATTGTTGTGGTGTGTCCATTCTCTAGATGGATAGAAGCAGGTCTATGTACACACACAGACTCTACCTGTGTGGCCAAATTCCTGTTGAGGTAGGTGTTGCCCAGATGGGGACTGTGTGAAGTTATAAGGTCAGATAATGGTCCTCATGTTGTTAATGCTGTATTTGAACAGATCAGATTTTTGCTTGGTATAAGGCACAAGTTTTCATCAGCGTATCATCTCCAAGGGAATGAGATATCCGAGAAGCTCAATGGCTTGTTAAAGGAAAGGATAGGCAAGTTGAAGCTTACTCTAAAGAAGGGATGGTTACACTGTCTTCCACTAGGGAAGGCAAAATGTGCTCAGTGGGACTCCCACTGAGCTTTGCAGATGCCCTCTATGTTGTAAATACTACTGCAAAATTAGATATGTGATTTTCTTTTCCAAAGTTTTAGTTAGTTTAACCATTGAAGGTAGTCAGTGGTTCTTTGTGCGAATTTGTTTTAACATATTTTTCTTCTTTAATGTGGCAGAGGCACAAGCCAATGCATTTCAGACATTCCATCCATGCTCTAAAATATATCAACAAACATAATATAATTGTGACTCCTGGTATACATACATTATACAAAAGAATTTCAACTAATCCGTATTTCAACTATTTTTGAGCAACTTGCATTCCTGCTCCAATATAATCTGTGTGCAATGACTTCTTCAGTCCCATATAAATATCAATCAAATGACAAATTATATTGCGGTTGATTGACTAACAAATCACGTACTCCACTTCACTAGTGCTGATTGATGGCAAGTCCTGTCATGTTCACTCAATGTTTGAACATTCAACTGAAAAACAATAATAGAATACCTCTCATGTAAAATGCATTGTTTAAAGAATTCTGCTCAAATGGTAAAGGATATAAAATTACAGTCCTCATAAGGTGTACCTTATTACATTCGAGGCGGGATTTCCTTATATGGGTCGAATGTGCGCACGTGGCAAACCTACGGGTTTGTATGCAGACTGCAGCTTCGATTGCAAATTGTGTCCGGCAATCTGTGAACAGCATGATGTGTGTAAGTCCGAGGAAAATGCTCACTTGATCATAATTAGACATCCGTAACTAATTTAAATAATCACTTCCTTGGAATGCCGGAGAGCTTGTTGCTTGCGAGCTGCGTCTTCATGGGTATCAGTGTCCACGTTGCTAATGGTGATGTCTTGCGTGATGATGTGTTAAAAAGTAAATCGGTGTGGGAATCATGGGTTTTGAAGTACAGAGTATGGCTAGTATCCTATTCATTAATTTCAACATTCCACTCATAGTAAATGATGTATATCAAATTAGGAAAAATGCTGAAAAACGTATTGCTTACAAGTGGAATATCTGTATATTCTGACAACCGGGTTGCCAAAAGTAACAAGACGCTGATACAGCCTGTTTCATGCTTATGGGTGTGCATCATCAAGTGTCGCGTGATGGTGTGTTGGTGAGTTAGCTGTCATGAGGATCATGGGCATTGTAGTTCGGAATCTGAAGAAGGGAAAGATGGATAATCTGATAATGTTAATGGCGCTAATAACTCATAGTGGGCAGTGAATATATATATGATGGTGATGAGGGACCCATGAGGCAAATACTCAAAAAGATTTTTGGTGCACTAGACCATTCCGCACTGGTACTATCTAAAACCAATCACTGGTATGTGCAAAGTGTTGACCACTTTTGCTATGTACTTCCTATAAATATCTATTGAGGGAGCCAATCTTTATGGTGATGGATAACAAAACAGCTTAACAGTTAATAGTTTTTAAGTCACTTAAGCAAACATTTGGTATACAGCAGAAACCAAGCATCTGGTGAACAGCATAATAATTAACATGTTTAAAAAATGTAAATGTCCACATTAGATTACACTTGGTACATGCTATACATGCTATACAAAACAGTGCAAGTCTAGTTCTTCATTTAACCCAGACGGGGCTACAGATTCAAGTTTATGAATCCAAAAGGCTTCTCTTTGAGATTTTTCGAGATGCTCATATTCACATCTTTACTGTTGATGACTTCTAGTATCTGAAAGCGGATCTGTGATACTTGATGCTTGTGTTCTTGAAAATGTCTGGCTACTGGAGAGTTCCGATTATTCGCTCTGATGTTAGATGTGTGCTCCTTCTACCTTAATTTAACTTTGCGACTCGTTTGCCCTACATATGTGAGCCCACATGGACATTTGGACAGCCAACAGGAGAAGAGACAAATGGAGAAAGCTGAACTTTTAAAGGGACAAAAGGCTTTAGAGAATAAGCAAATAGATACAACACCGGCAAGCACACCTGAGACATGGGGCCTCATTATAACTCAGGCGGTCCGGAAATAATGGTGGCGGTAAACCCACCGCCATCGTTGTTTCCGGACCACCTGATCCCGACTCCTGCAGGCGGGAGGTGATGTTCCCGCCAGGTCTGACCTGGCGTGTTTAACACCGCCCGCCTGCAGGCGGACGAGGAAACACCGGCAGCATTACGAGATGCTGCCGGTATCCCCATTCCCATCGAGTCCTATAGGACTCGATGGGAATGGGGATTAACACCATTCCGCCTCCGTGATTCCTGGAAAACCGGGGTTGTAATGCCTGGTAATTCCGGGAATCACGGAGGCGGAATGGTAAGACGGGTCCGGCGGTAACCAGGCGGTTTTACCGCTGCGGTTACCGCCGGACTCGTAATGAGGCCCATGATATCAGGACAGTGCCTGGAAGAAAGACACGGACAGAAATTTTGAGAGACATTTTCATGCCCAGTATATTCATATTCAAATCTTTACTGTTGATGACTTCTAGTATCTGAAAGCGGATCTGTGATACTTGATGCTTGTGTTCTTGAAAATGTCTGGCTACTGGAGAGTGCCGATTATTGGCTCTGATGTTAGATGTGTGCTCCTTCTACCTTAATTTAACTTTGCGACTCGTTTGCCCTACATATGTGAGCCCACATGGACATTTGATGGCATAAATACAATTCTGAGTATCACAAGTTGCATGATCTTTCAGAGGTATTATGTCGCCTGTCTTAGAATGAGTGATGATGTTTCCTTTGGTGACATTATTGCAGTTTTTGCTTGAAAGACAGGGAAATGTTCCCGAATGTTTTCTTGGTTTTTTCTTCATGGTTTCGGATTGTGTTTTCACCAATAAACCTTTGAGGTTGTGACTCCTTTTGAATGCAAAAATAGGTGGCCTGGTAAACTGGTTCTTAAGTTTAGTCTCACATGACAATATCGGTCAGAGTTTCAAGATGGTCTTTTTGAGTCTGGTTGTTAGTATACTGTATTTGGTTACAAATACCAAAGGGGTTTCGGACATACTCTCCTACTTTTTTGTCCCAACAAGTCAGTGCGTTCTTGTACGCTAACTTTAGATCATGCTTCAACCAGTTCTGTGTCCTTATAGCCTCTGTTTTTGAATGTATTCAACATTGCCTCTGATTCAGTTTCCCAATGGCCTGTGGTGTTAATAATACTTTTTATTCGTAACAGATGGCTGTATGGTGAGCTTTTAATGCTTGATGGTGGGTGGAAACTCATCCGGTGCAAAAGATTATTGCGATCCATTGGTTTATGATATACATTATTCTCAAAATTTGGAGCCTTAGGTGTAATTTGTACATCCAGATAATGCAAGCCTAGGTTCAGAAGTAAATTGAAGGGATGGTTATGCTGTCTTCCACTGGCACTATATGCACTCAGAAACCAACCTGGTTCTGATCAACATCTCACGCTGCATAAAATCGTGGCAGGAAGAAGGATACAAACGCCAGAAACCAGAGTTAGATGTGATGCTCAGCCAACAGGAGAAGTGTTAGGATTGGAAATGCAAAACTACTTGAATTGCATGATATCTTGTTTTTCTGTGTTTTCAGGACAGCTGCAGTGACGACAAGAAGGGTGTAGGGCAGTACAGAACACAGAAGGAGATTCTACAACAGATAACATTTCAGAATTACGTCTACCTCAATTATTCACTGGGGACACTATCTTTGTAAAAAATCACACAAGAAAAAAGTGGGACTATCCAAGGATCCATGGCCCATTCATCGTAGAGGACATCACACCCTCTGCAGTCAAGTTGCATTGAAGAAGAACTTGGATTGTCCTGGGTGACGTCAAACCATACATCAGAGAAATCCCTCTGCCCGCACCCCACCGCGAAGAGACTACAGACAACGGGGAAGAACCACAGCACGTGCAGACGAGATCCATGACGAGGAAAAAGGACGCCTGACCAGTCAAGCAAAAGACAAGAAACTTTTGTGCAAAGTTGTGGCTTAGTTCTGGACATTTCCTTTAAGCATAATAAGGGAAGAAAGACATAAAACATGAACAATCTGTGCATCCTAGTTGCTGGGTGAAGGAAGAGAAATGCATTAATAAGCCACAAAATTGCTTGTTGATTTTAAACTTTGGACTGAGGCACACTGAAGCCTTGACAAGAAAAGCTATGCCAAATTTTGATTGAGGACATGTACACTGGAAAAGAATACAGTATCCTGAGTCCTTCGCCACAGAATCCTTGTTTGGACTCAATTATGGTGTCACACAATAAGGACCTCACCAAAGACATCTGATCTAGTATTAAGGTCCTACCCATCATTGGTGGAAAGGCTCATTAACATAACAGAGTTTCTTCAAGATCCTGAAAATGAAAAGACAATGAAGAGGCTGCTCACAGTGATTGCAGAACCATTTCGGAGTACAGAGAGGACAAGACAAATTTCCCTATCACAAGAAAATAACAGACTAGCTAATGCTGCATTTTTTTCACTTAATTGAAGACTTTGCAGAACTTATGGGGAGACATGCCAATATCGATGTCCTCACTTTCATCAGAGATCCAGCAAACACTACACAGCTGAGTATGCTCCTGCATAGTATTGTGATTCAGGTTGAACTTTCCAGTCATCATCGAAATCACAGAAAAGTTTAGAATCTTTCCTTTGAGGGACAGATCGTGAAGGTGTTGTGAAGGGCATAGACTGGGAATTGGTCTTTATGGAACATGCAAATTAAGACTTACTGAACTTATTGCCTCATTTGAAACTTTTGTAAGTGGAAAGAGAACTGCTTCCAGAGACAAGAGACAGTCTAATATTCGGACCAAGAGGATAATCGGTCCAGTACTTGTGACCTACAAGCAGAGTTAGCAGAGTCCAGATATAGTGACACTGTTTAGCATACATTAAAAAGATTAGTGTTGCTTCCTTAGATGATCGGGATGGGAAGCCAGAACAGCAGCATAATCCTCCCCCATGAGGAGAGACATTCATATTGGTCCAGGAACAAATGCTGCAAGATTACATACAAGTGTGTAAATTACACATGCATTGTGTTTTTTATCATACTGTTGCCATTAATGATTAGAACTGCATTTTTTATAGGTGCACAAAGTGTTCAGATTCCCATGCACCCACCTAATGAAATATACACATGAGACCTACAACGGTGCCCAGACCTTACATAGTCATTTCAGTTCCTAGAAAGAATGATAGAGTGACTGAGATTGAGATTGATGTGATAAACAATGACACCCACACAGCACTTTTGTTAACAAATGAATTGAAATGCCAGAGACAGGGTCGGCAGAGTAAATCAGATAAGGGATTGATGAAAGATGCACCTACACAGATAATCGGCACATACACACCTGGTCTAGTGTCAATGGTTTCAGAATCACATTCTAGAGAATGGGGAAAGTTTGGACAAACAACGATGAGAAGTTTTACGCCAAAAGATGTTAAGAGACAAATGGAGAAAGCTGAACTTTTAAAGGGACAAAAGGCTTTAGAGAATAAGCAAATAGATACAACACTGGAAAGCACACCTGAGACATGGGGCCTCATTATAACTCAGGCGGTCCGGAAATAATGGTGGCGGTAAACCCGCCGCCACCGTTGTTTCCGGACCACCTGATCCCGACTTCTGCAGGCGGGAGGTGATGTTCCCGCCAGGTCTGACCTGGCGGGTTTAACACCGCCCGCCTGCAGGCGGACGAGGAAACACCGGCAGCATTACGAGATGCTGCCGGTATCCCCATTCCCATCGAGTCCCATAGGACTCGATGGGAATGGGGATTAACACCATTCCGCCTCCGTGATTCCTGGAAAACCGAGGTTGTAATGCCCCGGTAATTCCGGGAATCACGGAGGCGGAATGGTAAGACGAGTCCGGCGGTAACCAGGTGGTTTTACCGCCGCAGTTACCGCCGGACTCGTAATGAGGCCCATGATATCAGGACAGTGCCTGGAAGAAAGACACGGACAGAAATTTTGAGAGACATTTTCATGCCCAGTTGGTATTTTGAAAGAATGAAGCATATTGCACTTTCTCCTACTCGAATAGTACAAGTGGAAATGCCCGGGTCATTGATGGAGATGTCTGAGAATCCCCCAGCAAGCAGGAGCTATATAGACGTGCTGCGTGACATGCTTGTGAAAGCACATATCAAAAGAATTAGAGCCAGAAGAAGCACACAAAAAGAAGACAATAACAAATTGAATGATTACCTGGACAGCACAGCACATTTGGGAAACAACATATGGTACCAACATATGAAGGAAGTTGGAAGGTGACTTCAGATGAAGAATGCTTTGTTTGTGCACTCCTACCGTTCACCATGGGGAAGTCAAACATTTTCGTAGCTGTTGAGATACATGTCAAAACAGCACACTGCCTATCATATAGCAATGTGCACGACCAGAGGCCAGTTAATGGGAAGTGATGCTTCACTCAAATGGGCAACTGAAGCAACTGATCCAGATGAAGACATAAAGATGAGAATAATGGCAAAACAAAGAACATTGTGATCAGATATGAGAAACCTGGAGTAAAAGGAGCAGAGATCAGAAGGGAAACAAATAAGAAACTTAACATCAAAGGAAAATCTACAGAATACGCTCTAAGATGGAAGTACAGAGGTCAAATGCAAATCTGGGGAACAGTGCTTTCTCCAGAAGGATGGGAGAAAGGAGTGGTGATCTGCAGAGTATGAATGATCATTGGATACTATAAAGAAACAATTGAAAATGAACAAATGATATGCACACCATTATGGCTGAGGCTTGCAAGACTACTGACATGGGTCGAAGACAGAGGAGGACCCTTTCAGATAGTGCCCTTGGAAGAGTGCCAAACTATGCTTCAGAAACAATGGTACAAGAAAAATGAGAGAGTATCAGAACTGTGGACGAATCTTCGATGCTACAGGAATGATGCATGGAACTGCAGTGATCATGGATCATTATTGGGCATGTGGATCCACAGCATATATCAGATTGCCAAAGGATTGGGGAGGTATATGTACATTGGTGAATGTCCATGTTCCAGCATTGGTGATTCCGAGAAGCGATCTGAATATTGACAGTTTCCTGAAAGCAGATGCTCACCTGAGGAAGAAGAGATCTGTGGAACTGATAAGCCAAATGAAGAGAGAAAACTACTTCTCTGCCAAATCGATAGTAGCCTTTGATGGAATCCCGTATGAACATCAGCCTAACCTCATCAGTGTTTGCGACAATTCTGATGACAAGAATTCAGGTTGGAGCAAATACTAAATAGTTGCAGGTAACCAGATGGGAGTTACTGCAGACCATCAGCATGACCATAAAAGGATTTAATGCAATCAAAGAAGAGTTAAGAGCAATTCGACTAATAACACTCCAGAACAGATATGTCCTAGACATGATCACAGCCATGGATGGAGGTGTTTGTGCAAAAATTGGAGAATCATGTTGCACACTTATACATCACACAATGACATAAATGAAAATGGGAACTTAACAGAAGCCATAAGTATGCTGACACAACTACAGAATCAGATGATAGATGAAGTTGACAATCTCTAAGACATTTTAGACTCCAAAATGTAAATATTTCAAAGTTGTTTTCTTTTGTGTAATTCGATGTATTGAAATGATGAAATGTCTGATGTAATATTTATAATACGTCTTTTTCTATTTGCTGTTGATTATGTGTGATATTGAAAGGTTGATTTATCAACCAAACAATTTAATTAAAGAAATAAAAAAAGAAGTTGACGAAGTTGATGATGACAGTTGGTTTGGAACACTGTTTTCATGGGTTCCACAATGAATGGCAGATGCATTCAAGTTCCTAGGAGTCCTGTTGGTGATGATATTGCTTGGATTATGTGTAATCAAGCTAATCATTTCTCAGTGCATTAAAATTACAAAAAAGGCCATAGGGATGAAAATCATGATTGATGTTGAGTCAGGATGGATGCCCAAGGACCTGACTGATGAAGAAATAAGATATTCTGTGAAGGCCAGCATGTATGCACCCAAAGGAACATAGTTCCTGTATCCTAGAAAACATAGAAAATATGTGGAAAGATGGATCTATTGCAATCCAAGTGGAGAATGTCAACTAATGACATGGAACAAAGATGAGCATGTGAGAACAGCAGGGTGCTTGAAGGGAGTCATAAAGATATAGACCCCAAGGAAGCATTTCTTCAGACCTAGATGCCTAGATCCAGAGGATGAAATTAAAGTGGATACAAAGAAGGAAGGGAGAGTGGTTGATGAATCGCCTAGAGGGGGGAGTGAAGAGGAAGTGCCAAGTGTCATCCACACTCCAGCCACCCCCTTTGTTGTACCGAGTACTTTGACACCAAAGTATGTGACGTATGATGAACAAATAAATCAGCAAAGAGCAGCAGTTGGGCTCTGCCCAGTGCCTATTAGACTAACACCACCCATTGAAGTAATGACACCTAAGAAAACCTGGACAGTAAGGTATCCATTGAGGAAACCATTTATACAGTCAAGAGAAAATGATGGTTGTCAGAATGGAATACCCGATGAAGCCAAGAAGATAATGAAGGAAGACGAATGGTGATGTCATAAGACATTGGAAAAACACACACATAGAAGATATAAGACCAGAGAATGCTGATAGAAAACAAAGTCAAAAGGAGATAATATGGATAAACGACATCTTGAACCCAAGATGAAGAAACCTATGCCGCCATATACACGATGAAGATATTCAGTTAGTTTAAACCTGTACAGATGCAAGAAAGCGCAAGAAGCAAAGAAATCATGAAGCTTGCTTATGCTTAGTAGTAAAATAGATTGCGGCAAGAGACAACATATACATATATATACCTCAAAAGCACTTTATACATGAGTATAATTCCACTACGCACATGAGCATAATTGAACAAAGGTTACAAAAGGTCTCAAGAGGAGAGTGTTGCAGCAAACAAATCAAGAATTAAGATGGAGTGAAACTTAGCTGAAGGTACCAATGCCAAGAAGCCAAGATCATATCTGGTTGGTGTTACGCTCACCTAGTCTCTGCAGAGGCATTGGGGCATGCTGGAAGCCCTCCCGGGGGTGAAGTCGCTCGGGTCCGACTTCGCCCGCTGTGCTTACGTGGTGACTGGTGGTAATAGGTTATGCTGCTCGGGACTGCTCCTTCGTGGAGAATAGGGGGCGAGAGTATGCCAGCTTGTGCACCTGATCCCCTTCCAAACCCCTTCTCCCAAACCATGGTACGTGTGGGATACGCTGTCCCTGGAAAGCTCACCTGTTTGTAAGTCTAGAAACTACCCTAACGAAGTATAGAAGGTATATTATGTTGGCCGAAAAACCAATCGCATCATATGCCCTACATCGCCAATAGAGAATCGTCAGCACAACCATGGGGCGTCCATTTTTTGCTGTAACATCCGCCATTTGCTTTTCAAAATGTATTTTATTCCAAAAGCTCATGCACAGAGCGAGGCCACAGTCTACATGTTGACAGACCGGCCCAGACAGAGACGCCAAACAGTAGAGAAATACATTATTTTCCTCCCTCACAAGTCCTTGAAGGTGAGCAGAGAGGCATTTAATCAGCGGCCCAGGTGCCGGCCGGTCTCGCTGAAACTGTAGAAACAAGCCGTTAAACATGAATCATACTTTCCGGGCGGCCCCACGTCAGGGCTTTTTCTTTTAGATCAGGCTGAACCCTAGCTCACGAATAGAAACCAGCAGATAACATGCTTTGGAATGTGTCTCTCCTACGAACACAGTATCCTTGCTGAATCCTTGCTGAACAAGTGCCTTGTGTTCTTCATAACAAAGAACTATGTCTGCTTACTGCAAATTGCAACTGTTGCTAAAACGAGTAATATAGATTGAGTAAGAAACATGTCATAAATTGTCATATTTGTCATAATTGTCAATTACCGAACCCTAGCTCAAGAAGATACATTATGGGCGTTTTTGATGATTCACAAAGAGATTGTATGATTGTCTTTTAAAATATATAATACTGTGGTAGAATGTTCGTGCTCTTGCATCTCACGAGGTCTGGGTGACACAAGTTGCGAGACGTTAGACCCAGTCGGCTGACTGAGAATATATTTGCTTTGCAATAAACCCTAGTACTTGGAAATTGAACCTCATGTCTGTTGTATCACTAGTGTATGGTGATTGTGCCTTGTTTCCATATGCAAAGGGTCTTCAGGGCCTAGCATGTTGATTCGTTTTGGTGAGCACTCTGTCCTGCTGCTTCTGGCAGGGGCGCTTGTATGATCTGGACCGAGTTCCTTCACTGGTCCCTTGCAGGTGGTAGTTCAGTCCTGCTGCGAGTAAGCCACTTTACTTCAGGTGAGTGTTCCTGTTTGCCTTTGTCTTTCCTTGTCTGTTTTTTTTTGTATTCTAAAGTTCGTTGTCTTGTATTGCTGTCCATTCAACTTTTGATGTTTGCTCTTTTGCTTTCTTCCCTTGCAGGTGTCGTTGCCGGCCCGGCAGAAGCTGTGGAGCTCGAGGCGGCAGCCGGTGGAAATGAGGAACGAAGCTGCAGCGGTACAGTAGCTGGTAAATTGTTAACTAGGGGGCGTGTAGGGTTCAAATGTGGAGCGGCCCTACGATGGATGTTCTAACCGTGTCTTTGTTCTTCTTCACAGGGTCTGAGTTTGTGGACTTGGAGTGCGGTGCTGCGGCATCGGGATCAAGATCACTGGATGTCAGGAGGTGAGTCTGCAGATGAAGCGATGAAGCACCGGTTACCTGGAGGTGAGTATGCAGGAGAACGCCTGGTTTCAAAAGGTAAGTGAACTGGTCCAAGTGGCCGTGAGCATCACGTTTCACGCAATTGCACAGTAACGCAAAGCACCGGCCTTAAAGATGGGGCAGCTTATATAGCTGAGCTTCTGAATCCCCACCCACCAGGTTCAGCCTGCCTGCCACACCTGATGAGTCAGCACATGAAGACCAGGCCCAGGGAGCCACACCCAATAAGTCAGCATATGAGGATGTTCTCTGGAATAAAGGCTTTCCACTCCTGGAAATTTCTTGTAAAATAAAAACACCCCCGCACTGAAATAAAGTAAAAGGAATCCTGCACTGAAATAAAGTTTTCCTGCTCACATCTCTACATGTGCCTGGTGGATTCCAGCCAGGGCCCCTTTGTTTATGGATCCCAAAGGTACATAAATTAGCCAAGTGACCCATTGCCCCCATCACTAGATGGTTTGGTTTTTGTGTTCTGTGGCCTGTGGCCATGACAGTTGGAAAAGGCTGACACTGGATACAATTAAGGGGACAAGAACAGAGTATCCTGTTCAGAAAGGTCAAGATAAGCCACAGATGGTAGAAGACTGGCAGAAGTAAATCAAATACATGAAAATACATGAAGAAGAGGCCGAATTCACGGTGTCCTAGTCACGTGACAAGGCAGGCTGGAAGAGTAAGACTTTCACTCCTACGTATGCACTTCTGCCATACCAATACTCCCTAAAAGTTCTCAGACCAAGAAGTAGACTCGAGGCCACTACAAAGCAGTAATTGACACATGATCACTGAGGTGATGATTGATTGTAACATAATTGGAGGGAAGCTGGGGTGCAGACAAACTCCCTGCATCTGGCTGGTTGTTCTGCATGCTGCTAGACGTAAGTGGAAAAGTATGAATGGGGTTGATGCCAACCCAATCATAGTGGATGGATTTATCTAGGGTCCTATAGAGAGTAGAGCCATTGGGACGTCATACTTTTAGTGACGTTTATAGTGGCCATTTTGAAGGAAGGGCTTAGTTGCCCCACCTGACATTGATTGTCCAATCCCCTCTCCCAGTTACCATATACAGATATAGTACCTATGATAAAGTTACCTTCCTCTAACCAATCACATTGCATGTTAGGTTTTTAGGATTGCACGTCAGTGATGACGAGTTTTTGCCATAAATACTTTGTTTTTTCTGAAATTAAGTTGGAGTTGGAAGAGAGAGAGAAGATCGGGCGGTTGCTTATGTTCATTGTACTCCCTGTTTTATGTACTTGTCATTAAACGGACTCCCTTTGCCAAACTATTGAGTTGTCATAGATATTTGATGCATGAGTATGAATCTGCATCCCCGTCTCGAGGGTACTGCTAATCATCTTAAAGGGCTGTTTGGAGATCCCCAGTCAGAGGGCTGGTTGGAGACCATCCAGTTCAACAGGATTAATGAAGCCAGTTCCAGCTCCAACAAGCTCTTTTCTATCCTTAAAGAATATAAAACCTCCTCTCCTGCCCCTGCAGTGGTCCTCGCTGATAAGAGCTGGTGCTCAACTATCCATTTTGCCCTCTCTGACAAAATTGAAAAATTAAAATCCAAAAATCACAGAAAAAAATGACAATTGTCAGTCAAACACCAGGCACTGTCTTCTCCCCTGTCTCAGCTGCCGCACACACCCACCATCCAATTCTCCTTCACCCTGTTACCTCAAAAGACATCATCACCACAATAACACATCTCAAACCTTCCAACTGCAAAGGGGATACTGCCCAGCATGTGTCGTCAAACTCTGCACAAATACCCTTGCGCCCGCTATTGCAGACTGTCAATGCCTGCCAATAATTTACCCACCTGCCTCAAAGCAGCCTGTGACTCCACACCCTTTAAGAAACGTCCCCTAAATCCTACCCTACCCCACCCTCCCTATCCTCCCTACAAACTATAGGCATATAACCATAGTCCTGTTTCTTCTGAAAATCCTCGACGGCATCGCCCACTCACAAATTTCCAACTATCTTGAACAACAGAAACTACTTGGAATTAGACAATCAGGATTCCCTACACAGCACAAATTCTGCACTTCTAGACCTTAAAATCCATTTTCGTAGCATAGTGGAGCAAGACGCCGAGAAGACCGAGAAAACGGAGTGAAAGAAAGAGACAGAATAAAGACGGAAAAGACATTATAACTCACCTGGAAGACAGCAAGCAGAGTCAGAGTCACAGCCTGTCTGGACTCAACATAAGGACACACGCCCGCAACAACCGTCCACCCCTGCACAGAGACACAGGACGGAGAGTTCAACGCACAAAAACCTAAGGTGAGCAATAACCCCAAGGGAGGGGATTTGGACCAGTGGAAGGTGGGAGACCACCCATTACAGAACCAGTATCTTAACCCTACATTCTCCTGTTATAGGCGCTACCCAACGTCTGGCACATAACCAAGCAGAGAGGGGTCCACGATAGCGCTTAGACCTCCATCCAGTATCGTGTGGCGCCCCCGTGGATACCAGGTGAGCATAACAGAATGCAAAGCCTCAATTAAAACATCCACCTGGGCGTCATGGAAACCTCAGAGACTGACCAATTAGTCCAGTTACTGGGAGAATTATGGGCTGAGGTGCACTCCGCCCAGCAAGAAACCAAAGCCCTTAGGAGGGAGTCGATTGTCACCAAGGACTGCACCAATGAATTAGCCACACAATTGCTCCAAACACAGGCTGGGCAGGCACCGTTGCCAGGAAGTATTCTGTCAGTTCCAGCCACATCCATCAATCCAGTGTAGGTGGTCCCCCCTGGGGCAGTTCCTTTGGCCCCACCGGAACATTTTACAGGGGACCCAAGAATATATGCAGCATTCATGATCCAGTGCTGCCTCCATTTTCTTCGTAGACCCAGAGCCTTTCCTAACGATCAGTCGAGGGTTGCCTTCATGCTGTCATATTGAAGGGGCCCCTGAGGGACCCTTGTTTGTGGAAACAAGGCACAATCACCATACACAAGCTGATACGCCAGACACAAGGTTGTAATCCCAAAATCTAGGGTTTATTGCAAAACAAATAGTCTCAGTTGGCCAACTGGTCCCACGCCCCGCAACGTGTGTCTATCAGACCTCAGGGGATGCAAGAGAGCGAAATTCATACAACAGTTACATATATTCAAAACAAGCATCTAGTAATCAGTAGTGTCACAACTTATACCACCCCTATTGCATTTCCTTTGAACTAGGCACAATGATTGACAATGGTGACGAGTTTGACATCTTCAAACATCCATTGTGTAACAGTTTGCAATTTTATAAGCCCACAGACATTAAGTCTGTGTTTTAAAGAACACAATGCTTCTGTTTTCTGCAAGCAAGCTGTGCGTAGGGAGAGACACATTCCAGTCCTTGCTATCTCCTAGTTTCTATTTGTGTGCCGGGGGGTCAACTTGCTCTCCAGTTCTGTACAGGGCTCAGGGAAAGGGGGCTGCAAAGAAGAGCATAATTCAAGTCATTTAATGATCGCTCTGGCGTTTCTACTGTGCTTACCGAGACTAGCTGGAACCTGCTGTACTGATTAAAATGCTTTGCTGCTCACTTTCCAAGAATATGCGAGGGAGGGGACCGGACATTTCTGTCTGAGTTACTGCGTTATGTTTCAACATGCCACTCACAGTCTTTCATTGTGCACCAGTGAAGCAGAATAACATTTCAGCAAAGCAGTTTTACATGAGGCAAAAAGCAAATGTTAGAGAAAAACAAAATGGCGATTTCAGTCACTTCAAAATGGCCGCACATTAGTCAAGCTTATGGCTATATATTTCTAATACTAGATGCATGAGATGGTTGGTCTTCGGCCAACATAATACATAACCTTATGATCGAGGGGTGTCTATTTTTCTAGATCAACATTATCTGAGTGGCAGTGCAGCGGATTGGTCCATACAGTTAGTAAGCCAGGATGACCCACTCCTGCTGGATTTCAGGCGGTTTCAACAGGAGATGGAGAAGCTGTTCGCCGACATACCCAGGGCCAAGCTCTGGATAACAAACTTCTATCCCTTCGCTAAGGCAGCCAAAATTTGTTAACATATATCGCCACTTTTAACAAACTTGTCATTGAAACTGGGTGGCCTGAGGAGAAACGAACAACGTTATTCCATCGAGGATTACGGGTGGAATTGAAAGACGTCCTAGCTCAGGTGGTAAACCCGCCAAAAGACTGTGCAGAGTTCATCAACCTAGTGGTGCAGCTAGACCACAGGCTGCAAGATCGAAGGACAGTTTGAGCCAGAACGGAGAATCGACTGTGTATGTATGCTCAAAGGAGAACAGTCCGCGTTCATCAGAAAACACTTCAGAACCCATGCAAATTGGGGGGGTATGGAGCCCATTAACCAAAGCCGATAGAGACAAAAGGAGACAACAGCAATTATGCCTGTACTGCGGGAAATCAGGTCACTTCCTCAGAGAATGTCCCATAAAACCTCCTAGGATAACAGTTGGAGCTACAGAGAAAGAAGGACGAGAACAACAGTCGGAAAACTTCCAGGCCTGGCAAGAGTCGAGCTCCGTTTGTTGAGCGAAGGAAAAGAGCCACAGACCCCACACCTTGCCCTGCCTATGATTTTGATCAGTCACCAGTAACCGTCTCAGATACATGCTGTGGAGGCATACATAGACAGCGGAACCATTGGTAATTACATAGACCAAGGCCTGGCAACAAGGATGGGGCTCCCCTCTGTCAGAAAATGACAAATGAGAAGGTCACCAATGTCTACGGCACGGAGATAGCTTCTGGTCCTGTAACTCAATGCACAGCAGAATTGACCCTTCTGTGCCAAGACGGACATCAGGAAGCCATTGCCTTCGACCTTATCAAGGCCCCTCAGTTCCGGGTGATTCTAGGGATGCCGTGGTTGGTGGCTCAGAATCCTAACATCGACTGGCGAGCCAAGAAATTAGCCTTCTCCAATGAGTGTGATCATGCATGCTACCAAGTGGAAATGCCATTGTCTGACCTAGAGACACCTGTCCAAGATAAAGAGGTGTCGGTAGTAGGTATAACAAGTACACTACCAAGCGAATACCACAATTTCCAAGACGATTTCCAAAAAGAACAAGCTAATACCTTACCCCCTCACATGCCATATGACTGTCAGATCGACCTTGTACCTGGTGCACAAATCCTGTGTAGTCGAATTTATGCACTCACCGAACTTGAAAATCTCCACTTGAAATCATATCTGGACCAGTACCTGGCAAACGGTTTTATCCGCCTGTCCAAATCCCCGGCAGTTTTGCCCCTATTCTTCGTGCCCAAGAAGGAGTGGGACTTGAGAACGTGCATCGACTACCGCGCACTAAACCAGGTAACAGTTAAAAAACGTTATCCTATACCCCTTATCCCAGAACTGCTGGACCAAGTCAAGGATGCCCAAATGTACACCAAATTGGACCTCAGGGGGGCATACCATCTCGTGCGTATAAAGAAAGGAGACGAATGGAAGACCGCCTTTCATACTAAGTATGGGCTGTACGAATATCAGGTGATGCCCTTTGGGCTTTGCAATGCTTCCGCCGCATTCCAGTACTTTATGAACGATGTACTAAGGGAATTGATAGACATATGTGCCCTAGGTTACATCAACGACATCTTGGTGTACTCCTCTTCTAAACAGCACCATGTCAGACACGTTCGCTCCGTCCTTGCAAAACTCTGACAGCACCAGCTATATGCCAAACTTGAAAAATGCTCCTTCCATGTCACCGAAATCAAGTTCCTTGGTTTTGTCCTCACTCCCAGAGGCGTCCGTATGGATATGCACAAAGTAGATGCCATCCTTAGCTGGCCATCACCGTCTTCAGTCAAAGGTGTCCAAAGTATGCTCGGCTTTGCTTTTATCACTGATTCATCCCGGGTTTCTCCCAGATTGTGCACCCGATCACTTCTTCATTACGAAAAAACAACAAACTGTTCCAATGGACAGAAGAGGCGGAGAAGGCCTTCCAGGAACTCAAGAAAAGATTTACCTCAGCTTGGTGCTACGACACCCCCGTCCAGATCTCCCATATGTAGTGGAAACAGATGCCTCCAGCATGGCAATGGGGGCTGTTCTTTCCCAAAGGGATCCCGAAACAGGCCAGTTACATCCCATGGCCTTTTGGTAGCGAAAATGTACTAAACCTGAACTTAACTATGCAATAACAGACAAGGAACTCCTAAAGATCAAGGCAGCCTTTAAGGGTTGGCGGCATTACCTCCTAGGTGCCAGACATACCATCACAGTAATCACTGACCATCGCAACCTACAATACCTCAAGACGGCAAAGGCTCAATAATCCCCTCAACTCCGATGGGCTTTATTCTTCGCAGAATATGATTACATAATCACGTACCAACCTGGAGTCCAGAATGGAAAAGCAGACGTCCTTTCCCGCATGGGTATTGATGAGAACGCATATTCAACCCCAGACCCGGTGGCCATTATTCCAGGTGACAAACTACTAGGACTTACAACAAAGTTATCTCTGGACGAACTCCAAAAGGAAATTCTGCTCCTAATGAACACAGGGCTCTACAAGACTGGACCACTCAAGGTGAACATTACACAACAAAGAACCAACTCCCGTATTTCAGAGGGCGTTTATATCTACCGAATAAGGCACTACAAGAACAAGTCATTTCTGGTTATCACAACCCCCTGATAGAAGGACATGCAGGAATTGCCAAGACCGTAGCCAAAGTGATAAGAAATTATTGGTGGCCGACAAGGTGAAAGGACATTACACAGTTTATTTTGTCATGTGGCATTTGTGCACAGAATAAATCCCAGAAACAAAGACCTGCGGGCCTTGTTCAACCCCTGGAAATTCCACCTGCACTTTGGCACACACTCTCCCTCAATTTCATCACAGATCTGCCTCCCTGTCAAGGGTTCAACACTATCCTAGTGGTTGTTGACCTATTCTCTAAAATGGCCCATTTCATTCTGCTTAAGGGTCTACCAAACACATTCAGTCTGGGAAAGGTGTTTTTAGAGCAAATCGTATGATTGGTTTCCCCTCCGTCCTGATTTCTGACTGAGGGAGTCAGTTTGTGTCTAACTTCTGGAGGAAGAGTTGTGCAATTGCCCAAATCGATATTTGTCTGTCCACTAGTCACCATCCCCAAACTGATGGCCAAACGGAGCAGATGAATCAGACACTAGAGCAATACCTACGGTGCATGTTAAATCAAGTGGAAGAAAGCTGGAAGGATGTGCTGTGGATAGCCGAATATGCCTACAACAACTCGCTACACACCAGTACTGGACAGAGTCCATTTTATACCATATATGGAAGGCACCCACGTACTTCCGAATTAGATACCCCCATGGCCTTTGAAATGCCCACGGTAAAGACTTTACATACAACCATCACTCAAGCCTTCAAAAAGGCAGCAGAACACTTGATCCAAGCCAAAGAAAGACAGAAAAGATTCTCTGATGAACAGCGAAGAAAATCTCCAGACGACCAAGTCAGAGATGAAGTCTGGTTGGCGTCTCGGCACGTGCCCATGAGAGGAACTCGAACATTTTGTCCCAGATATCTAGGGCCCTATGCCATCAAGGCTATTATAGATCCTGTGGCAGTAAAACTAGCTTTACCACCAAATATGCAGATCCATCCCGTTATTCATGTCTCACTCTTAAAACCTGTTCAGCCTGGAACTCGGGTCAAAACACTAAAAAATCCAGTACTGGTTAATGGAGAACCCGAATTTGAAGTCAAGGACATCCTAGATTCTAAACTCACCAGGTCCAAGTTCTATTACTTAGTGACTGGAAGGGATACGGCCCTCAGGACAGGACATGGGAGCCTAGCGAACACGTCCATTTGCCATGCCTGGTAAGACGATTTCATCGGAACATCTGACCAAACCAGGGCCAGATGGAGGAAATACCTTGAGAGGGGCCTTAAGGGGGAGTGATGTCATGATCCATGCCTCTGACCCCCTCAGGTATAACAGCCCCCTGGCAGCAGTGGGGCTAAAGCCCTTCACACCGGCCCCAAGGGCTTAAAACTCCATCAGAAACATACATGGAGTCAGTCCTGGCGAATTTGGCGCCAGGCTCATTATCAGGAATAAAGCAATACCAAGTCCTTAATCCAACCTTGAGGCCTATTACACAGCTCAGTTCTTTAGAACCAAGCCATGCGGTCTAGTGTTTTGAGTGTGGCTGGGCCTGGAACTACTTGGCCTGGAATTACTTTACCTAGGCTATTTAAACCACATCCAAACAGCAGAACACGCTTCGCGTTATTCTGCACTCCTGCAGCCTAACGCTCACCGTCTCCAGCTTCTGCTCATCTGCTTCTCCGGTGGCCCGATCCTGAAGCCCTAGATCCGGATTCTATTAAGAACCTGGAAGAACAAGAACAGCATTAGCAAGCAAGAACACTTACCTGTGAAGTAACTGGCCTTGAATCCATCTTGTGCTTCGCTTACATCGTCCATCTCCAGAGTTCACCGCAACCTGCAAGGTTAAAGAAACAAGGACAGCATTAATAACAATTCTTACATGGGCAAGCAGCGAGTCCTGGCAGCACCCTGCGCTTCTCTTACCTCGTCCATCTCTGGGTTTCACCGCAACCTGCAAGGGAGAAGGAACAAGGTGAGCATTAACAAAGCATTTACCTGGGCAAGCAACGCTTCTATCGCTCATCACTCTGGAACATCACTGCAACCTGTACAAAGAAGAGAAGAGAACACAGGTTAGCAATTAACACCAATAAACAGGGTAGCGTTCCGCACATCAATAACTCACTGTGGTCTTCGTCATCAGCAAGGCAACTCCGAGATCGCAACCATCCCAGTGAACACAAAAAGAGACACGATTAGGGAACAGCGTAGAGGAGCAAGACGCAGAGAAGACCGAGAAAACGGAGGGAAAGAAAGAGACAGAATAAAGACGGAAAAGACATTATAACTCACCTGGAAGACAGCAAGCAGAGTCGGAGTCACAGCGGGTCTGGACCCGACATAAGGGCACACGGACCAGTGAAGCAACTAGGTCAACGGAATACCCGCACCAACCATGCGCCCCTGCACAGAGACGCAGGACAGAGAGTTCAACACACAAAAACCTATGGTGAGCAATAACCTCAATGGAGGGGATTTGGACCAGAGGGAGCTGGGAGTTCACCCATCACAGAACCAGTATCTTAACCCTCCATTTTCCTGTTATAGGCACTAACCAAGCAGAGAGGCATCTGGGATAGCGCTTAGACCTCCATCCAGTATCGTGTGGCGCCCCCGTGGATACCAGGTGAGCGTAACAGCCCTCCACAAAAAATATGGGAGATACTTGATGGTGCCTCACATTTTATATTATAAACAGAAGGTTACCCAGATCTTAACTAATGGGGCGGAAGCAGATTTAAGTCTGTGCTGGAAGATTTGGGAGAGATTACAGGGATTTTTTTGGTAACGAGTATTAAGGTTACCAAAGTAGTTGCTGGTGGATTCAATAAAATATGAATTAAAGTTGCAAAATATGGGATCGCTAGTCATATGGAAAACCATGGTCCTGTATAGAAAATGCTCCTATGAGCCTTCAGTGGCCCCTTTCGCCATCTTTAATCTTCGTAGGGCTGGACAGGATAAATGTCTGACCAATTGGAGAGGGAAGGTGGAGAGGATTTTAGTGGCAAAAGTCGATCGAGTAGAGATAAAATGAGACAACCATTAAAAATGGAGCAAAATTGATTAAATAGCCAACCATTATACCTTTGAAAATTCCCTTCGGCATGTCATAGAGATCTTCTCCTTAGATGCCGATTGAACATCTTGAATACACAGGAGGTCCAATGGGCAAGAAAAAATAATGGTTTATCTAATGCTCAATGTAGATATTGTAATGAAGGAGGTGGGGCGGAAACTCTCTGGCATTTTTTAACCGCTCGCAAGATACTAACGCGTGTATGAGCAACATTTCTGGAAGGACATTTGGATGCATGTAAATCTTTATCTGCACAGAAATGGTGGGAATGGGTTATAGTAGGCAAAAGAACTAGCCAACCATTGCGGTTATGATTTGGGTAGTTTGTGCTAAAGGAAAGTGTTTGAAGGCGGGGAAATGGGCCTCATTACACGGAAGGCGGTAATCCAGGGTGCTATTAGCACCCTGGACCATGCCGGTAAATTACCGGCACCGCCTTGGCGGAAAGGGGATTTACCGCCCCATTCCAAGGTTGGAGGGGCGGTAAATCCCCTTTCCGCCATTGCCCTTCCCCATTCCCATTTCAGCCCCATAGGGCTCTATGGGAATGGGGAAGGCGCTAATTACGGCACCGCAATTTTGCGGTGCCGTAATTAGCTCCGAGGTCCCTTAGCGGGTTGGTACTTAACGCCTGCAAGAAGCAGGCGTTAGTTCCTCCAACCCGCAAAGGGACCTCGTAGTACGGCGGTAAGGGTTAACGGTCACCGTTGCCATTAACGGTGACCGTTAACCCTTACCGCCGTCCGTGTAATGAGGCCCAATGTGTGGAATGGAAAATTGTAGATTGTAAAGCTTGATACTTCGCTCTTCTAATTTTGGATTCTTGAATGTTTTTATTTGGGTTCTGAAACCGGATTTGATGTTTTAAGGTGTTATCCTGTGTGTAGTGTAAATAAGGTACTCATTTGTTTTAAAGAGGATAATGTTAAAGGTTTGTCTCTTTTAAACCAATAAAATACTTTTATTTTAAAATTAAATTGCTTGGTGTTGACTATGGTATCATTTGCTTCCAGGAAACTTGGCTGGAGACCATGCAAGTTGTGGACAGTTTTTCCATAGGCATGGTAGCGGCTCGGAAAGGACCGCTGGGTAGACCATTCCGTGGTCTTATGTGCGCAGCCAAAAATACTGCTTGGTTAAAGATGAAGTAACTAGAATCAGGTTCCCCAGACATTCTGGCTGCAAAGTTGTTTTTAATGGGTCAAATACGAGTCTGTGCAAATCTTGTATTTTATGTAATGTTTATTTTAATCCTGGGAAGAACACACTGGATACTTTTTCAACTTTAACCATCCTATTGTCACTCTGGTCAACTGAATGTGATTCAAATTTTTTGGTATTAGTAAACTTCAAAAGCGAGTGTTTGGATTCGCACTGACACCACCGCGTAGTAACCGGGTGTTGCTATTAAGGAAAAGCAGTGGCTTATTCGTCTTGAACTTCATATTTGGGATCTACATATTTTTGTGTCGCGTGAGATTTCTCAACTCTGCATCTGTTTCTCTGTCGTAGTAAATGATACAAGTGATCATAGTCATCTCTCTCTTGAATTGGGGATAACAATGGGCTTCTCTGATTCCACAAACGATGGTCCGCTTTTGGAAGTGCAAGCCAGAGATTCAGCTATCACCTGGAAACCTCTCTATGGCTCTCGCTTTGTATAGGAGATTTGGTGCGCTAATGTATTCCCAATATTCAGATCTAACAGATCCTCGTAATTACTCGCTTGTGGTCGAGAGGCTCTTGGGGGTGCGGGGGTGGGTGTTTCACATCCTTTGAAGACAGCATGGGCATGCGTCCGATACAGCATTAAAAGACAAAAAGATAGAGTTGTGCTGCAAGTTGAGGAACCTTAGAGGGCTGTCGTTCATGAATAATGATGCTGTGATCCGTAATGTCAAACAAGTGTTTAAAAACTGGTTAAAAAGCCATAAGGGCCTGATGGTACAATGTGACTCCGAAATAATGCTGGGGGCCGTGCGGAGTAAACATCCTAGCCTTTTCTGGGACTTATTGTAGTCACCTGGTACCCAAGTTGCCCTGCATTCTATTCCTTTTGTAGAAGCTGTTAGGGTAAAACATTTTACAAATTATTTTGATGGCGGGTAGACTCATCTGACCACCCTTACAATAACTCTAGCGCATGGGCTTTTGATTTGTCAAGGGAGAATATTTTTCACTGCATTACTACATATAAATAGACTAAAGCTCCGGGTCCTGATGGGCTATCAAACTTTATGTTAAAAACACATTCCGTTTTATGGGTTAGTGTGCTGTTTGAGTTATTTTGAAATGTAATTAGAAATACAGTAATTCCTCCTTCTTGGTCTGGTACAAATACTATACTAATATTAAAACAGGGTGACAAATTGGACCCCAGAAATGACTGTCCAATCTCTTTGCTGGATGCAAGTAGCAACATATTTTCAACAATGTTACTCAAGTAGCTGAAACAATGGGCCAGGAACAAATAGGTGCTGAATGATTGTCAAGCTGGCTTCAGGAAATGTATGGGCATGTCACAAAATTGTCTCTTTTTGCTTCTTCATGTGGTTCAAGTAAAGCAACAGAAGAAAGCTGTATATATCGCCATCCTGGATTTTTCCCAGGCATTTGACTGCGGTAACAGATGGAAATTGCGGAGAAAGATTCATGAACTTAAATGCCTCAACTACTTGCTTAATATTTTAATAGATCTGCATACAAAAACCCATGTCCGTGTAAGCATGGACCAGCAAGGTAATTTTAGCAATTGGATTAAGGTCAGTTGCGGTTACGACAAGGTTTTAGCTCATTTTATATAAAAGTTTTATATTCAATACCTCGGGCTAGCCTCAAATAATGTCTGCACCTTTTCCCCATGACTGGGTCTGCTCCAACTGCAGTATATGGCCTATGCGGATGACCTTATTATTTTTTGACCAAACTGCAATGCAATGGGGTCTGGATGCAGTTCATGGGTTTCTGAAAGAATTGGTTCTGACATCAATGTGCAGAAAACAAAGGTGATGGTTATGAAACCCAGGACTCAATTTTGAACAAAGGGCAGTTTGTTCTCTTGTAAACTGGGCAACGCAAAACTGGCTCAGTATGCCTCCAATAAACAGGACATTTTGCTAAAAATGAAATGGCAGGCTAATGCCATTTCAATTAATTAAGGCTTCTTGATTGCCGATTTGGGAGATTTTTCCCGAAGTTAATCTGTGGAGCTCAAACCAATAGAAATGATATGGACTGGTCTATTATTGAAACAATACTATGAAGTAGAACCTTGGCACTTACGCAGGGGGTTCGAATGAGCCTGATTCCTCATAAATTAGGTCTTGTTTCTATTCAAGCTTGTATTAAATAGCAAATGCTTCAGTTATATGTGAAAATATTAATAGCTCCTGCGTTTTCATTATTTGTAAGGCTTCAAGGCCAATTGGTCATGGACAATTGCAAGGTTCTGGAGAGTTAGGTGGATAAATGTATAAGCATTTCAGAAAATATGGGCTGCTTGGTGGCAAAATGATTTCTTCCCCATGTAAGGTTAATTGCAAACTATTTGAAACAGATTGGATACATAATAGAGCCAGGTGCTTTGAATATCAACTGTTTTATTGTTCAATATATGTTATTAGACCCTTTAATATATTACCATGCTATTGATACAAACATCTCTCTCATCATTTTTAAGATTCAAATTAAATCTGTTTTTAAGTAATTAATCTGGTGCCTGACAGGGGATTCCGAGAAGTGGCAGGTTGTGTAGATATGGTCATGGGGAGGAAGAAACACTGAAACACGGTGGTGGTGGTGTGCCCAATTTGAACTCCTTTGAGAAAGCAGAAGTTCTTACTATTTATGAATTGTGATGTTCTGTTGCTGCAAGAATATCTATGAAATCAGATTTTAAATTCTAATGAAATATCTTTCAGTATTGCAGTGCTAAGTTTTACCGATTCCATTTTAAAGGTGGTTTAAATGTGTGTTAGGTTGCTTATTATTTTATTACTGTATGGTAATCTTGTAATGAAATTGTAATTGTACTTTGTGTTTCCTTTTTGCAAAAGGTTACTTTTTAACCATAATTTGAATGAATACATAAAAATATCTCACTTTATTAATCCAGCATTATAAAGTGAGGGAAAGTATGGTGTTGACTTACAAGCAGTCTGTTGAAACTGCATTCTTGTAAGCAGCAACGGGTCTACACTTTTAGAATGTACCCCAGCTAATTTGGTCACCTATAGGGTACATGTTGTAGTTGACAAACATCAACTGTCGTTTATACTACACTGATTTTCACATGAAGCCAGAAACTGTTAGAACATTTGTGTATTGATGTCAGGGCTGTAGGTTTCACCCAAAATATATTACTGGGCCCAGCTTTGGTGCTCCCTTTGTTCTCTACTGGAGAGGTTTGACACCTTTCCAAGGGAACAGGACATACCACTAGCGAATATAGTTGGAGCTAGTGCTTCAAAAGAAGCACTGCCAACCTAAAGTGGATGTTACACCAAGGGGATTAATAATGGAGTATATATGATCAGGGAAACATGAGAGGAGGAGATGTATAGAATAGCTAAGTAGATGATATGTTTCTAGAGAAAGGGGACTGCCAACTTTAAAATGTGTGGCCTCAATTCCTTTGCCCTTTCCCAACATCATGCAGGATAAGGATTGGCTGCTGGACAGCCTGACTACTATTTGGATACTATTTGGATACTGGTCCTAAGGACGCCGCTTGCTGAAGTGACAGATCCTTTAAGTGCCCCTGACAAGTTTCCTGGCTTTGAGTATTTAAGAGCTATGCCAAAACACAACATAGCCTGCTTGCCTGAAGCTCCTCCGAGCCAAGGACTGTTTCCTCTTGTTGGTGAATCCCATTGACCATGTTGAATCCGATACAATGCACCAGAGAGTTCCCAGGATATAATCCCTCGAACCCAAGATATAGGGTTTTAAGGAATCTACAGTGTTTCTTTGAATCTGGACTTGTTCTATGGGTCTTAGTAACAATAAAAACTAACCTTCACAACTTTTTAATAGATATATACATAAACCTGAAAAGCTGTGCAAATATAATTGTCTGCATATGCCTGTATGCATACCCAGATTGCCCCTTTCAAGCAAAGGTTTACGTATTCTGTATATTTGATTACAGGTGTAGGTTATTAGAGTTTTGTTGGCTTGTTTTCCCTTGTTTTCCCTTTTTGGCTTAACTATATTCACATTTATTTTTATAGATACTTCATTCATAATTTCTATTGCTTTGGTACATACAGTATTACTGTTGTTTTGGATATTTCCCCACTAGCTCACACCCCTCTGGAAGAGTATGGACTGCCATCTGCCCATATTACCTTAAATTGGTGAAGGTGGTGTAACATTCAGGTTGAACCTGTTCCATCAACTGGACTCACTGCTTGTACAGTAGCAGTGTGGGTCTGAGCAGGAGCTTACAAACCACTACTCATCTTTGTACTCCTAGCGATCCCATGGTGGAGTATCCAGTGTCTTGTTTTCCTTTGGTATCACTCCCCTGGATTATCATCTCAAGTCCAAGTCTCAGAACCCCACCAGCCATCAGGGATGTCAGAGCATAGTCTCCAGTTTCTGTCTAGCTTAACCAAAGCAAGCTCTCTTCTCTGAGCTTCCTGCTCATAGCTCTCTCTGAATCATTTCCCTTCTGTATACACACGTGGATCTTCTCTCTGGGCTTTCTTTTCTCCATGTATAAGCACCTACCTCCTTCTACACTTTTTCTTTCTCTTGCATTATCTGCTGAGTTCATGTCACAGTTGGCCTCAACAGGTCCTGTAGATCTTCTCAGCACAATCCCTCAAACCTCTTATACCCTCTGTTATGTATTTTCCTCTTCTTATCCTTTTACGTCTTTGCCCTGCTCTCACCCTTCCCATTGGTGTAAATGATCCCATTGATCTACTAGGTTTTGTGCACTTTCATTCGCAGCATTCTCTCTTGTTGCTGACCTCTAGTCATGTGATCTATAGAGGGGAGGTTCTAAATCTCAGGGCACCAGCTCAAGATTCAATTGTCATTTCTCTATGGGGCAGTTTGGTTGGATGTAGAGGGTCTGTGTTCTCCGGGTTTATCAAGTGAGAGTGATTGTTTTTCGACCAGGGACTAAATTAAAAACATAAGTCATTTCGAAAATGGCATTTGTGACATTGCAAGAAGGCACTCTGTCACAGGTATGTCACTGGCCTACCCCTAGCAGATACATTTAAATCTATGAATGCACTTTATTTAAATTCTTTCATTTACATTCCAACATTTTGGCAAAGATTGCATTCTAACACGTCAAGGGACTTTTGCTCTCATATAGGGAAAGCAATGTAAAATGTAAATAAAGCTATTCCAGACAACAGTATGCAAATCAATGCGAACAATAAAATATGACATAATGGTTCCATGTGATTTCAATTAATCAAAAAATATTGAATTAAATAATACTAAAACAAACCTGTTTACCCACGCTTTTAACCCCACCCCGAACCAGCTCCCTCACTTTCTAATCCCTTATCCCCAGCCCCCATGTATTTATTTTTTGTTATTTTTACGGTATTATTAATGAACTTACTACTAGTAGACTAAGGATAGAATACTATCTCAATATATACTGATGGACAAAGCACAGCTAGGGAGCAGAGTGTTTAAGACAGTTTTGAACACATAAAAAATGCAAAGAATTCAAATAACTAGATAAAGCTCCCTTACTTTAATTTCTAAGAGATCTTGGACGTTGAACGCTGTCAGACTGAGGTTCGAGTTAATGGCTTGGTGTTACTTTGGGCCATTGTGTACCTTCAATATGCAGTTCAAACAAAGGGAAAGATTTAGGTTTTCCTTTTGTTTTGATTTACAGAAGTTCAAGCTAGGACCGCATCTGAGATACGGGTAGTGGACTAAAGAAATATGGACCCAAGGCTGAAATGAAATTAGGTAAATTGTTCCTCATTTCAATTAAATAAATAATCAGCAACTTCATGACCGTTTGGAAAAGTACTAAGTATATTATCACTGATGGGTTATAAGTATATTTTTTAGTAGTTATATATGTTTTTATTGTTTGTTTGGTGAAAAATCTCAAGCCACTACATGAATAGAACATTTTCAATCTATATACAAGTCCTGAAGAAGACGGGTGTGAGTACCCACACAAGGGGCTCTAGACAGCACAGTGTCGAAAGTACAATAGAGGGTTGTTTGTTATGCCATTACGGAGGAATTTTCTAGTTGACAGTATCCTCCCAAAACACCCATAGTTGGACATTTCATGAATGGTGTTTCTTCTAGCAGAACAAATTAATGTTAGTATATTATGTGCATGGTGTCTCTTTTAGCAGAATGACATAATGTTAGTAAATCAAACCTGGCCTATTGATATATCTAATAGGACAATAGACCTAGGTGGTTTGTTTCACCAGTTCCTAACATCTGCACAAGAAAATCTCTTGCACTGAACAAGGGTGCAGTATATACATTAAATCAATTGTTGGTCTTTTGATACATGTACTATTTTTATGCAAACTGTAATGAAATGTGTTGTTTAATTGTGTTGTATTTTATTGACATTTGTGATATATATGCATGTCTAATTTTAAAGAAAATAAGTATTTAATAAAGATTGTTGATACAATTTGAGATTGGTGTATGAATAGCCCACATTGAGCCTCCACTTTTTCCTGACATGCTGCGTGTGGTCCTGATTCTTTAATAACGAAGATTCAATTTTGATTCTGTGAGGCATCATATTTGGTTTTGGCTAACAGATTTATTCCCAGATGCCCATGAAGAAGGGTATGCCCGGCTTTTTAGGTTTCGATGGAAAGGACTAAGGGGCTCATCACGAGTTTGGCGGTAACCCTTAAATCCGGTGGTAGCGCTATTACCGCTGATTTTAAGGGTCCGCCAAATCAGGGCTTCGGCAGATTTCTCCCCAGCTCTGAGCTGGGGGGAAATCTGCTAAAAATTTGTGCAAATACCGCCGGGGGGTAATCCGCCGGTGGTATGAGCGTGAAAATTCCCCATTGAGCCCAATGGGGAATGGGGCATTCCGGAATGGGCTCAGTGGGGATTGGGGACTTCCATTACCGCCAAACCCGTGATCCGGCGCTAATAGCACCGGGGGTTTGGTGGTAGGGCAGATAGCGCCAGCGCTACGAGCGCTGGCGTTACCGCCCAACTCGTGATGAGGCCCTAAGTCTAAGGATTCTCCTGGTCTGTATGCCCTTTTTGTGGACTTTCGAGCTGCGTTCGATTCTGTATGCAGAGATAAATGCTGGCAAAAGTTAGAGGCATATGGATGTCTGGGTATATTTTGTATTTCTTGAAATTGTTTCATCAGGAAACTAGCGTCAAGATCAGGCTTGATAGCAGGGGAGCCATTGCAGCCCCTGTTTCTACCAGTAAGGAGGTGAAGCATGGGTGTGTTTTGACCCACCTGCTTTTCAATCTGTATTTGGCCAATTTACCAACTTTTCTTGAAATGCTTTCAAACTGTTCCCCTAAGGTTGATTCATCCCATGTGGTTTGCTTGTCATATGCTAATGACTTGCTGATATTTGATCATGCTTTCCCTGGATTGGTGAGAACGACTAGAGAGTTGTGGAGATATGCCGAGGAAAAGCACCTGCTCATCAACAGGGACAAGACGTAAATAATGATGTTTTAGAAAAATGATTAAGACCAAAGCTTGCAATCCTTGAGGGTGCCATTGAATACACTGCAGTTATACATATTATGGTGTTGAGATCAATATTGAACATGTATATGCAGATTGAATAGCTACTAGGAAAAAGAAGACCAGTCAACTTACCCTGCTAACTGCTAACTGCAAATTCATTATATAGGCAGCTGGTTTAAGATGGATGGCACCCTGCGTTTATACAAGCAATGTTTCTGCTTGGCGATCCTCTATGGCTTGGAGGGTTTTTAATATGGCTCCATGTCATTGAGGGTAGCTTTTGGAAAATAATTTTGAGTTTTCCATTGTGTGTACCTATGGGGATTGTGTGACTTGAACTCAATCTAAAATCCCTGTAGGCAAAGGTATTGATGAAGCGGGGGAAATGATACATTAAAGCCATGGCCAACCCGAGGTGCCCTCTGTTGACATCTCTTCGGTTTGTTAGGAGGTCAAGTGGGTGTGCCGCTTATGCTAGGTCAATTACTACGTTTTTTAACATGATTGATTGGCACCCTGATTTGACTGATGATTTTTATGAGTTAAAAACATCATTCTTCATGAAAGCTGAAAAATCGGATTGGTGTCGGAATTTTGAACATTTGGCTAAATTGAAAAATTATACTTTTGTTGCCAATATGATATATAGTTATACAATTGTTAAATCTTATTTGTTACTTTGTCCATCCCTGTCTGTTTACAGATTTGTATTGCTAATGTGCAAAAACCGTCTTCCAGTATTGTCTGTAAATGGCCCAGCATTGAAACTGCCCTTAGACAAAAGGTACTGTCCTACATGTGAGGTAGACTCTGCACTCGAAACTGATGTGATGAAGGAGTGCAGTTTACTAGGATCTATTTACATGTGCCTTCTGGGCATTTGTGTGCAGGATCCTGATTCTATCAACGAAGCAGACATGTGGAACTAATGTCTTAACTCACTAAGTAGTGCATAGCATTCAGCACTTTGCAGCATTTGGCGAGTCGTGATAAAAAAAACAGAAACAATGATCAATATGTTTTATTAATGCAATTTAATGTATTTAAATGTTATCAATTGTATATTGTTCCTAATTATTTAAATACTTTGTAAATGTTTCCTTTTTTATATGTGAAATGTTCATTTGAAATAAACCACATTAAATCAAAGCACCATATACATATACAAAAATTTGATATCTTACAGGATATAAAGCAGAAATGACCGAATGTTGCATGCGAAGAAGCGTGTAAATGTATTGTGTGCCTGTCTGCCAGCAGCAGCAGCAGATAACACGGAGCTAATGTCTGCAGACGTGTGAACCACCCAATGATGATACGTAGCCATTAATGAAAGTAAATATAATCTCAGTATCATCCAGTAGATGCCATAGCTGCACAAATAGACGTACTTGAGTAACATTCCACACATGATTTTCCTTGTTAGGTTTTCAGCAAAGGTACCAGAGGTGTGGAAGCCCCATGTTAACCACCATATCAGTATTTAGCAGCGCAATAAAGCAATAGCTACAATTAAATGGCAATCACTTTACAAAAATGTGATTTAAAATGACCGAAGTTGGGTGCCCAACCCCTGTAAAATCATGGTTCATTTTATAAAGTGAAGGAATTTATGATCGACCACAGGATTGTAAAATTCTGATACATGGGAGCGGTTCATAAAGTAAGACAGCAGGTGGCTGTTAAAATGAAGAAAGCTGTGACAGCCTGATGTGACCCATCCGTATGTATGATTATTTGAAAATGCAGAGTGTGGAGTTAGACTGGAGTGATTAATTAAACATGATTTGCCGTGCTTAGAAAGATGGCAACTATATGTCAAACAGAATCTTTTGAATCCTATTCGGGTAATATCTTGGCTGGACCTCTGACAGTATTATGCTCTTTATCATAGGAAATACACATTGTGCATTTCTCCTCCTACAGCCTCAACGCTAGACAGGAAGCAAGTGGAGCGTGGACATTACCCAATGAGGTGCTCAGCACATCTCTGCTATGGATCACCGAAAGGGCAGAAGCAGAGAGTGCACTTTGCACAGCCTACATCAGTCCTCTATCTGTCTTGACATTGATTGGATGATGATGATGATGTGTATCCGGATTAACAGAGAAACCAATGGCAGAAGTACACTGTATTTACTTGCATTTAATTAAAACACATTTTGGAGCCGCAATCCAGTTGTAATGTGAGCATCTGAGTGTTGTGAAGAGTTTACACATCATGTTCAAACAAAACAAGATAGTGACAACACATTTAAACTATACACAACAGTGATATCTAAACACTGTAAAAATGTCTGACAGTACATACTTTGTATGTCATACATTTAGTTGTACACTTAATATATACACAATTGGGCAGTGATGTCATGGAGTAGATCTCAAGTTGGATGACTAGTTAAGGCCAACAAAGAAGTTGCAGGAAACACTACTGATTGTGTGTCAAATAGCAATTCAAGAAGTCACTCCTTGTCCTATCTGAATTGTTGGTGGAATTTTTCTCAATACGTTGGACTTCCGCATGTGCAATGATTTCCTTCTAGGACCTGACCTGCAGAAATGTGGATTCAACAAAGATTATATATGCACTTTCTATTAATGAGGTGTCAGGAATCCACCATTCTGCTGACCAGAAAATCAGAATTAAAGCATTTTTTTCATATTGTGAAATCGTAAAATGGGAAATGATGTTACTATTGGTAGAAGTAGAATGGGAGCATGGTGTGCATGTCTTTGGTGCTGCACAACATCGGCCACTCTATGAGTAGTGAACCCAAGATAGCTCATCTATCCCAGTCAACAATGGTTTGCATTCTAATAACAGATGCTGCTAATTCTCCTGCACAACTCTCTATAAGTAATACATGCCTTCAACACTGTGCTAAATTATGTTCTTAATTCAGTTGCAGGTGATCCATTTGCAAACTCTTGATCCTCACAATATATCTGAAAACACTCTGGAACAGCCATTAAATAGAGATGAGTGTGCAATATGAAAATGTACAAGTGGTGTTATCAGGCAATGATAAGCGAGCCCTGAGAGAAATAAAGAAAAGAGTAATGCATGACAGATAGCAACACTCTTGATAGAGTTTGCCCAGTTGTCACGATGTACTTGCACTGCACAGACATGGAGCTGAAATTACAATAAGTGCCTATGAATTATGTCTGCTGTTCCATGTGTTGAAATAAAGGTGTATTTGGTCCAATGCTAACAGCCTCCTGGTTTTTGGGGACCTGAAGACATAAGTACTCATGTCACCCTAATCATTCAGTAAATATGTGGTAATTTCAGCTGCCATGCACATACATGAACACCTTCCATGAGAGGACAACCAACACTTTTGTTGAACCTGTCCTTTCTTGGGGATTAACTCCTCACTTGAAATTAGTCAATAGAGTGTTACCTCCATGTCTGTTAAATGCAAAGGTACTTTAATCTGTTATTTGGCAGTTTGACGATGTTTAACCAGGCTTTGTGGGTTGGTATAAGTCCAGAGACAGCACGTTGTCCTGGTCCAGGTGGCGAATCAGTGTCGATTTAGGTTCAAATTTGAGCTTCTTATGGTTCGAAGGTGGCATTCAAGGGATGCAGTTCAGTTGACCAGCCAGTGTTGGTTCGAAGGTCAAGCTGGTTCGAGATGATGGTCATTGCTGGGTTTAATTTTCGATTGGAAAAATGCTTCCAGCAGTTCAAATTTAGGTCCAGAGTGATTGAATGTGTTGATCCCAGTGGTTTGATTCATTTTTCAAAGAGGCAGCATTTCGAAGTCATCTGCAAATGCCAGCACCACTGGTCTTGATGGTTTGAAGTCGTTTGTACTGGGTCGACTCCGTTTGATAACAGTTAAAAGTAGCAGAATTCACTTGGGGGCGGATAGCTGGCACCTCCAGGGTTATTTCACCCCCAATGAGGAAAGTGGTTATCAGTGCAGCTGGCAGAGAGTGCATTTCTTGGTCCAACAGGAGTCACTTCAAGTGTTCCCTGGTGATGGGTAGTGAGCATACCTTCACTCTGCCTTGCAATACCTGTCTTCATCTCTGGCAGAGTGCTTTAGAAAGAACTGCTCTCCCATAAAGGTCAATACACGATCTTCTGCCTTTAAGAGTTCAAGATGAATCAACAAAGGAAAATAAGTTACCTCCCTTATAAAGGTAAAATGTAACAGGAGATTGGCTGAAAGCAAGCCTGTTATAATGAATCCAATACCTGTCAAGTTGACAAGTGGCATCTGCCTTCTTGCATCATGCTCAAAGTGTTTTACTTTGCAGGAAGTGGAGGAGACAAGAAGGAAAGAAGCTCACAGACATCAATATGGCCAACAGTCTGGTTTCCATCCCCATTTTGGTAAGGAACTCACCTTGCTGCATGTGTGAAATAGCTTGCTGTGGAATAAGGATAAACGGGAAACCACACTTATGTTTATGTTTGATCTTTCATCTGACTTTGATATCCTGGATCACCAATGTAGCCACTGTGTTTCTATATAATTAACTAGCGAATTTGCTTGTCTGCCTATAAATTACATAACTATTAAATTCCTTTTTACTTGTGGGGGCCTGCAGGGTTTCTCTGTATCGTCTTTTCTCTTTAACATGTACATTAAACCTCTGCATGAACTTTTGGCCGGCATTGGGAATGCATTCCATTGCTATGCTGATGAAACCCAGCTATATTTTAAAAAGGCATGTGACACCATGATTACAACACCTGACTTGCCACAATACTTCATACCAGAATAGACAGCAACTGGCTTAGCTTCAATGCAGAAACTTCTGAGCTCACCATTTCTGGCACATCAATACATCTTATGAGGCATAACCTATTTAATCCACATTCCACCCTCAACCACTTGTCCCTGTCCTTTCTTTCTCATACACAATCCCTAGCATTGTTTTCGACCCACATCTGGGCACGGTGTCTCATACTAGCCATCATACTGCCATATCAATAGCTCTTCATCTTACTGCCTTTGTCTATTGAAAGCATGTTTGCCCATTGTGATGCTGGAAATGCATCAGAGGGACAGGGCCTCTGAATCCTTGTCCTTTACTGCTTTTTATCGTGTGTTCTGTCATGTTTTCTGCCCAGGAGTCCATGTGGGACTCCTGGCAGTGCAGCTCTCTCTTTTGGTTTGGTGAACAGACCCATGGGATACCCTTATGGCACCCATGGGTAGGGGTACAACCCTGTGCCCCTAGTGTATGTTTTTGGGCACCTGTGGGTGGCCCACAGAGCAGGGTATGGGCTGGTGGCAGCTCCATGCTGAATTTGACAGGTGCTCTGGGTGTCCTCCATTTTGGGATACCCAGGCCCTGCCATTGGGATCAGTTGATTCCTGATAGGAAACAAGATGGCCCCTGTGACCTCTTGCTTTCTATTGCCTGTTACCTTGTTTTCCCAAAGTCCTGGGAAGCCCTGACTCTGTCCCTTCCCCCTGACTGGCTGTTGGGTGGAAGTTCCATATATGGTGTTGTTGTGAAGGCCCAGCTAGACTGACTGGAGCCTTCCCAGTGACTGTATGTTGTGGGTACCTCCTGTGGGTGGGACCTGGGTGAATGGAGTGTGTGACCAATATACACTCCTTGTTGTGGTTGTCTGGTTTCTGGCATGAGAGACAAAGACTGAGACAGCCCTGCCCGAAACTGGCCTGAATGCAGTGTGCAGTGTTGAATGGCTGGGTACTTGTCCCAATCCACATTCCTTGTTGTGAGTGTCTGAAAGGGAGGAGTGTGGCCTGAATGCACTGTGTGCCTGATTGGCTGACTGACTGCATGAATGCCCTTCTGTATGATTGGCTGCTGAGTGTGTGCCAGCAGTGTGGATGAGAGACAGAATAGTATATCTGGGGACCTCTCACCACTGTTTAGAAGGGTTCAGGGAACGTTCAGAAGCGTTCAGAAGCGTTCTGGAGCTGAGTCTCCACTCTAAGAGTAACTGGAACTGCTGATCCTTGACGTCCAGCTGGAAGAAGAAGACTTGCTGTTGCATTTGCTTCGACCGATCCGAAGGCTGCCTAAATCGTCAAAGACTGACCCGAGAGAGGACCTGGTAAGGCGCCCTCTTCCCGTGCTCCGAGGGACCATCGAGCACCGCTCCATCTTTGCCGAAGCGCCCTGGAAGACAGACCCTCGAAAAGGCTGCAGACCCGAGACGGGACCGCCGAGGAGATCAAAGTGAAGCACCCGGACATCGCCGCCGTCGAAGTCCATTGCCGTCGACCAGGGTTTGCAGGTTTGCGTAACCGCTGGAGGCCCGTCGAAGTTGTGTTGCCCAGCCGTGGGAACCACTTGACGCCGTGCCGCCGACGACCGGAGCCGTCTGCTCCTTTGCCTAAGAACATTCGAATCGAAGGACTCCCTCGTCCGCCCCGTCGACCGCTTTATCCTGCCTGAGAAAGTCAAGGACGACCAACGCGCCGAAGAGAAACCTGCCGGTGGGTTTCCCGCCACCCGAAGACCACAAAGACTCGAACGACTCGACGCCCTTGCTGGGCATCCGTCTCCACGATCTTTGCGGTCCAGAACTATTGTCACCGAGGTGCCCGCACGCCTCTACCTTGCAGGATGCCGACGTTCCGACGCCGACGAGCACCGCTCGGACGAAGCTGCCGCCTCATCGACGCCGTTCTACCCTGTTTGTCGACGGACGTTCGACGCCCCGTGTCTCCCGCTTGAAAGGGAAGGCATTCAGGAAGGGCCGTCGATTCCCCGTCACCGAACACCGAGTTCTTCGACGCTTCTCGACGCCTCTCGATGATCCGTGACTCCCGCTTGAAAGGGGGTCGCTCAAGAAGGATCTGTCGACGCCTCTTCGAAGAACTCGACTCCACCAGGTACATTGGGGGGGGTAAAAACATTATAGGAAGGAATAAGACTTGCAGAACAATATATGGACTGGGCTTGTGCTATATCTTTATTTTACAGGTTGCCCAGGTGGGGGGATCTCCACACAGAACTGTGTCTAGTGGTAGGGGCCAGTATTCTGCCTATTGCTCAACCATCTTATTTTCTCTCCTCTCTCTATTGCTGGTTTCACTCTATTGATCTGTGTGCCATTGTTACAGTATTGTTGATGCACTTTAATAAGATCTAATACAACGGGTGGTACCACTTTAGAATTGTATATATTTGCCATTGTTGATTTTCCTGAGTACAAAGTGAGTTATTATGATAAGTGTACATAACCTTGAATATTGATTATATAAAGACTGTGTTCTAACCAATACAGTGTGTGGACCTTCCTTTGTGGGGGCTTGGGGACTACACTGTACTTAAGAACCAGCCTGCATCACCTCCTGAGAAGCTAGGCCTTGATTGCTCGTCCATTGCTACCGTAATAGAGAATCTTGGCTGGGGTCCTCTGTGCCTCTCTTCTACCATATAGAGAGCAGAAGTACAGACACCCCCTACCGGTCTTCTTTTCACACCCATTCCTTCAGCACCACCGCCTGCACCACTTTGCTGGGGTATTAGTCAGCACTAAACTCAACTATTGTAATGCATTTTCAGTCAGTTGTAGAAAAACAGAAATTCATGAATTGTACGTCTTACAGAATCATGTGGCACGTGTCAAGGAAAATGCCCCTCCCTTTGCTAACAATAGTACAGAAGCTGCATTGGCTGCCCATAGCTGCTAAAACGGATTTAACAATTGTCACCATCACACATAATGCGTATTATTAACAACCCTGTGCATCTTTAATCTTTAGCCACACAATATACTCCAGCCAGATCCCTAGGATTCTCTAACACCAACCTCATTGAAGTTGAAAGATGCACTTGTCGGTTGGAGATACGTTTTGCTGTCAAAACTGAAAATGTTGGCAATAATCTCCACGTTTCTCTGAGAGCTCAACCCAATGTACAGCTTTAAAAAGAAGAAAACTAAAAACATAACCTTTCCAGATATATTTTGATATTTAGGCATGACTAAGTCCTTAGTACGTGTATTTGGTTTAGTTGTTTATTAGCGTCCCTTTGTGCTTTAGTCCCCTTAACTCTTAATAAGTGCATTTATCAAAACATAACAAAACTATCCGGTGTGAAAGTTTCATTGGCTGGGCCAAAATAGATTGTTTCCATACGAACAATAACACGTGTTCTCCATCCTTCCACTGCAGGTCCAGGCACAGCCTTGCAGACCCAAGTGCACTAAACTACTAGTAACTAGCACGTTGCTGGTTTTGTGCATTGCAAAAGTCACCTGCAGGCCCATATTGAATGTATGTTTCTAGCCTGCAGTCTTCATGGGGGACCCGTGGACAACATAATGGCAGATGAAAGCTGCTGTAACATTTTTCTCTGTTCATGGATTGCAGAGTTTCTGGAAGATGCGGTCCATATGAAGTACAGAAAGAAACCTGCTGTTTTTCAGTCCACATTGTTGGTGAGCACAGAACATAACAAATAATGGTAATGTGTTATTTATATAGCGCTTTCACAAAAGCACTGTATATAGGACACATTTACTTGCATAATCACCCAAACGAAGTTGGTACTCATTTATCGACCTCAAATGGATGAAAGGCTGAGTTGGCCTTGTAGGGATTTGGACCTGCAGCTCACAGCAGCGAGTGTTTCACCTGCTTAGCTATCGTACCAGCAAATAGTGTACACATAGTAACCTCTTGATATCTTTTTTTATGTTTCTAAGCCATAGTTTGTTTCCTGGGGCACATGGACCACGTGACATGGGTACACTGAAAGTGCAATATTGACTTCATAGCATACAGTCGCAGCACATGAATCAGTGGCAGGTATAGAATGCACTTATATAAAAGTATGGATGGATTGTATCCCCATAGCGTATTATTCTAACGTGGATTAACGTGGAGTAACGTGGATTACTCTACATGTATTTTTGTGTTTGTATGTCACTATAACATATCCTTTAAGCACCCACTACTGTTAATTTGGCATACAGCACGAGAATGTCACACAGACAACACCTATGTGGACAGTGTTTGCACTCTTCAGGAGCAATGCTCTCAAAGAGTACCAATATATTACAGAGTATTACAATATTTTTCCAACAAACATATTGTAAACCTGTATGAGCTCAAAGAGAAAGTGCTTTAATGTACAAAAAGCTGTACCTAAAATATTCGTCTTTGCGCTTGTATGTATTTGTCTGCACATTTCGATCCGAAATGACTTTCAAAAACACATGTCCAGATGGTGGAATCATTCCTAGGAAGGGTGCCTGTACAATATCATAATGGTGAGAACAAGAAGAGAGCCAGTTCATGAGGGAGTAAAAAAAATAGGACATATACCAGTGATGAGAAAAAACAAACAGAAAACTAAGGTATATAACAAAACCGTTGGCTTATGGTAACAATAACATAAGGGAGCAAGTGCTTCAAATTAAAGGGGAGTACTAACTAAATATATACAAAATTAAATTATTCAGCATCACTGGAGGCAGTGTTGGGGGTCATTTATGGAGGATGAATAGAAGGCAGGGAACGCTCTGTCTTTAGCACTCAGTGAAGTTTAAGCTTTGAAGAGACCAGGGTCGAACTGGCCCATAAAATTTGTCTTGGGCACCAATGAAAAAGTGGCCCACAGTTGCAAATGGCTATTCATTCCTTTTGCTACACTGTTTGAATAGTGCCCAAGGGGGAGCTTTTTGACAAAATGTGATGAAAATTGTGCATTTTAAAGAATATTTATTCAGCAACACTGGTCAAAACTACTAGCCGCATAGTGAAGTAACTCATCCAATTGGCCTACATTGGCCAAACAAGGGGCCCACTTTGACCCAAAAAACAGCGCCCACACCAGCATTTCGCATTTTTCATTCGGCCATGGGCCTATTGCCCTTTAGGCCAGTACGAGCCTGGAAGAGACCCACTCTTGGGCTAGTTTTGATTGATATGGGCAGTGGATACAAGTGTAGGGAGAAAGAGTGGCTGTGAGAGCGGTCTTTGTGGGATTGTGAGGATAAATGTAGAGGAGAATTGGAGAGAATGAGATGGTGAGTAAACTGATGGGATGCGCATACAGTATCCCAGCCAGGCAAAAACGTACAGGTTGAGGAAAATCTATTAGAATGCAACATCGGAGGAGCAGAGTGAAGTTTGCGCCACAGACAGCTCATATGTTGTTTTAGTTAGGTTTGGCACTTATTAGATACATACATATAGCAAAACAGAAAGAGCAACAAATGTATTCATGTTGTGGTTGAAGAGGTCATAAAGAGGTCATAGATAGGGCAGCATTATAGGTCCAGTGATTAGTTGATGCAACTGTAATAATAATAATAATTTCACATTCATATAGCGCTACGAACCCTCAGGTATCTGAGCACTGCTTATTATTATCCACTGGTGTGTGGTGCTCACTTATCAACCTCGGAAGGATGAAAGGCTGAGTTTGGCCCTGCCGCTGTGCCACTTGACCGGCCGGTAATTATTTAGGGTAGAGTGATGTAGTAAGTGAATTATAAAACATATTGCGGCCAGTAGAAGGGATCTCCACTGGCTGAAGGTGGAAGACGAGATTGTTTCAAATCTAGCACACTGGTAAATTGTTTTCGCTTTGGGACAGTTCAACTCTATCTGAAAACATTAATCTGTCCATATGTGCCTAGCATATTCCTGCGTTCAGGAAACTAGGGCTAGGTCAACAGCATTACCCACAAATGGTTCAATGGGCTCGGTAGATCCTTCCCTGTTAGAGCGGCCAAAATCTGCAACAAACTCCCAACTTCTCTAAGACTGGAACAAAATAACCTGAAGTTCTGCAAAGTTTTAAAAGCTGTTCTCTTTAAGTAATCACTAGGATAAACGGTTTGTTCATCCTCTTCCTGTATGTCCTATGTCAGTTTTGCTTCGTCTGTTGTCTCCATGTTTGCCCCCAGATGTCTATGGGCTTCGGAGCCTTATAAAACTATAAATAAATATATGTGGAGTCAGCAGGGCAGTGTGGTAGAAGTGAAATTGATGTATTAACTTGGCAGGCGTGTCACCATTTTGATGTTAAGGCCTAGCACAAGATGGACAGAAACAAACACAGACCTTGGTGTGGAGCAGCAGCTCTGGTGGGTCAACCCTAAAACCAAATCCCCTTTGTTCGCCATGAGAGAAGCTGATGTCAGAGGCACCCATGTTGTACAGATAAGCATCAATTATATCCAGCTGCGGGGCCTGAATGTGGTGGGAATGGAATGTTAGTTGGTAAAGGAGCAGGAAGAGCTGCACCCTTTGAAGGACAAATTCATGAGAATAGGGCATGAGGTTCTGTGATGCCGATGAGGCAGTTGACGTTTTAAAACTCTATTGCCCTAGCCCCAGTGTGACCACCCCATATGAATCACACCTAGACACACAACTTAAGCAAACAGATCCTCAAAATTCAGACTTAAGTGCAGTGACCTGGTCTGGTCATCCATAGGCAACTTGGGATGAGAGGAGATAAGGGGGAGCGTGTCTGGAACATCTTGTGATTTGGGACAGGAGGAGCAGAGGTGATGTCAATATATTAGGTACAAGGTCGGGGGTGCAGCTCTGGTGTGCCATGACATCTGGGTTAATGAAGAAGCCTATTATCTTATCAAAGCAGAGTTGGCATCACCAAGTTACTTTGTTCGTGTCGGGAACAGAACGGTGAACATCACACATCACGTTATGGTCCTAAATTTGCGAACCTATTGATAAGAACCCACCAATCATACCTGGGTTCGACAGTGACTACGTAGGGTACCATGTGTCTAGAAAATGCGATAGCATAATTGTGGCCAATTCATTAAGGGACTATAGGGAGCTTTATCTTCTATAGTTGGAATTCAATGAGGGTGGTGAGATTATGCTGTAATCATTATTATGAATAGGATAATTAACTTATAAGTTGTAACCCTTTGAGATAAGAGAAACTCTGTTAGTTGGGTTCTACAGGATTCTCTGAGACACTTTTCACATGTGATAAACTTGTTTTCCTTTGCTAAATGGTACAATTACTATTTTTCCTCCAGGATTGTTTTTACTTTTCAGTGTTTGGTTACCATCCTTTCAGTTTGGTGACCCCAACGGGATCCCAGACTCTCTGTGTAGTTGGGGGTGTCGCTGCCGTGCATTCCTGGGGTGTGGTGCCCATCTGTAGTGAACAGCCCGCTATTCACTATCTGAAAAGGTTTGCAGGCACCGCATTGACCGATGAACGGAGAGTGGGCGATATTTAATTCAGAATTGACTGCACTGTGATTAGAGATGTGCATGTTGAAACAAGGGATGATGATCGCAATGACTAGAGAGATATAGCGGAGGGTGAACACGAGCAGATAGTTTGGATTATGAATCTATCAGAACAGATTCTGATGCAGGAGTAGTGGTGGAGGGGGATGAGTGGGGAACAGATGAGGAGCAGGGAGAGGAGTTGCTGCCTAGCGTGACACCAATAATAGAATCTTTGTGGTACCCAAGGTTAAGAGTGAGACCAGGTTATATGGCATTAGTAAAAGGGAAGCGAGGGGGGAGGAAGTCACCACATTGAAGCAGGTGGGAACACACTGTCCATTACTACATAAGCGTCCCAGCAGAGCACAGTATGTGCCCTGGCCACACATGTATATGAACAATCTGATTATGGTGTTGCCCTCACTCACTGCAGGAATGGGCAAGTGGATATATGCGCTTGCGAAACAGACAGCAGGCATTGCATTTGCATTAGGAGACATGGAAATTTTGTTTGCTGCAGTATTGGGGGACCACAAATATTACATTTGGAAAAAGGCAGGATATCCAGGGTACCGGTGGGTGACGACAATCATGATGGGGGATACTTTAACAATTGTTAGGCTAGAGTGGTGGCTGCATTAAGAACTTACATTCAATAATGGTGCATACTATGAAGGAAGATGAAGATCCAGCACAGCAAATATTATAGATTCAGGAGATGGGGAGGGTTGAGAGAGGGAACACATGGGCCAAAACAATAGCAATATTGTATCACATTTTGAAGAAGGTACTTTCAAAAGGGTGCTGAAAGATTTCGATAAGGTAGTAGGGATTGAGGCCAAGGGATAGGGAGAGATTCAAGAGGTTATAGTGCATCATTGTAAAAGTCAGCAGGAGAAGAAGCGGATAATGCACAGAAGGCCGAGGTAATGTTAGTGCAAAAGAAATTGGTGAAAATGAGTATAGAAAGAGAGGTAATTACGGGTTCATCCATGCAGCAGGTGGAACAAAGGATGGCTCTGGTGGAAGTGAGAATGGCACCGGAGTGGATCAAGGGGAGGCACCAATGGTATCTGGACAACCAAGGATATCAGGGTAAGTACCATGGTGGTTATCAGGGAGCTTACCCTGGACTAGGAGGTAGAGGATGAGGATTTGGCGGTGTGGGGGCCGAGACTTAGTGGGCCAAAACAGTGTTGGTCATGTGGGAAAATGGGTTAGCATATGCAAAGCAGCAGACCCAACAACAAGCCAATCAAGTCTGGGACAAAAATGCTTGGCACAGTGACACCGTACAGAAAGGCAAGTGTGGTGAGCGCCAATCCTTTCATATTCCCAAGGTCAAAAACATATATCAAATAGGACAGCACACAGACAACCCTGATGTGCCCGGTTCTGTCAGTCACTGCTGAACTGAAAGAGGAAACCCAGGTAGTTGTGGAGAAAGGCACAAAATAATTCATTTTTATGGTGACACAGGTGCAGCAAAATCATGCTTAAAGGAAGGTTGAGTCCCCTCATCAGATAAAGTAATGGACATGCAGGGATACTCTGGAGAAATACATTCAGATCCATTCACAGATGACTTACCCATCGAGGTAGGTAACCAAGAGGTATTAGCGCCACTATTGTTCTCAAAGGCGACACAGGTAAACCTGTTGGGAAGGGATTTGTTAAGTAAATTGAGCATGACCATTTCCTTGTCAAAAAGTGGGGTAAAGTGTTCCACACCAAGAAGTTGTTACGCCAGGGTAGTGGCGATAACAAGAACATTGTTCATCGATGGCGCTTCTAGGGGAGAACTTGTGTACTCCAATTTGTATATGTATGCATTTGAGTGCCCTCAGAGTCACAGTGCAATACAGCGATATAACCTGTCAAAAAAGCAAAGGGGTCAAGTTAGAAATTCATACACGATTTACACACATTCAATAGCATAGAGGAAGCAGCGTCCCCACTTGTGCTGAATACAGCCAAAATTAATTTCAACATACCTACAGAAGCCACACATTTTAATGTCATCAATTTGAAAAATGCATTATTTTCTGTTCAATTACTTATTTTATTTTTATTTATTTATTGGTTTATATCGTGCCGAAAGCTTGCAGGCATCTGGGCACCAACATAAAGACACGGTGAGAATAAACATGTATAAAACGGCACATAACAAAATAATTCTGCCTAGTTACACCAGACCTGCCTGAAGGAGCTAACTTTTCACTTGAAAAGGTTAGTTTTCAAATTTGTTCTGAAAGCTAAATAATTAGACTCAAGTCTGAGTCGTAGGGGAAGGTTGTTCCATTTTAGAGCTGCCATCTCTGGAAAGGCTCTGCTCATAACATTACCTTGCTTATGGGTCATGACAGTGATCTGACCCAATGCCTCCGATTTTAGGGATCATTCTGGTACTTATTGGGTAATCTTTTCCTTCCAGTATGCCAGGGCTATCCCGTACAGACATCTATGAACTAGAGTCATGGTCTTAAACTGGATCCTGTCCTCCATGGTCAACCATTGTAATGCCACTCTGTCGTCACTGATGTGTTCTCTTGTTTTCCTTTTTACAATTCTAACTGCATTATTTGGAATCACTTGGCATTTTGCTATGCAGCTCTTGTTTTCGCCTAATAGTAAAGCATTCCCATAGTCGAGCTGGGACAGAATAGTTGCCCTAGCAATGGTTGCACAATTTTCTTCACTCAAATATGGTTGGATAGCCTTTAGCAGCTGAAGATGGAATCTTATTTAAGTACATGACTTGTGCTTCGGGACTCATGGAAGCTTCCAGGAAAAGCCCTAAGGTTTTCATTTTCCCTACTACCTGAATAGGGGAGTCTTTGATGTTAAATGATTCATATTCTGGGCCTAGCTTGGCCCGGCCTGGTGGGAACCAAAGATCATCATCTTCGTTTTACTTCCATTAAGGTACATCCAGTTCTTATCCATTCATGCTTCAATGATGCTATATAGTGCTGTCACTTTAGTGCTGTCCATGGTATAGCTGCAGGTCAGTTCCACTACCAACTGGGTGTCATCTGCGTAGTTTGTAATGATGTTATCGAGCACTACGCAGAGACACCAGAGGTAGAGGTTGAATAAGAACCGTGATAAGCTAGCACCTTGCGTGATGCCACAGAAAATGGGTGTTTCTTGTGAGAATTTTTCTCCCCAATGGATTTTCGATTTTCTGTCTGCTAGAAACAATCACAACCAACTGGTGGCCTCTTTGGAGCAGTTAGTCACATTCTCCAGTGCCCATTTGAGCGGTCCAAAAGATCAAAGGCTGCACTGAGATCTAGAAGCACAAGTAGGCCCGTCTTGCCTTTTTCTATAACACTCGACATATGTGTTTGCAAGTCCAACATGGCTGTCTCCGTGCTGTGAGCCGCCCGGAAACCTGACTGTCAACTATGTAAGATGTTATTTGCCTCAACATATGATTGAAGCTGTGCCGTGGCCACCTTGTCCATCACTTCAAATAGGCAGTTACAGTTTGTTATGGGTCTCATGTTTCCTGGATCCTTTTGATCCAGACCTGGTTTTTTTACAGTTGCTTGATGGTAACTGTTTTGATGCTTTTAGAAATAATACTGTCTCTAAAGGACGCTTCCATGATCTTAGTAAGCAATGGTGCAAACATTTATTTGTTATCCAGGATCATTTTCAGGGGAAGAATATTTTCAGTTTACATGATGTGGGTTTCAGAGATGGCAATAGTTTTACCATCTCTTCTGTAGTGGTGGGGTGTAATTTGAAATTTTCTTGGTAATTTTGTGGTTTGTCCGGTGCTGGGGAGTCTAGCTGAGCTTTGATTGCGGTTTGCGCAGTTGTTATTGTCTCTCTTGTGTTCTAAATTTTATTTGTACTTGTACCTTTTCACAATCCTCCTGGGATGGGACAAATGGTGGGGATAGGGCCCTTGGTTTTTCGATGGATTTAAGTATTTCAAATAGCTTCCTAGTGGAATTGGCGGCTAACCTAATTTGGTCAATGACATAGATTTTTTTTTTTGCTTCACAACTTCCCTTTTTATAGGTTTCTCTGTGTATTTCCAATTCTCCTTATTTGCCAGGGAAGGTTGCTTCATTCATCTACCCGCTCTTCTCCTCTTTTCTTTCTTTAACTCCACAAGCTTGGAGTTAAACTACTTTTGATGGTTTCTATTTTCTCTGATGAGTCTGGTCTTAAATTTCTGAGGATTTTGTCACATGTATCTCTGTCTTTGCGATACCACAGGACTTTGTTTATGCACTGTTCTAGGTGTGCTGTCTCTATTTTCTTTAAGTTTCTGTTTTGTGTTTTTATTTGCTTGTTTTTGCTTTTTTCCATTGAAGGATTTTTATGTGCACTGAGAAGGACACTTTAAAATGATGTGAACAGATGCACAGTGTGTCCTCATTCATACAGGTTTCCAGGTTGTGGGTGGTAACCCAATTTATTACCATAATATCAATATTATTCAGGGCTTTCTCAAGGTTAATAGCCTCTTTGTCCTTAAGGTTTCCTCTCCATCTATTAAAGTCCCATAGCATCAAGGTGGCTGTATTTGTACCTTTACGATTGTTGAGTTGTTGTATGATTTTTTCGTTAAAATCTGACGTTAATGATGGAGGTCTGTATACCACAATTATGTTGATTCTACTGTTGTTTGTGGGAGTGTGCTTTACCTACACATGTGGTTGTGGAAGGGAACATATGGATCGAGTCCCTAACTATGATAGCGATACCCCCCACCCCTTCCCAGACTCTCTATTTTTATGGAAGATGGTATAGCCCCCTGGAACAGCAATGCCACTTGTTGGGCCAGTGGGGTCTTGAGGCCAAGTTTCTGTAAGACATAAAGGGCCTGATTTACAGAAGCGTTTTATAATAATGAAATCCCATAGGAAAATGCTCTGTGAATTAGGCATAAAATGTCTAGGTCATCTTCAAAATGAGATCATGTATACTTGGGCATGTTAATTCATACATCTAGTTTTGAGTACGCATGCTTTAGTACTTTAATGTGATTCCCCTTCGGAGATGGATTCTCCTTAAGAGGTGAGTGCGTCTCCTTCCTTCTTTTACAATTTCTTTTTGAGGTTTTCCCTGTATTTTAATAATATTCACAGCGGGTTGGTTTTCTGTGTATGTTTTGGTGCGTAGGGGTTCCCAAGCCCTTGGTCTTTTCTCCTCCATCGAATTACACCCTGTTTCTCAATATCATACAGCGTGTATCTACCGTGGGCAGAGATTTCAACATACCAGACTTTCACAGAGGTACTACTAGTCCCCTAATATTTGTAACAGAGTACTACACATGAGTTTGGGCAATATACATGTAACAAGCACAATTATACAGTATGTGGATGACCTTTTAGTATGTAGTACCACAGAAGAAATGTGCAGAGCAGATTCAATTACACTATTGACATTGCTTGCAAACACAGGATACACCGCAGACAAGGAAACAATGCTATATTGCCAGAAAGAGGTTGTGTATTTGAGGCAGATACAATCATCAGCAGGGAAGAGAGTAACACAGGAAAGGGCTGCTGCAGTACAGAATACACCACAGCCAACTACAGTTAAAGAAATGCAACACTTTCTGGGATTGTAACTACTGTAGAGCATGGATTTTTTACTATTCTAGTTATACAAAACCTCTCCTACAAGGGTTCATAGAAGCACAGAAGAGAAGAGGAAGGGGTCACTGAAGTGGACAGGTGAAATGGTGACATGTTTCTTAGAACTGAAAAACGCTACAAGTATTTGTATTTTGAATTTTATTTATTTGTATAGCGCACCAGGCCCAGGGGCAACCGGGCACATCACATAGTTCCAGCATGAAAAGGCAGACAGTGCAATAATTACAAAGTTTACAGGTTCAAAAATAACAATGAGAAGACAAAGCAAGATTGTATTTACAAGGATACAGCTATCTACAAGTAAAACAGAGAACCCAGTGCCAGATGTCTTGGGCGAACAGCCAGGCTTTGATAAGGTGTTTGAATCTCAGGAAGGAGGGTTCTGCTCTGAGATCATTTGGAAGCGTGTTCCATAATTTGGCAGCCATGATAGGGAAGCTAGTTCCACCTGAACTTTGGAGATTGAAGCGTGGAACAACAAGGCAGTTAGTTTGAGCCATTCTACGAGGTCTAGTGGAGTTGTGGAGGGTGGCTTGGTTGGCCAGGTAGCAGGGAGCTTAGTTATGAAGGCATTTGTGGGTGAGAGCCAGAGTTTTCAGGGAGATTCGGTGTGGGATTGAGAGCCAGTGAATGTTGCGTCTGGTGTCGGATATGTGTTGGCACCTGGGAATGTTGAGGGCAGCTCTAATAGCATTGTTTTGGACAATTTGTAGCTTATTTAAGTTGCAACAATTAGTGCCCAAGTACAGAGCATTGCAGTAATCAATCTTGGATAATACAAGGGTCCTAGCCAGTGTAACACAATTGGCTGAGGAGAGAAAAGGGCTGCTGGCTGTAATAAGCTTGCAGGTATATGCCGCTGCGGAAGAGACTGAGTTGGTTTGTCTGGCCAAGGATAGAGTCGAGTCAATGTAGATCCCTAAGGTTTTTGTGTCCTTGGCGGTTAGGAGGGTATTTCCATCGATGATGAAGGACTTAAACGCAGGGTCGGGTTTGGTGAGTTTTAGTGGCAAACCAAGAATAAGGAGCTCTGTCTTTTCATCATTAAGACAGAGTCGTGTTGCGCCATCCATGCTTGGATGACCTGGTAGATGGCAATGATAGCGAGGGAGTCAGCAGTGTAGTTGCCTGAGATAGGGATTAGTATCTGGGTGTCGTCAGCGTAATTGGTGTAGGTGACGCCCAGATGATCCAAGATATCAAAAAGAGGTTCAGTAAACACGTTATTCAACATGGGAGAGACACAAGATCCTTGTGGCACGCCACAGGAGACAGGTGCAGGTGGGGCGGCTGCTAGTGGAGAGAACACGCGCATAGATCTATTGTCTAAAAAAGAACTCATCCAAGTTGTAGCTTTGTCGGAGAAGTGCTCAGCTGATTTGAGGTGGTGGCAGAGAATTTCATGATTGACAATATCGAAGGCCGCCGAGAGTTCCAAGAGGAGTAGGAGAGCAAGTTTGCCTTTGTCTTTTAGATCTTCGATCTGTGTTTTTAGATCTATAAGGGCAGTTTCAGTGCTGTGGCGTGGGAGAAACACAGATTGCCAGAGTCCCAGTAGTTTGTTAGATTCAATGTAATCTTGAATTTGTAAGTTCTTTTTCAGAAGAGGGATGACCCACACATCCTTTAGGTTGTCAGGTACAATCCCAGAGCTAAAGGAAGAGTTGATGAACGTAGTGATGAATGGCGCTAGGTCATGAGCTGCTTCCTTAATAATGGGTGCCGGGCAGAGGTCACCTTGGCAGTTAGAAGGTTTAAGGCTGACGATGATCTTTTCCACTCCGGAAATGGACAGTGGAGAGAAGCTAAAATGAGTCAGGGAGTCCGGGATGGAATGGTTTAGGGTAGGGATGGGGTTGGGTTGAAGGTTGGATTGTAAGTTTGTTTGTTTGTTATTGATTTTAATTTGGAGAGTGGCAATCTTACCAAGGAATGCCTCTTGTTTTTTGGTGCACCAAGTGCTATCTTTGGTGCAAGTATCTGGTGTAGTAACAGGAGTTTCAAGCTCTTTTAGGATTCTAAACAATTCTTTGGTGTTGGATTTGGCTTGTTCGATACGTTTATTGTAAGTGTCTTTAGTAGTGCTCCAGTACTTGCAACCCCTGATTACACAATCAATTTAATCTATTCTCCCAATCTAACAGAAAAGTAAGGACTGCTGTATTGGCTCAGCACACATCCCTGGGACACAAGCCCCTAGAATATTACAGTGGTATCTTAGATTCAGAATTACAGGGCCAATTTCCCTTTGACCAGTCATTGGCTGCTACAGCCTATGCTGTGTTTGCAATACTCGAACAATCAAAATCCACAATGACTACACAGAGGGCATCTACATATGAAGTGATCATGTCCAGCCCATCCATTCACAATGTAAAATGTCACAAAGTAAACCCTACCACATTTATTGCTATATTTTTTGAGGAAAGTGAGGAAGTGCTCGATTGTGTTACTTACGAAGGTTCCGAAATTGATTTAGTGCAAGCACGGGAGGACGTACTGGAGGAGTGGGAAGCGATTTTCATTGATGGATCATCTATGATTGACCAGGAGACTCGACAGAGACATGCAGGTGCAGCAGTAGTGTGCCTTGTAGTTGGGGAATATGAGGCTGTTGTTCAGAAAAGATTACCAACACATTATTCTTCTCAGGCAGCAGAACTCAATCTGTTAATTGAAGCGTTAGAAGCATACTAGGGATGCTTGGTTACCATTTACTCCAATTCAGCGTACATGACAAACACCATACATTCAGGGTTGTCTAAATGGAAAAGGAAGGGGTTTTGTAGGTCTGATGGCATGCAAGTACAGCAAGGAAAAATGTATTTATGCAATGTCCCACCCCTTTCTAGCTAATAGCAGTGGTTAAATACACCTAACACACTCAGAATATGGATCATATTTCACCTTGCTATGATACCGCAGATAAGGCCACTAAAAAAAGAGACCCTGATGTTACAGCCTACCCTGAGGTGGCCAGCTAACAGTTATAGTTAGCAGTGCCATGTACTGGCATGTTCCTTAGTCAAGTAATTAAACTGCAAGGATGGATCTGATTTGGAGACAAAGTATTACAGTTAAAGCAGGAATTCCATGTGAGTTGCTAATGGTTGTTTTTGAGCAGTTACTCTACCCGGTGCATTTCGAAAAAACACATTGCTGTAGATATTTTGGAGGACTGTTTTGTCCACAATCTGCAACATGTTTGTGGCAAACTGTACAATGTGCCACCTTTACACACTGGCCAGGTGCTCAGGACGTTGCATGGCACAATGTCCCTTCCCACTGGGCCATTCCTGGAGCTTCATATTGACTATTTGGATATGATTAAAAGGTGCAGTAATAACTTTTACCTTATTATTGTAGCATGCCCATTTTTTCCGATTGAGCTGAGGCTTGTCACTGCGCACAACCTGATGGAAAATTAATTGTGAAAATCTTGGTATGTGAGGTATTTCCTCATTAGGGGGGTGTGTGAGGTCCTAACATCAGACAACAGAACTCAATTTTGTTGTGACCCATTAAAAAAAAATAGCGTCCTTATCAGAGATAAAGCAAAAACTGTGTTCAATTTACCATCCCCAGGCTAACGGAATTGAGAAAAAGACAAATTGTTTTTGGAAAAATAAACTTTTGGAGATCTGTGTAACAGTAGGTAGGAACTGGGAGCAATGTCTCCCTTTGGCTTTGTTTAGCCTAAGAACGCAATCCAGCAAAGACCACCACTTCTATCCACCTGAGATAGTGGCAGGGAGAAGGATGCACATGCCTCTCATTCCTACACACACAACATCATATGCTCACAGGGCAGAAGGTGTTTTTGGGGAAAAGTTTCAGGGGTATGTGCTTGAATTAACAAGGTGTATTAGAGTTCTGTCTCACCAGATTGCTCTTAGACACAAAGATATGGCTGCAACAACAGCGAAAGATGAACTGAACTGACCGCCACCTCAGCTCTACCACAGGGATAAAATCTTTGTGAGGAAGTTGTGCGTCGTTGGAATCAGAAGACGTTTTAGGGGCCATACACACGTTTTTGACCCCCTTTGCTGTTTGGATGAAGGAGTTGCTGTGTTGGGTTCACCTATCCGACATTCGGAAGGCGCCCAAATCCGCTCCCCCTTCTCATGAGACTGACCCACTTGTGGATCATAATTAAAGGTGTATCCCTCACCTCCCCATAAGATTGACCCACTTGTTGTTTAAAATGAAAGTATATGTTCTACCTTCCTGTGACATTGACCCATTTATTACTTGAAACTAAGAGTATATTTTGCAGTACATTTCTACTATATTTTAAAGTTGTTCTACCTCGTGAAGAAGATGATGATGGATTTGCAGTTGTTTGCATGGATGTCTGTTTTTTCTCTCCCTATGCAGGTGCAACACCACCCATGCCATGTAACATATATGTTATGTTGTGTTGGTTATTTCTTCTTGCAAGTTGTTATATTGTTTTTGTGTGATTCATTTATATTGTGGGGACAGTGTTACGCAGATGTCGCACAACTTTTTTTCGAACTTCCTGTAAACCCTCCTGCTTTTTCCATCTTCTTGGACTGCCTATTTGCCATCCAGTCCTGTGCACTTCCAACAATCTCTGCTTCAATGTCAGCAAGACTGAGATCCATCCAATTGGGACCCCTATTCTCTCTTTCTTCCCCTCACTCTGGCTATCCTCTAAGGGCTCTCCCCCTTCTCTTTCATCTGAAGCCAGAAACCTTAAAGTCTTCTTCGACTCATCTCTTTCCTTCCTTCCTCTCATTCAGGACATTTCCAAGAAGTCCAACTTTTAACTCTTCCTTCTCAAAGGAAATTTCCCATTTCTCACTTTCCCCCTAAGCTTAATGTTACCAGAGCAGATGTTCTCTCTAGGCTAGACTACTGCAACAGCGTTCTCTTGAATCTAACCTCTTCCTCTATATGACCCCTCCAGCTAATCCAGAATAGGCCAGAAAGACTTATCCTTGGCCGCAAGCCCAGGTTTCGCATCTCTCCTGCCTTAAAATCTCTTCACTGTCTCCCGGTTGCTGCAAGGATCAAGTTCAAATCCCATGCATCATCCATGAGGCTATCCGCGGCCAGGGACCACGTTATATGCAACTTTTTATTACTACATATTCTCCGTCTAGACCTCTCCATTCCTCTGGTACCAACTCTCTGTGTGTCAAGTGTTTCGCTAAACAGAGTGCTGAGGATGATCTGTTTCCTCTATTGGCTCCCTCTTATGGAACAGCCCCACCCCTTCCTCTATGTCTTGAGCCGGATCTCCACAAATTTGTGAAGCTCCTCAAGACTTTCCTTTTTACCCCTCCCTCCCTTCTTCCCTCCTCTGTTAATCGCATGGTTGCTGTGATTGGTGACCAGGGTCCTTATGTGTCCTTCGGGGACCTGGCCCCCACACCCAATCACTTTCAGCCACTGCCTACACACAGCACTTGCCTTGGCACTTACTTGCCTTTGCCACTGTAGGCCGCACTTACCCATTTATTGTTTTACAGATACAAGGTCCCTAGCACCTCCTACTCCTGGCACTTACACCTGCTGCTCCATCATGAGCATGGGCACTCCAGCACTTGCCCCTCTCTCCCTCTACCCCTCTTCTCTCTCTGCACTTGCACGCTATGAATACTCACAAGGACTAGTAGGTTAATCTTTATCTTCCAATGTATTGATTGTTCTATCCCTTTTCCCCTCCCTATTGCCCTGTGGGCACTTTGAAACACAATGTACTTGTTGTATAAGCGCCTAACAAATGCACAATAAACATAAACATATAAAGGAATTGATTTGGGGATTATGGAAGTTTTTGAGAATGACACACACTTGGGGATAACATGAGCTAGGAGGGAAACGGAAGAGGAGATAGAGTACAATCAGTATAATGGCATTATATTTGACACCATGGGCGATGTGCACCACCCCGAATTAGACAATATGTGGTACAATCACATGATTAAGGTGGGGAGGGAGAGGTCCAATGAGAGCTACTGTGTATGCTCTTTGATACCTCATGCTGCAGGCACAACCATGTTGTTTATAACCCAAGAAATTACGCCTTGCACAGCGCAGTGTCTGGTGCACTTCGGCTTGTGTGGATTACAATGTCTTTTCTACGAGCACACGGTCCAAGCAGTAATTATGGACAGGGAGTTTGAAGAATGTGCCAACAGGTGTAATCCAAGGTGCGACCATTGTTGAATATGGAAGGAGTGTTGTTTTCCAACAATAGATGGATGGAAGGAGTAGTGAGCTGTGTAGCGGGAGGCTTACTTGGGTTTCCTGAAGACGTGGTACCAAGCATGAATCAGAACTAAGGCAGCGTATTGGTTAACTACATGTCAAAATTGTCATGGATTGAGCTAAACGAAACACCAGCCGAAGTACAAAGGCCAGCAGCATACTCATTCTGCTTTTCAAGAATGGCACTGCACCCATAGGAACGAACAGCTGTTGAAACAAGAACTTTTTCATCCCTGACTTAACTGAGGGCACAGCAGTGTTAATGGATCTCTACCAAATGTGTTAAAAATATGCCTATTTACAACTCCCATCATCATGGAGGGGGTGTATGGTCGCTGCCCACAATACACTCTACAGTTCTAGTAGTTCCGGATTCTCATCTATCAGTTATAAATGTGCCGGCCTCAGAACCAACTAAGCCCTCAACCTTTAAGAATGTTCATTACTCAGTAAGATGTCATTGTCAGAAGAGATCTAACTATTTTTCTAAAGACTCCTCAGAGAAACTAACAGAGGTTCTGAACGAATATTGGTTGTTCACCAAGACAGACCATCTTTTTTGCCTCCATTATACTACCATGTACACAGACTGCAGCCAACACATAGTGGCTACATTTAACTAGATGCGAGATGCTTCAGATGGCAAACCAGAGAGAGCAGGGACTCAATTCAGTAAAGAGTGAGATGAGAGCAATTCATGACCATCCAGAACTGATATGTTGTGGATTCTCTAACAGCTATCGAAGGGGGCATCTGCTGGAAAATTGGACTTTCTTGTGGCACATATATCAATGCCCCAAATGATGCAGACAATGGATTGTTACCCCATGCGATAGGGACCCTTCACAATTTGAGGAATGCCATGGAGAAAGAAGCTGGAGTAAATGTAGATGACTAGTTTGATTCCATATTTTCTTGGGCCCCATCGTGGTTAGCGATAGCTGTAAAAATGCAGGTTCCCATCAGAGTTTTTTTGTTCATCATTTTATGTTTGTGTCAGATGCTCCTGAAGTATATAATAATTTCAAAGCCTGTACTGCTACCTACAGCCACAATCAAACCTTCCAATTGGTGTCCCTTTTTGCCCTTTGTGGCAGGCTGAAGGATTATGCTAAACCCATCTAACACTGGAGGTGACATTAACCATACTTCCTGAAGGAGGATTATAGTGAAACATCTTAAAAACATACACAGATTTTCTTTTGATGGCAGTGCAGAAATTCTATGTGAATTCCATGAAATGAATGGGAGGTTCTGCTCTACTCTAAACTGTTTTTTTATTTTTTCGTTGGTTTTGCAATGGATTCTGTCAGAGCTCAGATTAATAAATTCAACAAACTCAATATCCCTTGTCATAATCTAACAGAGTGCATGTAGCGCGTTAAATATAGTCAGAACACATGACCTATTGAGAACTCCTGGACCCCCTTCATTAAACCTATATTTCAGCAACAGGCTTTGAGGCCCCATCTCATAGATTTAAGGCTCCCCCGTCCATCTTGTCACTATACCTGATGAAGGTTCAGTAGGAGCCAATAATTCAACACTCTTTCCACTTAATTCTTGCGTTAGGCATTGGACATCACACATCCCCCCCAAGTCTCACCCGGTCCGGTACCACCTTTTCGGCTTGATACACCATCCCCCTATCCACCAGTCCACCCCTCACCACCAGGGTTTTATCTCAACTCAGTGCACTTAAAGGATGTGTTTGGCACTGTGCATCGCTTCTTGCCTCCCGTTCACCTCTTTCCCTAGATATCATGGTCACCTCTACTGCTGACCCCCCACCACGACATTGTGTATCAGTGTGTGTTTGGCTCTCCTTATACACTAACCACAAGGCTTGACTTGGTTGTGCATGTATACCACATGCAGATATTAAACATAGCAAAAATCAGAGGACCCTCCATTGTTCAACATTTGTAGAAGGAATTGCCCCTTCACCCCCGTTTAATCCCCTTTATATTTCATTGAGCAGGAGAGACTAATGCATGCAGGCTCCAAGCTTGTGATTCCCAGTTTTGACTCTTCTTCCTCTTCACCCACATTTATGATTGAAACATTGTCTTCCGAGAGCAACGTGCTGTTCCTCTTTGGGGTGCCCATTATCACTTCATCATTTGCTTCTGGCGGTATTGCTTGCTTGTCACTCAATTTTGCACCATGCACTTTCATTCCCACAGATAAGGCTACCTTACGTGAAAATGTCCTTGAAGAAATTGCCAACAGTTTTTTCTTAATAGAATTATTAATAAGCCCTTAAATCAGAGTACACTACGGTCTCACCAGGGCCTTATCCAACTGACTTATGTTCTTCTTATGCCTTTGGTGCTTTTTGCCATTTGTTGTTTTTTCCAAGGCCTTCCCCTGGTCTCCCATAGGATGCACTTCGGTAGAGTCCAAAGCCCTTGTCTTATTTGGATCTGTAGCTTTTATTTCCTGACTTTGCTGTAAGGTCATTTTAGCAGCCTTTTCTAGTGTTATATTGTGCAGGGAAATATTACTCAGGTAGCCTGATTGCTCCTTGATTTCCCCACACATATGCTCACATAATTATTCTAAGGCTGTCATGACCAGATGGATATCAGCCCATGTATGAAAGCCATTAAAGGACCGTTCATGGGCTTGTGAAGCTCCCAGAGCACTCCCTTGCTCACTCTGTATGTAATCCACGACTTCCAATAATCAGTGTTCACCTCTGAAAACATTGCAGGTGTGTTTAAGAGGGAAGGACTTAAGGCAGAGGGGGTTTCTCCAGTTAACGTAATCCTCACTATCTGACTTTCAACAGTTTGTGGCAAGGGGAGGCCAGGGCCACATTATTCTTAGGTTTCATTATTATGGGGAAATGGTCATCCATTCCCAGCCCCCTTTTCTCCTTCTTATGCCCCTTTTCCTATGTGGCTTTAATCAGTGGTGGACTGGGAACCAAAAGAGGCCCTGGCCATTTTTTTCAAAGTGGCCCCATATTGCACATTTTGAGCAGGCCCAACCCTTTCCATATGAGAACATTTGAAAATAAACCTCAAAAGAGGTCTGTGATGCAGAGGCCCACTGGGACATCTCCAGAGTTCCCTGTAGGCCAGTCCAGCCCTGGCTCTAATAAGTTCCTGCATGCGTGAGGGGGAGAGAGGCAAAGCCATTGCAGGAGTAAGGATGTCTCTCGTGTGGGTGAAGACCGAGAGTGTATTAATCAAGTCCCCCAGGGAAAGGGCAGGAGCCTCTTTCCTCCTTAGATTATTCATCTAATATCTAATAGGCCAGGCTGTATGTATCTATAAATACCAGTATTTTCAAATCAATCAGTATTGATTAAAGAGCTTGCAGATTAAAATGTTCGGCTTCCGGCACATCAACAACATCCAGCAGGGGTTTCAAAGGTAAAAGCATGCTGTTGACCCACAGCACAAAGATCAGTAGTTTGAATAAAAGATACAGGCCAGAAATCTAACAAGGCTCTCAAAGACAAAGCCCGCAGTCAACCCCTAGCAAGGAAGTTCTAACAAAGTCACAGGAAGCCACAAAAGAAAGACGTTAAAAATGTAAGCGCTAAATGTGCACTGATGTTATAAGAGAGCGGGCTCAAAAGCACTAAACCCACAGTCACTACACTTCTTAAAATGGCATCAGTCAACGTCGCAGTTAAATGTTTAAAAAGTACTAATTATGTCCTGCAGTCAGGTGTGGTGCAGATCCAATACTTGGAGATCATCCATTAAACCTCTCAGGGAATAAGAGGTTCTCGCTATATACTTTCCCGTGTCAGGAGTTAAATCGAGCAATGTCACTGAAGAATGAGCACTGAAGCACAGGTCTGCTCAGAATATTGAATATTAGGGCCTCATTAAGAGGTTGGAGGTAGCCATGGCACTATTAGCGCCATGGCTGCCTCCAAACTCGTTCCGACTCCGCCCTGGTGAATGGAGCAATTACCGGTCCATTCCAAGGTTTGCGGGACCGGTAATTCCCCATTCACCAGGGCCATTCTCCATTCCCATTTGAGCCCCCATTGGGCAAATTGCGGTACCGTTATTAGCTCTAGAGTCCCTTTGCGGGTCCCGTCCTTAACGCCTGAAAAAAACAGGCGTTAAGGAAGGACCCACAAAGGGAACTCGTAGTAGGGCGGTAAGGGATTACCGGCACCGGTGCCCTTACCGGTGCCGTAATCCCTTACCGCCCATCTCGTAATGAGGCCCTTAATGTCCAAAAGACAGTGCAAGTGTGCAACTCGACAATGAATTACTTCGATCTCCAGCCCCAGCAGCTATTCTCTGCTCTCCAAACACTAAACACTCCTGTCTACACTTCACTTCTGCGCTTCTTTCAGGGAAGAGGCAATTATGGGTAACTGCATAGTTAAAGGCCAGCAGAGTCAGTTCTCCAGCAAAGCAGCAAAACAGCTCCGTGGCTCTGTAGCTCCGTAGCGTTGTGAGACAAAGAAATTCTGTCTACACTTTGCTGTTACGCTTTGCGCAGGGAAGAGGTATTTATGGGTAACTGCACAGTTAAAGGGCCAGCAGAGCCAGGTCTCCAGCAAAGCAGCAAGACAGCTCTGTAGCTCCGTAGCATTGTGACACAACACACTTCCCTCTACACTTCGCTGATCTTTGATGTCCTGGGTGTTAGTCTTAGCAGTGCATGGCAGTGGCACTAGTTATGGTTGCATGGCAAACCATAACTGGCGTATTTCTTGGGTGTTTCGTATTTGCTTTGTAACCATAACGTCCCATTAACATTAAAAACATTAAAAGTTTTTTTTGCTGAATTTGATAGGTTTTTACCATTGTAATTTAACCATAACGTCCATTAACAAAAGGTATTTTGCTGAATTGGATAGGTTTTTACCAGTTCAACTTAACCATAACGTCCCTTTAGCAACGTTTGTTTTTGTGAATATATATATGCACATGTGCATGTGGGGATATGGTAGTAGGGTGGTGCTGGAGCTGAGCTGGTGGGTGGTTGGGATAGGGGAGGAATGGGAGTACCCTTCATTTTAAAAAAAAAGACTAAAGAAATGGTTGAGTCCATGATGACAAAAACTGCTTAGACAAAGTGTAGAATTTAAAAATGAAAGGCTATGAAAATGCATAGAACCATGAGCAATATGTCAAGGTCACTATTATTATACATGAAGCAAAAATATAGCTTGTTTAATAATGAGTGAGACTTTTTTCAAGAGCATTACCTGAGAACTAAATCACCATTAGGGGTTGACAATGTTAAAATGTGTATAGACTGGCAATTCCAATATATTAGGCAACACAAGATGAAATGAGATGCCCATGGTCCTACGCATTGGTTAATACATTCAGCTGTGATTTGAGCCAATCTGCAATTTCCTAATGTGACACAGTATTTCCTAGTTCTTATCATAGAGCAATATGCAAATATTTGTCAATGCTTGGGTTTCATGAACTGAAATAATATCCTGTGTTGTAGAATTGACTTGGAAAGGACACAAATCAAATAATAACACAACTTGACAATGATTAAAAACCCACCTTTATAGAAGCATGTTATGCAAAACCAGAATGATTCTTGTGTAATGTTTGCCATCATTAATGCTAGTATGTAATTACCCGAATATTAATTGATGTGAATTTACCATATTTCATCTGGGGTTTTCTACTGTATTTTAAGGATTTAAATATATTTAACTCACAGACTTGTGGATTGTTATTTATATTTTGCAGAATTATCTTTGAAATTGTACAAAAAAGCAACCCACTACTTGTGCCAAATAAGCACACCTGAACACATTCTCGACAGACTGGTGACATTTGGACGGCACTCCTCTATTTAGGACCCCTTCACTTAAATGGCCTACCTAAAAATAAAGATCAGGAAATGGGCTAAACAAAGCAAAGATATGATCCTCAAACCTTTGGTTCCACACAGGGTAGCTTCAGGATTTTACAACCCTTGTTTGTAAGAACTGAGCTCTAGATCTGAAGCATACTGATGCTAAGTTACTTTTTATATCTAGCGCTATCAGGTCCAGGTATATTGTTCTGTAGGGTATTAGTTGGTACTATCACAAAAGTATATAGGCATCCACAGGTTTATCAACCTCAGCCGTAGGAAAGTTTGGGTCTGCATTGCTGGAACTTGGTACTGTGATCTGGCATATGAAAACAAGTATCTGTATTGAGTGCTTACCACATTGAGCTGTCTTCTGAAAAATTGCGGGAGGATGGATCAGGGGAGGATAGCACAGGGCAAGGTGCTCGCCTTGGAAGCAAGACGACGCAGAGCAACACAGGTTCGAACCCCGGGTCCGCACATAGAAACCTCCAGGTATTAAGCTCATTATAGATAACCTATCGTACCAATTGTGGCATTAAACCTAAAAACACAAGAATGACCACAGATCTTTATAGTAGTGACTAATGCTTACAGGCCTTTGGGCAATTTTCATTTTTCACAACACTGATCCTAATAATAATTAATATTTGTAACATTATACCATATGTACTGTTTCAGACAGGCATTACGCTTTGAAGGCGAGGATACACTCTCTGTTATATCACTCAAATACACCACTTGATTCAAAAGGAGCTATGGAAAAAAAAGTCTCCTCTCAGAATGTTAGCCATGTGTCAGGGTAAAGATGGGTGTGGACATGATCTCTCTTTTGCCAATGCGCAGACATGCTAAAAAAAATATATCGGATCTTTTAAGTGATTTCAACCCGGCACTCCACCTAAGTCAATGCCTAGCGTGTGATGCACAGCTGGAACCCTTAATTATTTATTTATGTCCATAAGTTCTTTTATTTTTTAATGATATACCCCTATATCACGCCCCACTCTTTGAATCCCCCCTGTCACACTGAACCAGGAAGCAGGCTGTTTTGCAAAGTTAAAAGGATTTATTTTATGATTTCACAATATATATATATGTCACACTATTTAATATTTATACAAGGATCACCAATGGGTTGATGTCACAATAAATCTCTTTAATCACACAGAGTATTGGTAGGAAAATAATGCAGCATAGAAAGAATACTTTTGTGTGGGTTCAATCGCAAGGCAGAGTCTAGTGGGTTCAATCAAAATGCAAAGTGATCACTCTTTCCCCCTGCGCACTAACCAATCCCCCCAGTATGCAGTATATAGAGATGGAAGGAGAGAAAACAGGTTTCAGGAATACACACTCAACAATTACAGTATCAATCCCACTTCCCCCAGCAAACTCAGAGAAAAACAGGAATGATTGCAACTTGTCAAAATGGTTTTAAAGTTGGCTCTGAACGGAATGGTAAAAACAATGAAAATGTATTTAATTCACTAAAATGGATTCAATACTAGTGGGAGCCGCTTTGTATAGTTTCAGATAAACACTATCAATGATTATTGAGTAACTAGCAGGTTGAAAACTTAATTCTGAGGTCAGATGCAATGTACAGCTATTTCAACTTGATAGATTTGAGCCAAACGAAAAATATGCGGCAAACTTTTCCGCATGCTGTAAACGGGATTGCGGAATAACTAGAAGGAGTTCACACTTAAATTTCGTTTCTAACCTACACGGTGTAGAAGTTATGAAGGTTTTTGTGGAGATCGTTTTTTTTTCAGAAAGAGTAAAAATTTGAAAAACAAGGTTGCACTTTTTTTTAAAAATTACAAACAAGTTTTTTATACTAGGGAGCCTATGAAGCCACAAACTACACAACAGCACAGACACCAACCCAGCAATGCCTCTGGATGGTTTCTACCTCCCAAGACGCTTGTCTTTCTCAGCAAATATATTAGCGCAAAGATGATTTTGACACTACTATTATCAAAGAACTACAGGGATGAGAGAAAGATTCAGGTACGACACAAGATTTTCTACAATGCAGTTCTGGATAAAAGAGAGTGGGTTTGGATAGGATTACTTATTGATAAGATATTTGCTAGCGACGCTCCTATGCTAAGGATTCTCACTACAACTGTTTGGAATGGACCCGTCAGAGATCTGGTCAGGGATATTTTCTGGACTGGAATTCTGCTATCACCTCGGACTGGACTCAAAGTGCTCTGATTCTGCAATCAGCACTGCACTCTGGACACTGCACAATGAAATTGGACTGGATCTGATGGGTTGGTTCTGGTTTGCTGCTATCTGGTCCCAGCTCTACTGGGTTGGATCTTTGGATTCTGGCAATAGTTTGGAGCAAGAAAGCAGCACAGCTCAGCCAGGCTGCTCCTTTTTGTTGTTCCCCTTGGAAGTCTGGTGTCAAATCTGGTTTCAGGATTTTAAAAGGCCAAGCTGAGAAGGGTTCAGCTTTGGAAGTGGGCCTTTCTGCTTTCAAAATTCTGGAGTTAGGAGTCTGAAGTCTTGGATATGGATTTCTCTTGCAAAGTGCTCCGCCAGCAAACAGTTGATGGGTGAATCTGTGTGTCCCTCTAAGTCCTAAACTGTCTCTATTTATGTATTTTCTAAAGAGGTGGGTAGGCTGAATTATACTAGCCACACCCCTAGGGATTCTATTGGTTAGGGTATTTCCCCTCTCCTGATTCAAGAAGAAAACATGGTGTCATGATGACGCTGTATTACCTCCCCTTTGTTTCTGCACATGAAATCTATTTTTCATACAAGACATATTTACAATTTTGCAACCTTAATACCAATAGCATATGTGTATCGGATATTTGTTGGAGCAAGTATTCATACGAGCCCCATCACAGTGAGAACTTGGATCTAGATTTGGCAATTTTTCACACTTTTGGTCTAGTACCCAATGTCAGATTTGTCCACATTTTTATACATATGTGCGCATGACATCTGGGCATAATCATGTGAAGTTTCATGTTTCTGGCATCACCACAATCGCTACAAAACCACAAATTCTGTACTCTTGTCCCTGAACATAGCACAGAGTTCTGAGAAGATTTAAAACGAGACCAGCATTTTCATGTTAACAACACTATATTTTACAAATGTTTACAATTTTGCACAGTCCTCTGTCAGTCCTTTCCAACAAAATATACTTTCTTGTGGTTTATGGATGCACATAGCTGTCTGTCCCGCCTCCAAAGTTTTGGTGAGTCAAGATCTATCTCCGCCTCTCTTCCTCTGGCAGGTGTTTTCTGTTGACACTTGAATTCGCATATTCTTTTCAGCCAAAGAAACCCTTTGTCTCTCTCAGGGGCAGAGAGCAAAAGGTAGGTACCTTTTGTTTGGGGCACGCTGTGGAATTTGCCTTTGAAGTTCTGTGTATGGCATCAGAGGTTACTTTAACTCAATTTGTTTAAAATTGTCTTTGCTAAAATAAACTTTACATTTTCAAAAATAGACACACAGGTCTCGAATTCCAGTCTTTTTAAAACATAGGGATTGAACAGTGGCAATCTATATTGCTTTTGGTGGCCAGTCACTTCTTTTCCACAATTTGATTTTAAGGCACAAGTTTAACTTCTAACGCACTTAACTGACAGCTTTCATACAGGCGGCCAATGGTACTGCGCCCATATTTTACAGATTTTTTACAGACAAGGACACTTTTTAATGTGGATATTCTATGATGAATTCTGCTTCTCCTGACATTGTGTGCTTATGTGGATCCCTTAGATAAAGTGACGGGTAACACCCAGCAATGATGTTGGATATTTTCTGAGGTTTTGAACCATGATTTTGCAATTTTAGCAGCCAGGGGAAAAAAAGGATTTCAGAGCCCCTTTGGGTTTCCTGGCAATGAAGCACTGCCTCTCGTGAAGTTTCCATATGCTCTCTGTGGGCAGCCCAATGACAGGTTTTGTCAGTGTGGTCTACTGTTCCCCCACTGACACAGGCAAAGTAGATTGGCAGCCAGATTTTCCGGTTTCACTGCGCAATCCTCAGAGGTTTAGTGCACATAGGGCTTTTTGCAGCCATTTTGTTGGTTCTGGTGCCACCAGCACACAGTGATGTCGCAGGGCAGAGCCCAGTGGGTCAATACAGCCCACAAGCACTCCCTCGCGATTTGGCTTTGACCGTCTGTCAAGGGAAGTCGCGAGGCTGGGATGATCATTTTCTTTTCTTTATGGTCCAAATGGCAAATTTCATCAGCTTCTCCCATCAGTGGTGGATCGACCGGTTCTCCTCGCCAATTCCTGATGAGAGTATGGAGCGATACCCCGGGCCCCTTGGATCTTTCCTTCCGGTCCCTGAGTGGTCCTCCTTGTTTTTAGTCTCCATGGTTTCTAATCCTAGGATGACAAAGCAAAACCATATTTGTAGACATTTCTCCACCACTATTTATGTAGTGGGGCAGATGCATACATTTTGACAAATCAGGCGCACATTTTTTTATATTTGCAATCTTATTGATTATATAGATAGAATCATTTTATAGTGGGAATTTTAGGAAGCTGGAGTGACCTCCTCTGGGGTCTCAGAAGAATCCTATAGTTGCTGCAGAGTGTGCCTAGGATGGCAACACTTTAGTTGGTTGATATGGACCCACTTATCTTCCCCCTCTGCCAAACTGCCTTTGGGGATATGGATTTTGTATGCGACTAGTGAGATTTTGTCTACAATTTCGAAGGGACCCCTGCAGCTAGGCAAAGTTCCTTTGGAAATTGTATAAGTAGACCCGGTCTCCTACATGGTATTCTTTTCTAGTAGTCTTTAAGTCATAGTGGGTCTTCATGCTGTCTGCAGATCTCTCCAGATTTCGCTGAGCATAGGCAAAAGCATGTTGAAGGTGTTTTCTCAGATTTTCAAAATACTCATGAGTTGTGGAGGCATTGATCAATGTCTGCTCTTGGGTTCTGTAGAGCAGATGCTGGGGAAGCACCATCCTCCGTCCAGTCATCAGCTCAAACGATGACATTTTAGTTGCAGATGAAGGGGTAGATCTGATGGCCATTAGGACAAGAGTTAATCGAATATCCCAACTTGGTCCAGAATCTGCCACAAACTTTTTTAATATGCTCACAATTGTCTTATTGTATCTCTACTGCACCACTAGAGGCTGACTGGTAGGCTATGTGTAATTTCCTTTTGACCCCAAGTATCTCCAACATCTTTGTCATTACTTCGCTAGTGAAGTGGCTACCTCGGTATGAATCGATCCTTTGGGGTAGTCCAAAACCCGAGAAGATGGGGTTGATCATCAGGGCAGCTGCTGTTTCTGCCTTGCAATTTGGGGCAGGGAGACATTCCACCCATTTAGTAAACAAGCATGTCACGGTCAACATGTACTTGTTCCCCCTAGAGGAGCGAATCATGGGCCCGATAAAATCGACTTGTAAATCTGACCATGGCAGTGTCATCCCCCTCTTTTGGAGAGGCGCACGGTGTGTGAAGGATGTTGGCTGAAATTGTGCACACACAAGACACCCCTTCAAGTATTGGTTGAGGTCCTGCCGCATGTGTGGCCAGTAAGCAACCTCTCTTAATATTTCAAGTGTTGTATGAAACCACCTATGACCGGCTGTGGTTGCATCATGGGCTTGACTTAGCATCAGGCTTCGGAATGAGGTAGGGACCACCCACTGATAATGGCCAGCTCGGGATCTCTTCACCAACAAACCATCTTGGATTCAGAACATTTTTGGACATTTCATCAACACTCTGAGGTCCTCTTTCCCTATGAAATCGGTATCCATCAGGGGAAAGTTCTCAGTGTCCTCAATGTGTTGATAAATCTTACCAATTATTGGATCCCCTTTTTGAGCCGTAATCAAATCAGCATCTGGGGTCTCCTTACTCCATTGTGCAGTTGAGAGTACATTGTGAGCATTTGTCTGGGACCTAGTCATAGCAATGACCTGGATTTCCCCCAACAGGGACAACATCTCAAGTAGATCCCCTTGGATGGCTCGGGTTTTGGCCAGCTGATCAGCTAGGTCATTTTCAGTTTTGTCTGGTCCCTCTACTTTGGAATGACCCTTGATCTTTTTCCAGTAGATTGTCATCCCATTCGAGGTGATCAGATCATCAATATTTTGGATTAATTTCCCATGTTTCAATGGTTTGTTATTAGCACATAGCATGCCTCTGGTTTTCCAGTTAACCAGGTGCTCCACAAACCTGTTCCGTACATAATCCAAATCAGTGATTATGACCAGTTCGTGGAGTTGGTGTTGGACAGCAGTGACAATGGCTTGATGCACTGCCATCAGCTCTGCCACTTGACTACTTCGGGGACCAATCTTGTACCCAACAGAAGGTTCTGGGGCGTAATTTACCCAGGCATTCCCTACGCCGGCCACAAGTTCTTTTTCCCCATTGTTGTCAACATGGTAAGAGCATGGTAAGAGCATCCATCCACATAGACAGTGGGCATTCCCTCACACTTGTCTTCTTAAAAGACTTTGTGTGGGGAATTAAGGTATGCCTCCATGTTGTCCTTGATTTTTAGACTTTCGTCCTCGAGACAGTTTTCTCTGGCACAATCATGCAAGTCAGCCAGACCTTGCGCGAGGGGACTCTTCTTGTTTTGGCCATATCTGACCTCTACAGGAAAGCCTTGCATTGACAGAATCCAGGAAGTAATTCGGGAATTACTCACATTTCCGGCCCGGATTCTGTCACTTTGGAGATATTGCACAGGCTGGCGTGGAGTCTCCACTATGATGTGTTCCCCCTGGATAAGAGGGCGGTAATTCTTCAATGCCCACACCGTTGCCAGGAATGCCTTCTCACAATCGTTGAATTTTTCCTCCACAGAGGATAACGTTTTACTCATATAGGATATTATTTTATTAACCTTGTCATGCTTTTGGTACAATACTGCAGTCAAGCATGTATTTGATAACCCTGCCTCCAAGAAGAACTCCTTGTTTTTGACAGGGTAAGCTAGGCAAGGCACTTGTGAGAGGCTTCTTTTGAGTTGTCTTACTGCCTCGGCTTGTTCTGGACTCCACTCCCACTTGACCCCCCTTCAAAAGATGAATCAGGGGTCTTGTGATCTCTGCGTAGTCCTCAATGAACTTTCTACTGTAATTAGTTAGTCCAAGGAGGCTCCTTAGTTCCCGCAGAGTTGTGGGGCCTTTCACTTTCTGGAGTGCTTCCATTTTCTATTCCTGGGGACAGAGACCCTGCGGAGTAATCTCATGCCCCAAGAAATTGACACGGGTTCTACACCGCTGTGCCTTTTGAAAGGAAAGTTTTGCTCCGGCACCCCTCAAATGTGTCAGAACATTACGGATCTCCACTATGTGTTCCTCCACAGTTGAGCTTTTGATGAGAACATAATCTACATACGCCAGGTTACCCCTTTCACCCAGGTCGGGGCATGGCCTTATGTAGAAAAATTTTAAATTCATTGCCAGAGTTGATGTATCCGAAAGGAGTCTGGGTCCATGTGTAATGCTGCCCCCTGAAGGTGAAAGCGAGCTTGTATTGGTCCTCCCTACTGACAGGTACATTCCAGTACCCATTGGTCAGGTCTATTGCAGTGAATACCTGTGATCCCTGGATCTGGGCCAGCCCTTGGTCAATGTAGGGAATAGGCCATCGGGAAGTATGGACCCGTTTGTTGAGCTCCCTTATGTCGGCACAGAGTATCCACTGGCCGTTTGGCTTCAAAATCCCCAGCACCGGATTATTGAGTGTGCTGTGGACTGGACGGATTATCCTACGGGACTCAAGGTTCTTAATTGGATAATGTGTGAATTGTTGTTGTGTGGATGTCGGTGTGACCAAAGTCATATGAGTCCACCGCAAAGAGATCTTGAAAATCCAAAAAAACCTGTTTCAATTTTTGCTTCTGCTCCAGAGTCTCACAGGCATCAGCTAGGTTGATTCTCTCTTCAACCATCTGACTGAAGCCTGGAAAGACTCCCGGTTTGGCTACCTCAGCGGCCTCCTCCAGCTGGGTGGAGAAGTCCCTGATCAAAGTGCTGATTTGTACTGGTGGCTTCAGGTGGGGAAGTTAGTCCTCACAGACCTGGAAAATCACCTCATCCCTCCTGAAGTCACAAGTCACATCTTCCTTACCATAAGGGCAGGAAGTGTACACCAGGAAATTCCCCCCATGCCGGGTAAAGATCCTGTCTGGTGTTGTGTTGTCATCACTATCACTGTCAAAACAGTCCTTGGAGATTGGTCCTAACAGTTCATTACCTAAATCTATGGAAAAATGTTGGTCATCAACCGCCATTCCAATAATGGTGCCTGCGGCGAGAGTGATACTCTTTAAGTCGCTGTTATCCACCTCTATTGGAATGGTGTCATGTTCTATGTTAACTAGTGGTGTTGGGTTTACCCCCAAACCTTGCTGTTGGAAATAAGCATTAAGATGAATAAAGCGTCAGGGTTTTTCAATGTCTGTCCTCTTTTAACTTTCACTTCCAGGGAGAATTGTCGGGTCCTTTCTGGGATGGTGACTTCCTCTCCAATCTGAATTTCAACTGCATAAGGAAGCAATTGAGCTGACCTAAAGGCTTTCGCTGGGTCATCAAAGCCCATGGGATTATCCACTAATAGGGGCCAAGCTTTGAAGTTTATTAGGTCCAAACTAATGGCAAAGCGATTGCGAATGTCACTGCCTAAGTAAAAGGCGGCAGTGACGTCTCGCACGACCCAACAATTATGGACTATGCTCTTGTTGCCTATCTAGATTTTGAGCATAAACCTGCTTGGCAGGAGATGGTTGGAATTGGGTGTTTCCAGATCCATTTCCCATTTGTCTATCAGTTTAAATGTGGGAATGGCTGGATATTTTGGGAGTTGGCGGAACATGGCTTCGCTGATGAAGCTCTTACCGTTGTTCACACACACACAGGCGAGAACAGAGTATTTCCCTTCATTTAACTGAACAGGGATGAGCAACTGCTCTCTAATTTGCTAAATATCAGCCAAGCTCTGAGCTGATTTCTCATCTTTCCGAACTATAGCAGTGGGAATGTCTGATTGTGGATTGGTAAAGATTTTCAGAGTGTTTCCTTCCAGTATGGAATGCCACCTTAGACTGGAAGGAAGGTTGATTTTCAGAAATAGAGAGAACCCCCCATAACCAGTTTGTTGTCCTACTGCTATTACTGTCACGTCTGGGATTTGATTATTCTGGAAGTGAAATTCTACTTGGTCAGATTTTTGCTCAACCATTTGGCATGTGCCGTTTAAACTAGCATAGTTGACACTCTGTTTCAATTTTATTGGTCGGCTAGTCTTGGTCCAGAGGACCTTGTTCACACAATCTATTAGGGGTGACAACCTACACAGGATGACTTTCCCTAGTAAACACGGGGTGCCCTCTGGAGTTACAACTATGACCGGGTACTTCACCTGGTGTCGCCCAATTTTAATTTCCAAATCTGCATTCCCCTCGATGGGAATTTCCTTCCCGTCAAAGTTCTGAAGTTGTCCAGGAAGAGGGGTTAGAGGTATTTGGTATTTCTCCCCCCTTCCCGAATTCAGTTTATCAAAGGCCCTTTTTGACAGAAGGGTAACTTGGGATCCAGTGCCCACGAGTGCCAAAATTGTACACTGCCCCTGTATCTGGACCGGGGCATAGAATCTTCCCTCCTTCTCCTCAAGGGGGCACAGATAATGTACATTTTTGGACAACTATGGGCAGATTACAGAAAGTTTGCAACGGTGCAAGTGCAAGGGTTGCACGGCATTAGCACTAAGGCAAAGATTGCCCTATTTTTAAAACACTGGAACATACTAGAAAACTATTGTACAATGACAAGTGCAGTTTGACATATTAAAAGCGCCAGGGCAAAAATTGCCCTCACGCAAATAAGGTGCATTTTCACTACATTTTTGCACCGGGGCAACGTTTGTCCTAGTGCTAATACGGCATGGCATTAGCACTAGGGCAAACTCTGCCCTGGGCCAAAAAAGCATAACAAATGTATCTTTTTAGCACCAGGGCAATTTTAGCCCTGGTGCTTTTAATATGGCAAACTCCACTTGTTGAGATGTTGAATGTGTCCCAGTGTTTTTAAAAATAAGCCTAGTGCTCATACCATGCAAACTTTGCGCTTGCATCAGTGCAAACTTTCTGTAATCTGGCCCCTGTTGGGTTAATTTCTTGGTTTTGTACACTAATAGAAAAGACATTTGGGCAGAATTCTGTTTGGAGTCTTGGGAATCTGAAAAGAAAAGGTGACAGCTAGATATGGGAGGAGTTTTGGGTTCCCCTGGTTCTGATTCTGTGCTGCCCCCCCCCCCATTTTTGGAGGCAGTCACCAGGATGGGTTCGAACCAGGGGATTTTCATGTTGTTGGTTCTGGGGTTGGATGATGGGCGGCTTAAGCTCAGTCCCCACATCTACCCAGTCTGGATTTAAATCTTTTGGGACCCATTTTTCTTTAGGAGGAGTTCCCCCATCTCTGAAGGAGAAGGTCCTTTTCCCAGTATCCTCTGAGGACACCTCTCCTTCAAATTGGAAGATTTGTACCTCCTCAAAATGGGCCTTTTTGGGCTCTTTATTTCTCCTACCCCCCTCTGCTCCTTGGGCAGCGGACTTTCAGTGGCAGGAGATTTTGGTTCCGGTTCCTGGGTTTCCAGAGGTTTTTTACAAGTCGGGAAGGAAGCTTCCTCTAAGGCTTTACACCGCCCTTCCCCTTGTGCCTCCTCCTTGGGAACCGGTGGGTTGTCGGGGGTTCTTCCCCCGTCATTGCTCTGGAGCACCAGGTCCTGAGTTTGAGGCATTCTGCGCCGGCATGCTCATCTGAGGGTCCTGTTGAGCCCTCAGCATGCGACCCAGATCATGTGCCATGTTTTGGACCTGGCGCTCTAGTTGTGACACCCGCTCAGGCTGATACAGGGTTCTAATTTCTCTCCTGTGCTGATCCCAGGAAGGGTAGCTATCCCTTCTCTGAAAATACCCTTGGTTCGGAAAATTTGGGTACCCCTCCACCCTTGGCCTCCCCTCTCCCGGATTAGGTTGTCTGGGTTCAGGAAATTGGGGAAAGAAGGATGGATTGTTCTGGGGTTGAAAGTTTTGCCGGTACCTGGGGGAGAAGTTCTGTCCAGGATTTGGGGAATTACTGCCCTCCTGTGGGAATTGAGATGGGAGGTTCCCTGGGTTAACTGCTGTTTGGTTGAATCCCCTTCCTTGGGCTGGATGAGTCCACAGATAACCCAGGATGGGTCTATTCCCCTTGTAGCGGGGGCTGATGTAGTCAGGAGAGTTAGGGTCCCATTTGTGGGATTTCCTCCCTGGCTCCCTGACGGTGATTGGCCTGAGGGCCTTCTGGGCTTGGGATTGCTCTGATTCTGTTCAGGCAGGTTTTAGGCCCCCCATCTCCAAATCTAAAGTTGGGGCAACCTTCACCTACGCCACCTTGGCAGCAGCAGGGGTGTTGGTTGGTTTGGGGCTTTTTGGAATGTTTTTGGAATTGCTTTTGCACCTCATAAATTTGTTTCGGCCTGTTCAATGACCCAGTCTAGTGATCTTTTTTCGTGAAAGTCTCTCACTAGCTGGGTCATGATGTACTTGGGGAAAGCGTGGAAAAATGTATTCACAAACTCTTTGCTCTCAGTGCGCACCCTTCTGGTGATCTGCGCAAAGGCACGCTTTCATTCTTGAACAAATTCTTGTGGGGCCTGCTCTTCCCCACATTGCAAGTTGTAGGCTGCCTTGCGAACTTCCTGAGTATTTCTGTGCACAGAAAAAGGTTTCAAGATGGCCGCCAATAGGTGGACCATCTAGAATTATTTTGGTCCTCCAGCCCCGCAAAGAAGCTGGAGTATTCTGGAGAGAAGGTCCATTTCACATATTGAATACAGCTTTTGCTGTCCATCAAATGGAAAGTTTCCATCATCTGTTCAAAGAGCTCTAGGTGTAATTTGCGTTCTTATGATAGGGTGTGATGACGCTCCTTATTGCTTTGATTTGTTTAAGGGGATCCTTGAAGGCCATTTTTACCTTATTGGCCTTTTTGGTTTGGGTGACCCTGGTCCACGCCTCCTCTGACTCAGAGGCACTGCTCCCAGAGGTACCTGTCTGGTCTTCTAGGCTTTCCCGGATTCAGCGAGCCTGGGAATGGCTGTCAGAATGTGGGTACCTAGTTTCCTGTGTACTGGGGCGCTCAGAGGAGTCTTCTGATACATCCTTGCTCCCAGGATTGGATAAGTACCCCCCCCCTGTCCTAGCTGGACAGAGGTTTTCAGGATGCCCTTAGTGGGCCTGTTCTTATGGAGTTTCCCACTAAATGTTACAGTACTTGGGAACCCATGCCCAGATGCCCCCCCATCCATTCCTGGGAGGTGCTGGTCTATGAGCCCCATATTCCTCATTGGATTGAAGTCTGCCATCCCTGAGGCCCTTGGCTCATGTGCGCCAGTGGACATGGGGTTGGCAGAGTCCAGGGATTGGAAGCGATGAAGGACTCTGGTACTAGGGTTCCAGAGGTTATGCTCAGATGTTTCCCTTTCCCAGCGGACCTCATCCTCTCAGCCCCTGCTCCCTGTTGCCATACAGGGACCTGAGCTTTCTGTTCCTCTATCAAGGCCTTGCTAGTTTCTATCAATTTCTCTTGCATAGCTACCTGTCTGTGGAGCCTGTCATTTTTCTCACAGAGAGCCTCATTGGGCCTCATTACGAGTAGGGCGGTAAGGGATACCAGGCACCGTTAAGGAGATTGGTGCCGGTAATCCCTTACCACCCTGCTACGAGTTCCCTTAGCGGGTCCATCCTTTAATGCCTGGTCGGACCAGGCGTTATGGACGGGACCCGTTAAGGGAAATCAGAGCCAATAACAGTACCACAATTTGCGGCACCGTTATTAGCGCCTTCCCCATTCCCATTGAGCCCTATGGGGGGTCAGACTACACCGGTAAGTCGCCATTGAACGAGTCCGGTGCCGGACATGTTATTGCGCCATGACTACCACCAATCTCGTAATGAGGCCCAATGTCTCTCTGTGCTTCCTGTGTCGTTTTAGAGTACTGGGACAGTTTTTGCTGCTGGAGGGTTACCTCCTGAGTCATGTCCATACTGGCCTGATCCTTCCTTGCTAGAGCATCTTCCACCCTCCTGGTATGCTCTAACAATTGTCCATGGTCTTTTCGGAGGTCACCCAGTCCCTGAAGGGCCAGGTGATTTTCTTCTATCTTCTCTTTTAAATAACAGACTTCCTGGTCTAAGGTGTCCCTTTCCTGAATAAGAGACTGCCTCTGTGCAGCCAGGTCATCCCTCTGTCTTTGGAGCGCACCAGTTTTCTGGTGCTCTTCATCAAATTCTGCCTGGGTGTCGAGGTCTTTGAGAATTAGTTTATTATTCTCTTCTTTTTCTTGGCCTTTGGCGGTTTGTCAGGGTGACTACCTGCTCCGCGCATGCCCTGTTGAAATTTATTTGCTGTTCCAGCTTTGTCTGGCTCTGCAGTAGAGAGTCCAAACTTTCTTGGTACTCCTTCTGCAAGGCCAGCATTCTGGCATCCTGTTCTACCTTCTCCTGCTGCAGGATACCCATGTCTTCTTTTATGTTGGTTAGGTACTGCCCACTTTCATTTTCTGATTCCTGCCCTGTTGAAATTTATTTGCTGTTCCAGCTTTGTCTGGCTCTGCAGTAGAGAGTCCAAACTTTCTTGGTACTCCTTCTGCAAGGCCAGCATTCTGGCATCCTGTTCTACCTTCTCCTGCTGCAGGATACCCATGTCTTCTTTTATGTTGGTTAGGTACTGCCCACTTTCATTTTCTGATTCCTGGCTCCTCTATAGGCTTTGCTCTACAGAGTCCAGATCAGTTTGGGCCTTTTCTAATGCCTACATTTGCTTGTTTGCCAGATCTTGGCCTTCGGCATATTTGTCCTGTATTACTCCAATATGGAGGTACAAATATGCTGCTATTTTGGCAATCTTGCTTTGCTCTTGGTTGAAGACATTGGCTGAAGACGAGTGAACAATAAGAGCCATCACCGAACCAATATAGAGGCAGGACGTGTGAATTAGGTTATTTTATCTTCATGTGAAATTATGTACGTCTAGTATCCACCGCAATGCAATGCTTCTTTGTGCTAATGGAGTGTGCGTTCTGGAAAATACTGATGTCTTATTTTATCCATACATCGATGCAAATTACTTTGAAAAATGGTTCAAGCAGCAAAAATACATTTGTTCATTGCTTGACAGTGATGAAAATTGCAGTGCGCTATCAGGTTATTGCTATTATTAAAACGTCTGACACAATAACACAAGCCAGTGGCAGTAAGTGGCATTTTCTGGAAAGATTGTGACGGAAAAGCCAATGACACGACGCACGCCATCACACACGTTTCAGGATCGGTTGTGTGGAAAACAAATGGATTGTTTTGAAGCCATTTCATTTTTTTTTGGGGGGTGAGGGGGAATGCTGCCATAATTTATTTCTATATCGAAGCAGACACGGTACGGGTCAACAGCAATGATAGGCCTCCGCGTAGGCGCACGCTTCACAGTGCATTAGGTTTCAGTTTTGCACTGATATGGAATCCTCTGATGAATAACTATTATATCATTTTTTTTTTCTTCTGTTGACTCAGTTTCTGCGTCAGCAAAAACAAACATTTTGGCGCGCGGCCCAGCGTCGAGCTGTCTTCCGAGGATCTGTGTTTTTTTTTTTTTTTTTTTTTTTTTTTTGCCTCCGCCGCCATGACAGTAATGAGGGACTGGCATCAGTCGAATTTGCATAATTCGGCGCTTCTAACTTAGTCTCGGCGTCGGTCGGAGACAACGTATTGTGATGATACCCACAGCACATTCTGTGTTCTGTGCCATCAGCATGTATTTATGCAAATGCCATCATTACAAGAGGTCATTTCCAAGCCTGTGCCATGAAATCATTCTCCCTCTGCCAATAAAGTGTTAGAAAGCGCCCTAGGAGCGCAGCCACGCAGCTTGGTCGGTCGCCATGTTTGGTCAAGCAGTTGTAAAAAATGTTCTTATCACACAGGCATGTTTAAAAAAGTCGACAGACAAAAAATGCAGCTTGATAGATGCTCATGGTTCCTTTGGACACACGTTGTCGTCAGGGACTAAACCACTGTTTTCCTCTTTTATGAGATTATTTCAGAATTATTTATGGGCTAAGAAAGATATTTTATGTTTCTTAGAGGAACAGAAAGACACTGCCTTTGATAGGAAGCAGGCTGCAATTTATTCAAGTGTGAGATGAAAAGAGCAGAAGGGCACTCCGGAATCTTCGACTTGAGACGGAAATCTGCGCAGAGCCGTGCCTGTTAGGAAAGGTTATCACGGTAATTTGCCTCTGATTCTCGAGGACGTGCGAACCCTCAATTGAAAGCCTTGGCAGAATAATTGTTCCAGGGTCGTGTTCCGTATGGTACCGTTAGCGGTATTTGAATCTTTGATCTTTTACACAATTGAAACTTCTGCACTTTGCAACCTATTTAAATATTCCAAATCAAGAAGATGTCAAACATAGCAAGATTATGATATGCTTGCCTTTCTGGAAATGCAATTGCGTTTGCGCACGCACTAGCTGCAGTTTGTGTACACACATACTGCAAGCGACTCACAAATGTGCATACGAGCTCAGTGCGTTGCCACTAGGACTGCACGTATTCCACTGATTTAGAGCAATCTGCGGCTATTTACGTGTGCGGCCGCAAAGGCATGGGACCCCAATTAACACCGATTCACATTTGCAAAATGGGGGTTGATCAGTGCTTAATTTATATATATTTTTTTAAAAAAGTGGCAGGGCCCCATATATTTTCTTGCATGGTTGTGACACATAGGGGTGCGCAGCTTCCAACCCACTCTTGACACTACCCCCGGCTACCAGTACAGTATCAACATATTTGGGGTTACAACTGCAACTCTCACATGTTCTTTGATGGCGCTGGACGCACTGACAATGGCATATGTGTGATTTCCAGATGCCAAACATCAAAACATACCAGTTGCATCCTGAAGTAAGAAACATGTTTACACATTCAAACGGTGCCACTCTTGCTCCAATCCTGCTCCTGAACTAAGCACTGGATGTCTATATAGTAATTTATATATACTGTACATTTGTAAATGTATGTGGTCGCCTCTATGTAACCTATGTACAATGTCTTACTTCTGCTTGTGCAGCACCCAGATACATACTGGTTAGGCACACTTTACAAATGCTAAATAAATACATAAATACATACATAAATGCTTTTTTTTACACACATCATTGTTAAAATTTTGCTCTGATTCTGTTGCTTGCAAAATATATCATGATGTCTTTATCACTACTAGAAGACTGTAGCCATAGGTATGCACCATCTGAGATGTCTTTATGGATGACAAAATGGGGCACTTGACCCGGGTCCCCATCTTAAAGGGGACCCACACCCGACTGCCTGATGTAAAGAAGGCAGCACACTTATTTTGCAAAATATAAACAACACTTCTTGATATTCTATAGTGTGCTGCTCAGGCTCTTTGCATGCTGCCTATCAGTTCTGAACAACTATGATCTGATCTGATCCATTCATCCTGTAACGCATTCTGTTTTCACTTTAGTAGCGTGTTTATTAGAGTTCAACATGTGTAGCAGTGTCCCTTTCTTTGGCCAATACATTGATCACATACAATAACTAAACTTTAAATTAATGCTTATAAGCTTGAGTGACACAATGGTTTTCTCAGAGGTTAATACACTTCAGAATACAGACATTGATGATAGTGATAACTACTATGCTGCGAAGCAAATATATTTGCACCAGAAAGCACTAGTCATGAAGAATAACAAAATTGATATGGTGCAGGTGTATAGCTCCGTCCCTCCAAACAAGGGCTGTAAAAGTTGAGTAGCCACTCCTAATGAAGGACAGAAGGGGCATCATCACAAGTGTGTTAGTACATCCATCAGAATTACTGTCAAACTCGGTTTCTGATTCCGTCACTTGATCCTGCTGATTTACCAAAGGGTTATGCACTTGGTAACAGCAGAGCTAATCCCTGGTTTTAGAGTCCCTACGATTTAATGGGAATTTTGACCGATTTAATGCAAACGGTAATTTTGCCATGATAAATCCGTCAATTTTTTTAAAGTAAAATGGAGGATCCACTTGTAGGGTTTTTGCTGGAGGGGTTTCCTCCACTTGACCTCCCATCTGGTTATTTGGGAGTGCAGGAAAACTGGTAATAAAGCAGCATTAACTTTGTTACCACCATGTTACCACAAGTGCTTCCCATGCTGCCAAACTCATAATGAGGCTAAACGTGTTAGTGTACTAGGAATCCAAATTCAAGATATTTGAGCCAAAGTGTTGAGGCTTTGTCATTGGACAATACTTTGATTCTGGAGAGGTCATCTTATTTCCCTGTACGGTATCATGCTGTCTTTGTTGGAAAGGTTTGCCTTTAAAGATTATGATTGTATTTTTGGTTGACTCCTTGCTCTTTCTTTTCCTCTGCCTGTAGCCCATTGTATCAACCCTTGCCATGTCCATCCATGTTTTTCTCAGGTGACTATTCTTAGAATCTAAGTGTATCCATATTATTGGAGCATTTTTCTGTATCACCTTGTAAAGTAAACCTTTACTTCACAAATGGGTGTGTGCTAGATATAATTAGCATATAGCACACAAAGGCCTTTGGCAAACACATGTTTAGGTTATTTGACATAAAAAAAAGAAAAAATGTGTCTGCAATTTCAAATGGTCTTCAAACCATTAATAATAGTCTGCAAGCATGTGTCAAAACAAACTAAGCAGGTACACCTATCACACAGCTGCTTTTGTTGGGGTTGTGCACATCTTTAAAACACAGCAGTGAAACCCAGATGAGATCATTTTGATTCACATAAACTGGTATGTTGGTACATGCAGACATCTATTTATGCGGGTAAAAATAAAACTTCAATTGTTCTGCTTTAGCATAACATTATCTTATCTAGATTTATTTGTATACTGCCATACTGGTTTATTCTGTAATTTATGGACTTTTCAAGTCAAGTGTATAACACAGATTAATCTTTGGCGTTCAAAAGTCAAACATTCACAAAAAATGGAACGTTGCTGTATGACAAGAACCATGAAACATTTTGATGAAGTGCGGGCATTGCAGTCTGGCCTGAAATTCATGTTTTGCCATTTAACCAAAGTGTTTTTTTTTATTTTAGCCAACACATTTAATCTCATAGTGCCTACATTTTCAAAACTGTCAGCCCCTAAATGGGATTTAGTTCTTTCTTCAAAACATCTGTAATCATATTTTAACTCACTACAGTGATTTTTCAAATGTAATAATAGCAATCCTTGGTTTATGGCAGACCACAATATCAGATGTTTCTTACTACACTCATGCCAATTGAACTTGAAAACCATGGTCCTCTTCTAATTTCAATCTATGTTCAGACATGTGCACCCATATGGTAACCTCTAATCTGTATCCTCTATCTATCCTACATGTGTATCTTCCTCGTTGCTGTAAATGTGTCCTGTGTATGCACACATGATCATGTGTACACTCTTTGGGGCTGCTAATCTGATTTATATGTCTATGCTGGGGTGTTGATAGTTTTCAAACAGCTACTGATCTGTGTCTTTCATCTATTCTACAGCCTGTATATCGTAATTCTATCCTGTATTGTCAACATTTGTTTGGTGGCTATCCTATAACACACGTATCCACATAGGGCAGCTATTGTAGCCAATGCAATGCCAATTGTTTATTATTTTCTTTCCAGCGTGGCTGAAAGGGGCTGTAGCACTTCAAGAGAATTGTCATGCTTATTATTTTGGTTGCCGGGGCAACATATCAAGCTGGTGAGTTGCAATCATGACAAGGGGGATAGAGGATTGTGGCCAGAGGCTCTTAGGGCCACTTTCCTTTTTGGTTTGAGGGGGCACCAACGTTGCTGTGTCCCAAACCGAAAAAAATACCTAATAATTCTGATAAAGTTACACATTACTTTAGGACAAAGGAATATCAAGCTTGAAGAGCACTTTATATGCATATGGTTTTATGGATTGAAGGTGCTCCTTGATTTGGTGAAGAGTGTCTTACCTGCACAATTGAAGATTCTGTTTAAAGCCCAAGTTTACATGACAAAGTAATACAATTTCAAAATCACAAATTCACATCTTATTTTAAGAAAACTTACAAATCAAATGACCCCTTGTACCAAAGATGTTGATTTGAATTTCTGAGGAAGGAGCATGAAACAACAGTATTTAATGACCACTTTTCAGCTATTAGATAGCATGTTAAATGGAAAACTCCCAAAAGATCATACTTTAGATTAGATTCAATAAGCATTATTATAAATGACTACTGCCCTTTAACTTTAGGTATGTGGAATGCAAAAATAGATATGTTATTTGTATCTGATAATTCAATGGCTGTAAGTAGATGCATAACATCATGTAAAACATGTGCAGATAAATGTCAACTTCAAGTTCTTTAGGAGGAATTTACAATTTAAAAGTCATTTTCAGCGCATTTAGGAGTTAAAACTCTTTTGCACCGTGAATGTGGGGCATTCGAAGAAGCACATAGATTTACAGGAACACATTTTTATGGGAAAGTGTTGACAGTAACAGCCTAATTCACAGTAGCGGTTTATAATGGCAAAACCCCATTGGAAAATGCTCTGTAAATCAAGGCCTAAGTGGATTAGTCTTGCCTACCCAAAAAGCACACGTAAAGGATTAAACTTCATCATGAAATGGAAATGTCAGGTATTAATAACCCACACAATCAGGATGTAGTTAAAAAAACTTGCTTGATAACCACTACTCTGATAGATCTGACCATTTAGAAAATGTGTTTCTGTATGAAATCATACAATGTCATAATTATCGTGAAGGTGTTGAAGAAAACATTGAATAGGGACATTACAATAGTAAGAACAGTGATGGCTTTTTAATTAAAGGAATGGTTTGCTCAAAAATATTATTGTCTCAATTGTTCAGACATGTATTTTTAACCGTACTGTAATCGATCATAAAATATTTTCCTATGCATCCTACCTTAGTTTTCCTCACTTTTACACATGCGAAAACAATGGGTTGGGTGCCGATATCTTGTGTGAATCTTATCCATTGATGTATCTCTCTAAGTGCAAGTGCCCTTGGAGCATGAATACAGATCACCCGCCCCTCAAACTGACATCACTAGACGCTTACGCCCCTTTTCACAATGCCAATGCACATCTTGTGTCAACTTTCTCTGTGCGCAAGCTATTGATGTGCCTCCATGGAAATTCCAGGATGCTTCTTTCCTCAACAAGTATAAACAGACCCTTTCTGAGCAGACAACATTGCTTTTTCAATCGTTTCACTGTATTTAGTTTTGATCGCCCGTGACTCGTTTCTGTTCTGTTCAACTAGCTTCCGAGTATGAAGCCCCGCAAACAGGTGCTTACACTAGCAGAACTGAGGTAATTTGGTTTTATTTAAATATTTGTTGTACATGGCAGCAATACGGACCTACCAGTATGAGGCTGAGTATTCCGAAGAGGAAAGAATAGAAAGAGAAAGAGAAAGAAGCGGAAACAATGGGAAATTGGACAATAGTTGGGAAGATAATTCTCCGGAGCATGAGCCTGAGCCTAGTTGCATGGAAGACGTTTCCACCCGGTGTACCTGCAATCATTGCAAGGTCATGCAAACTGAAGTGGAGAACTGCTGCTGCCAAGAAATCTCTGGATGCTCGGCCTACATAGCCGAAGAAGACACACCACAGCTATGAGTTACCAAGCTGCATGACTTCAGGGCAGCCTGCCTCACAAGGTCTGTGTTGATGATTATGATGGTGCGTATGCACAAACCTTGTGCAAAAGTTTGCCTTCGCAAACCACGTGATGAGCAAGTATACTCTAGATGTGATGTAAGTTTGTGTCCCTTTATCAGTGTTTGGGGCCTTTTGTGCTCGCCTCATGCCCATACATCCCCTATCCAGTATCAATGGCAATTCACACCTATAACTGTGTGCTCCCAAGGGGGGTGGGTGGCTGGGAACACTCAAGTTGCAAACACCATGTACACCTCAATGGGATCTTCGGCACGGTGACCATTGTTCACATGGCCTCCCCAGAGCCAGTGTCTCCAGACTTCCCTCTTCAAGACCCCATCCCAGCAATCAACACATATGTTTGTGTCCCTTCAGCAGTGTTCAGGGCCTTTTGCGCTCATCTCAGGCCCATCCACCACCCCTCCAGTATCAATGGCAGGTCACACCTATGACCATGTGCTACCAAGGGGGTTTGGTGGGTGGGAACACTCAAGTAGCCAAGCACCATGTACACCTGAACAGGATCTTCCATACGGCAACCATTGTTCACATGTCCTCCCCAGACTCAGTGTCTCCCAACTTCCCTCTTAGAGACCCCGCCCCAGCAATCAACATAAGTTTGTGTCCCTTCAGCAGTGTTCAGGGCCTTTTGTGCTCCCCTCATGCCCATCCATCCCCCCTCCAGTATCAATGCCAGTTCACACCTATGACAATGCACTCCCAAGGAGGCTGGGTGGGTGGGAACACTCAAGTTGGCAAACACTGTGTACATTTCAAAGGGATCTTCCACAAAGTGACCATTGTTCACATGGCCTCCGCAGACCCAGTGTCTCCAGACGCCCCTGTTCAAGTCCATCCATCCCCCACCCCAGCATCGATGGCAGTTCGCACCTAAGACCATTCACTCACAAGACAGCTGGGTGGGTGTGGACGCTCAAGGTGCCACAACCTGTGGAATCGCTAGCCTTTGTGTAGCATTGAAAATATACATTACGCATCATACAAAATTATGGAGACTCTTTGTTTTTGTGTTGGCAATAAAAGTCTGTGGCTTTTGTTAAACATAACAATAATAAACCAAATAATATTACTGTGATTATGTCACAAATCAGCAGGTGTGCAGCGTTATCATAGTTCTGAAATTTCTGGGCACTTGGACTGGGAAACATGCACTGGCCCTCCTTGGCTCACCAACTGCCCCCATTGTGGGCTCTCAGGTCAGTGTGTTGGGGTCCTACATCTTGTCTGATGAGCACTCTTGCGCTTGCTGGCAGCTTCTTTCAAGGCCCATGCTGCCAAACCTGAGTGGGTCCAGGGCCACTCGAGTTCACCCAAAAAACCCTTGTTCTCCAAAAGCTGTATTCGCAACCCTTGTTGCTAGTATGTTTAAAATCCCTGTAAAGAGTAATTCCATCCCATTTACTGATAGGTGTGTTCCATTTTTGTGGAAACCCTTTGGGGTCAGAATAGACTGCTCCAACAAGGACGTAATTGGGTTTTTAAATGGTAGTTTGCTTCTTGACCCGTCGGTCTACTTTCTTGTCCTACCCACAAAGGAATGTCCCATGATACATGATGATTTGTAGGGTTTCTCTTATCTTTTAAAAGATATTTCTTATGTTAGTTCTAATCTTATACATATTGAGAAACAATATGATTTCCAACCTCCTATCTTGTTGACTACTTGTGTGCCTATGCCTCCACGCCATGCTGATGTGGCTGCGAATATCAGGAAAGAATGTGTCCCATATTCTGTGATATCCGTTGTCCACATGGCGAAGCCAGACCCAGTGGCTCCTGACTCCCCTCTTCAAGACCCCGCCCCTGCTATCAACATATGTTTTTGTCCGTTGATCAGTGTTCCAGGACTTTTGTGCTCACCTCTTCCCCATCCATCCTCTTCCCTAGCATACAACAATGGCAGTTGACACCTATAAACAGGGTGGTACTGGGTCATTAGTTTGTCTCAGGCACCAATCGATATGTGGCACACAGTTTGAAGTCACTATTCATTCCTTTTAGGACACCATTTGAATATTACCCAAAGGTGAGTATTTTGTTGAAAAGGTGATGCAAATTGTGCTTTTAAAAAAAGATATATTCAGCAACAGTGTTCACTACTACTAGCTGCATGTTGAAGTAACTCATCAAACTGGCCCATAAGGCCCCAAAAAGTTGGCCACTTTCATTAAAAAAAATGACTTACACAAGCATTTTTTGTTTGTGGTGGAACCCTGGCCCTATTGCTCTATAGACAGTACGAGCAGGCCTATTCCTGTGCGCTCGCAAGGAGGGTATGGCAGATGTGAAACATTGGCATTGAGGCTGAGTGGGTGTCAATGAACACCTCACACATTCACATACACACCCACTTTTCTAAGCCTTTACAAACACCTTGACATTTACCAGGAGAACATCTCTAAGATCGACAAGGTATATTGTCATTGAGCTACCTGTTCCCCGCATACCTATTCCACTGCTACGTGTTCCCCTGCTTGCTGAATCAGCTCATTTGTTTGTCCAAGTAAGGGTAGGTCACCTATTTGCTTCTCTATGTTCATCGATCGCTGTTCTGAAAGTGTCTATCGATTTCCACCTAATGTACCCAGTTTTCTAATGTTCATTTATCTCAAAGACTTCACCATTATTGGATGTTTGATGTGTATTGATCTTGGTAAATAACACATTGCATCACAGTGCATTGTAATAGAATGGAATATTTCATGTTCCATGTTTGCAAACATGCTTTCTTTTGATGCTTGGAAGTTCATTGAATGGATGAGTAATACGCTATGATTTGCAGTATAACAATCAACTCTGTAAGAAAATAATCGCTGTGTTCATTCGACTAGGTTACACAGGTTTTATTTCTTTATTTAAAAGAAACTTTACAGACAAAGCTGTGCAATAATTGCTTTATTCATATTCACACAGTATTATTCGTAATAATTATTTTTTTTATACAGATCTTACTGACTTTTCAAGAATGCCTTCATGTTTCGTTATCGGTTGCCCTTCTGTGAACCATGCAAAAACTCAGTGCACAGTGCTGCATATTGTAACGCTCACCTGGTTCTCACGGAGGCGCGGCGTCGAAGGCACAGAACTCTGAAGATGGACAGGAAGGGCCCCTCTATTCTGGCTTCACTGGCTCGTTGGATACCCTCCTGTGCGTGAAAAGGGAGTATTACCAACTGTGGAACAATGCTCAAGCCTCCCACTCCCTTCCAACCCTCCACGATACCTCCTCCACGATTCCCCGTAAAGCCTCACCTTAGGGTTTGGAAGGATGAGCTCTCCATCCTGCTTCTGATGCAGGGGCGTGTTGAAACCCAGTTACTTCACTGGATTGAGGATTGATGGGAGTTCAGGTAAGCTTGACTGTTCAGGTAAGGCGCTGTAAAAGTTCTGTTCAAAAGTTCAAGCTTAATAATAATGTTTGTTGTCTAATTGCAACAAGCGCTAATGCTTATGTCTTTTTCCCCTTAGGGGCCGGGGTTCAGAGTGCCGGAGATATGGCGCCGAAACGAAGTGAAACAGTTCTGGATGAGCGCTCAGGTAATGTCTTTGCATTCGCTCATTCAATGTCTTTGTCTTTTTTCCCCATAAGGGCCGGGGTCCGGAGATGCCAGGAAGCGGCAGGACCCGAAATGCAGTGGGAATAATCCAACAGGTAAGACTTAAAAGGAAACTGAGCTTTCCTTATTCCTTTTCTCCCTCTCACCTTTGTTCTTGTCTGTTTTCCTCTAGGCGCCGGGGCGTAGCTGAATCCGGAAGATCGCTGCTGAAGATGGAAGCGCCTTGCAAAGGTGAGTAAAATGCAGCGCTGCAGCGATCGAAACGAAATGCCTTTAAAATGATGTCTTCCTTTTCAGGGCCGTTGGAGAAATGACTCCGGGATGCAGATTTAGCAGGTAAGGGCTTTTCTTCTCCTATTCTCTTCCTTTCTCCCCTTGCAGGTGTTCCAGGGTGCTGGCAGGCGTGGCTGAAGTCAGGATGCAGGAGCTGACACGGTGAGCGTCCAGCTGCTAGGTGCAGAACAACGCGAAGCATGTGTGGCTGTTCGGGTGGGATTTAAATATCCTTGGAAGAAGTTCCTGGTATGTATCCTTCCACCAATCAGGTATGTATCCTTCCCCGACCACACCCGGGTGGTGAAGTAGTCCTACAGGTTAAGTAGTCCCATTCAGGCCTTAAGAGGGCCTGGATGAAGCAGCAAGGTCTGAATCAGGTAAGTGTGCACCCAAGCACTTAAACACATATCCTCTTCTATGAGCCTGGCGCCTAAGGTGCCAGGACTGGGGTCCGCTATGAGCCTGGCGCCTAAGGCGCCAGGACTGAGTCCAAAGGGCCCCGACTTGGGCAAGCTGAGACTTCCCTGGGGAAAATGATGTCTGCCTCTGGGGTTGCTGGGCCCGGCCTGGCTCCTTAGAGGTAGGCATCATGACAGTACCCCCCCTCAAGGCCCCTCCCAAGGTCTTTTCCTCCGGGGGTTTTGGTTTGTGCGGGAATCTTCGATGGAATCTTTGAATTAATCGTGGTGCGTGAACATAGTTACTGGGTTCCCAACATCTTTCCTGAGGTCCATATCCTTTCCAATCAACAAGATAGAAGAGTTTCGACTTAACTATCTTGGAATCTAAAATGTCTTTCACTTCGAATTCTAATTCTCCATCAATTTGGACAGGGCCTGGGGGCTCAGACAGTCTGGTTCCAGGTTGTACTGGTTTTGGAAGAGATGCGTGAAAAACGGGATGAATCCGCATGTTGGATGGTAAATCGAGTTTAAAGGCCACTGGGTTGATAATAGCTTTGATGGGGTAAGCCCCAATGAATCTGGGATTAAAAGTTCGCTGACCCTTGAGGGGTAGATGTTTAGTTGCTAGCCATACCTGATCTCCTACTTGGTAAGGAGGAGTTTTACTTCGGTGCAAATCAGCGTTTTCTTTATACTTTTTCTTGGCTTGCTGTAAGTGGGTTGTAGCTTCTTTGAAGGCTTGGGTTATTGTGGAATGTAGGTGATTTACTGCAGGCATCTCCAGGGTCAGAGGTGGATCTAGGTCAGAGGTCCGAGGATGGTGACCATACAGGGTATAAAAAGGAGTCTGTCCGGTTCCAGAATGCACTGAATTGTTGTATGCATATTCTGCAATCCAAAGAATGTCCTTCCAATTCAACTCGGATTGGTGTAACATGCACCGCAGATATTGCTCGAGAGTCTGATTGGTTCTCTCGGTTTGTCCGTCGGTCTGGGGGTGGTGGCTGGTGGATAACCGCACGTCTATTTGTGCTAGTTGGCAACATTTCTTCCAAAAGTGGGAGATAAATTGACTTCCACGGTCTGAGACTAATATGGAATATGGAAGGGAAACCATGTAACCGCACTATATTTTCCATAAATTCCTTGGCCAAGGTGGAAGCTGACGGCAATCCTTTTAAAGGGATAAAATGGACCATTTTGGAGAATAGATCCACTATTACGAGAATCGTGTTGTAACCACCACAAGGAGGCAGGTCAGTTATAAAGTCCATTGACAAGGTGTGCCAAGGTGCTGGTGGAATGTCCAAAGGTTGAAGTAGGCCGGCTGGCCTTTTCTTTTGACTCTTATTTTGGGCACAGATTCCGCAAGACAACACAAATGACTTTATGTCTTTTCTCCAAGAAGGCCACCAGAAGTGGCGTTTGATCTTTTCTTCTGTTTTCGCGATACCGGGGTGTCCTTCCATTAATGATTCATGATGACGGGTAATGACAAGTTCCTGCAATTCTTTACTTGGCAGAAATAACCACTCTTGGAAGTAGGGTAAATTATCCTTAACGGTGTAGTGAGGACCCTTTTGACTCCATTCCAGTAAGGCAGAAGAGTCAAAAAGCTGTTTTACTTGAGCTTGGATGTCCTCAATGGTTTGCAATGAAGTCAAGCCCAGAATTCTTTGTTCCGGTATGATTGGCACAGGTTCTAAACTCGAATTGGGTTCTTCCATGCCTATCCGGGATAAGGCATCTGCCTTACCATTCTTGCAGCCAGGGCGATAGGTAATTACAAAATCAAATTCCGCAAAGAATAAAGCCCATCGGAGTTGTCGCGAAGATTGAGCTTTGGCCGGCTTTAAATACTGCAAATTTCTGTGGTCCGTAATTACGGTGATGGTGTGTCTTGCACCGAGAAGATAGTGACGCCAAGCCTTGAAAGCTGATTTAATAGCCAGTAGTTCTTTGTCGGTAATTGCGTAATTGAGTTCAGGTGGAGAGAATTTTCTGGACCAAAAGGCTACAGGGTGTAGTTGGTTAGTTTCTGGGTCTCTTTGCGACAGGACAGCTCCCATGGCCGAACTGGATGCATCGGTTTCCACGATGTAAGGGAGATCTGGGCGCGGGTGCTTCAATACAGGTGCAGAGGTGAATTTGGTTTTCAGGTCCTGAAAGGCTTGTTCAGCCTCAAGAGTCCATTCAAAGCGTTTATTTTTCTTTAGGAGAGCTGTGATGGGTTGAACAGTTCAGGAAAATTCCGGGATGAACCTTCGATAGAAATTGGCAAAGCCAAGCATGCTTTGCACTCCCTTCACAGAGCTAGGAGATGGCCATTTGAGAATGGCGTCCACTTTCCGCGAGTCCATTCGGATTCCTTGAGGTGTCAGGATGAATCCGAGAAACTCCACTTCAGTGGTATGAAAAACGCATTTTTCGAGCTTGGCAAATAATTTGTGCTGGCGCAATTTCTCAAGAACTGCCCTAACATGGTTTCTGTGATCAGATTCTGAGGAGGAATACACCAGGATGTCGTCAATATAAACGATGACACAAACATCGATAAGTTCCCGAAGAACATCATTCATGAAGTACTGAAAGGCGGCAGGTGCGTTGCACAAACCGAAGGGCATTACTTGATATTCGAAGAGCCCAAATTTGGTGCGGAATGCAGTCTTCCACTCGTCGCCCTCTTTTATACGTACCAGGTGGTAAGCTCCTCGGAGATCTAGCTTGGTGTACAAACGAGCATCTTTTACTTGGTCGATAAGCTCAGGTATCAGGGGCAAAGGGTAACGATTCTTAATCGTTATCTGATTTAGGGCGCGGTAGTCAATACAGGCCCTAAGGTCTCCTTCCTTTTTAGGTACGAAGAACAAAGCGGAAGAGACTGGTGACTTTGATGGGCGAATGAAACCATTGGCCAGGTATTGATCCAAATACTGGCGCAAATGCAGGTTCTCAGGTTCAGTAAGAGCATAAATCCTACTACAAGGTAGTTGTGCATTGGGTACCAAGTCGATTTGGCAATCGTAAGATCGATGGGGAGGTAAGGTGTTAGCCTGCTCTTTCTGAAAAACGTCTTGGAATTCTTGGTATTCAGATGGTAGCTGTACAGGGGTGGAAGTTACAGAGGCTAGACCCATAGCTGGATTCCTTGGGTAACAGGTTGGTTCACAATCAGGAAAAGTTATCTTCTTTGCTCGCCAGTCTATTCTCGGATTATGTGTTTCTAACCAAGGGATTCCAAGAAGTACTTGAAATTGTGGGGCCTTGATCACATCAAACACGATTGCTTCCCGATGTCCGTCCTGACCCACCAGAGTGATTTCAACTGTGGAATGCGTTACAGGCCCTGAAGCTATTTCGGTTCCATCAACTGTAGTAATTACATCTTGGGTTACTTTCAGGCGGAGAGGAAGCTTAATCCTGGAAGCCAATTCACGGTCTATGTAATTTCCAATAGCTCCACTGTCTATGTATGCTTTTATAGCATGCAACTGCTGAGGCTGTTTTGGTTCACAAGCACCATTGGCATGACAAAATGCGAGGTCAAAGAGTTTGTTTTCAAGCTCGGCAAGCGGACCCCTACGCTTGTCGGGCTAGGTCGTTTCCCGAACCAGGTGTCAATAACTCGTTATCAGTGGCTCCAACCACCTTCTTGGGTGGTTTAACTGGACAACTTTGAAGAAAGTGACCGGAAGTTCCGCAATACAGACAAAGTTGCATTTGTCGCCTTCTCTCTCGTTCCTTCTACGTTAATGGTCCTTTAACACTGCCAATTTGCATAGGTTCGGAAACGTCAGTAGTCTTGGAGTTAACGTGTGTCTTGATAGGTACTCTGGTTTCATACTTGAGCCGATCTGCTTTTCTATTTTGAAGTCTGTGATCAAGTTGAACCACTAAGTCTATGTAGTCTGCGCAGGCCTGGGTGGATCTACTATCTGAGCTATAACATCTTTAAGCTCTCCGCGCAGGCCTCGATGAAACAATGTGATCCTTTTATTTTCAGGCCATCCGGTTTCCACAACTAGTCTATTAAAGGTGGCGATATAGGACAAAAGATCCTGATTACCTTGTCGTAAGGATAGCAGTTCGTTGTCAAGGGCCTGTCCCTGCGAGTGTCGAGTGAACAATCTTTCCATGCTGGCCTGGAAGCCCTGGAAATCCCGGAGAATGGGATCATCCTGATTTACCAATGGAATAGACCAATCGGCAGCACAGCCACTGAGGTAAGATAGTACAAAGGCTACTTTGGTCTGGTCGTTGGGGAAGGCCCCGGGCCTGCATAAAAAGTGTAAACGGCATTGGTTCATAAAAACGGCATATTTCTTGGGATCCCCCGCAAAACGTTCTGGCGGGGCCAAAGGCATGTGTCCAGGTAGATTGATTTGTACCAGGTTATTCGAACCCATTGTTGTAGAAATATATCCAGAAACAGGTAAAGGAGTGTGCTCTGCCTGGCCCTGCAATAACCTTTTGGCCAGATCATCAGTTCTTTCCTTGGATAGGATTAGTTCCCTTCTGAGAGCATTAGTCTCCTGGCGGGCTGAGTGCACTTCTGCCCGTAATTCCCCTAAAAGATGGGCCAGCTGATCTGTCTCGGAAGTCTCCATAGCGCCCAGGTGGGAAATTGTGGTAAGGCTTCGCGTTCTGTAACGCTCACCTGGTTCCCACGGAGGCGCGGCGTCGAAGGCGCAGAACTCTGAAGATGGACAGGAAGGGCCCCTCTATTCTGGCTTCCCTGGCTCGTTGGATACCCTCCTGTGCGTGAAAAGGGAGTATTACCAACTGTGGAACAATGCTCAAGCCTCCCACTCCCTTCCAACCCTCCACGATACCTCCTCCACGATTCCCCGTGAAGCCTCACCTTAGGGTTTGGAAGGATGAGCTCTCCATCCTGCTTCTGATGCAGGGGTGCGTTGAAACCCAGTTACTTCACTGGATTGAGGATTGATGGGAGTTCAGGTAAGCTTGACTGTTCAGGTAAGGCGCTGTAAAAGTTCTGTTCAAAAGTTCAAGCTTAATAATAATGTTTGTTGTCTAATTGCAACAAGCGCTAATGCTTATGTCTTTTTCCCCTTAGGGGCCGGGGTTCAGAGTGCCGGAGATATGGCGCCGACCCGAAGTGAAACAGTTCTGGATGAGCGCTCAGGTAATGTCTTTGCATTCGCTCATTCAATGTCTTTGTCGTTTTTCCCCATAGGGGCCGGGGTCCGGAGATGCCAGGAAGCGGCAGGACCCGAAATGCAGTGGGAATAATCCAACAGGTAAGACTTAAAAGGAAACTGAGCTTTCCTTATTCCTTTTCTCCCTCTCACCTTTGTTCTTGTCTTTTTTCCTCTAGGCGCCGGGGCGTAGCTGAATCCGGAAGATCGCTGCTGAAGATGGAAGCGCCTTGCAAAGGTGAGTAAAATGCAGCGCTGCAGCGATCGAAACGAAATGCCTTTAAAATGATGTCTTCCTTTTCAGGGCTGTTGGAGAAATGACTCCGGGATGCAGATTTAGCAGGTAAGGGCTTTTCTTCTCCTATTCTCTTCCTTTCTCCTCTTGCAGGTGTTCCAGGGTGCTGGCAGGCGTGGCTGAAGTCAGGATGCAGGAGCTGACACGGTGAGCGTCCAGCTGCTAGGTGCAGAACAACGCGAAGCATGTGTGGCTGTTCGGGTGGGGTTTAAATAGCCTTGGAAGAAGTTCCTGGTATGTATCCTTCCACCAATCAGGTATGTATCCTTCCCCGACCACACCCGGGTGGTGAAGTAGTCCTACAGGTTAAGTAGTCCCATTCAGGCCTCAAGAGGGCCTGGATGAAGCAGCAAGGTCTGCATCAGGTAAGTGTGCACCCAAGCACTTAAACACATATCCTCTTCTATGAGCCTGGCGCCTAAGGCGCCAGGACTGGGGTCCGCTATGAGCCTGGCGCCTAAGGCGCCAGGACTGAGTCCAAAGGGCCCCGACTTGGGCAAGCTGAGACTTCCCTGGGGAAAATGATGTCTGCCTCTGGGGTTGCTGGGCCCGGCCTGGCTCCTTAGAGGTAGGCATCATGACACATATATTCCCAAAGGATATTGATTTAATACGAAGATGGATTACAAATTGCAGTTTTCCAGTGCATGAGATTGAAAGTAGAGCCCAGGCTGTCTTGGAAGACTTGAGGGCCAATCGATTCTGAGTCTGCAGCCTGCACTTTACCGATGATATCAATGAACAATCAAAGTACACAAAAAAGCGCTGATCTAGAATTCTTTGTAAATTTCTTCTAAATGCAATTCTGACTCAATTCCGGCACACGCTGCCTCAGCATGAGTAGTGGACAATTAATTTGTCATGTTTGTTGGTATGTAGCATGATGGTCTCTATACATATGTATTCTCTATGATCTCTCGATTTATTTAAAGTGGTGTATTTGGTAACTTCATGAACGGATTTGAGTTTTCAGTGTTTGTTTCCATCAAAGTTATAATACTCCAAGTTTCCATATTTACCAGAATCACCAGCATGTTAAAATGTTTCACTTTAGTATATTTTATCTATTCCTGCTTTTGGGAGCCTCTAATAAATCAGTGAAATGTGACCCTAAGTAAAAACTTCCATAGTGCCCTTTAAAAGTCAAATAATGTTTTCAAAATGTGTTGGTTGACAAGTCCTTCTTTACGTAGAGAACACTGATGGAAGCACAGACGCTCACCAGTAACAAAACCACAGGCACATCTAGTATCCCAATGGTGAGCCCTACAGACTTGCACAAAGTGATATTTTAGAGCATTGGATGTGGCCGCATTTCTAATACTAATTTACCTTTTCCATTGTACTATTTTTTGACAATGTACTGAAAATGAAGGAGCACAATTCTACTTCAATTACTTTTCCAGATTCAACATCAACCTCAATCGCCTATCAAGTAATTATGTTGTAGTAGTCCTTTATATGCAAATTAACAAGACATGCATGTGTTATACTTCGAATTTCAACATATTGAACATGATTATGTATAGTATTGGTTATGTACATAAAGTGACATGTATGGGTGTCTCTCTGTATGAACCATCATCTGCATCTTATTTTTTCAGTTTAATTTCGCTTTTAATCCATATTAAAACAAGTACTATAATATAGGGGAATGCTGGAACTTCAACTATAATCACTTCCCCCTTTGCAACAGGTCCAGAGTATGAGGTATGCCTACTTACAGTTTCCTGGCTAGAATGAAAGTAAATCCTACAAAGCATATACTTTGAGAATGAAATGCATGTAACCATGCACTGTTTCAACATGTTCTGATTTTGGTTGTAACGATACACTTCCTCCCTAATGAATAATAGATTACAATAGATACATTACAAAGCAAACTACTTTGAAGGCAACATTATAATCAGTATTGTTTTGCACGGTGATCTCAGACAAAGTCCATTTTTTATCTCGGAAGGTAATCAGGTGAAATCTGAAATGTATATTATGACCAAATCACGTACACTGTTTTCGAAGGTATGTTCATACAAATGTTCTGTTTGTGTTGCAACAACAAACCTTATAGTATATGATTCATAATAATTTTAAACTACTTTGTGTGGAAGTCCTGTGTGCGATGAAACATTTTAAATTTCAGTACGATTGACATTTCATTTTTTTAATGATTATTCTCTCCAAGGAATGTACTCAAGATGTGAAATTAGAAGAGGCACATGGACCAACGGTATACGTAACCTAATATGAAATCCAATTGGGAATACATTTTTATAATGTTGTAATGTTTTGAAGTCCATCAAGTTGGTTCTGTTTGTATATATGTATATATGTTTGTTTGAGTGGAAATGAAATTTGGTTGATTTAAACCATATAAAATTGCACTTTGTTCACCTTGATGTTGCGGTCGACAAAGAGAAGGCCACGGTTTTGAAGCGAATTAAGAAAACAAGGGTAAAGAAAAAACCAGTTTGTTTTGGAGAAGTTTTTAAGCAGATGTTTTAGTCATATTATGTTTTTAGTTGAACAATAAAATCTTTTTCTTTGTATGTGTGCTATACATTGAGCACGTTTTTCTATAAATCGGTTAGAGGTGCAGAAGGAAGAGGAATATAAAGTCTCAGGCAACAACTGAAACCCAAAATATCGCTTGCCAAATGGATTTCACAATGGAGCAGCTACTATTTGAGGCACAAGATGGTTCAGTCAATATTTAGACTCATGATGCATATATCCAGTGGCCGGAAAATGAATGGAATCTCACCTGCAAACTGTACAAAGTTACCATGGGCCATTGCTACTTGTGCAATCTCGACCAGATGAAACTGAAGACAATGAAGATGCATAGCAATTGCTCGCAGACCCTTTGACACAATCTACACCCTCTAGAAATGTTCTGCTAAACAAGCATTAAATGTTGCCCGTTTCACCAAACCATGCAGACATATCACAGCCTGAACTAACAGAGGCTGAAACTTCAACACAATTGACTGAGGAATTTGCTCAAGATCTAGACTTCAGTTTGCCTAGTTTGGGTGAATTGTCCACCACCTTCGAGTTGCAAAACACAGTACTACAGGACGATTGGCTAGTAAAGGAGCAGAAATACATTGTATTCAACAGCTGCCTGCTAGAGATTGTACAAATGCTGAAATGTGATCATACATTAAGAGGGAAGATATGAGAGAGCCATGGGTGAATGTGTCTCATTTATTACAAGGCACCAACCTGAAAATCCAGGCCAGCTGTGTCCACCTCCACAATACATTTTCGTGGCCTGCTCAACCGATGCTCGGAAAAGTGCCTGCTGGAAATGTACTTCGTTCAGCAGCTTTACGGTTCAGCAGATTGACTTTCACTAAGTTGTCCAGTTTCTGTCCATTTGTGGGACTTGAGTTCCTTGCTTAACCGCAGTGCTACAAATATCAGAGGGAATTCTTATTCCCCGCTATTAATCATGCCTGGAAACTCAAACAGATGTCAATGGACAGTACATTCTCTGGCAAACATTTCAGGCTAGCTGGCAACAGTGTGACAGTCCAGGATTTTCCACTACTGCACAGACCACTTTCAAGACATGCAAAGTAAAAAAAAAGGTGAGTTTGGTCATCGTGCAGGTGTCTGAATGTACATCATCTGTGGCCATGAAGAAACATGGTTTCATTAAATCCATCCAACATCTGGAATCCAGGGGAATGCAAAGAGACCTGGTAGCTGCTGACAGGCATGTTTCAATAGCCAAGGCAATGTGAGAGCAGTTTCCACACATTCGGCATCAATTTGATGAATGGCACATTGCCAAATCAATCAATAAAAGAATTACAGCTGCTGGAAAAAATGGATTCAGAAAAACTTTTTAAAGTGGTCTCAGTCTATAAGCAACCATTTTTGGGGAAGCTCCAAAACCTGTGATGTATCTTTAAAAATTCTACTTGAAAAATGGCATTCATTGATGCACCAATGTTCCAGCGTACACTCATGGACAGAAAACCAACATTTCCATGAATTGGCACTTGAACTTTTATCGACACAGACAGGAACGCAAGAAGAAGTGGTTGGTGTGATGTTCACCTCCACACAAAGCACTTGAGAAGATTGTGTATGATAAAACACTTTCAAGAGACCTAAAGAGACTCACCGAATTCTGTGTTCCATATTAGGTGCCTAAAGTACAGGCCCAAAAGGTTCCATTTCGGCATAGACAGTATGGAGGCCCGAACAAGACTAGCTGTACTTATACCAGGAAATGGATTTTGAGTTTGTGAAAGATCTGATATTAACTGTGTTGGGCATGCATACACATGGAATGGATCCGGATTTTGTTCCCAGGACACATACAATGCCACAAAACATTGCAAACAAGTCTTGTCCTCCAAAATCAGAACTTGTTGAAATTTTGACTTCCAGATTTGAATGATTTGTAGCTGTCTTCAAAATCTGTCACAATAACTTTTTTGATATGTTCCCTAATGTTTGGACATTGTACAGAAACAATCTAATGATATTACACTTGCAATTTCAATGCTAGATAATGTATTACAAAGTATTTATTAACACTGACATAATCGGGTTTATGATGCATTAGTGTATATCTTTTACCTTTCCTTCATTTATATTGCTTATCCTTGAAGACACATGGCTGGGGTTTCTATTGATACTATTCTTCAGAAGAGAATTGCCCTAGCACTTTGGTGCTCGACTGCCCATTTGGGTGGGAGAAAGACTGATATGCAAATGGATATTTCCGATCTGTGAAAGGTACACTGAGGCTTGGTGTCTGTCAAACCCTCTGCTAGACCCAAACCCCATGCACACGTGCAATCAATGGCACTTGTGCTGATGGCCTCTGTTAGGTAACATTTTCATAGTAGTGATACATCTTCCTGATGTGTGTCAACCCCAAAAAGTTTAGCTTTTCTGGTTGGATTATTTGTTCTTATACCTCTGTGAGTGGGAACCTTTTTACACACGGACAGAATATTAAACTCTTTTTTATGGGTGCAATTCTCTGGGCTCTCCATAGTGTATTTTAAAATGTATCCTATTTAACACATTTTTAGCAATAAGTGCCTATTGTTGCTTGGTTGCCCTTGGGGCTCCACTTTTTACTTGCTCTGGATAACCTTGATAGAAGTACAGTTCCCAAGGGTAGAAAGGATCTTTGGATCCCTTTTACATTGTATTAAGTGAGACCAGTAATACCCCATGTTATGTGCTGTGCTAGGGAGATATTGAGTATCCCCTTTATCATTTAAATAAATGTAACATTTATGTTACAAGGACAAACTTACCATTAATGGCTGGTGGCAGTAATGTGTTGAACACTTTCACTGATGTGAAAGGCTTACCTAGACTTCCTTAGAGGATTTAAACTGTCTTCACATTATAGGAAATTATGTTCTAACCTTTCTGTAAAGTATATAAAAGGTGAGTTTACTTACCTTAGAAAGGTTCTGCCTTTCTGGAAAGTAGATATAAAGTTATTTTACTGACCTGTTGTCATGATGCCTACCCCCGGAGCACCAGGCCAGGCCCAGCACCCCCGGGAGCAGGCATCACGCCCCCGGGTAAAAGCCCAGCAGCCCTTTATTGGGGCTCTTTGGACTCTGTCCTGGCGCCGTTGGCGCCAGGCTCATGTTGGACATCAGTCCTGGCGCCATAGGCGCCAGGCTCATAAGGGGAAGTGTTTGGTGCACTTACCTGAAGCAGACCATGCTGCACACTCACCTGATGCAGACCATGCTGCATGAAGAACCAAGCCAAATGAGGCTTAGGAGGGACTATTTTTCTGAAGGAACTATTTTGTTACTTGGGTGGGGCTGTGGAAGAATACTCACCTGGAACTTCTTCCAAAGCTATTTAAGCCACGCCCGGACAGCCACACGTGCTTCGCGTTGTTCTGCATCCCAGCAGCTGAACGCTCACAGTGTCTGCTCCAGCACCTGGACTCCAGCCACGCCCGCCTCGAACCTGGAACACCTGTAAGGGAATAAGAGAAGAGAAAGGTGAAAACCAAGAACTTATTCAACCTTCTTACCTGCATCCGGAATCTTCACGCCAGCATTCCTGAAGGAAGACTTCTATTTAAAAGCACTGCGTTGCTCGCTGCAGCGCCGCGCTTCACTCACCTGTTCCCGAGACGCCGCCCGGCTCCATCGCGGCTCTCAGCACCGGTCGCCACATCTCTGCACCTAGGGGAGAGAAGAAGAGACAAAAGGTGAGCAAGGGAACACAAGAGGAAAGCCGAATTTTCAGCCATATTACTTACCGGCTTTTCTTGGTGAACCATTCCACATCTCGGGTCGGCGCCACATCTTTGGCAGGTACCGCACCCCGGCCCCTTTGGGGAAAGGACAAAAGACATTACTGGGAAATTATAAAGACATTTAGAGGGGTCGCCCTCATCACTAACTCACCTGATTTACCACCGGCAATTTAACCCCTCAACGCATCGCCTTTGTTCTGCACCTGAAATAAAGGACAGAAAAAACAACATAAAAGGAGGCTCACTCTTGAACTTTTGCATGTTCATACTTACGGCGTATCGCTCAGAAAAGTCAAGTGGATGTGCCAGCGCCATTCTGAAAAGCAGTGAAGTAACTGGACGAACGCGCGCCCCTGCACCAGAAGCAGGATGGAGAGTTCATCCTTCCAAACCATAAGGTGAGCTTAAACCGGGGGTTTTGGAGGAAGTCAGAGAAGAATGGAGGGGGAAAGGGGGGGAGCAAGCACACTATTCAGCAGACAGTTAATCCCCTTTCTCATCTGCAGAAGGATATTTCTACGGGCCAGACAAGCAAGATTTGGGGGTCCTGTTCAATCGGTGGCCCGAATTCTGCACATCACACTTGAAGAGGCCACAGCAACCCAGACCAGACCAGCGCCTCCGTGGGAGCCAGGTGAGCGTTACAGAACGCAAAGCCTTCCTACTAATTCCCACCCAGGCGCTATGGAAACTTCCGAGAATGATCAGTTGGCCCAACTACTGGGGGAATTACGGGCCGAAGTACACGCTGCTCGTCAAGAGACTAATGCTCTCAGGAGGGGAGTGATTGTAACAAAGGAAAGAGCTGATGACCTGGCTAGACAGCTTTTGCAAGGTCAAGCTGGACAAACTCCTTTTCCCGGTTCCGGAGGGAACCCCGCTCCTGTGTTTTCCAGTAACCCCGTGCAGATTAATCTACCTGGAAACATGCTGCTGGCCCCACCCGAACGCTTCGCTGGGGACCCCAAACGATTCGCCGTATTCATGAATCAGTGTCGTTTGCATTTCCTGTGCAGACCTGGGGCCTTCCCTAATGACCAGACCAAGGTAGCCTTTGTATTGTCATATCTCAGCGGCAGTGCTGCCGATTGGTCAGTTCCACTGGTCACTCAAGATGACCCGATTCTTCGTGATTTTCAAGGATTTCAAGCAAGCATGGAAAGGTTATTTGCTCGTCACTCCCAGGGGCAGGCTCTAGATGACAAACTTCTATCTCTGCGACAGGGCAATCAAGACCTCCTTTCCTACATTGCAACCTTTAATAGACTAATTGTGGAAACTGGGTGGCCAGAGGATAAAAGAAACACGTTATTTTATCGAGGTCTACGCGGAGAACTTAAAGATTTCCTGGCCCAAGTCGTAAATCCGCCCCAAGAGTGCTCAGAATATATAGACTTAGTGGTCCATCTGGATCACAGACTGCAAAACAGAAAAGCAGATCGGTCCAAGTTTGAGACCCGGGTGTTAGTCAAGACCCACACTAACCTCAAGGGGGCTGAAGCCTCTGAGCCAATACAAATCGGAGGAGTTAAAGGACCTTTAACGCAAAAGGAACGTGAAAGAAGACGGCAGATGCACTTATGTCTTTATTGTGGATCCTGTGGACACTTTCTACGAGATTGCCCGGCAAGGCCGCCCAGAAAGGTGGTAGGAGCCGCTGATAAAATCCATGAAACCTCTGTATCGGGAAACGACCCCGCCCGACAAGCGTAGGGGTCCGCTTGCCGAGCTTGAAAACAAACTCTCAGACCTCGCATTTCACTGTGCCAATGGTCCGCGTAGATCCGGAACAGCCTAAGCGGTTGCATGCAATAAAGGCATACATCGATAGTGGGGCTATAGGAAACTATGTGGATCGTAAATTGGTCTCCAGGATTAACCTTCCCCTGCGTCCAAAAACCAGCAAAGATGTCATCACCACAGTTGATGGAACCGAAATTGCCTCGGGACCGGTAACACATTCCACAGCTGAGCTGACACTTGTAGGTCCGGACGGCCATCGGGAGGCAGTTGTGTTTGATGTAATCAAGGCTCCACAGTTTCAGGTTATTCTCGGAATCCCTTGGTTAGAGACACATAATCCTCGAATTGATTGGCGAGCAAAGAGAATAACCTTTCCGGAGTGTGCACGAACCTGCTACCCAGAAATTCTGAAGATCAGTCTAGCATCAGTAACCTCTGTCTCCATGCAACTACCTCCGGAATACCAAGACTTTCAGGACGTCTTCCAAAAGGAACAGGCCAACATGTTACCTCCTCACAGATCGTACGATTGCCGAATCGATCTGGTGCCCGGTGCACAACCCCCTTGTAGCAGGATTTATGCCCTTACTGAGCCGCAGAATCTGCATTTGAGACAATATTTAGATCAATACCTAGCCAATGGTTTCATTCGCCCGTCAAAGTCTCCGGCATCCTCGGCTTTGTTCTTCGTGCCAAAAAAAGAAGGCGACCTTAGAACTTGTATCGATTACCGCGCATTGAACCAGATAGCTGTTAAAAATCGTTACCCTCTGCCTTTGATCCCTGAACTCCTTGACCAGGTGAAGGACGCTTGCATATACACCAAGTTAGATCTCCGGGGGGCTTATCATCTGGTACGAGTAAAAGAAGGCGACAAATGGAAAACGGCCTTCCGTACAAAATATGGACTATTCGAATACCAGGTGATGCCTTTCGGGTTGTGCAACGCGCCTGCTGCCTTCCAATTCTTCATGAACGATGTCCTTCGGGAACTCATCGATGTCTGTGTTGTTGTGTATATCGATGACATTCTGGTGTACTCCTCTTCGGAATCTGATCACAGAAAACATGTCAGGGCCGTCCTTGAGAAATTGCACAAACTGTTTGCAAAGCTGGAAAAATGCGTTTTCCATAGCACTGAAGTTGAGTTTCTTGGATTCATCCTGACACCTAAAGGGGTCCGAATGGACTCACGGAAAGTGGATGCCATCTTCAAATGGCCATCACCTAGTTCGGTGAAAGGTGTCCAAAGCATGCTTGGTTTTGGCAATTTTTATCGCAGGTTTATCCCGGAATTTTCACGGGTGGTGCAACCCATCACTACACTCTTGCGGAAGAATAAACGTTTTGAATGGACCGAGGAAGCTGAACAGGCCTTTCTGGAATTAAAAGCTAAATTTACGTCTGCACCTATTTTGAAACACCCGCGTCCTGATCTCCCATATATAGTCGAAACTGATGCATCCAGCTTAGCCATGGGAGCTGTCCTGTCTCAGAGAGACCCCGAAACCAACCAACTGCACCCCGTAGCATTTTGGTCCAGAAAGTTCTCGGCGCCGGAGATAAATTATGCAATCACCGATAAGGAATTATTAGCCATTAAGTCTGCCTTTAAGGCTTGGCGGCATAATCTTCTTGGCGCCAGGCATACCATCACCGTGATCACTGATCACCGAAATTTACAATATTTAAAAACTGCCAAGGCTCAGTCTTCACGACAGCTCCGATGGGCTTTATTCTTTGCTGAGTTCGATTTTGTAATCACCTACCGTCCCGGCTTTAAGAATGGCAAAGCGGACGCGCTATCTCAAATTGGAATGGGAGAAATGGACACAAACTCAGAACCTGTGCCGATAATTCCCGAACAAAGAATCTTGGGGATAACCACTTTACAAACCCTTGAAGACATTCAAGCACGGGTAAAACTATTCCTGGACTCTTCAGCCTTGCAGGATTGGATCAAAAGGGGATCTGCCTTTTCAATCAACGATGGCTTACCTTACTTCCAAGGATGTTTATTTTTGCCAGAAAAGGAATTGCAAGAACTGGTTATTTCCCGTCATCACGATACTCTGATGGAAGGACATCCTGGCATTGCCAAAACAGAGGAAAAAATTAAACGACAATTCTGGTGGCCGTCCTGGCGAAAGGATATTAAATCTTTCGTGATGTCCTGTGGAGTTTGCGCCCAAAACAAAGGTCAAAAAACAAAACCTGAAGGTCTTCTTCAACCCTTAGACATTCCACCAGCACCTTGGCACACCTTGTCACTAGATTTTATCACGAACCTGCCCTCTTGTAATGGATACAATACTATTCTGGTTGTGGTGGATTTATTTTCCAAGATGGCCCATTTTATTCCGTTGAAAGGATTACCTTCAGCTTTTGTTCTTGCCAAGGAATTCCTCAAAAATATCATCCGTCTGCATGGATTCCCGTCCATACTAATCTCCGATCGGGGAAGCCAGTTTATTTCTCATTTTTGGAAAAAGTGTTGTCAACTGGCACAAATCGATGTAAGACTCTCAACCAGCCACCACCCACAGACCGATGGTCAGACGGAGAGAACGAACCAGACCCTTGAACAATATCTACGATGTATGTTGCACCAATCGGAGGGTAATTGGAAGGATATTTTATGGGTGGCTGAATATGCATACAATAACTCAATACACTCTGGAACTGGTCAGAGCCCCTTTTATACCCTATATGGACATTACCCTTGTACTTCAGACTTGGACTCACCTTTGAGCCTCGAAATGCCCGCAGTGGACTATTTGCATTCTACGATTACTCAAGCCTACTGCACACTTACAACATGCGAAAGGGAAATACAAAAAGAATGCGGATCTGCATCGAAAGGAGGCGCCTCCATACCAAATAGGGGATCAAGTATGGTTGGCTACCAAACACTTATCGCTCAAGGGACCTCGAACTTTTAATCCAAGGTATTTAGGCCCTTACTCGATCAAAGCTATAATTAACCCAGTGGCAGTCAAGCTAGATCTACCAGCTAACATGCGGATTCACCCCGTTTTTCATGTGTCACTTTTGAAACTAGTGCAACCAGGAACCAGATTAATAAAGCCACCAGAACCAATCCAAATAGATGGGGAACCTGAATTCGAGGTGAAGAACATTTTTGACTCTAAGATCTCAAAATCAAAACTTTTCTATCTAATTGATTGGAAGGGGTACGGGCCTCAGGAAAGATCTTGGGAACCCAGCGACCACGTACATGCACCTCAGCTAGTAAAAAGGTACCATCGGAATTTCCCGAACAAACCGAAACCTCCTGGGAAAATGACCTTGGGAGGGGCGTTGGGGGGGAGTGCTGTCATGATGCCTACCCCCGGAGCACCAGGCCAGGCCCAGCACCCCCGGGAGCAGGCATCACGCCCCCGGGTAAAAGCCCAGCGGCCCTTTATAGGGGCTCTTTGGACTCTGTCCTGGCGCCGTTGGCGCCAGGCTCATGTTGGACATCAGTGCTGGTGCCATAGGCGCCAGGCTCATAAGGGGAAGTGTTTGGTGCACTTACCTGAAGCAGACCATGCTGCACACTCACCTGATGCAGACCATGCTGCATGAAGAACCAAGCCAAATGAGGCTTAGGAGGGACTATTTTTCTGAAGGAACTATTTTGTTACTTGGGTGGGGCTGTGGAAGAATACTCACCTGGAACTTCTTCCAAAGCTATTTAAGCCACGCCCGGACAGCCACACGTGCTTTGCGTTGTTCTGCATCCCAGCAGCTGAACGCTCACCGTGTCTGCTCCTGCACCTGGACTCCAGCCACGCCCGCCTCGAACCTGGAACACCTGTAAGGGAATAAGAGAAGAGAAAGTGAAAACCAAGAACTTATTCAACCTTCTTACCTGCATCCAGAATCTTCACGCCAGCATTCCTGAAGGAAGACTTCTATTTAAAAGCACTGCGTTGCTTGTTGCAGCGCCGCGCTTCACTCACCTGTTCCCGAGACGCCGCCCGGCTCCATCGCGGCTCTCAGCACCGGTCACCACATCCCTGCACCTAGGGGAGAGAAGAAGAGACAAAAGGTGAGCAAGGGAACACAAGAGGAAAGCCGAATTTTCAGCCATATTTCTTACGGGCTTTTCTTGGTGAACCATTCCACATCTCGGGTCGGCGCCGCATCTTTGGCAGGTACCGCACCCCGGCCCCTTTGGGGAATGGACAAAAGACATTACTGGGAAATTATAAAGACATTTAGAGGGGTCGCCCTCATCACTAACTCACCTGATTTACCACCGGCAATTTAACCCCTCAACGCATCGCCTTTGTTCTGCACCTGAAATAAAGGACAGAAAAAACAACATAAAAGGAGGTTCACTCTTGAACTTTTGCATCTTCATACTTACGGCGTATCGCTCAGAAAAGTCAAGTGGATGTGCCAGCGCCATTCTGAAAAGCAGTGAAGTAACTGGACGAACGCGCGCCCCTGCACCAGAAGCAGGATGGAGAGTTCATCATTCCAAACCATAAGGTGAGCTTAAACCGGGGGTTTTGGAGGAAGTCAGAGAAGAACGAAGGGGGAAAGGGGGGGAGCAAGCTCACTATTCAGCAGACAGTTAATCCCCTTTCTCATCTGCAGAAGGATATTCCTACGGGCCAGACAAGCAAGATTTGGGGGTCCTGTTCAATCGGTGGTCCGAATTCTGCGCATCACGCTTGAAGAGGCCACAGCAACCCAGATCAGACCAGCGCCTCCGTGGGAGCCAGGTGAGCGTTACACCTGTCAATTAGTAGTGTCTCTTCCATACAAGTAATGCTGTTGGTTTCACTTTATTATTCCTGTTAGGATAATTGTATAAGTGTCCCCCAACTGGGGTTTGCTTCCCTTGACTTGCTGTTAGCCTGTCCGGAATAAGTCTGCCTTAGGTTTTACCTACCTAGAATAACTTTGGGTCATTCATAAAGTGTAACTCTGGGTTTTGCAGTCTAGTCCTAGTCTGTTTTAGACGGACACACAAGAATCTTAGGTTACACCTGCCTTTAAGCCACGTATAGCTCCTGTTTAAAGTATATTTGTTTTACTTACCTTGAGTGTAACTATGTTATCCTAAAATAAGTTAGTTATTGCTTCCCTTAGTCTGTGAACTCAAAAGCAACTGTAATTGAATATTACACCCCAAGGTCCAACTCCCCTAGAATAACTGTATCCTGAATCAGAGTTATAAGTTTAGACTGTGCCTAGTGTCTGTGTTTCACTAGATCAGAAAAGTATATTGTTCAGTTGAAATGACTATGTGATTTCTTGCTGAGCGTCACGGTACAACTGATAGTGTCTACTACCCTGGTATTACTGAAAGTAATCTAAAAGTAACTATTACTTTTGACTTCCCAAAAACTCCTGTTAGGTGTTCCAAATAAGCTTATATGCTTTGGTCTGTGTACCTTCAAGCATAGTGTTGTGTTTTTATAAATGTGGTCAGAGTACTTATTTCCCCCAAGATTTATCCAGGCATGCTCGTATTTAAATAAACCATTTATTTTTACAATACATAGGGCCTCATTACGACTCAGGCGCTAAGTGGTTAACGGCGCCGTAAAAGGCTGCGGCGCTGTTAACCACTTAGCGCCTTACTACGGGGTCCCTTTACGGGACCCGGCCTGAACGGCTGGTCTGGACCAGCCGTTAAAGTAGGGACCTGCAATGGGACCTCGCAGGCAATTACAGTACCGCAATTTGCGGTACCGTAATTGCCGCCTTCCCCATTCCCATTGAGCCCTATGGGGCAAAAATGGGAATGGGGAAGGGCCATGGTGAAATGGGGAAAAACCGCCCCGCCAACCTTGGAATGGGGCGGTATTACAACACCGGCACCAACCATGGTGCTAATAGCGCCATGGTTTAGCGCCGGTGTTGTAATGAGGGCCATACTGTTTCAGTGTTTCTTTGGACCGTTTGCATTAACATTTCATTTGTATTGATTCTACTGCCCTCTCTCCCTCCAGAGATAAGCCTGGCTGCTTTGTCTACGCTACCCTGAACTCAGGTGTTACAGCCTTATATTAGCGTCAGTAATGACATCACATATTGGGTCTGAACCCGCACAGTTGATTGGTAAAACAGTATAAATTATCCTGCTCCATAGGGTATGCCAGGCTACATTTGGTTTGTTTCTCAGTCGTCTGTCGATTCCCACGTGGATCAGCTCGGCTCATCTCTCCATGGAGTGAAGGTCAGGTCTCTCATTAGTTACATTGTGAAAACATATGATAATATACTGAGCCTACTACTACATCACTTTGGCATGCAATGGGCCTCATTACAAGCATGCTGGTCCGGTAAGCTACCGGCATTGTTGTCACTGGACCAGCATACTCCAATTTGTGTGAGCGGGTGACTTAAAGCCCACCAGGTCTGACCTGGCAGCGGAACGGCACCAGCTCGCAGACCTTGACGGATGCACCGGCACTGTTAAAAACAGTGCCGGTGCATCCATCCTCCCCATTCCCATTGAGTCCTGTGGGATTCAACGGGAATGGGGAGTCATTTTTACCGGCCCCTGGCTATGGGGAATTTCCAGGACCGCCTGGTCTGTAATTCCCCAGTGATTCCCCATTGCCAGGCAGCAGTAAAAAATATTCTGGTGGCAGCTGTGCCGTTTTTACCGGCACAGCTACTGCCAGGGTCCTAATGAAGCCCAATGTGTCGAATAACCACAAAAAATTATAACATTTACTATATTAAAAGTGGACATATGAAAATGTAGTTTCCATTTCTGTGATCTGTTGTTCGAAGTGGTTACTCAGCGTGACAATGAGAGAATGGAACTTCCTGAAATTATGTTAGCTCAACTATACATAATATTTGTGCGATTAAAAACGGCTTGTGTGCTGTATGCATAATGACGAATTTAGCGACGTGCAAATGACCAAAAGAATTGACATAGTACGTTATGGTATGTTGAATGATATTTATACCACGCACTATAAAAAACCGAGTGCGTAACTCACGGTTTGTTTATCTGTCTAGTAATGATTGTTATTTGTGTATAGTTTAAAGAGGAGTGAAAAGAGGTTTGATTTTTGTGGACGTATTACTTACTGGCCTTCTTATGGGTTGTTAGCTGGAGCATTTTGTGATGATTATTCCTCTAAGACCCGCAACCACTGTTAGGCGGAAACCTGTGCAGTTCCCTCTGGGACCACTGCAAAAGATTTAGTTCTACAGGTGTTTGGCAGTAAACCCACTTGGTAGCAGTCTGTACCACACAGATTCACTTGGTAGCTGTGGCTGAGCAGTCAGACTTCCCTCAAGAAGAGTTAGGCAGTATGTGGAGTATACAGAATAGGGCAATTTACACAGTAGAACAAGCAAACACGGAACAAGGCTTCGGTGTAAAGATATATAGTTATTTATTTATAAAAACACATCTATGAAAACACACTGGCACTAATACGGTAAACACTTCAAGTACAATTACTATAAGAAAAATCAATCCCCCTAACAATAGTTCGACAAGTCTAGGTTCAACGGCACCACTTATTTGCAGAGGTGAATGCTTTAACCTAGATGGCACTCTAGTATTCGTTAGGACGGGAGAGAAAAGGAAGGGTATGAAATCAACTCGGCACCAACACTTTTACGAACAAATGCAAGGCAAGTAAGGCAGGGTCTACTGTAGATCGCAAAGTTCAGAGGCCAGGCCCACTCGGAGAGAGGCAAGGCGATGTGTCCAAAAAAGTATCACAGTGGAAATGCACTTCGAGTCTTTGTCGCAAATTGTTATAGAAAGATTGGACCAGTTCAGAACAGAGAGGTGAGAAAGTTTGGAGGCGTCCCAATGGAGAGGCGAGGATTCAGACACCTCACACTAACCGACACAAGGGAAGCCAGGCGGACACGGTACCTTGTTTGTGGAGAGCCAGCTCCGGCGGGGCAGTTGTTCCTGGTGGTGGATGCACGTCGTTGTCTTTGCCAAGAGAAGAGATGATCTCGTCGTCGAAGGAAAGTTGAAGATCGTTGCACCACCAGGGAAGAGACCAGCCGCGGAGTGCTCCGTCACAAGGAACCACCTTTTGGTCGCGGTACAGGGGTAGTGGCTATCCGGTTGCCGGGGTGCTCTGCACGGGCAATTCGACCACTACGTCCTGGAACGAAGAAAAAGCAAAGGGGACTGGTTGTTCCCACCAGTCAGGGGAAGAGACTCTCCGGCGGGGATATCTCCTCTGTCGTCCGGAAGTGGTGAGTCGGTTCAGCAGGGCTCCACCGGAGGTGTCGTCGTTGCAGGTCGGCTGAGCTTTACCCTCGTCGGATTCTTAGGTCCTGCGCGACTTCTGAGGATCCAGTCCCAAAAGCCCTGCTTTTATGCAGAAAACCCCCATTCATTCAGCCTAGCTGTCACTCAAAACACGCTAAGTGGTGAGCGGGGTGGCTCACCACTTGGGCCAATCACACCAGAGTGCGACTTGAGTTGGCAAGGCAACTCAGTCCAGGGTGCCTAAACCCCCTCCCACACCCCCTGTGGTACCCAGACAGAATGGCACCACTTTGGAGGGCCAAAAGTGGAACAAAGGGCTCAACCTTTGGTTTAGGAGTCACAGAGACGAACACAGACGCCATTTTAAAAACCAAGTTCTGGCAGAAAATACCACCGATAGATTTATTGAAGATAAATAAACCAGTGGTATGTTAGAGATTAACGAGAAAAAGTATTAACCTCCAACAATGGGAAGAATCCCATAGAGTTATATTCGGGGTCGAATATAACAAGTAGTTTCCACTGCCACCAGCTAAAACTCAACAAGGGGGGACGGGACAGTGCCCCCTCGAATAACAGACCGAGGAGTAATCAAATTACCCCTACTAGTACGTCCACAATAGGATGGTGTGCACTAGTTCTGTTAGTAAATTTAGGTCTAGTAAAGCCAATGGTGACTTTACATGCCCGGGGAGACAGTAGTCAGTCCCCGGGTATGGAGTCTATGGTGGGGGTCCGCTAGGACGCCCCAGTGCTACGGCACGGAGGGTGCGGTGTAACACACATAGATAAACATATGAGACCCTATGGAGTAAAAGACCCCATAGCCCATAGAACATATTGACATTCAAAGGAATTACACACATTCATGTCCAAGAGTGGGAGAAAAAGAGTCTCACTCTTGGCAGGATGGAAAAAAACAAACTCCAGAAATCCAGCAAAGCTGCTGGGGGACTCACTAGGTTAGGAAATTCAGCCTAAACAGAGAATTCTCCCTAACACTCGCCGCCCCCAGACTAAGGGACAGGAGGATTTAATCCACTCCTGGATGATTCTCATACCTCAGTGGAGAAGCTATGGTCCCATAGTTCTCGATGAAATTCCTGTAATACCCAGTGAGGCCTAGGAAGGCTCTCACCTGGGTCTGAGTAGTAGGTGTTGTCCAATTTTGCACAGCTTCAATCTTACTGAGAAAAGGCCTTATTTCTCCACCTCCTACCTCATGTCCAAGATAGACTAACTTACTCTGTCCAATTTGGCATTTACTCGCCTTTATGGTCAGATTGGCTCGTCCAAGAGCCTGCAAAACATCTCTCAGGTGGGTTACATGCTCTTCCCAGGAATTGCTGAACACTGCTATGTCATCCAAGTATGCCATGCAGAAGTCCTCCATCCCATTCAGAACCTGGTTTACCATCCGTTGAAATTTAGCAGGTGCATTCTTCAATCCGAAAGGCATTACCTTAAACTGGTATAAGCCAACGGGGGTAGAAAATGCAGTTTTCTCCTTGGCATGGTCTGTCAAGGCTATTTGCCAATAGCCTGACGTCAAGTCAAATGTGCTGAGGAACTTGGCTGCGCCAAGTTTGTCCACCAACTCATCTGTTCTTGGTAAAGGATGGGCATCAGTCTTGGTGACTGCATTAAGAGCTCTATAATCCACGCAGAATCTAAGTTCTTTAGATCCGCCCTTTGGTACTAACACAACTGGGCTAGACCATGGACTAGTAGAGGGCTCTATTACCCCGAGATCGAGCATCTTGCTGACCTCACCTTTGATGTGGGTTCATACGTTTTCTGACATTCGGTATCCTCTGCTTTTGACTGGCAGACAGTCACCAGTGAGTATGTCATGCTGGCCCCAAGGGGTCAAGCCTGGGGAAAGTGAGAACAGGGAGGCAAACTGATTCAACATAGATTTGCACTCTTCTCGTTGCTCGGGTGTCAGATTTGAAGATAGATTTACTCCTTCAATTTTTTCGTCTAAAGGTAAGCCTCTGAGGAGATCCGGAAGAGCTTCACTCTCTTCTTCTTCCTCGGATGATGCTAGAAGTAACGCTCCCACATCAGGTCTTCAGACATACGCTTTGAGTCGGTTGGTGTGGAAGACTGTCGGAGCCTCCTTGGGATTGCCCACGTCCACCAGATAGTTGACCTCTCCGAGTTTACCCACAACTCTGAAGGGTCCCATCCATTTGTCTTGCAAGCTCCCCTGCCTTGTTGGGATCGTAACGAGAACAAGCTGGTCTTGAGCGAACTCAACCATGTTAGCCTTTTGATCGTGCCAGTGCTTGACCAATGCTTGTCCAGCTTTCAAGTTATCGCTTGCTTCTGTCATCATGTGCGACATTCTCCTCCGGAGACCTATCACGTAGTCAGTCACTCTGACTTGCTTGGGGGAAGGAGCACTCTCCAACCCCTCCTTAATCAGGGCCAATGGACCTCTGATGGGATGACCATAGAGAAGCTCGAAGGGAGAATAACCTACTCCTTCCTGAGGGACTTCTCTATAAGCAAAGAGAAGGCATGGCAGTAGAAGGTCCCACTTACGCTTAAGGGGTTCCTCTAAAGCACCTATCATGCTCTTCATGGTTCGGTTGAACGGTTCTACCAACCCATTTGTTTGTGGGTGGTAAACTGTTGAGAACTTGTAAGTAACTCCACAGGTTTTCCACATGGCTTTCATGTAGAGGGACATAAAGTTTGACCCCCTGTCAGAGATTACTTCCTTAGGAAACCCAACCCTAGTAAAAATACCAAGGAGGGCCTTAGCCACAGCCGGAGCTGTACCAGTCCTCATAGGAATTGCCTCAGGATACCTAGTAGCATGGTCTACTACAACAAATATAAACCTGTTGCCTGAGGAGGTTGGAGGATCAAGGGGACCAACAATGTCAATCCCTACTCTCTCAAATGGGACTCCCACGATGGGGAGAGGCACTAAAGGTGCCACATTCTTGGAGCCAACCTTACCAGAGGTCTGGCAGGTGTAGCAGCTCCTGCAGTGTTTTTCTACTTCGGCCCACATCTTCGACCATTTAAAAGTAGAGTGAGAGCCTTTCCTTAGGCTTCTTGAAACTCAAGTGACCAGCCAAAGGAATCTCGTGGGCTAACTGCAAGTACTGTGGTCTGTTCTCTTGGGGTACTACAAATCGTTTGTAGTCTCCAGGTGCAGACTCGGTCGGTTCACTGTAGAAGATGCCATCTTCCCAGTGCAACCTGTATTTCCCAGGCTCTTGCCCTTCAGCCTGAGCTTCTGCCTGCTGGCGAAGACCTTCCAGAGTTGGACATTCTCTCTGTCCCTTACTGAAGTCTGGCCTGCTGGGTCCACCTTCTGCCAGTAAAGACTGCAGCTCATGATGGTCAACAGGATCCAGATCTCCAATGAGTTCCTGGCCTTCCATTAGCTCTTCGTCAGAGTCTAATTCTACCACACAGGGTTGTACCTCCCTCTCAGCCTCAGCTGGAGGTGGAGTTACGGTTGTAACTTTGGACAACCGCGGGGAAGTCCTTGTTGGCTGCACTGGAATGCTGGCGGCTGGTTTCGGGGTAGAAGTCTTGGGTTTCCCTTTCGCTTCTGATTTCTCCGAGACAGCGGCCGACAATTCCAGTGGAGCAGGAGTGATTTCTTTCTTCATCATCTCCTGGAGAGTACCGCGCATGGTCCTCTCTCTTGCAGGTCTGGTTAGCTCCTGTAACCGTTTACTAGGAGGTCTGGGGGTATGCGATACAACTCCGAGAGTTTTCAAATTTTTACCCAACAGAACGTGTCCTGGTACCTCACTCTGTATGCTGACAGGGATCTTCACAGTCATGTCATTACACTGGATGAGAACTGGTAATTGGGGAAGCATCTGCACAGGCCCTCCAGCTAACTTGGTGAGGTGTTTGGGTGCCTTAGCAACATCCTCAGCCTGAAAAAACGATTTATCCACCACAGTTATGCTGGCCCCAGTGTCCCTAATGGCAGGAGTCTCCTGACCATTCACCTGGACACTGTCCTTATAATACTCTGTAGTATTATCGGGGATAGAATTATAGACGTCTAAATTCTGTTGTTCCCACAACCCCAGAGACACTAAAGAAACGCTGGCTGAGACTCCAATGGGTTCATCAGCTAGCAGTAGAAAGTTTCCACTTGCCATTTGGACTTCCTCCTCTGGAGCGAAGGCTAAGGAGACAAGCTGGACCCCTGGAGGTTTACCCTTACATCTGGGATCTCCTTTCATGTGGTCAGTCGAGCCACAAACAAAGCATTTACCGAATGCTTTCTGGAATGGTGGCTTGTTCTGGCCTCCTTCCGGTTTGGCACCAGAAGACACTCTATTCTGCTGCGGTTTTCATTGTGGCTTACCCTTCTGGTTTTGTTTGGGGCCCTCTTTGGAATTTGAGTTATTTGAATTCTCTTTTGAGTCTTTCTTAGGCTGTTTTTTCTCATCCTTTTTCTGAGTTGCCCCAGAATCCTTATGAGTAGCCCTGTTGGCAACCCACAAGTCAGCAGCCTTAGCTAGCTCCCTGGAATCCAATTCCTTCGAAACAGCCAAGTGCTGTCTGAGCTCAGGAGAACAGGCATCATAAATAGACTCCAACATAAAAAGATTCTTCATACCCACATAAGTGTTCACTTTGTAACCCTTAATCCATCCCTCTAAGTTCTTCAACCCTTCACTCACCAAGGTAGCCCAACGGGTACCATCATGCTTTTTGAGGGTTCTAAACCTCCTAAGATACTGGGAAGGGGTCTTCCTGAATCTAGCTATCAAAGCTAGTTTCACACTTTCGTAATCCTTCTTATCGGCCTCCGCCAACTCCATTACCACATTGTAACGCTCACCTGATTCCCACGGAGGCGCTGGTCTAGGCAGGAAGGTGTCTGTGACTCGAAAGGTGATGTGCAGGACTCGGTTGGCTTCTGGGGCTGAGCCTCTTCGCACTGTGTGTCGAACTCGAAGGGTGAGATTTCTGCAGGTGAGAGAATATGGGGGTTAATGATCTGGGCAGTTGAGTGTCTCTCTCTCTCTCTCTCTGTATTCCCAGCTTACCCGTAGAATCCCCCAGGTCAACGTGCTCACCTTAGATAGGTGAATGCTGGGCTCTCCATCTGCGTCTGGTGCAGGGTGCCGTTGCCAGTTCCTTCACTGGGGTAAAACGTAGGCCTCTTAACATCAGAGGATCGCTACCGCCGTTAACTGCACGAGCGGTGAGTTTCCGGACACCTTTTGTCCTTAAAGTCTTTAGGTGCGAGGGCACTTTTATGTAGATCAGGGTTTGGTATAATGCTTTCCCCTATTTGTTTTGCAGGGCTCTGGAGACAGAAGATGGTGTGAAGGGAGCCGAAGCTGGAGCCAGAGCCTTGGAATGGGAATGAAGCGCTTGGAAACGCGTGAGTAAATGCAAGCGCTCTAACTGTTTCTTTTCTCTTGCAGCTGCGGGTTCGTGCTGAAGAGATGCTGGAAACGCCGGAGTATTTTCAGGCGTCCTATTATGGCGAGCGCGATGGGCGTAAGTAAATACCTGTCTAATGTCTCTCCTTTTGTCTTTCAGGTCCAGATTGCAGCGTTGGAGACCCAGAGTGCCGGTAAGAAATAACTATGCCTTTGTTTTCACAGGCGGAGATGCAGCGTGATGAAATGGTCGCTGCCGATGGATCAGGTGAGTAATGCGCTTCGTATAAAGGTTGCCGTGCTAACCTGTAGTTTCTTATTTTGCAGGTGCTGCTGAAGACTGGATGCGGGGATGGTAAGTATTGTTCTTGCAAGTTCTGCTGAAGACTGGATGCAGGAATGGTAAGTATTGTTCTTGCACGTTCGGGCCCGGATAGAAGAAAAGCTGGAACAGACTCGGTGAGCGTTCTGCTGCAGATGCAGAATAACGCAAAGCACGTTTCATCCATCGGGTGTGGTTTAAATAGCCTTGGAGTGCTGAGGCGTCTTCCTCCACGGCCCCACCTAGGTAAGAAAAGAGTTCCTGTTCCAGAAGAGTTCCAGTGTTGTATCCAGGGAGTGGAGCTTGCCCCACCCAGGTAAGAAAGTAGTTCTGGCTTACTGAGGATTCCTATGCAGCTGGTAAGTAAGCAGCATGGTCTGCTGCAGGTAAGTCCACCCAAGCATCTTCATATAGATTATGAGCCCGGCGCTTCCAGTGCTGGGACCGATGGCATTGATGAGCCTGGCGCCACCAGCGCCAGGACAAGGTCCAAAAGGTCCCAGTGGGGACCGGCTGGTGCCTAAGATTAAGGTTAGGGGCCTGCTTCCAAGGACGTTGGGCTGGTCCTGACTCCTTGGAAGCAGTGATCATGACAGTACCCCCCCTCAATGCCCCTCCCAAGCGTGTCTTCTCCGGGGGTTTTGGTTTGTCGGGGTGATTCAGATGGAATTTCTTGACCAGACGAGGTGCATGGACAAATTCTGAGGGTTCCCAAGACCTTTCCTGGGGGCTGTATCCTTTCCAATCAACCAGATAATATAATTTAGATTTGGAGATTTTGGAATCTAGGATGTTCTTTACTTCGAATTCGAGTTCTCCATCTACTAAAACAGGTTCTGGGAGTTCGGTCAATCGGGTTTCTGGTTGTACTGGTTTTAGTAAGGAGACATGGAATACTGGATGTATTTTCATATGCGAAGGTAATTCCAATTTGACAGCTACCGGATTAATTATAGCAGAGATGAGATAGGGTCCAAGGTATCTCGGAATGAAGGTGCGGGGTCCTTTTAGAGGCAGGTGCTTAGTTGATAACCAGACCTGATCTCCTACTGCGTAGTGAGGGGCCTCTTTACAGTGTTGATCTGCTCCTTTCTTGAATTGAGCTTTAGCTCTTTGCAGATGGGCAGTGGCTTCCTTAAAAGCACGAGTGATCTCAGAGTGCAAGTGATCCACAGCAGGTGCTTCGAATTCTTGGGGAGGATCCAGGTTCGAGGTCCTAGGATGGTGTCCATATAATTGGAAGAAGGGAGTCTTCCCGGTTCCCGAATGAGTCGAATTGTTATAAGCGTACTCCGCGATCCAAAGAATGTCCTTCCAAGGGTTTTCAGTTTGTTGGAGCATGCAACGTAGATATTGCTCTAGAGTTTGATTTGTCCTCTCGGTTTGTCCGTCAGTTTGGGGATGGTGACTGGTTGAAAGTCTCACATCAATTTGGGCTAAACGACAGCAACTTCGCCAAAAGTGGGAGATGAATTGACTTCCCCTATCGGAGACCAAAACCGAGGGAAAACCGTGTAGCCGAACGATGTTTTCTAAGAATTCTCGGGCCAATACTGAAGCTGTAGGTAGGCCTTTCAGGGGAATGAAGTGAGCCATCTTGGAGAATAGATCCACGACTACTAAAATGGTATTATACCCTGAGCATGGAGGTAAGTCCGTGATGAAATCCATGGACAGGGTATGCCATGGACAGGGAGGGATGTCTAGTGGATGTAAGAGGCCGGCTGGTTTCTCCTTCTGACTTTTATTTTGGGCACATACACCGCAGGAGATTACGAAGTCTCTAATATCCTTCTTCCATGATGGCCACCAGAAATGTCTTTTGACCTTTTCCATGGTTTTGGTAATGCCAGGGTGACCCTCCATTAGTGAGTCGTGATAACAGGAGATCACTTGTTCTTGTATTTTCTCACTGGGCAAGTACAATCGTCCTCGGAAATATGGAAGGTCTTGATCCACAGAGAATTCTTTTCCCTTTAATTGCCAGTCCTGTAATTCGGCCGGAGTTAGGATTGATTTGACTGTAGTCTTGATGTCTTCAAAGGATTGAGCGCTGACCAAGCCCAAAATCCTTTGTTCTGGGATTATGGGTATTGGTTCTGGATTGGTCAAGTGTTCATCTATTCCCATCCGGGAGAGGGCATCTGCTTTTCCGTTTTTACTGCCTGGTCGATAAGTAATTATAAAGTCAAACTCAGCCAAAAACAGAGCCCAGCGAAGTTGCCTGGAAGACTGAGCCTTGGCCGTCTTTAGATATTGTAAGTTGCGGTGATCTGTCATTACGATGACTGTGTGTCTGGCTCCCAAAAGATAATGCTACCAGGCTTTAAACGCCGATCTGATAACTAAAAGTTCCTTGTCTGTAATTGAATAGTTGATCTCGGGAGCCGATAATTTGCGAGACCAAAAGGCTACAGGATGTAATTGGTGTGTGACCGGATCTCTTTGTAATAAAACTGCCCCCATAGCTAGACTAGAAGCATCCGTTTCCACGATGTAGGGGAGTTCTCGACGAGGATGTTTTAGAATAGGTGCAGAAATGAATTTAACTTTTAAGTCCTGAAAGGCTTGTTCTGCCTCGGTAGACCACTCAAAACGTTTGTTCTTCTTTAACAGAGCGGTGATGGGTTGGACAATTCGAGAGAATTCAGGAATGAATCTACGGTAAAAGTTAGCGAAACCTAACATGCTTTGAACTCCTTTTACAGAGGTTGGTGAAGGCCACTTGATGATCGCATCGACTTTTTTCGAATCCATATGGACTCGAAAGGTGACAATATGAATCCCAGGAACTCAACTTCAGTTATGTTGAAAACGCATTTTTCAAGCTTAGCAAAAAGGTTATGTTGACGTAATCTCTCAAGGACTTCTTTAACATGTTTCTGATGTTCCTCTTCAGATGATGAATAGACGAGGATGTCATCAATGTAGACAACAACACACACATCGATGAGTTCTCTAAGGACATCGTTCATAAAATACTGGAAGGCGGCCGGAGCGTTACAAAGTCCAAAGCGCATAACTTGATACTCAAATAGCCCATACTTGGTGCGGAAGGCCGTCTTCCATTCATCGCCCTCCTTTATTCGTACCAAATGGTAGGCTCCTCTGAGTTTCAACTTTGTATATATACATGCGTCTTTGACTTGGTCCAGGAGTTCAGGGCTCAAAGGTAACGGGTATCTGTTTTTAACGGTGATCTGATTCAGGGCGCGGTAATCAATACAAGTCCTAAGGTCTCCTTCCTTTTTCGGAATGAAGAACAACGCCGAGGAAGCTGGAGATTTGGAAGGACGAATAAACCCGTTAGCTAGGTATTGGTCCAGATATTGTCTGAGGTGAAGATTCTCTGGCTCGGTGAGGGCATAAATCCTACTGCAAGGAGGAGTTGTTCCGGGTATCAGATCTATTTGACAGTCGTAAGACCTATGAGGAGGCAGGGTGTTAGCTTGGTCCTTCCGAAAGACGTATTGGAATTCCTGGTATTCGGGAGGTAATTTGGGAACCTCAGAAGAGATTGCCGCCAATGAGACATCAGGCCGAGAATAACAAGTGGTGAAACATTCTGGAAACTGAACCGTCTTTGCTCGCCAATCGATCCGAGGATTGTGCTTCTCTAACCAAGGAATTCCCAGAATGATCTGGAACTGAGGGGCCTTGATCACATCGAACACGATTTTCTCCCGGTGTCCATCTTGGCTCACTAACGTCACTTCTTGGGTGGCGTGCGTTACTGGTCCGGAGGCTATCTCCGTGCCATCCACTGTAGTAATGACGTCTTTTACTGCCTTAGGGACAAGAAGTAGATTCATCCTTGATGCCATTTCACGATCCACATAATTACCGATTGCTCCGCTGTCGATGTAAGCTTCAATTGCATGCAAACGATCCGGACGTTCAGGGCTAATGAGGACCATAGGCACCACGAAATGCGAGGTCAAGGGACAGATTTTAACGCTCGGCAAGAGGACCTCTACACTTGTCGGGCTAGGTTGTTTCCCTGTTCAGAATTTGTGGCACTGGTATCTGCGGCTCCTACAGCCTTCTTAGCTGGTTTCACTGGACAGTCTCGAAGAAAGTGCCCCGAGCTTCCACAATAGAGGCATAATTGCAGCTGTCTTCTTCTTTCCCGCTCCTTTTGGGTTAAAGGTCCTATCATGCCCCCTATTTGCATGGGTTCCACGGTGTCAGCTCCCCTAGTAGAGGTCTGTGGTTTAGAAAACACTCGGGTGTCAAATTTGGAACGATCAGCCTTCCTGTTCTGTAATCTGTGGTCTAATTGAACAACTAAGTCAATATAGTCTGAGCATTCTTGTGGAGGATTCACAACTTGAGCTAACACATCCTTGAGCTCTCCACGCAGGCCTCTGTAGAAAAGCGTTATTCTTTTATCCTCAGGCCATTGGCTTTCCACTATAAGTCTGTTGAATGAAGCAATATAAGTCAAGAGTTCTTGATTACCCTGCCGTAATGAAAGAAGTTCATTGTCCAAGGCCTGCCCTTGTGCATGTCTTGCGAACAGTTTCTCCATGCTGGACTGGAAGGCCTGGAAATCATGAAGAACCGGATCATCCTGAGTGACTAAAGGGATCGACCAATCTGCGGCACTGCCACTGAGATAAGAAAGTACGAAAGCCACCTTGGTCTGATCTGTTGGGAAGGCAGCTGGTCGACATAAAAAGTGTAGGCGGCACTGGTTAATAAACACTGCAAACTTCTTTGGGTCACCGGAAAAGCGTTCAGGCGGAGCCAAGGGCACATTACCAGGTAGATTGATTTGCACAGGATTTGAGGATGCTGAAGGATAACTTCCTCCTGGAGCGGGCAAAGGTGTCTGTCCTGCCTGCGTTTGTAGCAATTGCCTAGCGAGATCCTCTGTTAGCTCCTTGGATATTATCAGCTCTCTTCTTAGTGAGTTTGTTTCCTGACGAGCTGCATGTACTTCTGCTCTTAATTCCCCAAGCAATTGGGCCAAATGATCAGTGTCCGAGGTTTCCATTGCGCCTGGGTAGGAGTTTTGCGGTGGGCTTCGCGTTCTGTAACGCTCACCTGATTCCCACGGAGGCGCTGGTCTAGGCAGGAAGGTGTCTGTGACTCGAAAGGTGATGTGCAGGACTCGGTTGGCTTCTGGGGCTGAGCCTCTTCGCACTGTGTGTCGAACTCGAAGGGTGAGATTTCTGCAGGTGAGAGAATATGGGGGTTAATGATCTGGGCAGTTGAGTGTCTCTCTCTCTCTCTCTCTATTCCCAGCTTCCCCGTAGAATCCCCCAGGTCAACGTGCTCACCTTAGATAGGTGAATGCTGGGCTCTCCATCTGCGTCTGGTGCAGGGTGCCGTTGCCAGTTCCTTCACTGGGGTAAAACGTAGGCCTCTTAACATCAGAGGATCGCTACCGCCGTTAACTGCACGAGCGGTGAGTTTCCAGACACCTTTTGTCCTTAAAGTCTTTAGGTGCGAGGGCATTTTTATGTAGATCAAGGTTTGGTATAATGCTTTCCCCTATTTGTTTTGCAGGGCTCTGGAGACAGAAGATGGTGTGAAGGGAGCCGAAGCTGGAGCCAGAGCCTTGGAATGGGAATGAAGCGCTTGGAAACGCGTGAGTAAATGCAAGCGCTCTAACTGTTTCTTTTCTCTTGCAGCTGCGGGTTCGTGCTGAAGAGATGCTGGAAACGCCGGAGTATTTGCAGGCGTCCTATTATGGCGAGCGCGATGGGCGTAAGTAAATACCTGTCTAATGTCTCTCCTTTTGTCTTTCAGGTCCGGATTGCAGCGTTGGAGACCCAGAGTGCCGGTAAGAAATAACTATGCCTTTGTTTTCACAGGCGGAGATGCAGCGTGATGAAATGGTCGCTGCCGATGGATCAGGTGAGTAATGCGCTTCGTATTAAGGTTGCCGTGCTAACCTGTAGTTTCTTATTTTGCAGGTGCTGCTGAAGACTGGATGCGGGGATGGTAAGTATTGTTCTTGCAGGTTCTGCTGAAGACTGGATGCAGGAATGGTAAGTATTGTTCTTGCAGGTTCGGGCCCGGATAGAAGAAAAGCTGGAACAGACTCGGTGAGCGTTCTGCTGCAGATGCAGAATAACGCGAAGCACGTTTCATCCATCGGGTGTGGTTTAAATAGCCTTGGAGTGCTGAGGCGTCTTCCTCCACGGCCCCGCCTAGGTAAGAAAAGAGTTCCTGTTCCAGAAGAGTTCCAGTGTTGTATCCAGGGAGTGGAGCTTGCCCCACCCAGGTAAGAAAGTAGTTCCGGCTTACTGAGGATTCCTATGCAGCTGGTAAGTAAGCAGCATGGTCTGCTGCAGGTAAGTCCACCCAAGCATCTTCATATAGATTATGAGCCCGGCGCTTCCAGTGCCGGGACCGATGGCATTGATGAGCCTGGCGCCACCGGCGCCAGGACAAGGTCCAAAAGGTCCCAGTGGGGACCGGCTGGTGCCTAGGATTAAGGTTAGGGGCCTGCTTCCAAGGACGTTGGGCTGGTCCTGACTCCTTGGAAGCAGTGATCATGACACACATCAGTCGCAACAAGGGGGAGCCTAGAGAACAACCAGGGAAGTAGATCATTCCCGGTGAGGTCCTGGAGCCCATGATTGTACTCAAACTGTTTTAACCAATCCAAAACATCTAATCTCGGTTCATACATAGCCACTAATTCCTTCGGCATCCGGGGTCTTTTGGGACTGGAGCTTCTAGAGGAACCAGAGGAGAGAGAAGCATTTTCCACAGACAACTTTTTCATCTCTATCTCTTGATTAAGTTCTATTTCTCTGAGTCTTAACTCAGCTTGCTTCTGCTCAGCCTGGGCATTCATCCGTCTGAACTCGAGCTCTTGGTTTCTTTCAGATTGAGCCAAGAACCGCTTGTATTCTAATTCAAGCTTCATTTTTTCAAGTTCAAAATAAGCAGGGTTACATGTGGGACCTGATATGGGCCCCGTAGGTACAGTAGGTAAGGCAGACAGGGGCTCAGAGTGGCTAACTTCATTAGGTTCACTTTCCTCTTCTGACTCATTATCAAGACTTTGATTCAGATCAATACCATTACTGTTTTCTACATTCGCTGGAGAAGTTGGTTCCTCTGAACCAGTACCCAAGCATTGGTTTTCCAGAAATCTCGCTATCAGTTCCACTTTCTTGCCTTTTACAGAAAGATTTTCTTGTCTACAGAGGGCTCGTAAACTCTCAGTATTTTCACCTGACAAGGATTCTTGACTGTAAATTTCCATAGTAGACATGTTTTTGAAAGTTGCTTTTTAGTGCTAAGCTTTGTGGTTAGTTATCCTAGTGTTGAAAAGCACTCTAAACTGTATACTCGATACAAATCCCACCGCTGTACACCTTTTAATGCAGAAAACCCCCATTAATTCAGCCTAGCTGTCACTCAAAACACGCTAAGTGGTGAGCGGGGTGGCTCACCACTTGGGCCAATCACACCAGAGTGTGACTTGAGTTGGCAAGGCAACTCAGTCCAGGGTGCCTAAACCCCCTCCCACACCCCCTGTAGTACCGAGACAGAATGGCACCACTTTGGAGTGCCTCTGTGTAGAGGCCCACCAAAAGTGGAACAAAGGGCTCAACCTTTGGTTTAGGAGTCACAGAGACGAACACAGACGCCATTTTAAAAACCGAGTTCTGGCAGAAAATACCAACCGATAGATTTATTTAAGATAAATAAACCGGTGGTATGTTAGAGATTAACGAGAAAAAGTATTAACCTCCAACAATGGGAAGAATCCCATAGAGTTATATTCGGGGTCCAATATAACAAGTAGTTTCCACTGCCGCCAGCCAAAACTTGACGAGGGGGGACGGGACAGTGCCCCCTCGAATAACAGACCCAGGAGTAATTGAATTACCCCTACTAGTACGTCCACAATAGGATGGTGTGTACTAGTTCTGTTAGTAAATTTAGGTCTAGTAAAGCCAATGGTGACTTTACATGCCCGGGGAGACAGTAGTCAGTCCCCGGGTATGGAGTCTATGGTGGGGGTCCGCTAGGACGCCCCAGTGCTACGGCACGGAGGGTGCGGTGTAACACACATAGAAAAACATATGAGACCCTATGGGGTAAAAGACCCCATAGCCCATAGAACAAATTGACATTCAAAGGAATTACACACATTAATGTCCAAGAGTGGGAGAAAAAGAGTCTCACTCTTGGCAGGATGGAAAAAAACAAACTCCAGAAATCCAGCAAAGCTGCTGGGGGACTCACTAGGTTAGGAAATTCAGCCTAAACAGAGAATTCTCCCTACCAACCACAACCTGTATGCAGGCTAATGATATCTAAACCGCTTTGTCCTGTGGAATATCCTGGTGTGCTGTCACTGTTCAAAGCTTGTGCACCATAAAGTGGGCATGAGGGGAAGGGCCGGGGGTTTAACCTTTTCCGTGGTAACTTGGTTCTCTTTTCGATCACTAATCTTACCAGTTCCATTACAATGCCATCTGTCTGTGGTTCAACATAATACGTTACTATTGCTGTCCTTATTTTCTGGTAGGGCCAGCTATGTGAAGCCAGTGCATCTGGTTCTCCATCAATTTGGGAGCTATACCTACTTCACAGCACTAAACTTTCATGCATGTCGTGGTCTCAAATAGTCCCCCATGTTGTTATGTGTGTGTTCATTCTGTTTGGTTTGTGTTTATGATTAGGTTTCATCTGGTTCTGAAATATACAGTAACTTGTTATATTTGATTACAAACCAGCTACTAAAATATATTATTCTATTCTGCTTTCTACACAGCTATATAGTACTGTTCTGCGTATGCGATAGTTTACAGCTACCGCCGGATGGATTCTTCAACCAACATTAGCGGATAATAATCAACAGTGCTTATTTGAACACTTTTATGTGGGACGACCGATAGGGACCAATCTACCCTTTGGTGGTACAAGCAAGAAGGAGCAACCGCTCATCGTTTCTGCTGTGAAAACATGATGCAGCAAAAGCGTTGTACTTGAAAGTGCAAACAATCCATATCTTCTCACGAACGTAACACCATGTGCGCCATTAGAAATGTTGCTGGTGTTACATATGGACACATAAGAATTAGAGTACAGGGATTGATTGATTGCTGATCACAATCGCTGTATGATGAGGATGTTATAAACAACATTTAAAGCATGCAATCTTCGCTGGCTATAACTTGTATGACAAAAACATATTGTTCATTCCGTGGAATAATGTTCTCTTGTGGGAGTTCTTTGAAAAATGAAAGCACTTGTTATGTTGCAGACTATTGTTCTTTTCTTAAAAATAAATGTTTTTCATTCCTATTTGGGATAAGAAAGAAAAGTTACGCGCAGTAACGTTATGGCATTGGTGATGACTGGGCACGTTTGGCTATACTGGCCACAAACATCATTAATATAGGTGGAAAATATCGCTTGGCCTAGTGATGTCAGTTTGAGGGGCGGGCAATCTGTATTCATGCTTCGGGGGCACTTGAACCTAGGGCAATGCATCAACGGATAAGATTAGCACAAGATGGCAGTGCCCAACCCATTGTTTTTGCATGTGTAAAAGTGAGGAAAACTAAGGTATGATGCATAGGACATGTTTTTAAGATCGATTACAGTATGTTTAAAAATACATGCCTGAACGATTGGGACAGTAACATTTTTCAGTGAACTATTCCTTTAAGAATGTAAAACCAAGGTTAGTTAATCACCAAAAACGAAACTGTGCTTAATTAGAAAAAAAGGAGTTCTGTTATTATTGCTTACTGCTGCTGCTTTCACCTCATCCTGAAGAATCTGAATGAATAGAGCATAGAACATCATAAATAACACAATAGACGTTCTTTTAAAAATTATATTAAAGTGTTTTATGAAGAAATCGAGCAAGAAAAAAAGGTAGAAACAGAATTAGCAAAAGATACCAAGCAACCAACATTGAATCCAAATTCAAATGTAATAGATTCTCTTGTCCAACCACTAAACATGAATTAAGCACTATTAGCAATGCAAGATATTCTTACTGCAATGCAACGAGATAACAAACAGCTTGATACTTGAACGAACTGGTTTCTCAATTGAATATACATCAAAATGTTGTTTTGTGATTTTGTTGCTAACATTGACCTCAAGGGTTTACATTAAATGAGTCTTTGTGATTGTGTATACTTTAAAACAACCCTCTTATATATTGGTGGAAAAGCAGGATCTGGCACAAAGATTCTTAAATAAAGTTAAATGCACATTTGTGTGTAGACGTTCAATTATAGTTTCACATGTGTTAATCAACTCCTAATGGTCTGGCAGCTTATAATATTTGTGATATAACAACACATAGACTGTTTACATTACCAGTAGAACTTGATACAATATGGAAATCTACATGCTAAATCAGCACAAGAAGTAGCTAAAATGTAAAAATAAAGTTTGAATCATTGATGAAGCTAGCATTTGTCATGTCATCTTTGATGTCCTGGGTGTAATTGTTAGCAGTGCAAGGCAGTAGCGCTAGTTGTGTTTGCATAGCTTACCATCACTTTCAAATTTCTTTGTTTTACGTTTTTATCTTCCAGCAATAACATCCATTTAGCAAAGGTTGTTGTATGGAATTGCATAGGTTATTATTCGTGCAACGTAACCATAACGTCTCTTTAACTAAATATTTTTCATTGATTTGCATAGGCTTTTATTAGTGCAACTTAACTATAATGTGCCTTCAACAAACATTTTTCAGTGAATATCTTAGGTTTTAGAGATGCAACATAATGTACCCGCAACTTCATAATTTCTCTTTACATATTGCACTTAAGAATCATTCTGCCCTGCCATATAATAGCAGTGAAGTACCCAGATGGTATTGCTAGTCTGCGGACGTACTTGGGGACAGGCGGCATCAATATTACTTAAAAATAAGAGTGACACAATATTCTTTTTTTTTAATACAAATTGTATACATACAGCCACAATGCATTATAACTTTGCAAAATTAAATACTGTTTTCAAAATGATAACACAATATGATGGATTGTACCAAACATTGAACAAATTGTAAACCCAGTATTAAACAATTCACTTCAACACCTGAGAAACACTGAAGCACAGCAATGGTTGTTGTGACAAAGGACATTTAAAAACGATAGTAAGTAAAGAATATTTCTGTTCATTAAATTTATAAACATTCAGTCTGCATTAGAAATACAACTATGAAATTGTTATACAAATAAATATAAACATTGTATATTGTAATGGAAGTGGCAAGCACTCTAGAATGATTAGAATGAAACTCCCCCAAAGAAGATATAAAAGAACAAGAAGAACCTACTAATGGTAAATATTTTTGTATTTTGTAGAAAATAGCACAATTCCTTTATTTTTATATAAACAGTTACACTCAAAGTATTACATATGTTTTCTACTTCACAATCTAGAACAACAAGAACAACCCAAGTAAAATCATGAGTAAAAAATGACATTTTGAAAGTAGATTGGAGAATATAGAAAGTCAAAGGAACTCAACTCAAATTAAATGAAAAATGAAACTGAACTGTGTATATATGATAAAAACCTTATGTTTAGAAATATTGATTTTCATTGCTCTACCTGTACCTGTGACCCTTTCTCCCATCAATCATTCCAAGAGAACTTTACAGATCAACGGTTTGATGAGATTTCTATCCCTAATTCACCCAATCATGAACATATACCACCCCCAACTGCCCCTATTTAACTCCCTTCATAATGTATATAAATGTAAATACATTTTCCTTTGTTATTTAAAACGCCAATTTGAATTCCGCCACCTATAGTCGTGTTCGTGTCCTCAACCTCGCATCACAGTGACATCAAATAGGTACCTGACATTTGTGAACAGGTCGCCATGTTCACGGCACTGTTGATGCACTTTGTATTAGTTTACAAATGTCACAGAATGTTCATGTTCTCGATAGCGCACAAATGTAACGTCACATCCCGCACCAACATTCACGATCGACTGAACCATCGGGAACTGTGTGATGCACGTTCATTTAGTTTGCAAACATCAAAGCACAGTCACAGTCTTGATAGTGTATCCAGTTGATGTCACAACATGTGCTGATGTTTGTGATCAATGGACGTGCCTGCATCTGCGTGATACACTTTTATTTAGTTTGTGAATGCCATGCCTATCAACGAGCATCGCAGCAAATACATGTAATGCGACCAGGGTGCGTGTTTGTTTGTGAACTTCATGAAATGGTGGTGGACAGCCACAAACATTACCACACCCATGCGGCTTGATGACGTGTCCACGGTTATTATGTGTGCTGCACGTACATCTCAAAATTCATATTCCGCCCACACTACCAACTCTCAAGTTGAAGCTTTAATCTTCCGCAACTGCTACTAATGTTAGTGGTTCTGTGAATATTTTTACAACTTTTAACAACCTTTTTTGGACTCTGAAAGTTTGCAGACAGGAGGGAAGACCGCAGATTGTTCCTGCAGGCAAACCCATTCATTTATTTTAGTAATTCTCAATCTAGCATAGAACAGGAGAAGACTAACATTTAGAACGTGCAATTACTTCAGTCATGGCATCAGTCATGGCCATCCCTTTCCCTGTGGGGACAATACCACCTGGAGGACCTAGACACAGGAACAGGGGTACTGCAGCAGATGTACTGCAGGGGGATGCAGTGGATGAAGATGCAGTGGAGGAGGTACCTATTACGTCTAGTGGTCAGATGATTTACACCACCATTGGGGGAGTTGTGAAGGTTCAGGCTGCCCATTTGCACAGCACTGATATTGGAGCCACATTCAGTTGCGGCCAGAAGGGATAGTACTCTTTCTGCTCCACTTCCATGCACCGCCAAACCAAGAATTTCAACCTGACTGCCCTCAAGAAGGCAATTCCTTTCACGGGTCATACAGATTTCTCCACTACTTTGCCTTCGTATTCCACTGCTGCCGCCACTCTTTCCACCTCAGTGGGGCAGAGGATTCCTCCTGCTGCCTCACAGGCCATACAGGAGGCAGTTGACCCATACCTTTGATAGACAACTGTCTTGTGTGATTACTATGATGCACTTTTATGTAGGGGAAAGCAATTTCACAGCACCTTTGAGGCTGCTGTTAAGGCCCCTACCTTAGTTGTAATACCCAGTGCTCAACATATTCCCTTGTCCACCTGTCCATCCCTTAAAGTGGTTGTTGCCCCTTCCATTCCCACCCTTCCTCCTTTCTTCCCTCTCTCTGCAAAAAAACAACACAAAAACACAAGAAAAATAGGTTCCATGGGGAACAACCTTTCAAAATCTAACAATAGAATATAAAAAATATGCATTCTTATAGACTCCATCTACTATCTATTTATGCATAAAGTAGGTGGATACCAAAAGAAAAAAATCTCCATTATTTTTATTGGCATTAACATCTGTGCCGGTGCAAATATGGGAGCATGTGTATAGCACAGAAAAAAGGTGACAGATATAATGTTCTGTTCCAACCCTCTTGTCTGCCATACAAACCATTAAACATAGAGTGTGATGTGAATTGAATATGTTTAAGCAATACTCAAGGCTTTTACACCTTCCATTCACATGACACATCAAAGACCTTGAGCTCCATTGCAGTTTCTTCCCCCTTGATGTCCTCGGAAAAGAGAACATGTCAGAAAACTATACGATAAAAAAAAGGATTTCAAATGCATCAACTTTGCTCCTTTACATACTCTTTAAGGTTGACTCGTAAAAGAGCCTTTTTGTTTCTGTAAAACTCTCATCTGAATGATGTACTAATACATCTTTTCATTACATACTCTTGTTCCAATTTAATTCTTTGCAGAAAAACTGTTTCACTGCATTCTGCACTCTCTTGGAAATAAAATTCTCATTTACAACACCTGTACTCCATCTTTTCTTAAAATGTTCACTGCAGCATGTTGTATATATCCATTTTGAAAAGATGACATTCCAAAATCTCACAGGAATGCACATACAGCTTTACTGACATTCTTCTTGGTTTTTCTATTTATGGACAGAACAACTTAGATATTGGCTATGCATTTCATGGAAAACTGCAAAGGTACACCAGACAGTTACCCTAAAAGATTACCTCCCCAATGTATTATAATAATTTCTGATGTTTCAAATTCACACATGGGAAATAGTAGAGTCCATTTCATTCCATGAACTCCAAACAATTCCACCTCCAATTTTTCAAATCCAAGATTATGTGAGATGCCAAAATGCTCTGCATATATCTCTGCACCCAATTAATCCGCAAATCTCCTATAATCCAAACAATCTTCTTCTTGAGCTCCATGCTTTCAGCAATTCAAACAAGCAATGAAGCACTTGTTACACTGTCCTCCTCTGCAGTTCAACTTCTAATACTCCACAAAGAGAAAGCCTGATTGGGTGATCCCCAGATGTCCGCAGTCCTCTTTCCATGCAGTACATGATAAAAGGGCCCAGACGGCAGGTGTATACGTCTGAGGACATCAGGTTACATGACAGCCCTTCTTTATCTTTGCAACACTCCCTGATTGGCTACATTTAAATAGTCACAGACCCATCCAGATTCAACACGATCTACATGATATGATATGATAAACTATTTATACCGTGCCTGTACACAAGTGTTTCCAGGCGTGACAAGACAAGGAAGGGAAGACAGGAGGACAAAACTACGATCTTAATAGGCATTGTGTCAGTCAGATCGTGCAAGTGTGGGTGGGAGGGAGGACAAGAAGTGCCAGGGGGGCACTGGGGAGGGGAGAGTGCAAAGGAACGTGTAAGTGCTGCCAGGGAGGTGGCTCATAAGTGCAGAGAGTTGAGGGAATGTAGGGTTGTAGATGCAGTCCCTAAGTGGTTGGGAGGCTCGGAGGCAGTGTCCTGTAAGTTCAGCGGGTGGCCAGGTAACCACTATGTGCAGCAGACAGGGACACGAGCAAGGGAGAGAGAGAGAGAGAGAGAGAAAGCGTAAGCAAAAAGGAAGGTCTTCAGTTGCTTCTGTAAACGTAGGTGGTCCTGCTCAAGTTTGAGAGAGGGGCGGAGGATGTTCCAGAGGGAAGCCCCAGTCAAAGACAGAGATCTACCCTCTGCTCTCTGCCTGGAGAAACGTCTGACCCTCAGAGAGTTGAAGGTGGAAGAGCAGAGGACTCAAGAAGGAAGATGCTTAGGAAGAGAAAGTTGGATGTAGTGTGGTCCCTGGCCCTAGAAAGCCTTGTGGATGAAGCAGAGGGTCTTGAACTTGATTGTTGCAAACACAGGGAGCCAGAGCAGAGATTTCAGGGCTGGAGAGATATCATCCCTGAGCATGAGGCCAAGGACAAATCTCACAGTCCTGTTCCTGATTAGTTTTAAAGGGCAAAGAGTAGAGGCTGGCAGATTTAGAGAGAGGCCGTTTCAGTAGTCCAGCATACACAGGACCAGGACTCTGGAGACAACAAGCTTCTGGGGGAAAGTGAGAAAATGGATGAATACCCCTGAGGAGGTGCAGCTGATAGTGTGACATTTTTGAGATGTCAGAGATGTGAGGAGAGAAAGAGAGGGATGAGTCGGAGATAGATAAGTCCAAGGTGCTTAACCTCACATGACGGTGCAGGTAGAGGGCCCAGGGTGGGTGGCCAGTGGGAGAGAGTGAAACCAAGACCAGGTGTCCCAATAAGGAGGATCTCAATCTTACTAGCATTAAGCCAGAGATCGTTGGAGACACACCATTGCTGAATTCTGGACAGACAGTTAGGTATAAGAGAAGGAGCAGAATAAGCTGAGGGGAGCCTGAAGGAGAGCTGGGTGCCTTCGGCATAACACTGAAAGTTAGAACAGAAGGTAGAGATGTGGTGGACCAGAGGGGCCAGGTAGCGGTTAAAGAGCCAGAGAGAGGTTATAAGGGCTGGGGAATGCCACATTTAGAGAGAGAGATAGAAGAGAGAAAAGACCCAAGTTGTTCCAAGGAGGGTCGATCTTAGAGAAAGGAGGTCAATCAGGCTAGGGCCTAACCAGAGACACCCAGGTTGTCACCAAGACAATTGAGCAGGATGGCGTGGTTATCTATGTCGAAAGCAGAGGATAGATCAAGGAGAATCAGGACAGAAGGAAAGTTAGAATCTAGAATAGAGAGCAAGTCTTCACAAGTGTTCAGGTGAGTAGTTTCCATGCTTCTGACTGCTCTGAAGCCAGACTGGGGGTCGTAGAGACAACCAACATATTTGGTATATAGATTAAGCTGGAAGATGGCCAGATTTTCCGGGAGTTTGCCCAGGAAAGGAGTGATGGAGATCGGGTGATAGTTTACCGGACAGAAAGGATTGGCAGAGGGTTTCTTGAGGAGGGGGTGCACAAGGGAGTGCTTAAGAGGGGAGGGGAAGGATCCAGTGGCAAAAGAGTGATTGCAGAAATCGGCCAAGGCTGGAGCAAGGGTTTTGATGAGGTCCTTAATGGTTCTGGATGAACACAGGAGCATCTGCTATGACAAGACTTTCATAGATCTGACTTGTCTAGAAACATTGTCGGGAGTGAACAGGGAGAAGGAGGAGAAAGGAAGAGGCGATACGGCTGAAGTCAGGCCAGGAATGGTAGAGGGAGAGGAAGAGGAGGTAGAGAAAGAGGAGAGAGTGGACAGGATTCCACAATGTACAGCTAAGAAAACATTCTTAAGGTATTTATTATTTTTCAAAAGTAATTTTTATGCCACTTTTTCTTATAATATAAGTTGGCAAAGAACTGATGTTCAGTGTTCCAAAAAATACTTCACTGAAGCACCTATTCAAATACCTAATTAGAGCTTTAAAAACGATTTCCTTATTCAAAGTAACTCTATTGTGCTACTACTTATATCACTCCTCAATTCCATAACTGCCAACATAACCCCTTCCAAACTGTAGATGTTTATCCAGACCTGTTTTTTTCTTTCCATTCTAGAGCATGCACTTCTTCATGTTAGCCACTATGCAATTCAATCATAAAAGTACCCCCATTATCAAACTATGGTACAGCAAATATTGCCACCTTCTTTTAAAAAATAACCTGCATTCTATCAAAACTACAGCAGATCTTTATATTATAGCTGCTCTGGACTATGAACTCGGGCCCTGTGCCGTTACCACCTGTGCCAGTGCCTGGAACGCATGATTATGTTATTATCACCCCGGGTTTCCTATCTGGAAATCTGTGGTGCTAAGAGCAATGTGTTTTGTTTCAGTGAACAGGACACCTTTGGGAATCCCGTTCATCGAAACAAAATACTCATTAAAAATTGCTGCCATGGATCAGGCAGACGGGGCTCCAATTGGTGGCTAGGACGGATATGGAGTGGTTGCAGTCACTGACGTAGAAAGGTAAATGGGGCTGGTAGCGATGAGATATTTGAAATAAAGGAAAGGGAGGGTGGGGGAAGATGGTGGGGTAGGGGAAGCAGCCATGAGGTTGCTTGGAAAGCAGGCTTGGATCGTTGAGCCAGCCTGCAATCCAAGCAACCTGATTGGTTGTTTCCCCCACCCTCAGTGCTACTTCACTGTATTACACAAACTTAATTTCAACTGCAATTGGTTTTCTATGCTACAAAACATGATGCACTGCAGCACCCATCGCAGGAGCTCATTACTACTATTAAAAGTACTTCTGCTTCCGTAGTGAATGCCATCTCCGACTACTTATAACGAGGAACAATTCCCTTATTAAAAATACCTTAATTATCAACCTACAGTACAACACATATTGACACTTTCTTTTAAACAAGCATTGGCAAGGCCAATAATTTGGGCTTTTGCATAAACATGGAAAAGGCACTTGCTAGACACTTCCATAATGGTATTAACTGGCAATTGATGGTAGCAGGTGAAAATGGTGCACATATGTGGCCATCTGATAGCACTGCTTGGCAAATGGCAAACACTTATACAATGAGTGGCTACTGGCAGACCTTGTTTACAGCACCAATTAAGTCATTATATCTCAGAAGACTGCTTTAAGACGAGTATGCTTGTCCTTTCTGCATAGACTTGCATAATAGCGGGGAGTTAAGGGGTTAAAAAAAACACTGGCTGCCACTTGAGAGGAAACCTGGATGGCAATGCTTGATTAAATTGTACTGACAGAGTTCCCATGAGGAAGTGTATTGGGTGGGGAGGGGCAGGAACTGGGTGGAAGTGGTTTTAGGAATTAGCATGGCCATGGGCAGTCAACGGGGGTGGGGGGGGGCAAATAACTAAACAACACCAACAAGCTGTGTGTCCCTCTTCACATGCCATTTCTCCCTATGTATACTCTTATGCAATAGTTTTGGCTTATAGGTGGCTCTGTCCAAACTAAACATAACCTTCCTTCTGACAAAACTGTACCACACCTTCCTATGCCACTATATCATAAAACATTACCTTTAACATACTTCACTACAGGAGCCATCACACAACTTTATTAGTGCTTTTATAATTACATCTGCTTCCATAGTAAATGCCACATCTGACTAGTTATACCAATGCACAATTATAACACCAACTACCCTTCTTTTACATTTACAGAAAAATGAAGATTACCAAAGAAGCACACAGAAGAAAGAAAACGCTTCAATTTCTACAATGTATTTGCATGTAAATATGTGCTCTGTAAAGCGCTTTGGATAAAGGCGCTATATAAATAAAACATCATTATCATTACAAAGTAAGTATATTAATGACCATGTATGTCTGAACAATTGCAATAACATAACTGTGTATTATCCTAAACTGTCCATTTACACTATTACACACATCCTCATTCCTTTCCAGCAATCACAATCTTGCCATTCCTCCTTATTCAATATCACCACCACTTTCCAACCCATACCATTACACCTATTTTATCACACAATCCCCCTCCACTACACATACTTCTTTCACAAACCACTTTTGCTATTTTACTATTGCTTCAACACCCCTCTTCCTCATATCAGGACCTAGCATTACCTTTGTCTGTAAGCATAAAGCCCTCTCCCTCACCTACTACAATCCATTCACTCCCCTATTTCACCCTTACACTATTACTAACATCACATTATTAACTATAATCCCCACATCCCTCTTCCTGATAGCACTACACAGATGTTTACAACCTCTTCGTCTACAAATGTTTTACTCCATACCTCATATTATATATACACTTCTCTTCCACATTGTACTACCCAACTAGAAGCTGTATCATTACTCCAACACCCTTTGTCCTCATCCCAATACCCAACATGTACCTTATATGTTCATATTTACAACATTCCCCCTCATGTGACTTATCTAACACCAATGCCTTCTTTGCTCCATTTCCCCCTTCCTCATACCATTACTGAAATTATTTTTTTAAATGATATTGCAGTCAATAATAGCTTGTTACAAAACATTACATATTTCCCCAGTTCCCTTGCATACTAACCATTCGTTCAATATCAGTTATCCCCAGTGTTTTTGAAACCATTTCTCTTATTGGAGCCAAAGATAGACATTATTTTCCAATTTACTATCATACTTCATGCATTCAGTTCCCTTTCAGTCTCTCCTAAAGCCATACACTTGAGATGCTCTTTTATGGTCCTCCAGTGTCCAGTGAGGTGATAAATAAGTGGAAAGTCGTTCCCCGCCATTAGCTGCTGATATAGCTCGTCTCCATCTAATAGATGGCATCTGCATGATGCTAGCAGCCCTCATTTTCTCTTTGGGAAATGAACCGGACATGCACATATCAAGTGTCTAGCTGTTTCAATGCCTTCAGCCCTGCAGAATGGACACCTGCATTATTTTTTAGGTATTCCTTTTGAAGGGCCAGTTCTATCAAATGCATCTACTACGTTACATTTCAATCTTATATTGACCCTGCGGAAGTATGAATTTGGACATTCAAATAGATATTTCCCTGACATGGGTGCCATCACTTGAGAATTCATGCAATCGGTGCTGACACTATTGGCCGACGGTTCAATCCAGTTCTGTTTGATATCACATTCCTTTAACTGAATTCTCAGCATTTGTTTAAATTTGCATGAGGCCTGGACCTCCATGGAAGCTCGTGCCATTTCAACCCATTTTACACCCGTATTCCACATGTGCATGTTGGCCACCTGCTTTTTGAGTGCTACTAAATTTGTTGTGGCAGTTAGTCCACCGGACCAGGTGCCTGTTAGTGGCATAGTGAGTTTCTTATAAGTGACTTGTTTGGTGATTAAGACCATATTAGCTGCATTAATATCAAGCTCACTCGCTGCATATTCTATTGGCATACAGGCCATGCGATGAAGTACTGATCTGATGGTATCAGGTAATAATATCGCCACATATATGGTCGCTGTAAATAATATCGCCGGGAAAATGTTGTGGCGATATTATTTGGGTGACCATATATATGGTAACAGGGTAAAAAAAATAAATAAAGAAAAACATTTTTTTTTAAAAAAAAAAAAATGTGGGAGTTGCGGGGGTGTCCCCCGCATGTTCCATGCAATAATGTCCCCACAAAAAATGACCATTTTTCGGCGATATTTTTGTATGGCAATATTTTTGTGGCGACATTATTACATGAAACCGATCTGATGCAATGGCTCTCCATGTCCTACAGTTAAATACCTTTTTTTTTTTACACCAGACCAAACTTCCATATTTGAGCATGGGCAGCAGTTTCCTTTTGTACACCGTTCTCAGCGCTGTCAATGTATATCCAGAGTGCTGCAGAGTGAATTTCTTTTGCGCAGCCAATTGTTGCTTTAGCTCTAGATCCATCTGCTTTTTGTGTTAATTCCTATTTAATATTGAAATTCGCAGATATTTATACTCTTCCACTTCTTCAATTCTTCTCCCATGCGAAGTCCACAGGAAGTTGTTTGCTTGCTTTTTGTTTCTCAAGATGATCTCGGTTTTATTTAAATTATGGTCATCTGCAAATGTAATAAGACGATCCAAAGCTCTTGTAAGCCTTTAAGTGTAAGGTTTAGTAGGATCAAATCGTCCTCATATTCAGTCCAGGAAAATGTAGTGGTTCCTAATTTAGAGGGGAAACATGATTTATCCTGTCAAGGCTAATGATCTGTCAGCAACATCCGTGTTTCAGCCCCTTTGAAGTGCTGATGGATGAAGTGAGGTTTCGCTTATTATTTACCCGCTGTGGTCTCAGTATACAGTGAGGTGATAACATTAAGTAGGCCTCTTGGTATGCCCCACACACCCAGTTTCTCCCAGTATGTGGATCTAGTTACGGTGTCAAATGCTGCACTGAAGCCTACAAATGCAGCATAGATCCCCTGATAAAGCCCAGTTGGTTATATGGCAAGATTTGATTTGTTCTAGTCCATTGCTGTATTTCTGCCAGGAGCATGTTAGCAAAGGTTGAGGATTTTTAGCGAAAAGGGGACCGTGGTGATTGGCCTGTAGTTTGTGGGTATACTGGCGTCCAGGGTAGGTTTTTTCAATAGGGGGATGACCCACACGTCCTTTAGATTGTCAGGTACAATCCCAGAGCTAAAGGAAGAGTTGATGAACATAGTAATGAATGGTGCTAGGTCATGAGCTGCTTCCTTGATTATAGGTGCCGGGCAGAGGTTGCCTTGGCAATTGGACGGTTTAAGGCTGGTGATGATGTTTTCCACTTTGGAAATGGAGAGTGGAGAGAATCTAAAAGGAGTCAGAGAGTCTGGGATGGAGTGGTTTAGGGTGGGGATAGGGTTGGGTTGGGGGTTGGATTGTAGGCTTGATTGTTTATTATTGATTTTAATTTGGAGGGTGGCAATCTTGCCGAGGATAGCCTCTTGGATTTTGGTACACCAAGTGCTATCTTTGATGCAAGTGTCTGGTGCAGTGACAGGGGTTTCAAGTTCTTTTAGGATTCTAAACAATTCTTTGGTGTTGGATTTGGCTTGTTTGATACGTTTATTGTAAGTGTCTTTTTTAGCCTGGAATATGGCTTCCTTGTAGTTAATGGTGGCCTGGAGGAGGTACGATTTGTTGGCTGCGGACTGGTTGCTTTTCCAACATGATTCCGGGATTCGTTTTTCTTTGCGCAGGGTTCTGAGCTGGGGTGTGAACCAAGAGTTCAGGTGGGCTCGAGGTTTGGGTTTTCTCAGTTTGGATGGGGCGATGAGGTCTAAGGCTTTTTCCATAGCAAGGTTAAAGGTGTCAACCATAGCCGTGGGGTCGGAGCATGAGCGAACCTGGTCATTGAGAGCAGGAAGGAGGAGGGGAGGAGTCTGTCGCAAGTGATGTCACATTTATTGTGGGTGGTAGTAGCCAGTGCAATGGTAGGAGAGAGGCTGGCAGGTTTGGACTGAATGTTAAACGTAATTAAGTTGTGGTCGGTCCATGCATACTGTTGGTTAGAGATGATATGGATAGGACAATTGTGGGAGGCTAGCCAGTCGAGGGTTCTGCCCTTAGCGTGGGTAGGTTGGTTGATAAACTGTATGAATCCTGCATTCATAAGCATATTATCAATAGTCATGGCAGCAGTGTCATTGGGATCCATGAGGCAAAGGTTACACTGGACAACAAGGACATTTATTAGTCTACATTTCAGAAACTGCTTGTAAAATCACATTCATATATATTCAAATTTTAGCAAGACAGAATTGTACAATGCAAATACTTGTGTACATGATTGTACAATGCAAAAGTCCAGCTCTAGAACTTCCAAAAATTCAGTTAAAATCGCCTAAATGGAACAGCTGAAGATCTTTTCAGACAAATAGAACACATACAAAGTAAATATTTCAGAACTGAACTAGAATTAGAAAACACAGTTAACTTACAAAACATAAACCACGACTTTCTTACACTAACCTCCTTAAAAAATACATACACAAAGAAATAGCAAGTTTCAGTACACATCCGCTGAAAGTCCAGTCAAAATATGTCTCTGTTGTTGCAGAACTTTCTATAAGAAACATACAACAATAATAGATACGTACTTCAAGATAGAAGACAATGAGCAATCACAATGGTTCCAATTAGATTTAGATCTAACAGCAGAGCATAAATGTAATATAATTTTATTGAACCATATTGAATAGCTGTGTTAACATTTTTGTGTTGTTTTTTATGTGTTCTTACTTTGAAATTTAGGAATTGAATGGATTTTATTATAACATTGTTATTTTACTCTAGTATAAGGTTTCTATAAACCAATACAATAAAGAAATATAATATAACTGATCCCATAAGAGTTTGCACATACTGCAATACTCAGCTTGATAATAACCAAATGCGATCACAAGCTATCAATATTAACTTGCAAATATTTCCATTACCAAAACCTCTCCAAAAAACCTGATCTATATGAGAGTATCATAATTCAAACAGTTAACACATTCTGAGCTATACTACGTCTCCAACCCAAAACTGCCAAATTGCCTCCAATATAATTGCTCAAAGGTATTTGTGGCAAAGTAGTATACTTACCATTAGACCTTAATGAAAATGTAGAAACACTAGGAGTAGGATGACCAGAACAAAAATGTTTGTTTGTACTAGTTAATGGTGTGCCAACAGAAGACACAAATAAATTGGCAACAACTACTTGACTTAAACAAAGTTAAGATAGCCCTATATTGTCTTCAACAAACAATGAATACTTCGAAGATATAAGCATAGAAGAAAATGTCAAAGAAACAAACCAAATATATGAAGAGACACCATAAACCAGGAAATGTTAACTTGTTGGTCCTATCACTATGGACAACATTCTTGACTAGTATACAATTCACCCACTACATTCCAGAGGCACATGGAAGAAGCATTAGAAACATTTAAAATGTGTCAAGCCAAAGGGTCTCCAGTGAGCATATGGGGAGAAGCTTTAGAAGCACAATGTTTTCCACTACTCTTTCCTACAGAAAAAAGAGGGAGAGACGATGAAAGATCCATACAAATCTGTGAATTAGAATATACTTCTCTAGCATGTTCTGAAGATCCAAGATACCGACAACACTTTGAATACATTTCCCATCTCTTGTTTGAAAGCAAACTGGCAACTCTATGTTCCCTAAACATGTCAGCTACTCAATTCCTTCAAAAGACGAAAGACAAAGATGAAGTGTTGCAGTCAAGTATTACACATCTCTAGGCAAATATGTGTGTTACAAAGGCATACCTCTTCTGACATTCTTAAGGCTATGCCCTCAACAATCTGGACAATGGACATGGCCACAACAATATGCTTCACCCATGTCACAATCTAGCCACTTCCATAGCCACAAAAATATGTATTCTTATTACTAATACACATACATATTAGTCACACTCAGTAGCGTCATTGCATACAAATACAATCTAAAGTAAACATTGTTGTAACACATCACATAACACCATCATAATAGATGTCCGCTGACTCATAGACATGTGTGTATCAGCAGGGGACCGAAAAGATGGCTGCAAACTCAACCACAACCCCATGGCCATTTTAACACCCAAAATGCAAATTCCAAAAAGGTTTTGTACCACACTGCCCGCAGACGATGGACATTGTCCTTGAATTCAACATGACATCCACCTAAAAAAGTCATGGCGAAGTTCACAGTTTTAATTGACCCATCAGCGGCCACATATGATGTTTGTGAATGTCCCATGGCTTCTTATTGGTCCAGAGGCATCCGCAGACACCAAATCTGGAAGTAAGTCCACGGACCGGAGGGAGATATCCGAAAGTTTTGGGACCTACTTTTAGGACATTTTTAAAAGATATATTGTACAGGTTAACAGCACATTTGCAAAAGCACGCTTTTGCTACCAGGAAGCCGCTCCTCTCGCAGGTTAAGTGCAAATCCGCCCAGCAGTTTGGGCTGAAACCGTGGGCCAAATATTTTCCATTAGTACTATCAATTTCTATAGTACTTTCCATAGTACCATCAATATTACACTGAGACCTACAATAATACTCAATCCACAATAATAAACATAGATCCATATTCTGTCATTCTTACACCTACACCTCATTTTCCTACTTAACAAATTATTTACATTAGTCATGTCCATCTTCTTCTTTCCTGAAATGAGAACACAGACACACAAGACAACTAACAAGAGAAACGTACAGGACATATTTTGTACAAACAGAAAGTAAAGAAAAAAGGAAGAAAGAAGAAGGGGAAAAGAGAGAGAGAGAGAGAGAGAGAGAGATAGAGAGAGAGAGAGAGAGAGAGAGAGAGAGAGAGAGAGAGAAAGAGAGATAGAGGGAAAAGAGAAAGAAGGAAGAAAAGCGCTCCCGAAAAAAAGAAAGAAACAGAGCTCACAGCGAAACGTTGACCTGCATGCCAAGCATGCCACCGCACACGTATTGCCCTTGGACAGGCCGCTGAGGAAGACAGGGTGCAACTACTGCTACACCTCGTTTTAAGAAAGTGAAGCACCAGTGTGTTATCTGAAGGTGCACTACGAACGTCAGAGAGGTGGACCAAGTTGTGCAATTCCTGGGCTTTATTTATTTATTCATTTATTATATTTTTTACACGACCAGACTGTATCACGGCATGGTTACAGACATCTTTAGCATTGGTTTGGAGTATTCACTTGCAAGCTTATAGGTGGACACTGTTGCAAGATAAAACATTGTTATACATACTTTTTACATACATGGGAAGAAACGATACAGGAGTCATACTTATTTACAGTTCTGGCTCGGAACTCCTTAAGGAAGGCGTCTTTCTAGACATAGGAGGCTAGGTAGACCTAAGGAGGCTGACTGAAGTTTGCTTTTGTGCCAGATTGCTAGAATTGTTTCAAAAGCCAGGTTTTAGTTATTTTTTGAAGGGTGTGAAGGAGTCTTCATTGTTGATGTTTAATGGGAGGGAGTTCCAGTGTTTGGGGGCCATAACTTGTAAGCTACTACCCCTAGCCCTAGAGCTTTTGAAGCGAGGAAGCACGAGGAACAAGTTATTGTTGGATTTACGCATTCTGACAGATTATTCTTTCATGATGGCGTTATTCATGTAGATAGGGACTTCTTTTGCGAGACATTTGTGTGTGACACACAATGTTTTAAAAATGATTCTGGCCTTAATGTTTAACCAGTGGGTCTCCCTCCTAATGTTGGAGGTATGGTCACACTTTTTTATTCCTAAGGCTGCCCGCAATACTTTGTTTTGCATTAGTTGTAGTTTACTTAGGTTGGTGTTGGACGTCCCTAGTAATAGGACATTACAGTGATCCAACTTCGATAGAACTCAGGGCCTTGGCCAAAGTAATGCACTTTGTGGGTGTGAGGAACTGGCGGCTTAAAGCAATGTGTGTGGATATGTGTTTAGCCATAGTGAGATTGGAGTCTAGGTGCACTCCTAAGGTTTTTACTTGTTTAAGTAGTGGAATCAGCATGCCATCAATATTGATTGAGGCGTAGTCTGAGTGGAGGGCACCTATTTTGGTTTGGGATCCCACAATGAGAATCTCGGTCTTATTTTATTTATTTATTTATTTATTTATTTATTTATTTATTTATTTGTAATGCGCCGTAGCTCGCAAGCATCAGGGCGCGAAAAAGACACGAGGACAAAGATTTAACAGGACGACACAAAAGAAAGTAAAGAGAGGGGGGCAGAAAGATGGCAACATGATTCGGTGTAGAAATTGCCTAGTTATTTGAAGAGAAAGGTCTTCAGATGCCTCCTAAAGAGTTGGGTGTTGTTTTCCAGTCTAAGGCTGCAAGGCAGTTTGTTCCAGTGGGAAGTTGCCAAACTCGGAAAAGCTCGACCGAGACCAGTGGCTTTGCCTGGAAGGCTAGGATTGATCAGTCTTTGCTTGGCGGATCTCAAGCTACGACTTGGCTCATACCACTTGAACTTTTTCTTAAGGTATGCTGGTGCCGTGCCGTAGAGACATTGGGGGGTTAGGGTTAGTGATTTAAACAGGATCCGTTCCTTCACTGCCAACCAATGGAGATCATTTCTGTCCTTGGTGATGTGTTCTCGCTTGGATTTGTTAGTGATGGATCTGACAGCATTATTCTGAATAATCTGGCATTGTTTCAGGCAATTATTCTTCTCATCGTTAAAGCAAAGACTATTTAAGGCCATCCAATTCTGGATGATGGCATACATTTTGTTAATGGTCAATGTGTCTTGGTCATAATTCCCTGAGATAGGTATGAAAATCTGGGTGTCATCTGCGAAGTTAGTTTAGATGACACCCATATTGTCTAATGCAGAGAAGAGAAGCTTTGTGTAGGCATTATATAGAATCGGTGAAAGACAAGACCCTTGAGGAACCCCGATGGGGACTGGTATGGGATCAGCAGCGTTTTTGCCTATGGAGACTCTGGACGTGTGATCGGCTAGAAAGGAATTCAGCCAAAGGGTGGCATTCTTGGAGAATCTAAAGCCATTGGCTAGGGTAGTACATAGGTTGTCTCTGATGGAGTCCATCTATATTTTCAGGTCGATGAGTGCCGTTTCAGTACTATGGTTAGGCCTGAATCCAGATTGTCTGGCTCCATGGAGCTGGTTTTGTTTGAAATGGGCTTGGATTTGTGAATATGCTATTTTGTGTATGACCTTCAGCAAGAATCAGACCATCGTTATGGGTCGGTAATTTGTGGGCACAGTCGGGTCAAGGGTAGGTTTTTTTAGAAGTGGGGTGACACACACTTCTTTGATACTAGCCAGGACCGTATTTGTGTTAAAGGAAGCGTTGACAAAATTAGTAATGATAGGGGTGAGGGTGGAGGCACATAATTTAACTAAATGGGCTGGGAAATGATCCCCTTTACAATTGGAGGCTTTTAGATTGGTAATAGTATTGGTCACTTGCTCTTGGGTCACTGGGGTGAAGTGGAATAGTACGGTATCATTGTCATTGGCTTTATTGAGAATGTTTTTAGGGGCATTCTTTTCAGCTAATATTTTTCTTTTAGTGACTATTTTCTTTTGTAGCAGAGCGATTTTAGAGGCTAACACGTCTTGAATGGTGGTGCACCATTCTTTGCTGGAATTGGCTAAAATGGTGAGTGGTATAGAGTTTTCCAACTCTCTAAGAATGGAGAACAATTCTTTTGAGTCAAACAAAGCATTTCTAATGCAAGTGTCATATGCATTTGCTTTATGAGTAACAATTGCCGCTTTGTAAATTTTGTTTGCAGCATTGAAAGCAATTGCATAGCCTGTATTAGGACATTTGGATGTGGATATGTTCAAGTGTTTGTTTAGCTTGCCTTAGCGATACTAGTTCGCCATTGAACCAGAAGCACATACTTTTATCCGCACATCGTGTTTTGGTAGTTAGTGGTGCCAATGAGTCAATAGTAGAGGTGAGGCACTTTTGCTAAGTGTCTGCGAGGAGGCATGGGTTGTCACCTAAGAGCACATTAGTTGCTAAGGTTTTGCTAGGGATGGGGGCTAAGTTCTCAACTGTGAGCTTATAAATGTTTCTAGTTTCATAAGTATCCATTGTCTTGGATTTAGGCAGGAATATTTCATTGCAAGTAAGGGTGAAATTTACACTATGGTGGTCTGTCCAGTCAAGAGGTGTGATTGAATCATTAGCCTTATGTAGCGTTAAGTGAGAGTATCCAATCCAGTGTTCTGCCCTTGATGTGGGTAGGGGCATTCACAAGTGGTATGAAATTCCTATCTTTAAGAGCAGTGTGAAGGGCTTCTGCTTTATGGTCTTGGCTATCATTGAAACCTTAATGAAGGTGGCAAGGATAATGCATTTAGTTTTGGGTTTGATGAGCAGGGCTAATAGCAGCGGTATGTCTCCGTCTGGATGGGTATTGGTATTAGGCGATCTGTAAATCACCACAAGGTTGATAGTAGTTTTATGGTTGGTTGCAAGTTTGACTCGGAGGTGTTCATAAACTTCTATGTTTTCGAGGGGGCACAATCTAAGGTTGTCTTCATTTTAATGGCTACACCGCCTCCAAGAGTATTGGATCTATCAGACCTAAGGATAGTGTAGTCTGGTGGGATGGCGAGCGATAGCAATGGTCCTAATGTTTGGTGAAGCCAGGATTCTGTGACTACTAAGAGGTCCAATTGTTGTTCAATAATGAGGTCATGTATCTCAATGGCGTGGGCTCTTAATGATCGGGCATTGATGAGTATACCTTTTAAGTTTACTGGTGTCTCACTTTTGAGTGCAGTGGGGGTAGTCGGAGTCTGTTCATCTATAGGAGACCGAGAGTGTGTTTGGTAATCACTGCTGCAGCTGCAGGTGTCTTGTGAAGTTTATTGTGATGGTTGGGGTTAGGCTTGGTCAGTTCTGATGCAACTATGGCTGAATTATGGTGGAGAGTGCTTTCTTTGGAACATGATCTTAGACGATAAAGTCTGGTGTTCCACTGACTAGGATAAAAGTGTGAGTCGTCTGTGGTATTTAGTAGGTTTTTGGCAGACAAAATAGGGGAGATGGTCGTGGGCTCTAGATTATTTAGTACGTGATTTTAGACGATAAAGTCTACAGTTGCCAAGAATAGGATAGGAAGGTTTGTCGTCAGTGGTATTTAGCATGTATTTGGGCATCGCCTTATCAGGGAGGGTAGTGAGCTCTGAATTATTGAGGCTTCTAGTAGCACTAGATACGTTGGTGTGGTCTTGGATAGGTAGGAATTGTGGGGTGGAGGGTAGGAATGGAGTGGGGCAGGGGATGGGATCATGCCGGTGGCATCGTAGTCTGGTGAGGCTATTTCTATAGCTGATAAAGGGACTCCCTGTACAAGGTCCATGAAAATGCAGGCGGGTGCCGTTCCACCTGCCAGGTCTGATCCTGTTGGGCGGGATGGCACCCGCCTGCACAGTCGTACTATGCCAGTCCCGTAACAACAGTACAGGCTTACTATTGCTACGGGACCAGCATCCGTAGAATGAAGCCCATTCTCTTCATAGCACTATTCGTGAACAGAGGATAGCACAGAGGCAACGCGCTGGTCTTGGAAGCAAGACCACACAGAGCAACTGAGGTTCGAATCCCGGATCCGCGCTTAGAAACCAAGCACAGGTATGGTATTATGTGCATTATACAAAACAATAAAATAAATAAAAATAGTACAAATATGAACAACAAATAACCCTAACCTCATCCTCGCCACATCAACAACCTCACTCTCAATGTACTCACACCTTTCACATTTCCTCATGCATCTGTCCACAAATTGTTATATGTTACAAGAGTCTACTCACATGTGCGTGCTGACCCAAACTTCTCCATCATAGGGTTCCAACACCGGCATGAACGCTCCTCGAGCCACACCCGCTTCAAGGAATTCTCTTAAAATGGCTCCTGCTAAACCACTCGGAACATGTGTTTTTTGGGACCTGTCGGTGTAGGTGGGCACAGCTCTTTCTGGAGAAGCAGCCTGGAAGCCTCCACAGGTACGGGAGCGCTGGTATCACGTTGGGGTCACCAATTGAAGGCATGCCCCTATACACTCACACCAAAGAGAATAGAACCTGCTAGGGAAGAAAGGCCCAAGTCGATCGCAGATGAGAGCAACAGCAAAGAACTCTGTTGTTAAGAACGTTCTACCAATAAGAGGTACAAGCAGAAATGTTTAAAGGTACACAGCATCATAATGACACAACAACATACAATAAAAAAAATGTGCGCGGGTGATTCGATGGACCCTATACATGTTCCACCTTTACCCATAAGGGATGCCGGTCTATTGGTCCCAGCCCAGTCCATCTGTCTTCCATCATGTGGGTGCTGCGGGGCTCATCTTCTTCTCACGTCAAAAGTCAGAAAACAAATTAATTATACTCCTACCATACGACTATTTGATCACTTATACTGTGCACTTGGCAGGCCTTAAGACAGACACAAAGGAGGTTCTAGGGTACTCTAACCTTCACCCACACATTTCACTCACTCCCCTCCATGCCATCTGGCTCCAAGGTCTCCACGCTCATTTTGAACTATAATTTATCCCTCCCAGCCCCTTACGATACACATCACACAATTGTCACTTCAACAATGTGCCCTGTCCGTCCTCTTTGAAGATCTCAGGACTTGTTACTTTGGGTTTGATGGACAAAGGGCACCTGGTGCCATGTAATTCAGAGGTCTTAAGATTTAGTCAGTTATATGGGCTATAACTCGCGGTCGCCTGTGGATGGGCCGGGTCATGCTTTGGCCTGTGTGAGATAACATGCACACCAAGCGCTAGTCTGTGATCGTGGCCTTGTAGGGCACATTTCTCTTGAACATCTTTGCAACATTACTAGCACAAGAATAGGCATTTCTGGTGATCAGGGGTGTGGGCTGTCCTCATGGGAGCTCGGACATGGCTGGGGATTTCTCTTGACTCGAAACTTTGGGCCTAGTGCATGCAATTCCACATTTATCACACAGCCTTTCCTTCTACCTATGATTACTAATATCTACACAAAATAGCAATGCTTCTTGCACCTTATGTTGTACTATGTGGATAGACTACATTTGGTTATATTGGAGTATGGTCCTGTTAAACTGGGATGTGTCCCTCTCACCGTCCCTCCTCCCTCCTGGCCCATCATAGTGCCTTGAATGCATCTCGCCTCACTCTAGAACCTAGGGGGGTGGGATAGGGCTGCCTCCTTCCCAGCAGTATCTCCACGCCTGTTCCCCTGTCCAAGCCCTCTATATGGTGCTTGTGGTGTCTCTGGTGGGGGTGGATGTGGAGCAGAAGTGGCCATAGCAGATGCCATGATGGTCTCCATAAAACAGATCTGCAAAGCAGCAAAGCAGGAACTCAGAAACTGCAAGCAGGTTCTCTCTCCTGGATAGCCAGATTGAGAACGAAAAAAGTAATGAGTGGGTCCATTCTGGGAAACCGTTGTGGACAGTTGTGCTGGCCGCGGACAACTAATGTCAAAAATAGATCTTGAAAAGTTGTAAAAAGTTACCACATCAATCAAGAATGGGTCTGGGAGCTACGCAAGTTTAACGTTTCAGCTTGAAACACCCTAGATTGGAAGGAAATCTAGTTTTAAACAGTGCCAGGTTACGGACACAGTTTGTGGACACCCCGATCACACCATACGGGTGCGGTCACATGATGACGTCCATGGCCGGCTTCTGCCCTGACGGCCAACCACGGACACCCAATCAGGCGGGAATCAAAGGGCGCATGCAATGGTTTTCCGTAGAACATGCGCAATGTTCGTGGACTAATTAAAAGTGCTTCAAGTGATTCCGGACATGTCCGGACATCGCAACTGTCCAGGAGCACCTCGATTTTGAGTCCATACACTCCAGACAGTCGTACTGTCTGCAGACTCATAATGGGTTTTAAAAAACAAATAAACAACATCACACAGTGATATACAACACATTTATAGTTTTAAAAAATACATTTATTCATGAAAGATATGGGGTAGCGGAATGGGAAACATAAATAAGAGAATTAAGAATTTCTGTACAATGATGATGAGGGGAGGAAGATAGTGAGGTTTCATCAAAGTGTCTTTGATTACAATTTTCAGAATTTGATGGGGATGATTGCTGGGGACAAATGGGACAGGTGCAAGAAGGACAGTGATAGAGAACATGTTTAATGACATGATTTTTCACACATTGTAAAAGTTTTTTAAAATCATTACTTATATCGTCTAATTTTGTAGACAAGTTCATGATTTTAGTATTTACAGTTGGGGATAGGGCTTTTCTTTGTGATTCTTGGGATTGTGTACAATTAAACAGGGGTGTGGTTTATAGCTCAGGGGCAATTTGCTTGCCTTGGCAGCAAGAGGACACAGAGCAACGCAGGTTCGATCACTGGCTCTGTGCTTAGAAACCTCTCGGTAATAAGCACAATATAAATAAATAACTAGAATTCATGAAAACTATGTACTGTATGAAAAACCGAAATTATTATTTAAGTAAGGTGTGTACAAATTACATTATTTGTTTACATTAAAATATGTATTGTGTACTATTAGAAATGTTATCGTCACTCTTTTCCTCTTTTCAGAAATTCCCCTCTAACCACTCAAGTGTGTTTGCCATTTCTGTGAAAAAAGAAAAAAAAGTGCTTCTGTCTTATAACTGATATGTACTATGGAGGGAAGAAGGAGCTGCTTATCTTCGGTTCTTCCCAGGATAGGGGTAAGCTCAGTGCAAAATAGACCAATGTCACTATCAATAACAACATCGCAGCCCAACTTAAAGTTAAAACTCTGGGCATCACTTTGGAATCCTCACTCAACTCGGATGAGCGCAACAATCTGGTTAGTAGAAAGAGAAACTACCACCTCCGACTCCTCTGAAATTTTAGACCTTTTCTGACTGAAAAGAATGCTGCCACCATTGGTCGTGCCACCATCTTATCTAGGCTGCACTACTGTTATGCACTGCTTCTTGGGGCTAATAACACCAGTCTAAAAAGATGTCAGTGAATCGAAAAGGATGCAGTTCGAATGATAAAAAACATCCCATGGAAGGAACACATCTCAAAATACTGGAAAGACCTGCATTGCCTGGCAATTCAGGATCGCATTTAATTCAAAACCTTTACCGTTGTACGCCCCCTCATATCTCATATCTGCAATGACCCCTTACACTCCCGGAAAATGCCTCAGTTCCTCTGACTTGGCCCTGGTCTCATCCCCACCATTTAAAAAGGAAAAAGGGCTTGGTCGCTCTTTTCCCTGTCTTGACCACCCAACTGTTGTATGCCCTTTTCTGGGAACTGAGACGAGATAACAACCTACCGAGTTTCAGGAAAAAACTAAAGACCACACTCTTCAAATTGTAAACCCAGGAACTCCATGATTGCCCTGTCGCCCTTACACTGAGCCTCATTCCACGGTAGGCGGTAGGGGTTTACCGGTAGCGGTAAGGGCACCGGTACTGGTAAACCCCTACCGCCTTACTACGAGTTCCCTTTGCGGGACCCGACTTTAACGGCTGGTTTTACCAGCCGTTAAAGTAGGGTGCCGCAAAGGGACCTCGGAGCTAATTATGGTACTGCAATTTGCGGTACCGTAATTAGCACCTTCCCCATTCCCATTATGCCCTATGGGGGCAAAATGGGAATGGGGAAGAGCCTTGGTGAATGGGGAATTACCGCCCCCGCTCACCTTGGAGTAGGTCGCTAATTCTGGCATCCACCAAGGCGGACATGGTAAAATACCTGCAGCAACCATGGCGCTAATAGCGCCATGGTTACTGCCTACCGTGTAATGAGGCCCACTGTCTCATCTGTTTGCACTGTCCTTGTGTGCATGTGCGCCGTGATGCCTGTGGGCTCCCCAGCACATTATAAATAAATAAATTAAATAAATAACACATGTTCATATAATGAAAACTAATAATACAGAAATAAATACAATGCACTTACTATTTAGTGAGAATTTGTTCTCCAATAAGCACCTGGTGTTTGTCAATCTATATGCAGAGTTGTATTGAGGAGATTATAAGAAGTATACAGTAATGGTTTTCATTGGTGCATTCCATTGTAATGTGTGCTAAATGAAAAAAAAAATGTCATATTTTTTGAAGTGTACAAAAAGGTATATTTATGTGTTGTAAACATTAGTAATGATTTTATGTACACGTGTTTGTTGATTGATGGGTACAACTTCTTTGTGTCTCCCTTATGATGCTTGGCTTTGTGAATGCCGCCCGATGTCCGCAGACTACCACACTGTCTGCGAACTCCATAGCTGCCAAATAGGGTGTGAGTATAATATAAGGAACTTGTAGCAGATTAAGGGTGCACTAGTAAAAAAACTATGAAATTCAATGAAAAAACTTTGTTAAAGGGACATTAGGTTAAGCTGCAGTAATAAAAACCTATTAAATCCACTGAAAAACATTTGTTAAAGTGACAATATGGTTATGTTGCACAGAAACCTATGAAATTTAGTAAAAAAACAGTATTAAATGATGTTATGCTTAAAAGTAAAACCGAAAAACCCTTGAAATTCGCTAGTTAGGGTATGCTAAGCAACCATAACTCACGCCACCTTGTGCACTGCTAAATTTAACACCCAGAACATCATAGAGGACATCACAAATGTCACTGATGACCTCACTGATGACACCACAAATCTAGGCCACTCGTTTTTGTTTGCTGAAATATCTAGGATAGGATATCTAGGTGTTTTTGTTCATTGACAGAATATGAATATTCAAAAGGTGCTAAATATCTAGACGTTAACATTGTCGTATGTTCTTAAAGTAATTTCCTGAAGTGATTCACAGGATTTCATCAACAGATCGCCGAGACTATTGCTGCACACAGTTCGAGACAATGCACACACTTCGAAACAATGCTAATCAGCAGCAAATTACCAATCATCTATGATGATGCACCCATATATCTTAAGAACAGGCTGAAGCTATATACGGCCAGTAGATCTTTTCGCTCAGCTAAGACCTGCTCTCTACAAGTAGATCGAGTGAAAAGAGCTTATGGTAATGGCTGCACTTTTCATGTGCAGCCCACACAGGCCTGGAATGCCCTTCCGGTGTTCCTACGCAATACATCTAATCTTCTGATCTTCCAGAAACAGCTGAGACTCTTCTATTTTCATAAAGCTCTGATCCAGCTACCTTGTTGTTCTTGATAGGGCTCTACTTTTCCTCTTCATGGCACCTGGATGCCTTCGGGCTTTGGCGCCTTACAAATAAAATAACATAACCTAACATAACATAACATAACAAGCATGCTGAACCAGATGCCCATGTGGTCAACGGGTCAGCCCTTGAAATCCTTACCCACCCTTATTTGTGACCATAGCAGGACAAGATATCGGGATTGGATGCTGGTCTCATTTCCACAATCTAGCAGCAACAACTGTATACAATCCACATGCCTTGAAAAAGACTCTAAAGAGTCGAATTATGTGTTGGCTGAAAGACGAGGACCAGAGGGGGAAGCTGGACGCATGGTACGATGTATATGAAGGGGGTCACACAGTCTATAGACTGTGTCAGCAGCTGCTGACATCTAAAAATGAGCGAGAGCTGCAAACAAGAGTACGTTGAGAGGGGGAGCTCCAGAGGCCCTTCACTGACCAGGAGTGGTCCAGGGTCCTGATATACCCAAAGAACGTGTCCAGAAATGCAAGATTTAAACAAGCACAGCTCTACCTCACGCACCAAGCATAACTCACACTTAAGAGAATGACTGTGATGGGGGAAGAGGGAGCCCCGGAACTGCCCACGTTGTACAGGAGAAGAGGCTGACATGCTGCACATGTTTTAGACCTGCCAGTGATAAAGATGTTTTGGGAGGGAATGAAACAAAGGGGGGGGGGGGGGAATCCAGATGCGAGCATGGACCCCAGAATTTTATCTGCTCGGCCTCTTTCCTAGGCGACAGACAAAGAACACATCGGGCCAGGATGAAGGATCTAGTGTGCATTTTGGCAAAGCGCTGCATAGCAATGGCATGGAACTCCACCTCGGGACTGAGCATAGTCTTGTGGTGGGAAGATCTTAGGAAATGGTCAGTGGCAGAGATAACAGTGTGGACAAGGGCAGTGCAGAGAGGAGACTGGGAGAGTGAACACTAAATACAGGCATGGAACACCCTGATACAGGACTTATTTGGACAAAGGGAAGAGAGCAACACAGACAACCCTGGAGAAGAGGATGAGTATAATTAGGAGGACTAGCATACGACAGAATACCCCCGGCAAGATGGAATACAGGGAATAAGCACGAGATCAGAATAGATAGGAGGGTTGGCCATTCACCAAGTTGGAAAGCCATTGGATCATGCCACGAAGAATGATGACGCAGGGCGTAATCCACAAGAAGTGCCAGAGTGATTGTTTTGTTTTGTTTGTTTGTTTTTTGGTTGTGAATAATGTTGTAAAACAATAAAGAATTACAAAAATATATATATATAGCATCACAAATGGTTTTGAAGTCTGCTTCATTACGACAACAGTTACTTATTGAATAACTCAGTGCTGAGGGGAAGAGGGCTCACTCTCCTATTCGAAACCTAACAGTTGAAGAAGGAAGGGAACCTTCACACAAGAACCCCATCAACAGCAGCAGGGTAATCTGTTTAAAGTACTAGATGAAGTGCAGTGATCTACCCATTCTACTACGCTGCAATTACTTAATAATCATGAACTCTGATTAAATGATTGGGGCATGCAACATGGCCGAACCCTAGGTTTGAATGCGAATACATATTTTGTTTGCGGCTACAGCCAGAAGTGCTGTACTTAATGAAAATAAACCTCCACAAGGAGAATCAGCAAGGACCTGAAAGAATGGTTTTGCAACTCTGCTTTGTGTTTCATTTTTCCAAAGGGTTCGAGTGTAAGCACAATAGTGATATAAGTTTGGTGTATGGACAATGTGCCTAGCCCTCGCCAAGGACAAATGCCTACTCTAAATTACTTATTGGGGCATGCAGCATGGCTGAACCTCTAGGTTGAAATGGGAAAACAGATTCTGCTTGTGGCTGCAGTCCGGAGTGCTGGACGGGAATGCAGCAAACTTGCGTGAAGAGCATCAGCAAGGACCTGAAAGGATGATTGTTGCAAATCTGACCTGTGTTTTATTTTTTTGAAAGTGTGGAAATACAAGTACAAAAATAGTGATATAACTTTTTGTGCTGTGGGCAGTGGCACAACAAATAGTGATATATGTTTGGTGCATGGACAATGGGCCTGGCCCTCGGCAAGGACAAATGCCTACTTATTGGGGCATGCAGCATGGCCAAAGATGTAGGTTAAAATGGGAAAAAATAAATCTGCTTGCAGCTGCAGCCCAGAGTGCTGGACAGGATTGCAGCAAAGATGCAGGCATGCATCATGGCCAAATCTGTAGGTTTAAATGGGAAATAAAATCTGCTTGCAGCTGCAGCCCGTAGTGCTGAATGGGATTTGCAGCAACGTTGTGTGAGGAAAATCAGCAAGAACCTGAAAGGATGCTTTGGAAATCAGTTAGCTAGTGGCCTCCGACCTAGGGATCCCTTTGCACGCCCCCCCCCTGGGCTCTCATGAGCACTTGTCCATCTGTACTGCCCCTTTTATGTATGCACTTCTGTCACTGGACAATGCATATGTGCATTTATAGGTGCACTATGTACAATGTTTTGGTATACGTATGGGAAAGGTAGATGCAAAAGATTTGTAGAACATTGTTAAGTGGTAGTTGGTGGTTGGAAGTTTAATATGTTGATAGGCTATATGTAGAGTTTTTTTTAATTGATTGGTGGATATATGTCTGAATGGTTTAAAGCAGGCAATGAGGGAGTGTTACAAACATAACAGTAAAAAGACTAGAAAGGCTTCTTTGTGTGGTGGTGTGCATGTGCAATCCGTGTTTTCTAATAAGGCAAAATGTAAAGTAGATGGAGTCTACAAGCTTATTTTTTAGAGTGGGGTGGGGTGGTATGACAGACCTGCGGATGATGAAAGGCGTTGTGGGGATTCAATAGTCCAAGAATTTAGCAGTTATGCTTAGTTATTGGTTCATCGTCAGATCAGAGGAGTTGTATTGGTGCTTATGACTTTTTACTTTATTATTGCTTTTGGAATTCCACAAGGCAAATTGGAAACATCATAGTGGCAGATAATGCCAGTTGTTGAACATTGGTGTGTGCAAACAGCCGACGCGCGTTTCAACCTAAGTCTTTTTCAGGGCCAATTGAGTAGTATGGTGTGCTCTGAATAGGGCTGATAGCTGGTCCTCCCGGGTCCGGGTGCCAGTAGGGCTAATTAGCCTGTTCTAGCGCCGCGATCGGCGGAGGGGAGCGTTGATCCTGTTTCACGAAGAGTGCGTGAGGCTTATTTTTTAGTTCCATTTTTAATTGTGAAAGGAACTTGTTTATGTTTTATTTATTTCTTTTTTGTTTTTTTGCAGGTGAGGCCAGAAAGTAAGTAAGGAGGGGGAACGAGGGAAGGGGCACCAACACCACATATGGAGGGGCAGGTGGACAGGGGGAGATGTTGCAAATGTGTTAAATCTAAGGTAGAGGGCAGTGTTTCTCATGCTCCTTGAATACTTTGAAATTGCTACACCCTGCAGAGCGATGTGTTAAAGTATATACAGAGTACTGTTGTTTTTGAAACATATGGATCAACAGCCTCTTTTATTGCTTGCACGGTAGCTGGTGGGATTTTGTGTCCGACATGCGATGTGGTTACAGCCTCGGTTGAGGAAGATGAGGTAGAGGAAGATAGTCTACTACTTCCTAAGAAAGGAACAGCCTTTCTGAGAGCATTGCAGTGGTTGGAATTAGTGTGGCAGCACAAAGAGATGGTGCTTTAGGAGTCCTGCCCAGCTTGTCCACGGCTAAGTACAATGTTGCACTCAGTGTGTTTCACTTTGGTAGCTTTAGCCTTTGATACATTTCCAACAGTGGTAAAGAACTGCCACACCCATGATTCCCTCTGGGTGCTAGAGGTAGACACTTCTTCTACCTCATCTTCCTGGTCTTCTTGACTGTCTTTTGAAGTATTACACTTCTTTCACTGTGTAGATTTCACTGTGTAGGTTCTCCAGCTATTGGCGGTGATGGCTCTTGGGGAGGATGGATTGCAATGGCTGCGGACACATACACGGATATGTCATCATGCCGCGCGTGGTCACGTGACATTGTCAGCGATGACGTCAGACGTTTGCAAACATTGACACAAAAATGGTGGAAAAAGTTATAAAAAGTGTATAGAAGTGTTACAAATTATGCTAGAAGGAGGGGAATGGCATAGTGTTAAGGTGAAACTTTCTAGATTGGAGACACATTTTTCTATATTGGGGTAAGTATGAAATTAGTATGTTGTAGCAAATTAGGGTGCACTGGAAAAAACCCATGAACTTCACTGAAAAAAACATTGTTAAAGGGACATCATGGTTAAGTTACACTAATAAAAAGCTATGAAATGCAATGAATAAACATTGTTAAAGGGACATTATGGTTACAAGGAAAAGTGAAAACCCCCAGAAATGTGCCAGTTATGGTAGGCTAAGCAACCATGACTCGTGCCACCACCATGCAATGCTAAGACAAACACCCAGTACATGAACAATGTCATCACAAATGTCATTGAGGACATCACTGATAATATCACATATCTGGGCCACTTGTTTTCGTTCACTGACATGTCTAGGCTAGTTTTGGGCAGGAACCATTAACTCGATTTCCGTGAGGAGTCTGGTGTTATTCCATCCAGAAGTTTTAAAAATATTTGATGGAGAAAAGGATCCCCAAAATTATATATGGTGCTTTGCAGCAGAGAGGTTGAGGGACTTTTCAGAAATGAAAAATCAAACATTTTTCACAAAAATCCGATGGCTAATAACCTTTGACTTGCCGGGTGGATTTGGAGGAAATTTTCCAAATGAAATGTCTGTCAGGAGCCAACCTGAACTGTGTTATTAAATAAAAAAAAGGTATTAAGAAAACAAAACACCACAGTTGTCAGCCTATTCATTTTCCCATATAGACAAAGTGCAATTTTCTAAAGAATCCGTAGCTCGAAAAACGGCCAAGCAGATTTGGACCAAATAAGAAACAAATAAGAAACAATGTGGGCACAAAGCATTGACATAATGTCCATGACCGGCTTGGGGTAAATCCATCCAGTAGTTTTTTAAATATTTGACAGAGAAGGGGGTGCCCCCTGCTCCCTTAAACCTTTACATCAGCCGTGGTGCTTTGCAGCAAAGAGGCTGAGCAATGCTAATAACTTTTCACTTGCTTGAAGGATTTGGATGACATTTTCCAAACAAACAGGTTGTCAAGGACCCCCAAATCGGAAATTTTGGGAGCAATTTGTTACAAATATAAAAGGTATTAAGAAAACATTAAAATGCAGTTTTCAGCCAATGCCCATTTATTTTCCCACAGTCAGAAAGTGCATTTATTTTTACTGCGATCAGTGTGAAAACCGTTTGGCAGATTTGGACCAAATTAGAAACAATTTGGGCACAAAGAATTGACTTAATTCATTTGATTCTTTTGGGGTAAATCCATCTTGTAGTTTTTAAAATATTCAAAAGACAACGGGGTGCTGACTGTTCATTAAAACCTTTACATCAGTCTTGGTGGTTTGCAGCAAGGAGTTTGAGAGAGAGAGGCTAAAAACCTTTGAATTGCTTGATGAATTTGGATGAAGTTTTCAAAACAAAATGTTTGTCATTCACCTCCTAAAACTGGAAATGTTTAGAACAATTTGTTAAAAAATAAAAACAACTATTAAGAATACATATAAATCCAGTTCTGAGCATAGTCCCATTCATTTTACCATAGAGAAAAAGTACAGTTTTTGAACAGTTGTAGCACGGAAACCACTTGACAGATTTGTACCAAATAAGAAAGGAATTGGGCACAAAGCATTGACTTTGATTCCTTGACTGGTTTGGGTAAATCCATCAAGTCATTTTTAAAATATTCAACATGGGGGTGCCCCCAATCCGTAAAACCTTTATGTATTTCCACCTTGGTTCTTAGCAGAAATGAAAATCCGCCATGTCTTTCTTTGCTCTTATGAGTGATTACACAGATGATACCGGGAGAAGCAGCAAATGAAAGAACTCAAAATGTTTTTTGGAGGAGAAAAACAGATGCCATCAAATGTCTATGGCTCAGATTGAGCGTTTGTTACTGAAATAGTGCTAAGATACACTGAGTGACCATTGCGCTTAAGAAACAAAAATACAATACACTACAATTCAATCTGTAAACCAGTAGGGGTCTCAAATAACAACAGTGCATCACTATGAACAGAAATATTCTAATCGGATATCTGCTGGGCGTAGTTGTATCTGCTTTTATTTTGTATATACCATCATTTTGTCCATTTAGGTAAAGTGTAAACTACAGGGGTGCTGAGACACACATTCTGATGATTTAAAATTATGAGGTGCATTCTCCCTTATATCTTATCGGACAAATGAAAAATATTACTGTGTAGTTGGTTTGTTGGGCGAGGAGCGTGTGTTACCAGATATGTGGAGCCTAGCTGCCATGCACACTGTTGTGCTACCCGTCACTGCTTCGTAGATTATACATACAGTCTTGAGCGGTATCTTGGCCTGGAGAGTAATCCAATGTAGTTCACGTAGGACCGGGTTGAGTCAGTAAAATTGCCATGCTCCCATAATAAGATGTGATACAGCGCACTGGAATGATTTTAGGGGAGCCCCTTGAGCAGTTGGGAGCCCCATCTAGGGGGCATTTACCCCATCAATCTGTGAGGCCACAAGGGTCTGTGCTATGATCTGTAAGTCATGTGGCCGGAAGAAGGGCCTGATTTTGCAATGGTTGGCAATTCAGAGCCAGGCTGTATGGGCATTATTGGCTATGTATTTTAGGAAGGACAGACTGCTTTCAATGGTGAAGCCTAAGGATTTTGCCGAGTCAGAGAGTTGTGGATCAGATCCTTCTTGGCGCATTTCATTGAGCTGTTGTTGGATAAATTGTTTTTTAGCAGGCGGACTGATGAGGATGAATTCAGATTTTGGATTGGTTTAATTTGACGTGGGAAGTGAACATCCATGATTGGATAATGGCTAGGTAATCGTGGAGATGAATGATGCCCTGTATGCTATTTACTCTCATGTACAACTGAGTATCTTCCTCATATTGGTTGAGGGCTATATTGGGATGATTGAGGAGAGTGCCCAAAGGCTCCATGTAAAGGGTGAGAGGATGGTGTTGTGGGGGAGTCCACAGGATACCTGTAGTCGGTTAATATGCATCATGTTCATCTGGATGGCCTGGTATGTGGCGGAGAGGACGGAGGTAAGCCAATTCAGGATAGTGCCAGAGATTCTTATCCTTTTGGCAAGGAGGAAGAGGAAGATGGCATGGTTGAAGGTGTGAAATGCAGCCGAGAGGTCAAGAAGGATGGCGAGGCATAAGCCACACTTATCGATGATTTGGAGGGCATCATCCACCTCCTGGATGGTGGCTGTCTCATTGCTACACTTGGGATGGAACCTTGACTCATAATCATTTAGGATTCAAAGTTGTTTGATTCTGGCAATTAGTTGTGTAACAACGACCTTTTCGAAGATGTTGGTTATAAATGTGAGGTTCTTAATGGGCTGGTAGTTGGATAGGTCGTCTAAATCCAGGGTTGTTTATTTCAGAAGAGGTCATATGAGACATGTCTTCAGGTTAACCGAGAACTACCATTCTCTAAGGGAGACATTAAAGATGATGATGAGCTTGGATGATATCATCAGATGGTCTCTCAGGTTTGTCTATTTTTTTATATAAAAAATGTGTTAACTCATTTGACTTTTTCCTGAGTTGCTGGTACCTCAAGTCGTGTTGGGTGAGGGTTTGGCACAATGCTTTACTAATTCAAAGAAGGATTTGCTCCTAATAAAGTATGCCAGAATGCTTGCAAAGTAATAAGCAGCTTTGCCTCTGTAATGAGAATCATACGGTTGGTGCAGAGATATTTGAGGTTGGCGAGGTCTCCAGTGTTATGGTTTTCATGCCACCATTTTTCTATTGCTCAGATGGAGCTTTTGTTACTGCAATAGTGCAAAGATACCCCTGGGTGACCATTGCGCTTAGTAAAAAAAAAAAAAAAACAGGGGGATAAGACACATTCTGGTGATTTCAAATTATTAGGTGCATTCTCCCTCATACCTTATTGGACAAATGAAAAAATATGACTATGTAGTTGGTTTGCTGGGCGAGGAGCGTGTGTCACTAGACATGTGGAGCCTAGCTGCCATGTACACAGGTGTGCTACTCGTGATTGTTTTGTAGATTATACAAGCAGTCTTGAGTGGTATCCTGGCCCGCGGAGGTATCCAATGTAGTTCATGTAGGACTGGGTTGAGTCATTTACACTGCCATGAGCCAGGTGAGCTGCTGGGAGTCCCATCAAGGGGGCATTTACCCCATCAATCTATTTGTGAGACCACCAGGGTCTGTGTGCTCTAAGATCTGTAAGCGCTGTGACTGGATTAAGGGTCTGATTTTGCAACTGTTGGTGATTCAGAGCCAAGATGTTTGGGCCTTCTTGGCAATGCATTTTAGGAATGACAGACTGCTTTCAATGGTGAAGCTTAAGGATTTTGCCAAGTCAGAGAGTTGTGGATCAGATCTTTCTTGGGACATAACATTGAGCTAATATTGTACAAATTGTTGTTTAGCAGGCGGACTGATGGGGACGGATTAAGATTTTGGATCAGTTTAATTTGACGTAGGAAGTGAACATGCAGGTATGGATAATGGCTAGGGAATCGTGGAGATGAATGATGGCCTGTATGCTATTTACTCTCATGTACAACTGAGTATCTTCCTCATATGTGTTGAGGGCCCAAAGGCTACATGTAAAGGTTAAAAAGGATTGGTGTGAGGATGGTGTCATGGGTGACTCCACAGGAGACCTGTAGTCAGTTAAAATGCATCACATTCATCTGGATGGCCTGGTATGTGCTGGAGAGGAAGGAGGTAAGCCATTTCAGGATAGTGCCAGAGAATCTTATACTGTTGGCAAGGAGGGAGAGAAGGATGGAGTAGTTGATGGTGTCAAATGCAGCAGAGAGGTCAAGAAGGATGGGGAGGCATAAGCCACACTTATCAATGATTTGGAGGGCATCGTCCACCTCCTGGATGGTGTCTGTCTCATTGCTACACTGGAGATGGAACCCTGACCGATAGTCATTTAGAATGCAAAGTTTTTCGATTCTGGCAAATAGTTGTGCAACAACTACCTTTTCCAAGATTTTGGTAATAAATGTGAGGTTCTTAATGGGCCGATAGTTGGCTAGGTCATCTGAATCCAGTTTTCTTTTTCAGAAGATGTCACATGAGAGCTGTCTTGAGGTTTCCCGGGAACTACCCTTGTGTAAGGGGGACAATAATGATGCTGATGAGCTTGGATGATATTGTCAGATGGTCTCTCAGATTTGTCTATTTGTTTAATAAAAAATGTGTTAACTTCTTTCACTTTTTCCTGAGTTGCTGGTACCTCGGGTTGTATTGGGTGAGGGTTTGGCACAAGGCTTTACTAATTCAAAGAGGGATTTGCTCCTATTAGAGTATGCCAGAATGCTGGTGAAGTACTAAGCAGCTCTAGCCTCTGTAATCAGAATCATATGGTTGGTGCTGAGGGATTTGAGATTGGTGAGGTCTCTAGGGTTATCTTTTTCATTCCACCTTTTGTCTATTTCTCAGATTGAGCATGTGTTGGTGGAGAGTTCTGGGGTGTACCAAGGGGAAGATTGTTTGGTCCTAGTAAGTCTGGTTTGTAGGGGGACATGAGTGTCCGACAGTTTCATAGCAGAGTTGTTGAATAATGGTAGGAGGCCCATGGCTGCGGTTGGAGGACTGATGAAATAGGTGATGGCCAGAGCAGCTAAGTGGAAGGGCCTGGTCATGTGACCCACAGCCTACCCAATGCTGTTTGCCTGGAGCTCATCTAGAGTAATTAAGTAGAGGCCTGAAAGGCACAGAAACTGGTGGTGGGTGGATCAATTGAGCAGCAGTGCTTCGTCATGTGACCAGCAGCCTGCTCAATCCTGCCTTCCTAGAGTTGGCCTATAGTTCTACAGTAGAGACATAGAAGGTACGGAAACTGGTGGTGGGCAGAGCAACTGAATTGTAGGGCCGGGTCACGTGACCAGAAGCCTACGCAATTCTCTCTGCCTGGATCTGGCCTAGTGTTCTTAAGTAGAGGCCTGAAAGGCACATGAACTAGTGGTGGGCCGAGCAATTGAGTGTCAGGGCCTGGTCACGTGACCAACAGTCTACTAAATGCCGTCTGCCTAGAGCTGGCCTAGAGTTCTAAAGTAGTGGCCAGGAAGGCAGTAAAAATGGTGGTGGGCGAGTGTCTTACTGTGTAAATCACATTATCATGAACTAGAATAACCAGGTAATTTTTTTTGTTGCTAGAAAGTCATCATTCTCAGATGGACAGTTTGGTACACGCCTATTATACTATTTTGTAATACACCTATATGGAATGAGACAAATAGCACCTTTGATGTCCATGATAAAAGGTTTGTATGCTTGAATCACAAAATAAATAATGCACACAGAACCTGGTGTTCATTTAATTTTTTCACAGGATTCACACTAACATGAAAGGTTTTGTAACATTGAACCATTTATGCTGATACAGACACCTTAGGGTTGGATGTGAAGATAAAATGGCTATGAAATGAGTCGATCCACTCTGCTGCAAGGGATTATCCAGATTTAGTGACCCCTTTCCCTGAACAGATTTTGTTCTGGTCAAGTCTCAGTGTAAGGTCACCTGTGCATAGGCTCAGCTGCCAATGCACAGACAGCCGAAGATATTGTTTCCTATAGTATATCAACTATACATGTGCTAGTAGCTGAATCAACAGCTTCAAAAGTAAATTGAAGATTTTTTTGCGATTACAGAACCATTGGTTGCCAACAAATGTACAGTCAACATGTGTATGCTAGTCCCCATTGCATTGCACATCTATTACAAACATGGATGATGTAAAACAAGTGGAGGAAGTGCCTATATGTGTCGTAGTAGCCTGCAGTATAACCACCTTCTGTAAGATAAGTGGCATTCATTTGAATACTTAATGGCAAAATATACCCTAAATTGTATTATATGAACGACCATTCTGGTGCCAATGGTCCTTCTGACTAACCTTTTAACATGCATATGATATGATAAAACTTGATGATTACCACCCTCATTTCAGTTAGAAGGGCAGCCTTTATAGTTGACCTTATTCCTTGCATCAATGACCTATCCAACAGCCAAAACCAGATGTTCCTGACGAAAATGGTTTGCACATCTTGTGCATATCTGGACTCATAAAATCCCTCTTCATCAGCTATTCACTTTCAACATCTCAATAGCAAACATTGAGGTCACTGACTTATTCTGAGCTGAATATTGTCAGAAAAGACTGCATTGAAGCTCATCAATACAGCTAAAATCAATAAAGCACACCATTACACATACCTGGACCAGAGCATAGAAGAAGGTAACTGTGAAGGTATTTGCCCTTGCTGCCTCTGACAGGACAGTGCCTAGAACCGTTTATGTAATCCAGAAGTCATTCAATGAAATTTAATGCAGAAATGAAACACAGTGTTGATCACTAGGTCCCATCAAATGTTTATTAGAGTGAAATTAATCAAAATTGTGAACACAATTGGTTCAAAATGTACTTGCAGACCAGATAAAAGTGTTGGAAACTCAACCAATCCAGTCAATAATCTTACTCTGGTCAGGCAAAACTGCCATGAAAGTCAACTCCTGTTGTTTGCATGAAGCTTTCAGGTGATAGAAGCAACTCATCCAAAGGAGACAACTTGAGGTGTTAAACTATTCAGCTGAAGCTTCAGAAGTCATAGCGAAATGACTAAGCCTATCAACATTACCATATTGCTTGCAGAAAAAATCCCCTTTGATTTTGTGTACTCTTAAAGGTAAAGTATAAAACATCAAGAATAATTAGTATTACCACCCAACAATGAATGCTTCCAACTTACCACACATTAACCTCACTAAAATGTTCTCTTTCTTTGAGTGTTAGCCTCCATATATGCATGAAATTACTTAAATTGTGAAGAAAAAAGAAGGAAGACAGGAAGAAATCCCTCTCCAAAGCCAGATAGCTGTGTTAATTTGTTTTTCACAGCTCTGGCAAAAGCACTTGGGAGACTTTGCAACTCATGCTCAGACTAAGCTACTAAGCCCACAACCCACATTTGAGACTCCAGAACACCCCCTAAGCAATAAAGACAGTGATATGGCAAGACCAACCAACTATAGAGTGATTGCCCATTAAATCTAAAATTCAGGAGACATGTGTTACCATACATCTCCAGGTCTATACTGGGTCCAACAAAACTTCTCCAAAACCATTAATCCGATGTCAGAACTATATGAAGTAAGGGGTAAACACTGCTGGATAATTGAGAAGGAACCTAGATCTTCCTAGACAACAGAAACCCTACAGACTTAATCTCTCTTGCTGTATCTACCATATATGACACAGAGGCCCATATGAATATAATATATCTATCCATATAGAAAAAAGAAGTATTTGCAAGCGGCTGACTTAACTCCTGGAACTACGATCAAACAGCACGCATGAAATGGGCAACATTGCTTCAATACTCTTTTTATTCTTACAGGGACTGATAAAGAGGAGCCCTGTCATATGATTGTTTATGGTCTTTATGAGTACCCGGGAATCTCATTATAAAGCATTTTCGCCCGATCACCCTCTTAGATGCGGATGGCAAGATATTCGCAGCAGCCACATTAAAACATCTGGAAGAGTGGATAACTAAAGAAAATATTCTATCCAAACTGCAGATAGGTTTCAGAAAAGGCCTCTCCTCCTCCTTAAACCATCTAGTCATGTCGATCCTCTCACAATCAGCAGCAAAAAAGGGTGGTTGTATATTGTATGGTGCTTGGTTGGATCGCTCCAGAGATTTTGATACCATCAACAGAGAGCAACTTTGGGTAAATATTACACCTTTGGGGCATCCTGAGCATTCTCTTGGTTATTCTAAGAGGTCTACTTACAAATACTAACCTTCGAGTTAGACTAAATGCCCAGGGTGACTTGTCTGGAGAAGAACCATCTGAAAGAGGCGTGAGACAAGGTTGTATCCTTGATGCATGCTATTTAACCTTTATTTAGCTGACCTGAACAAAGCACTGGAGCACCATTCATTGGTTAGCCCCATAATTGGCAAACATATTGGATTGCCTATGCCAACAATGTGGTCTTGCTAGATTATTCAGCCAGAGGGTTGTAACGTTTTCTTTCAGCCTTCGGTTCATATGTTAAAGCAAATGACCTAATGGTGAATCCTGTCTGGGGCTAGGGATTTCACAAACAGCATATCTAGGAACTTGCTCTGGATGCCCCTTAGTTCAACACTGGAAAGGCTTTAAACATTCACATGAGAAAAGGGCATACATCAAGAGGGCAATTTCAGAGCTAGCACATCAATGTCATCTCTGCAACACAATGGGGAAGTCACACCAGAGAAATAATGATTAGAGTATTTTATCTCAGGCAGACTGGAGATGGGGAAGTATAATGTAGCAAAGGGATATTCCTCCCAGAGAAGGGTTTTTACCATCTTACTAATGCTTACGCCACAATTCCTTCCTTGGACCCATCCGAGCTTGACCCCTCCTTCCCGAAGACAAGGAACTTTGGGAGCTGACATAAAAAGGCAAAACCATTGTTACAGCAGCAAGGATTGCCCCCTCACAGAAGGCTTAGACTGGGTCAATCCACTGTTCCTAAATGAGTGTATAATGGGTGACTGTCCTCCATAGTTGAATTTTCTTTGAATTGCCTTCATGAAACCAACTTCTTGATATTTCTTCCAATATTTCACTAGAATTCTCTTGTTTCCCAGCCATTGGGGTGAAGATAAGGATTTCCTAGAAAAGTGTATACCTTCTCCCTATCTGCTTCAGGGAAATGTTTGAAGTGACCTGCTGTTGGAAAGAATGACTGTTGCAGTGTTTCCCCAAAGGAGAAGAGTCTCAGCAAGGTCTCAGGGTAATCTCACTGAAACTGAGCTAGCTACTAGAAAGATCCTTCTGGAAGATCAGAGGGTATTATTTCCAAAATAGAAGCAACAAGGTGAGGTTCAGAAGATGAGCAATCTGGTGAAGTTAGGCAGATATGAGCTTGAGAAGCAGGGGTAGGATATAAGACAGTATTCAGGGGTAAGCACGGCACTTCAGGAAAAGGCACCCAGGTGCCAGATCCCCAAGCATTTAGTGCAAGCCTATGAGGTTGGGAAGGATATGTTTGACTGAAATGAAGCACTAGACATAGCCTTCTAATTGCAGGATTTGGATGGGAGATTGGGGATGCAGCCATGATGAATCATTTGCCAACCAAAGACATTGATGTTATTAGTCAGTTAAATCCTGCAGTGAGGCTCACTTACTCTGAAATCAAAGTAGCCACCCTTTGCTTAGGAAGCAAAACCATAGGAGTTTGAGAAATCACACAAAATAGGGCAATCAAACTTTCAAGGCTTTTAAACTGTTGTCACTGAAGTATCTGAGTGGACGGGTGACTGGAAACGAAGTTGACTCATTTGAAGCAATGCTTCATTTAGTCACATGGGAGCATATTCTGAATATTCTGAAAACTGTGTGGCAGAGCTACGCCAGCATTTGTGGCAAATAATATCATAGACCATAGGCAACTTGGAAAGGTGCTGACTGGTATGTGAGTACCTGTTTCCAAAGGAAGGCTCAGGCAAGCACACCCAAATCAAAACAGAAGGCTTACTGAGAAAAATAAAAACAGCAAGGTGGGTACGTGCAAATGTCTAACCATCATTTGAGTCACAGTGACTAATACGGTTAGCCCACATTCAATATCTATATTTTATAACATACCTACTGCAATATGAATGCTCGCCAACAGGTATATCACATACTAAATTTTAGTGTTGTTATTGATACCATAGCCTGTATATATATGTGAGTCTCCAACACTGCTAGCTATTACATACATTGTTTAGTATTATTATCAAGAACAATTTAAGCTTGCTAAAACCTTGCTAATTTAGAGATTCCAACTGAACCGCAGCTGGCCCATGGCATTGTTTACTAAATGCGTTATTTAAGTTTCCGCTTAGCCCGATCTGCCTCGTAACTCAGCCTATTTAGCATTGCTTCTCTCTTCTTGAGTTATTCACATGGCCCCAGATTATAATGTTTATTATCCTCCTTTATTTGACTGTCCTTAGGCCGACAATGTCTCCAACGAGCACACCTCCTCAAGGCATGTCCACTAAAGGTCGAACTGTAATACCAGCTGGGCGTGACCTGTCTAGGCACTGAACAGACCCCAGGAAATGTACCCATTACTAATACCATTATAACCAATATTCCATGTGACCTCACACGTAGGAACTCCAAACTACGCTTGAGACTACCTAAGATCTACGAACCGCCTGCCACGTACCTTACTGCATGCGCTTACAGCAGAAATCATCATACGTACACTACAAAACAAAACTGCTTCTTAATAAGTGCTGCCACCAATCTCAACGACAAAACAGACAAACATCACAAACCCCAAACTAGCCTAGCCAAACACAGACTTGCCTTATCGACACTACCTATATCAAGCCCCACCCTTAAAGGAGCACTTATTAATGCCAGGTCATTAAAAGCCCATGCTACAGAAATTGCTGACATTATACAAATAGGTAACTATGACTTCTTAGCCATTACTGAAACATGGCTACATCAAGCGGCTGGCCCAGCCCTGATGCTCACTGTGCCTACCAACTACACCATCTTCAGAGAAGACAGAACTAACTCCCGTGGAGGAGGCTTAGCTCTCATTGCCAAAACTAATTTCTCAATAAGAATTGAAACACCCCTGCACACTAAATCCTGTGAGTCATTAACTGTCAAGCTCCTAACATCTAACTCACAAACTATTAACATGCACCTTATCTACAGGCCACCAGGACCCATTGGCTCCTTCGACGATGACATCTCCACGATCCTCTCAGGTAATTTAAAAAACTCATCACAAGCCCTTCTATTAGGAGACCTGAACCTGTGTTTTAATGATCACAAAGATGTACAAGCTACAAACATAGCTAATTTCCTTTCAGAGCTTGGCTTTACCCAAAGAGTGAGACAACCTATCCACGAGAAAGGCCGAACACTTGACTGGGTGGCTGACATAAATGCAGCACAACCATCACCCCCGTCAGGCAACAAGCATGGACAGATCACGCTCTTATAGCCTTCTCTATAGACGTTAAAATCCTCCAACCCCAAAATAACACTCTAGCACCCCCAACGATAACAAGGAATAAAATAAATATATAACTACAGACAGGCTATTACCGCTAATTCTCCCTACACTCAACTCGCTGCAGGACACACTAGATCCTTCTTCCCTAGTTAATGAATTCAACACAGTCATGGCCAATGCCCTGGATACTATCGCCCCATCAATAATGAGAAATCACAAATCTAGAGCACACCTAACTGCCTAGTTTACCCCATTCCTAAAAGCCGTAATAAAAGAAAAACGCAAGTGCGAATCCTCTTAGAGACGAGTACCGTCAGAGGTGAATAAAGCTACCCTTATTAACTTCTCTACAAAATACAAAACTGAAATAAGACGAGCTCAAAAAGAAAGCTTTGAGAATAGCATAATGCAAGCCAAATCAGGAACCAAGGATCTCTTCACAATACTAAGGAATTGGAGAACCCTATCCCGGTACCTGTTAACTGTGTCAAAAATGGGCCTCATTACGAGTCTGGCGGTAACCGTGCCGGAGATTTCGGCAGGTTACCGCCGGACTCGTATTACCATTCCGCCTCCGTGATTGCCGGAATCACCGGGGCATTACATCCCCAGTGACCCGATAACTCCAGAGGCGGAAATTGGTAAATCCCGTTTCCCATGGAGTCCTATAGGACTCCATGGTGATGGGGACCATGGAAACACTGACTCCGTCTTTGACAGAGCCGGTGTTTCCATGTCTGCCTGCAGGCGGGTGGTGTTAAACCCGCCAGGTCAGACCTGATGGGTGTGACACCACCTGCCTGCAGGACTCTTAATCAGCCAGTCCGGAAAGAACGGTGGTGGTGGATTTACTACCACCATTCTTTCTGGACTGACAGGGTCATAAAGAGGCCCCATGTTCTAACATTCAGAAGGCCCTTAGTGACAAAACTGCCACCCTCCAAGTTAAAATTGATAAGAAAAAAACTAAACATACCTCCTACAACCACCCAAATTGACAAACCACTTACTACTGCCAAACCAGAACAAAGATTTAACTTCACTAAAGTCTCAATACTGGACTCGAAAAAATAATCTTATCACTTAAACCTTCAAATTGTCGAGGTGATAACTGCCCTGCTGAAATAATAAGAGACGCTGCTAGAGACTTATCACTATTTATCTCTAAACTTATCAACTCCTCACTCTCCTCAGGCACTATACCGAGCAACCTCAAGGAATCTTGGGTCCTTCCCCTCCTTAAGAAGCAATCACTGGACCTGGCTATGCCCACTATCTACAGGCCCATTATCACGGTGCCATTCCTACTATAGATTTTAGATAGAGTGGCCTATTTACAGATTCAGAAATTCCTGGAGATGTACCAACTCCTAGGCACCCGGCAATCAGGTTTCAGACCACAGGACAGTACTGAAACAGCAATTATTGATCTTAAGACCCAGGTCGACGAGCTGAGAGACCAAGGAAAAACTGCCCTGCTTCTCCTTCTGGATGTCTCAGCAGCGTTTGACCTGGTGGCTCACAAAGTTCTCTGTAACCATCTAGAATCAGCAGCACACTTCTTGCCCCAAGCTATAGCATGGATCAAATCATTTCTAAGTTAGAGAACCATGAGGGTCTTTTCTACCTCAGCAGCTGCAGACCCTGCTCCCATTATGTGTGGTGTACCCCAGGGATCATGTGTCTCCCCTACCATGTATAACATTTTTACTACACCCCTGTTTGATGATTTGGACTTTTTAGGTGTCACCTACACTAACTATGCAGATGACGTCTAGATTCTCATCCCACTTTCTGGGGATTACAAACAGGATTTGCCCTTGGTGAAAAAGATATACCTCATCATCCAGGCATGGATGGCACTTCATGGTCTATGCCTGAATGATGACAAAATGGAACTCATCATACTGGGGACCAAACATAACATTAAGAAACTCAGCCAAGACTACACAACCTTTGTCATAGACAGCCACACAGTGAAATTTGCTAAGGAGGTAAAAACACTAGGTTTTTACCTTGACTCTAGCCTTACCCTGGCTAAACAAGTGAACGCTATGGCATCATCCACAGCCTATACTTGTAAGCTGATCAGATCAGCTAGACCCTACCTTTCTACAATCAGTTGCACCACGCTGACAAGAGCACTCGTGCTGTCCAAACTGGATTATTGTAGCGCTTTCTATTTGGGGTCTAATAAATACATTACTCAGAAAATCCAAATACTGCAAAATAATTCACTAGGAATCCCTAAAAGAGAACATAGATCAACGACTAGAAGACAATCCAACTGGCTCTCCACAGTTGACAAAATGAAACTTAAAACTGCATCTCTAACATTCAAATGCCTCAATAACTTAGCACCAAGCTACCTAACAGAGAGATTCAAAAGAAGAGTCAAACCCAGACCTACGAGAGCAGCCTATACAAACTGCCTATCAGTTCCCCCCTTCAAAATGACTACAACTGGAGGGAATAGTTTCCCCGTCAAAGCTGCCCAACTGTGGAACTCCCTCCCACCCACCCTTAGGACTGACCAATCATACCCGCACTTTAGATTAAATATCATTAAGTGGCTTAAAGAAAACAAGCTATAGTCTAGCTTTACCAGCTAATTGAGCTAGTAACCAAACTGGACCCTGACCCTCTATTGTGACTCCTTAGTTGGAATGCATGTGTATAGCCTGCTGTACTCGTATTATTCTATATTTATGTGACTGTGTAACCTGTAACTTGTAAGCCTAAAGTATTCTTGCTCTCGAGCCCTGATACCCTCGGGTCTGGCGCATGCTACAAATAAAGAAAGAAACAAACAAACATGGCTCATCCACCTTCACAGAAAAGGAAAGTGGCGATACCAGTAAAACTGGGGCGCCAATGCCCTCAACAACCATAGGATGTTTCCTCTGGCGGGATTTAACCCTCGAAAGGAAGGTCCAGCCTGTAAGACACAATCAAAACGGCCATAGTCAGTGCTTGTCTCAAGGAAGAGTCAATAGTCAGGGTGGGCTATTTAGCAGATGAATTCCCGGTAGGCCAGAGAGGGGTCAAATATTTTCAGTTTGGTAGGAGTGGGAATCGTACAGTGTTTGGAGGAGATTACAGTTTAAACAAATTACTCAGATATTTTTCAAACATGTCTTCATGAATGAGAACATAACTCCTGTTATTTGTGACACTGCTGCTAGTCACACCGCTGTCAGTTGACAACAGGTGAAAGATGTGAAGTATATTCTAGGTGCAGACTGCAAATGTCTGAGATTTTGAGTGCTGAAAATCAATATCCATTGGCATTACATTTGTATTTATTTATTTATTAAAATGTATATAGCGTACAGAGGCCCTGGGGCATCATAGCGCTGTTACAGAATGCTTGTTTAGTACAGATTTACATAATAGGAGCCAAAATGCAAAAACAGTATTGACACCCGTAGGAAGGATGCATGGTCAATGGTTACAGAGGAAAAGCATAAACGGTCCTGTGAGAGTGTTGCAAATACAGATTACACAGAACAATGACATGATTAGTTGAACAGTTTGGTTTTTAACATTTTGCAGAAGACTGTGTAGGATTTTTCATTTCTGAATGCCGTGGGGAGGGCATTCCAGTTTTTAGGAGCTATGTGTTGAAAGCTGAAGCCTCCTGCCTTGAATGAGGGGACATAGATCTGGTTAGAGAGGTGAGCTCTAGTGGGTCTGGATGAGGAGTTGAGGGTGATCCTTTCCGATAAATAGGGGGGGGGGGCATTAAGTGACATGTGTAATGGCCATGGTTTTAAAGAGAATGCGTTATTTAACCGGTAGCCAGTGTGCGTCCTTCCTTGCCTGGGAGATGTGTTCCCTTTTAGCAAAACTCAATGCTGCTCTGAGGGCATTGTTTTGTGTGACTTGAAGTTCATTGAGGTTTTTGGAAGAGGTACCTAGGAAGAGGGCATTAAAGTAGTCAAGCTTGGTGCTGACTGTAGCTCTGGCGAAATATAGGCAATTTTTGGTTGACAGGAATGGCTTGACCGCGTTGATGATCTTTTTGGTGAGGGCAGCATAGGAAGCTATGGCACTAGCACTGACTTGTCGTGTCATAGACAAGGAGGAGTCAAGGGACACTCCTAGGGTTTTTAACTGCTTGTGAGGCAGTGATAGTGGTATTGTCAATGTTGAATGTGCTATATTGGGGGGGGGGGGTTTATTGAGCGTTTCTTTGGTGCCTACAACGAGGATCTCTGTTTTATCTCCAATGAGACAGAGACTGTTGGCTGCCATCCATATGTGGATGGCTGTGTAGATATTGGTTAATGGTGCAGCGTCTTGTTCGTAGATGCCGGTTAGGGGGAGTAGGACTTATGTGTCGTCGGTGTAATTTTTGTAGGCTATGCCACATCGATCCAGGTCATTGAAGAGAGGGAGGGTGAAGATGTACAAGGTGGGTGCAGTACACGATCCTTGTTGGACTCCAAAGTGTATAGTGGTAGGAGAGGCACTGGCAGAGTCATGTGTCTCCCTTTGAGGAAGGATGCAATCCATGCTGTGGCTTGAGAGGAGAAGTGAGCAGCGTTTATTAGTTGCTTACCGAGAATCTCATGGTTGGCCAGATCGAAGGCAGCCGACAGATCTAGTAAAAGGAGAAGTGCCGGTTTGCCTTTGCCAATAATGTCGCCAAGTTGGATTTTGAGATCAAGTAGGGCAGATTTATTCCATGTCCTGGGCGGAATCCAGAATGCCTTTTACCTAAGATCTTGTTTTCTTCTAGGAATGGCTGGATTTCTGTATATGCCACTTTATCCAGGATTTTAAGCAAGAATAAGGTTTTTTTACAAGAAGTGGGCAAACCAACGCCTCTTTTAAGCTTTCAGGAACTGTATTGGTTTTGAAGGAGGCATTGATGAAAGATTTTAGGAAAGGGGACAGAGTCTCTGCACAGTCTTTGACTAATTTGGCTGGGCAGGCATCTCCTTTACAGTTTGATGGCTTGATTTTGTTAACAATATCTTTAACTTCTGACTCAGTTACTTCCCTGAAACAGAAGGGTTTTATTTTGTCTGTGGTGCCCTTGATGTCGGGGAGGGATGCTAAACTGATATGTTTAGAGAGGTTTTTATGATGCTCATGGATTTTCTTTTACAAGAGCTCAATTTTATTTAGAAAGGCTGTTTGTACACTGGTACACCATGCTTTGTCTTTGACGATCTCCAATGATTTGGTGGTTGGAGTGGATAGTTCTTTAAAGATGGTGAAGAGTTCTTTGAGCTCGGAGGTGGCACTGGTGATACTATCATTATATGAGGAGGATTTAGCTGTTATTATGGCTTTCTTATATTGAGTAGTGTACATTGGTAGCGTTCAACTGGGTTATGGGGGCCTCTACACAGTAGGTAGCAGTAATGCATCCATGTCAGTAAGGACTTCATTAGGTATTGAGATTCCTTATCCCGAAATAGTCACAGCCATCACTAAATCAAAGGTTCAACAAGCAGACTGAGAAGAGTCACTTGAGGCCCTAGGCCCCTTGGCTCTTCCTGCTGGAGAGTGTAAGAGACAAGTCCCATCTCAAGTGTCAAATATGGATCTCAAGTCCACTAGACCACCTGTTCCTAGTGGAGAGCAACCACTGGCCACTAAAGTGTCTACTGCGGTAAAAACAGACTCAGAGATCTCAGTGTTGCCTTCTAGTTTAGAAAATAAACCTGATCTGGAAGGCAAAGTGAATTCAGAGGAATGCCAGAAAGAGTGAATTTACCTCAGTTGGGCACCCAAGTCAGGCTGGCCTACTCCAGAAAGTGGTGCCTGCTGAGCAGGCCTCACTTTCCAAGGCTCCATGCTAAAGGAAATGTATTGTACAGATGTATACTCTTACAGACGGATGTCTACTCACACAATATCAGTGGTCATGATAATTTGCAACATTGTAGCCACAAAGTAGCATATATATTCTTGAAACCATCTGCTGCAATCCAAGTTATTCCAACCCCCATGGGCTGCCTTTTACAGTGGGCACCCATGATTCAAGCTGTGTATACCCATTTTTTGATGGCAAAACTTTTGTTAAATGTAAATTTAAAACTAATGTTCAATATAGTGGCCATTGGGAAATGCAGTTATAAATGCCAAAATGCTCTGAGGTCATTTTATTGTCAAATGTGTTTTCTGTGACTCCAGCAGCTGCAGGAACCCTTTGTGTATTACCGTTTGGAGCTGGGGTAGGTAAAGTGTAAGCGTGGCACTTATGGCGAATCCTTGCAAAATAATGGGAAAGCCACACAATGGGGCTAAAAAAAAGTATTTTAATCTCTGGCAAACAGGCAGGAAGGAAAGTATGTCAGCTCCCAAAGTGCCTTGTCTTCAGGAAGGAGGGGCCAAGCTAGGAGGGGTCCAAGGAAGGAAGTGTGGTGTAAGCATTAGGTAATGACATTCCTTATCCAGAAATAGTCACAGCAGTCACTAAATCAAAGGTGCAAAAAGCAGACAGAGAAGAGTCATTTGAGGACCCTTGGCTCTTCTTGCTGGAGAGTCTAAGAGACAAGTCACATCTTAAGCGTCAAATGTGGATCACAAGTCCACTAGACAGCCTGTTCTGTATGTATGCTCTAGCCGATGAGAGGATTTGTACGGTCCAGCCATTTTGAAAAGGCCTATGCCACATTTCCTTCCTGTGACCACACAGAAATTCCTGCAGACAAATCAATGTGAGATCTGAGATGAACATCCAAAACCCATTTTACTGCAGCAAGGAATGTCCCCTTAAGGAAGGCTTAAAATGGGACAATCCGCCGTTGCATAATGACTATACAAGGGGGTAGAAACCCCCCATTAGGTGAATCTTCTTTGCGTCATCTTCATGACATCATATTCTTGCGAGTTTTTATAGGTTTTCACTATAACTTTCTTGGGGGTAAAGATTCCCCAAAGTCCTTATCCATTGGTGTGAAATTAAGGATTTCCAATGAGGGTGCAAACCTTCCCCCGAACAGCTCAGGTGAACATGTGAAGCTTCCTGCTGTTGGAAATTTCGACTGCTGCTATAACACTGGTCCCCATGTCTATTTCTGCTGAAATGGCAAACCTTCAAGTGCCCCGCCAACATTCCTTGATATAAATAGCAGAGGATAGACTCCACTATCCTGAGTGTCCCAGACAGGGTCTCACAGCACCAAATGACCAAAGGAATCTGCCTCTGGCTCTTTTGCATCACTGTGACTTTGTGAGCAGATTTGAATTCCTTCGAGACACTTCAAGCCACTGCAAGTACCCACCAGAGATACCTTCAGCACTCTACATATCAAACCACTTTGAGCACCTCCGAGCCTACGACTACACCTGTCTTGCCATTTTTCTCAACTTCTTTGAGTTTCCAGCTGCTGCACTGCTGAACCTCAATGCTGTGTTAAATTCAGTCAATTCAGCTCACCACTGAAGTCAAATTGCTGCAGCGAGCCACTGCCAAGCCTCCGAATCGCATGGATCTGCACATCACCTCATTGTCCTAGGCTTCTTTGAACAACGAACCATTGTTGTTTGTTGAATTTCACTGCAGTGAAGAATCTCGTTGAACCAGCTCACCGACATAACCCAAATTGACTCATTGGGAAAACCCAAGAATCATGGCTTTATCCTCCTGAGCCCCCGAAAGAAGATGCTATGGTATCTACTGTGGTTCTGTCACCCTAGCTTTGTTCTAAGGACCCTAGTCAAATGTAAGACCTGAATCTTTACCTAAAATGACATATTCTTGAACTTACTACCAGTCTGATTGCCTGCATACTCCTTTTCTTCACTACACAGGGGCAGATTATCTAACATGTGCACCCGTGCTTAAAACTGAACAAATGCTTAGGTAATGCAGGACAGAGCAAACAGGCTTAGTCATAAACCGTATTATCTAAAATTGTTGCATTCAGGAAAAAGAGAAACATTACATTTTGTGTATTAAGTGTCCGGAATAAACATAATAAGTAATGTTCTCACCATATTTCTTTTCATGTTACACTGAAAATATAAAAATAAAATAGTATACTTCATTTTTGCTGTAGTGAACGTATTTCTGGATAATACAGGTTGGGACTTAATCTAGTTGAGTCATTCTACATTATCAAGGTAGCAAAATGTATGCTAAATAAATGTGCTCTATTGTTTTGCACAAGGGCAACGTTTTCAATAGAGACCAAGGGCTTGATTCACAGAGCATTTTCCAATGGGATTGCACCATTATAAAACGCTTCTGTGAATCAGGTTCCAAAAGTCTGCATTAACTATGTCTTTTTTTAATAGGGGTTGGTGGATAGCAGTTTTAAATGTTTGTTGATCCTTTTTGTGTAATTGAACATTGGACATTTTTTTTTGTCTTGCAACTTACTGTGCCATTGTTGTCTGGAAGCTCCTCTGCTGGCACCCACCCTCTTGACGAGTATAACCTGATCATGGCAAAGCTACCTTAAAGAAGCAAGAAATGTCTACCTTTTATGGTGTGCCTGTTTATGATTGTGATCACTGCTGGTTTAGTAGTAGTGGGGGTCTAGGTAGGAGTTTAGGAACCACTACTCATCCCTGTTCTCCTGCAAAGAAGTACATATGTTTCACACCAAGTGATGTCACCTACTAGAATGGGAATGGAGTTCCATGGGAGCCACATAAACTGTTCCACATTAACAGGCTCAATCCATTTTTCAGTCAGGAGAAAATGGCTGCAAAGCCGGTCACCTTAGACCTGGAAGAAGAGGAAAGTGTGCCCCTCTATTACGTGCTTCAAGGAGCATACAATGATGTATGTGGGTAGAGAGAGTGCATTTCTCCTCCACATGGACATTCAAGCAGTATGAAGACTGTCAATATTTCTGTTATCAGTTGTTCCTGCTCCTTGCCCCAGCTACAGGACCAAGGTCATGTGCAAGCACGTCATTAACACTCGAGGCCGTTTTCCTGTCAGTTGCAAAATTCATAGGATGTCACATAATGTCAAAGCAGGCATCAGGTCTGCGGGTATGGAACCCTGTCAGAGCCCATGGGTTAGTTCCCTTATGAATGTTCCAAAATCAGGGACACTATTTGTGTTGGGTTCCACTACTGTCGCTTAGGGACAAATCAGTTCCTAGCACCTTTGACTTCACTTTGGGATAGTGGTCGATTACCTTGACCCCTGTGAGGTTTTCTCCACCGCAGATGTCTGGTACCAATTCAAAGCCATGCTCCCCCTCCCCGTAAAATATGTTTCCAGGCACTGTTAGTGAGCCACTATGTTTCCGGGCACTGTTAGTGAGCCACGTCGTCACTCGACTGAATGGTTTGTGTTGTTGACCTCTTCAACATGCATTGTTTTGTGTTAGCCGGAAATAGTTGTTGGCACAATAAGGGTTTTGCAGCTTCTAAGAGCATTTACGCGTGTAGATTAGTTTTGGTGTATATGGAATTATGAGACCATTTCTGTGCCTTACGTGTTGGCAGTTGGGTCTCTTATGCACACACAGGCCATTGAAACATTGGATAAGCATGTGACTTATATTTTTGGGAGAAGCATTTTATTTATGCTATATATTGTGAAGGTATGGCTATGAAATATCTCAATCAAAATATGTCTCTATATTTTCCAGCAAAAAATGTAATAACATGCCATTTAGAAGAAAAATAAAATAAAAAAGAAAACAGAAGCGATTCATAGCATTTTTCTGTGCAAATTGGTAGTCAAAATATTCCGTGTTTCACAAAGTTCCCTCTCTATGTTTAATAGAAACGAGTCATGAGTGGGGACGAAAGAGAGGACGGACACACATGGGGTAGGACCAGGGGTGTTGCTAGGTCTGGAAAAGACCCAGGCTATGGTAATGTCAGAACTGTTGGGACTGGGGGCTAGCTAGCCTTTTTGTTTGTAACCCCTGAGCTTCTATCCAGGGCTACAACCAAAAGACCTGGGGCTATAGTCCCTTCAGCCCTCCCTAGCAACGCTTCTGGGTAGGAAAGAACAGGCGTGAGTGACTGCAACTGAATCAGAGAAATACTCAGAGACGGGATAAGGTAGGGGCAGGCACCTTGTTAGGCATGGTAAGGAGAAGTAGGTTTGCTGTGATGTAACGTACTTAGTAAAGACCCAACAATGGGAAATATGTGTGAAGAAGTGGCGTGGAAGACGGATTTGGTAGATGCTGGAATTAAGTGGACAGCAGACCCAGGAGTGAATCGGGGAGGATACCGTAGTTGCACTTGAATGTAAGCAATCACTGTAAAATAAGCAGAGAAACCCACTTAGGACAAGGGGGTGGGAGGGAAAGAGCACCAAGAACAAGTCAATCTGAGGACGGGAGAGAGACGAGCCAAAGAAAGACCAGAAAGGAAAAAGTGTCCCAAAATAAACGAGCAGTATTTTAAAAGCGGCATAATTTGCAGCTGAGTGTAATAATTAGAACGGTGAATTCAATGAAAGCAGATTTTTTTTAAATCAAAGTTATTAGAAGGGGAAATATGAAAAGGGATACGTTTACATTAAACCATTTATATCTGAAAGCTTTGCAATACTAGTTTTCACATTTCAAATAAGTCTTGCTATATATTGCAATCAAATGATGTCAACTTTATTTGCAAATGATTGAACTATTTCAAGTAAGTGTCCTGCTTGATTTTCATCACATAAATATTCCTGGGTTACCCTTATACACTCTTATGATGGTGATTAAGTACATGGAACGATGGTGACATTTATTCAGATAACAAAAACAATGTGATTTGTTATATTCATTGATATTTAACACAAGGGTAAGCAAATTATTTTCACACCTCCCAGTTCCCAATTGCCTTTCAAACTGCTCCTATAACCCCTGAGGCACATAAACAGGCTGCTTGTTAAACAAGATGCTAGTTAAGTTGATATTATTGCCTCGTTAGGAAGAACTCAAAGTCATTTGCTGCTAGCATTGTTGACAGCCTTCATTTGTCTATGAAAAAGCTCTTGATCTGCAGGTATTTAAACCTGCTAGGTTCACCATCTGCTTCACTTCATATTGTAAGCGTCTGATTTAACATTGGAGTTGCAGTGTTCCAGAGCAGCCCTGGCAAAGCTCGCATTCAAGAGGACCTCCAGGCTGCCTTTGAGAACCTCTGACAGCAACAGAGAGCACATCCAGGGTTACATTGCAAGGACAACACGGAAAAGCGACGCGTTTCACGTGTGAAGATTGCATCACAGTTGTTGTCACTGAACAGCACAAACTACACAACAGATTTTTGAGTTGAGAAAAATGCCAATTTCGAAATAGAAGGAATAATTCGAAAATACACCTCCTTTGAGTGGCCTTTTTTTCTCTAGGTGTTTTTGCTTATTGGAATGTCAGTTTAAAAAAATAATGTTGGCACATTGTGGGATTTCCCTTGCATGTGATAACCATCGGTAATGGTTTGAGGGGGTGTACACTAATTTGCCTGCAAACAGTGCATTTCTATCATGGAATTGTATGCTTGAACGTCGACAATTTTGCCCCAGCAGTGTGCCAACCAGCACATGCTACACACGATGGGCACCATTTAGGGCGAATCAAGGTAGCCAAGGATTTTATAGTGGGCGGCACCTTCAGGGAATTATGTATTAACACACTGCATCTTCTGGAAGGGCCCAGGCTCATTTTCAAAGATGTTCAGCTGCACCCCTACTAGCTCCAACACTGTCACTATTAGTGTGGGTGCACCACCCCAGACTTCAAAAGAAGGATGGGTGAATGTGTCACTCTTTCAAAGTATATTCACAGATCTAAAGGACTGTGGCCCAGCTGGGCTGAGGCTTTTTTGGTTCATGGGCTGAAAACTCGAGCACGTGCCTCATTGTCCTTTGTGAATAGCATGAGGTACACACCGACACTTGGTAATCTAGCCCCTCTTTGTATCCAGTAATTGTTTCCTGTGATGCAGGTTTTGAAAAAACACTTTTTCAGAAATGTTTCAGATTGGCAGGATTTGATCAGGGTACTGGAGTAATAATCAGAGGGCTCTGAGTTATCAGACAATGACACCCATGGACCTGGAAATTATTGCTATAAAAAAAGGGTTCATGGCCCAGGGTGATGACAGAAATGTATGTTTTGAAAGAATGCATTGTGTGCATGCCACAACCCTTTATTTTATGCACTCACCCAAAATGGCCGCCGTAAATTAAAAAAATAGGGCTGCGTGCAGAACCCCTCTTCCATTTCCTTGGTGCCCCAGGGCCTTGTGAGGCGCATAGTGGTGCAGGAGACAAGGGAAGCGATGGGGAGATGGAGGGAAGATGGCACGTGGCTGCGAGCTTCCGAGAGGCAGTTCGGAATGTGGTCTTGGATCATACAATCATACGATTCAGCCCATCATCCGTGCAGCCTGATTGGGTGCCAAACCCACACTAGGTGATCATGTAGGTAAGCAACCAGCACAGTAGGAACATGAGAAGCAGGTTTATTGGCGTTTCTCTGTTAACTTGAGAAACAAATCCCCAGACTGATGTCGAATTTGTATTGGTAGGTAATAGCCCACTTTGAACATATCTGCAGATTGAGCTAATTGTGGTGGGTTCTCAGCAGTATCTTTACTATGAGGGTTCAATATGTGGATTTACAGCTTACATTCAGTTATCCTCAGAATGGTCCCCTCTCAATAGCTCCTTCAGAAGGATCATTTTAAGCATGCAGTAATCCCTGTTTCCTCTGACAGCCCTATGGCATGCAAACTGCTAAGAAACATGGAGAAACGCCAAAGGGCACAATGACCACCCTCACCCTTATACATTTGCATCATGCCCACACAGACGCTCTATAATAATGAGGTATGGCGTGGCACACTGATCCTAACTCACCTCTCCGACGGTTTCATGTCAGGTGCTGCTGTGACCTGGCTCTCTCCTTTTCCTGCTAGCCAATCCCAAACTGCCCCATTTCCCTTTTATTCAGCCTCCTGCTCCATCAATTCTCGTATGCCAGAAGGCTCTTCACTCATCCCTATCATTTTAAGCATTATGTTCAGCCACTAGTCACTTTGGTCTCCCCCTTCTTTTCCCTTTGTACATGTATGCTGACGGCACCCACATTCTTAACCATCTAAACAGAAAGTGGGTGCCATAAATGTGTAATTATTGTGTTTGGTAGTTATGAAGCCTGTTTCCTGTCCTCCAGTCTGGGTATATGTTGTGTTCCAGTATATGCTTTTATGAATCTTGGATTAAGACTTGATAGCTATTTGTATGTTACTACTCAGATTGACCAGATCCCCAATGGTATGTGTTTTCTATATTTGCTTGATGTTCCAAATATTTCATTCTATCGTCCTCTTGCATTACTTTGCCAATTCCGCGTAATTTGGTTTGAGAGCCTACATTTTTAGGCATATACAGGCTGGCCAAAATGTAGATGCTCATCTTATTTTTTGCCTTAGCAGCACTTTTCACATTCCCCTTACTCCGCCAAACTGCACTTGCTTCCTGTTAAACAGGAGAATCTCCATAACACCCTGCATATTTCACTTCTCTCTTTCTCCTTTTCACACTGGACCCTGTTTTCTCTCTTTAAACTTTAATGCCACTCGCCATCATGCTCATTTTGATCAGCTAATCAGACTCTCCTCTCTGTCCCAAGATATTGGGGCTCATTCTGAGTATGCTGTTAAAACGGCGGTAATACCAGCGTGCCGGTATTACTGTTCCAAGCCCGTCGTATCCGAGCCTGGGGGCGCATACACATCCCCCACTAGAAACAGTAATACTGGCATGCCGTACCAGAAACATCTGTTTTCCATTATTACTAGCAGATTAGTGCCGATAATATTGATACGCCAAACAAACTTCTGGTAACACTGGAAATAGCATCACTGTCGGAACGGGAAGTCCAGAGGTGGCCATTTTAAAAACACAATCCAAACTAAAATTCCCAATTTCCTGCTTCTATCCAGTCACAGAAGTACAGCCAAATCATTTCCCAGCAAGAAAACTCCCAGGCACCAGATCTCTGGCTCTGCAAGCCTACATTTTCTTAGGCGGAGCCCACTGCATAAGCAGATGCTGTGATCCACCATTATGAGGTCCCCCACAGTACCAGGGATTGCCATACAAGGTGAGACAACCTGAAGACAAGGGTGCATGGCCTCATAGCGAAGCACAGGAGGAAGAGTGTGATACAGTGTACACCCACCCCCTAATGCCCTGGGAGGAGACAGCCAGCAGCATCCTGCACATGGTGGGCATTGAGGGGATAGGGAGTGCATAGACCGGATCAAGGACCCAAGGTGTTGGCGGTAAGTACCACTGCATGCACATGAGCATGTAGTCCCCACTTGCATGCATCCACCAGCATATATGCACAGAATGGTCATGGGAAATGGTTGGACACATGGTAGACACAGCACATTTCCAGTGAGCACACACATGTGCCAAGGAATGCAGGTAAACACAACAATGCACATGAAATGTAATTGAAATGTGCATTCATGGCTGGTTACTCCTCTGGAACTGCCTCCTCCTTCCTCTCCGTCTTGAGCCAAAACGCCTCAAATTCCAGAAGCTACTCAAGACTTTCCTTTTCAACTCCTCCTCCCCCCTCTCCCTCCCTCCCTAAACCCCAAAGTCGCTGAGATTGGTCACCAGGGCCATTATGTGTCCTTCTGGGTCCTGCACTCCCCCAATCACCTTCAGCCTCTGCCCATTCCCAGCACTTGCCTGTGGGTGCCCACTGGCCTGCTGTCTCACAAGCCTCCACTTATTGTATTGGCATTCGACCACTCTTACCAAGTGATCTCTGCCAGGCACTTAACAGCTGCTTGCAACTTACTCCCTAGTGCTTCCCTCCATGGAACTCCAAGCACTTGCCCCCCCCCTTGTCGCTTCTCTCTCTCTGCACTTTCACGTTCTGAATGCTCACAAGGCCTAGTAGGACTTCCTCTTTCTTTCATTGCTATTGCATTTGCCTTTCATTCTCATGTTCCCTCCCTTTTGCCCTGTGGGCGCTTTGAAAACAATTTACTTGATGTACAAGCACATTACAAATGCACAATAAATAAATAAATAAATAGACACATGAGAAGTACCCATGTGTGCCAAGATCGGCCACCTCAGAAAGTGATGCCGCACCACATCCATGGCAAAAACCCACCTTGGCTGGCCAACAGGCAATGCACATATGCATACACCATGTGCACACTCAGCAGGCACCACAACCACCACATACTTGCAGGAGTACCCATCAGAGCTGTAACACCCAAGCAATCCACATGAAATATAGAACTCTGCGACACAATGTTGCATTGGTGTAATGCAAGCCCACAGACATGTCTGACCGATGAATAACAACCTTGTCATTATATTTCCAACAGGAACACCGTCCATGGACATTGAAGAGGCCAGACCCTCGACCATAGCCATATCAACTGCCCCCACCCCTGCACAGGCCAAACCACTCGCAAGCAGGAGCAAGTGGCAGAGGAGGGCTGCTGAGCCACCAGCACCACCAGCACCAACTCCACCTCATCCACTACCACCTACACCTCCTTAACCACCACCACCTACCACCACAGTGGAGATAACATCAAGCCCTGAGAGGGGCATTCCCCAAGCCAGTGGACAGTGGTTCACAAACCAGTCAGGCAAGGAACCCAGCTGTCACTGCAGCTCCCTATGCCATGTCACAGCTACCACATCTAGTCACATGAACAGTGACCATCGCAGCAGTGGTACATAGACCCCAGGGAGCCTGCATGCCATCACCCCAATCACATGGTGTACAGCCACAGGTACTTTGCGGTGGTAGCCATTTCCCCACCACTGAATAAGAAGAGAAGGAGGAGGAATAGGAGTATGAGGGTGATGCCACACTATTCTTCAGCCCAGCCCAGACACAAAGCCCACACAGACAACCACCTCTGGCTGACACCAACATGCGCAATACATGTGAGGATGGATTCCTTTGAGAGGCAGCAGGCAGACAGGCAGAGGTCCATGCATTTGCGGGCCAGCAGCTTCAATAAATGTTTGCCCACTCACTTGGCCATGCCACCGTCGTCATGGTGACACTGGGGCAGAGAGTGTGCGAGCACAGAGATTCCTCCTCTGCCTCTACAAGGTCGCTGAATTACGCCATTCAGCTGACACTACAATATGTCTGGGCCCAGTGGGTCTGAGTCATCCACATATGTAACACCCCACAGAGGACACATTCCCAAGCACACCCAGGCACTGTTCACTGCTCCATCTCACCTCCAACGAGCAGGAACAGGCCCCCAAGGCCAAGAGGGCCAGGAAATAACATTTGGACACTGCATGGGTGTTTTTTGAGGGTGGGTGTTTTGTCGAGGGTGTTCTTGAGGGTGGGTGTTTTGGGGAGGGTATTTTTGGGGATGGGTGTTTCGGCAAAGGTTTTCTTGAGAGTGGAAGTTTTGTGGGGGTGCAATGCTGTTTTGGAAATGTTTGTTACACGTTGCACGTTGCTAGATATAAATATTCACTTATGAGGGGGTATTCCATGTTTTTCTAATAAGTGTTTACTGTGATTGTGCATGATATGCAGTAAAGTGCAAGGGAGTGCTGAGTGGAGGGGAATTCAGAAAAAGCTATTTGCTGGCTCATGAGTCCATCCCTGGCCTCAATGCTCTCAGTGGGCGATTGCAAGTGACCGACTCGTCATCCTCTGAGGGCAGAATGTTCAGGTCTGGGGGCAGTGGTATGTTGCACCTGATGCTGTGCTGAAGTGCTGAAGATTGCTGAAGTTTTGAATCTACTATTCTCTTTTCCTTTTATGTATTATTTCAGAAATCATCGACTGTGGTAATTTAACTGCATAACCATTTTTACATTGGGGATGGTGCAGGTTGTTAGGGAGAATTCTCTGAAATGTGCTTATTCCCTTCACCTTAGAGACCCCCAGAAACTTTGCTGCATTTTGAGGACTTGATTTTTTTTTCCTGGAGAGAGTGTGAGCCCTTTTTCCCACTCTCTCATGTATTTTGATGTCTGTTTTACTCTTGTGCTCTTTGATTATGGAGTTTTAGATAACTCCATAGGCATCATCTTTTCATTGTTGTGTCACACAGCACCTTTAGTGCAGTGGCACAGGGATGTCCTTTGGACTTCCAAAGGTTTAAATACCTTCTCTGGGATGAACTACTGTTCCCCAGAGACTGTATAGTTAAATTGACTTTACTAGTCTTTTTAAATTCATAGACCCAGCACACACTATCTTCCTATAGAGTGCTGGAGGGGTTACTTAGTATCCCCTCGGTCTAAACACTCTTGTAGCTGTCAAAAGCTACCCTTTCCTATTGAAATGGCTGGTGGCAGTGGTTTTATAACAGACTACCATGATTTTTCCAGACCACGTCCACGGTAGCAAAAAATAGGGGATGCCATGTTTTTCAATATGGCGCCCAAGACCCCTCTGTAAAAACAGACTCTGTCATCTTTTGTTGGCGTTTCTACATGGAAAGGTCCTTCTGGGGTTTAACTCTGCGCACCAAACCAGGTTTGGTCCCTTTGTTCATGAGCCTTTGGCAGGCTTCAGAACTGAAGTCCGCCCTTGGAGTCTGAGTGTCAGGAGTGGGCAGGAAGTGAGGGAGGTGCCCGAAACTCCCTGTGCTCGGTCTCCTAGGAGACCCAAATGCACTCTAGCATGATTGGCTGGCTGACTGTCAGGCAAGGACAGCCACCCTGCTGGGTGAGTGACAGCTAGGCTGGAATGAATGGGAAAAAACTGTTTAAAAGGTGAGTCTCCAGGACTGGAAGCCAGAGTCGACCACTGGAATGAAAGAAACAAAGACGAGCTGGAAGAGGACGGCTGCTGCAACCACTGGACCGTTGGTTTGCCCGGTGAAGCCATGCTGCAAATCCGAATTGCCAGAACTCCATTAGACAGAGAAGCTCCTTCAAGGACGTCTTCTTCCTTTGAGTTAGTGGGACCAATCAACTCAGAAGACTCCTGGAAACCATTCTCTATGCTGGTTAAGGTTTAGCCAGGGAGAGGGAAACCAGTTTGTGTCTTTGCAGCAATGGCTACTTGAACTGAAGTGTTCTTGTTTGCTCCGACAATGATCCCCTGCAGTGCAGGAGTCCCCTGACGTCCTCCCTATTGTCCTCACAACTGAGCCTCAGGAACAGCAAGATCTGCAGGAACTGCCAGGAACCAACGTCTTCAGTTGCATCTTTTTGCTTCGTATTAAGGTACTGTGCCATCCGTTTGAGAGATCCTAAATCTCGCGGTGAAAGTTCATGGAACGTTCCCAACTTGCAGTCCTAATTAGCTTGTGACCCAGCATATCATTTATTTTTGTCTAAACTACTTCTGAGAACTTTTACAAGACTTCCCTGTTTGTTACCAGAACTGATCTGTCCTATCCAAGTACACTAGACTATTGACTTTGGCCTGGCCTATTGAATTGAACTGACCCTCCTCGTACACTGAACCTTTGCATTGCCTAACAGAAGTGTTTTCTAATCCATTGTACAAACTTATATCTTTCTATTCCCATTGAAAGTAATTGAAGTGCCATTTCAGGGGAGCACAAACTGTCCCTACAAATTAGAGTTTGTTACTGTGGCAATAAACCTCAATACGGCAGGCAAATACTGCCCCAGGTAATGCCCCGGGGATGTAGTTACAGGCCCGAGCCTAGCAAGGGCCTTAAAGAAGCCCCGGGGGCATTACCGTGGGCGGTATTGGCCCGGCGTCGAGGAGCTTATAGCCATTAGTACCCCGGCCTGTTAGACCGGGGTACTACTATGATATGATAGGTTATTTATAACGCACTTAATACACAGAGGTTTCTAAGCGCGGACCCGGGGATCGAAAACCTGTGTTGCTCCGTGTCGTCTTGCTTCCAAGGCGAGCATGTTGCCACTGAGCTATCCTCCCGAGACTAATAGCATTTTTTTCTGTTCCGAAACACTGCTGCGTTTTGGAACATTCTGTGTCTGTGTCATTTACTGAACCTGTACTAGTTTTTTTAGAAGACATATTACTCTTTGCGCTGTTGGATGTGCACTTGTGTTTGCAGTACATAATTTTGTGATTGTGCTACTTGATGGAGTAGCAGCTGCTTTCAGTTTCTTTGGTGGTATTTTTCTGAGATCTCTTATAAGTTATGTTTCCATTGCATTTATTTTAACAAGTTTACCTTTTTGAGGAACAGGGTACAGGTCGAGATGGGGAGTGTAGAGTGCTCATAGTTTGTTGTGTTTCACGATGCAAGGAATGTCAGTCTTGACTTTGTTTGTATTAACATTGACTAGAAATAGTCCTTCCAGTGTACATAGATGTGACAGTGCCACGTAACTCATACCTTCTTTAAAGACTGTGCTGTCGAAGTCATTTAATGCCTGATCTAGGGTTAGACCTTGTGATTTGTGATGAGTGACTGAATATGCAAGAGAAAGAGAGAATTGTTCTCTGTGTTCATACATGTCTTTGAAAAGAAGGAATTGTTGCCTATCCTTTTAACTTCTGAAAATGTGTCAAAGTGGATGTTGACAAACTGAATGTTGTTGTCATGTGAATACGCCTGGAAGCCAACAACTGTTCCAAGGGCACCATTAACTAAACCTTGTTCCACGTCAAGGTTACGTTTCACAATTACCCTACAGTTTAAACACAATGTTAACATTTTCTCCAAACCAGCTATTCAGTCGTGCTGTTGTTTGTTGAAACATAGAGAGTGTCATGCCGCGCACTTCCAGTTTGTCTGTGGAGTTAATGTGCACTATTGGCTCCATTTCTTTTTTTAACATTGTCTCATTGAATTGCGTACAGCTTGCTAGGGTTACATTTTTGGGTGATAATTGTTCCATGACATCAGGAGCAGATGTACCATGCCAATATAGCTTTTTGAAATGTCAGCATAGGTGAGGTCTGAAGACTGATGCATGTTTTGAGTTAGTTCTCTGTATTGGAAATGTTGCCAGAGATTTACATTTCCTATGCTGCCAAGTGTGTTGCGGCATTGTTTGTGTCCTAAGGTTTTGAAAATAAGTTCATCCTTTCACTGGTGTTAATTGTAGGAGATCTCCAAAAACAATAATGTATTTCCTCTAAAGAGTTCTTTGTAGTCCATTTTAAGGATTTCTTGCAATCTGAGATAAATCAAAGCCAAAATTAAGTTGCAGACCATGCTCACTACATCTAATAGGAGCATTTATTTTCATTTGTTTCAGAATTCTAAATAGCGCAACAGCAGCTTTTGTTGATAGTTTGTAGTACTCTAATTTGTTTTGGTGTTCTACTGGAAGGAGCAGTAGTCAATGTAAAGTAACACCTCCTATGATGAAGGCAGCTAAACCTGTGGGGGCTGTAAGAACAGCTGAAAGCTTGTTGTTTGTACATTTTTGGAGGAATTTGCTGATGATTTTTATTAAGAATGTTTTGCCTAAACCAACTTCACCACTTAAATAGAGGTGTACAGGTTTATAATTTTGGCAGCTACACCTCTTACTTTCATGCTGCAAACCATGTTCAATTTCTTTAGTTACTTCTAGGAAAATGCTACGTTGCTAATCATTGAGTTGTGATTTGAGGAGTGGCAAGTTTTTTCTGATTCCTCATAATGACACGTGGTGTTTTCTACTTCTGTCATGGCTAATTCTGCTACATTTACTATGAGTGGCTCTCCAAGTGATTCTTGGCTTCTGGTAAAAGAAGGTTGACTGCCTCAGGAGTGTCTCCATTTAGTTGTGATAGGATTTCTTCCTCTTGTTGGTGTTCATGGTCCAAAATGTTTTTGTACTACTTGAAAGTGACATTTGTTATACTGCTTTCATTTGCATTGAAAGCATCTTCAAATGAGTCATGGGTGCCTAATACATGTTCTTCTTTTCTCCATGGTTTAAAACGTTAGAGTAGGGACATGATGAAAAGTTCTCTATGTGGAGGAGTGTTACATGATAGCTTTATGTGATTAATTACGCTGGGTTTGGTAAATTTAACAAGGCTACTTTTTTTAAAAAACATTTTTTATTCAAACTGTTGTTTATAGTTTGGTTAACAAACTTTTACAACTTTCATTATTCATTTACAATTTTCAACAACAATTCTTCATTACAATCCATTTTAAAAAAATACCAGAAAGGGGAAGGAAAAAAAAAAGAGAAACTCTTATAAAATATCCAGAACATCAGCAGTGACGCTCTCTAAAAGTGTTTCCTGTTATGTCTATAATAACAACTTCTTAGTGAGATTCAGCATCAAAGCTTCTTACCTATTCGCCAATTTATGTTTTTTTCGTTTTTTGCAAAGTTCCAAGTCCCTCAACATTGACATATGACAAAAGTTTTTAACATATGACGGTCGATACATGAAATCAGAATTAGATTTCTACAACAAGTCTTTAACTGATATGGCAAAATCAATTTTCGTGGAAAGCATTTTGTTTCTCGAGATCAACTTTTAGTATGGCTAGAAAACACGTAAGCCATAATATGGCTTTAGTAGAAGATCCCCACATGCATGAGAACCATAACCACTCACTTCCGGCACCATGTGTGCCCAATAGTGCATTTCCCAATATTTCTTTTCGTTGCTCACGATAATATGCACACTCTGAAATTAAGTGCTTGAGTGTCTCCTGCGTGTTAGGCACCTTACAAAGGCCCTCATTACGACCCTGGCGGAAAGTGACTGACCGGACCGCCACAGCGTAAATAGCGTTTCCGCCATTGCACGATGGAGCAAAGTGCGGCCCATTCCGACCCATCGGGCACGAGCACCACGCCATGGCGGAAGTGCAAAGTCCGCGATGGCGGAAATGACCCCAAAACGGCCCACACCGCCGCCGTACGGCGCCCTAGGTGCAATACCGCCACCCATCTTAGCGGACACCGCAGCGAGCGCCAACCGGAAAGTACGGTGACCGTAAATATACGGAAACGGAAGTAAAAACATGGTCCCGGAACGGGAAACATCACGCCGTACACCTATAAAACCACAAAATCCACACAACCACTAAAAACACTACCCTGAGACACATCCCAACCCGTCATCCACCCTAGTGAAACCAAGAAAAATGGGAAAAGTAGCGAAGAAAGCGTGCGACCGCAAGCGGCAGGTCCACTTCTCCCGTGAGGAACTCACCGTGCTCACAGAGACCCTCCAGGAGAATGCTGCCGCCGTCTTCTCCACGCAAATGACCAGGACGGCACTTGCGAACAAGAAGGCCATATGGGCCCTGGTGGCACAGCGGGTAAGTGCGGTGGGGACCGCACCCCGCAACCCACAGCAATGCAGAAAGCGATGGGACGACCTGCGGATACGCGTCCGTAGCATACTTTCTGCCAACCGCAACATTGCCACAGCCACCGGGGGAGGATCGGAATCACCCATCAAGTTGACCCCATGGGAAGAAATCTGTGCCTCCACCATTGGAATGGAGAGTATAGAGGGAGTCGGAGGGATGGAGAAAGGAGTGCAGACATCCGAAGAATCCGGTAGGTGGCCCAAATAAAACCATTCCAAATCCACAATGTCCAATCATGTGAATCACCATGTGTCCACATAGCGCAACAGTAACACATGTCCAGGAGAACGTCCACACACATTGGCCTGACAGTGCACTTTAAAACTCACAATAAATACATAAATAATTAAAAACCCCAAAAACACCCTCTACACGTGCAGCAGGCACACCCTAACTGCAGGCTGCCAAACAACTGCACCCTCACTCCACACACAAATGAAAGCACCTCCAAGGCCCCGACCCAAATCACCCTCAGGTACCACCCCAATGCATGTGATACATTGCCATTCCAATTCCCACAGACCCATTAATAACGTTTGCCCTCCTTTACTCCACCACAGGGTCCGATCCAAACGACGAGCTTCAGGACACCCCTACCAGCACACCTGCAAAGAGGGCCAAGACCAACGGCCAAAGACCCTCCACCTCAGCTGCACGCATCAAGACACGGCAGCAGCACAAATCAAGTGGCAGCACAGAGGAGGGAACTCCAACAGGCACCCCAGCAGCCAGCATGCCCACAACAGCACCACCACAGGTCCCCCCAATGGATGCCACAGAAGGCACTGCCTCTGGTGGCAGCAGCACCATAGGTGACAATCCATTAATGGCAGCATGCTCCGACACAGAAGACGGGGATGTCGAAGTCAGATCCATCCATGACCTGTCCCAATCCCCCTGTCTGTTCCATCCCGTACACCATGAGGATACCACGCAGGGGCACCCACAAGACGATGACTGGCCATCCCCCACAAGCCCTGTGGCAGGGCAACATGAGGCGAACAGCCACTCTGTGACACCACCGCAAATGGCCATGGCCCAGCAGAGGCAACAGTCCCTCGACCAGTTAATCGTGCAACAGCAGCAACTGGCCACGCTCCTCAAGGACCATGCCGATGAATGTGGGGGCACTAAGGCAGACATAGAAACATCAACTGAGACACTTAGGGCAGAAATGGAGAGAAGTACAGAGACACTAAGGGCACAAATGGAGAGTAGCACCGAGAGCCTGAGAGTCCAAATGGAGAGTAGCACCGAGAGCCTGAGAGTCCAAATGGAGAGTAGCACCGAGAGCCTGAGAGTCCAAATGGAGAGAAGCACCGAGAGCCTGAGGGGGGAACTGCATGCGACGTCCAAAGACGTATGTGCCGAACTTGCCGCAGTGCGCCGTGTGCTCACTGAGCTCTCACAAACCCTTAGGGACATGCATGGACGTGAGCAGGCAGAGACATCATCCGTTGCAAGTTCTGTCCAGGGCAGCCCCCAACGTAGATCTGGGAGGAACCTGCGCTCCACAGACAGGGGTGCCCCTGATACCCGCAGAGGGGGCTTGCAATAGCGACTGCCCACTGACAATGAGCATCTTTGGACACTGGTGTTCGGGGGGGAGGTAGGAGGGTGGAGGGGGTGTGTTGGGCTCACTTGGGTGGCGGGTCGATAGGGTGTTCAACATGATATCACATATGCCATAAACAATGCACGATCAACCAATGAGATGTGTGGACATTGATCTTTGTGTACGAGGCCATCATAGGCGTACAGTCCATATTGTGCATGTACCAGACACACACAGTGCCACGAGTCCCGTGTCCATGTATCAGCCACCAGGCGTGAGTGCTAGAAGCATGCATCTATGAGATGCTGACGAATGTCACGGCCCTCCTGTGCCTCGCAGACTCCTTGAGGTGCTGCCACATCCCCACCCTCATCATGACCATCTTCAGGTGCTTGCAGTTCTGCGTCAGGGGGCATGGGCACATTTCTACGTACGCACATGTTGTGTAGCATGACACATGCCATCACCATCTTTGCAACCTTCACATGGCGGTACAGGAGTGCCCCGCCAGACCTGCTGAGGCACCGGAAACGAGTCTTCAGTAGGCCGAATGCCTGTTCAATGACTACACGGGTACGTGAGTGGGCATGGTTGTAGTCCTCCTCATGCTGGTCCCGTGGGTTCCGGACTGGTGTGAGGAGCCATCTCTTCAGTGGATATCCGGCATCACCTGTATGTGGACGATAAACGAATAATGTGGAATGCCATTGCTACGTACGCACCCCCCCCTTCCTGCCAGGTCATTGCCGCATCACATACCCCACATCAGCATGCATGAAATGAGACTCACCGAGTAGCCAGGATCTGTTCCCTGCGTGTCGCTCCATGTAGCGTGGTATTGTTGAGTTCCTCAAGACCATAGAATCATGGGTTGATCCAGGGAATCGGGCACAACAATGTGTAATGATCCTGTTGGAGTCACACACCATTTGTACATTCAGTGAATGAAATTGTTTTCGGTTGCGGTACTGGGCCTCCATGGCATGTGGGACGACCAATTCCACATGGGTGCAGTCGATGGCACCAATGCAACCCGGTATGCCGGCAAGTGCATGGAATCCCACTTTTGTGTTGGTAACTTCCTGCTCCGAGCGTGGTAGAGAGATGTAGTCGTCTGCGTGCTGCAGGAGGGCATCGAGCACTTGCAATAGTGTCCGTGAGAACAGTGACTGTGAGATGCCATGCAACTGTCCGACTGTGTGCTGGTAGGTGCCTGTGGCCAGGAAGTGGAGTACAGACACCACCTTCAGTAGGGGTGGGATGGCGGTTGGGCTATCTATCATGTTGACAAGGTCAGCCTGTGTCATGTCCACAATGGCGGCTATGGTGTCCCGGTCCAAACGGTAGAGGGTGTGGATCTGCTCATCAGTGAGGTTGAACGGATGTGCTCGGAGGCGTGGGATTGCGGGCTGCCTGCGTGGTGGTAGTTGCTGTGCTGGCGGCCCTTGCTGGCCCTGCCTTGCCCTCCTCCTCCTCCTGCGTCTCCTCCGTGCGGCCGGTTGTAGTTGGTGTTCGTCTTGTTCTTGGAGTTGGAGTACTTGCAATGCTATCAGGTCCCCCAGGGCCAACATCGCGAGTCCTGCCGGTAGCATTTCGGAGTGGGTGTGGTTGTGGGAGGAGACTGGGTGTGCTATTTATGTGTTTTCAGGCTGTATGGCCTCCACCTGTGGTGATTCATTCCACCTGTGCAAGCTGCTCTCCCCTTTGGGCGAGCACGTCCCGCACACAACGCTGCAATTCGAGGAATGGCATCTTGCTATTACAATCATGTATTTGTACCCGATGGCAGTGTAACATTGGTTGATATGTTCATTCGGCTATGGTCCCATTGTTTCACATACTATGTTAGCAGTCGCGAACAGACTTGTGAAGGGTCAGTGGAACGTAGTACTCGAGTAACGGTGGACCCTCATGCATCACTGTACCGAGTTTCAACGACGGGCGGGGCGTCCCATTTGTGAGTGAAGGCAGTTGCCATTTACACACACAGCCGCACTAGATGGATTAATTTGTGATTTCAAGCGGCCACAGATGCCTTTTCGACGTGATGTTGCAAATGAGGAATTCGAAGGGCGGCGCTTTCGGTTTTCAGCTAGCGGCGAGGAGATGCCCACAGGTCTGACTGCAAATATAACGTTCTATTGTTCAATGTCCTTGGGACAGGGGCCATGGCGAGGATGCAATGATTGATATGAATAGTTTGGGATGCGCAATAGCGAAGTGGACGATGAGGCCGGACGTTCCCAAATACATGTTACTTCACAACACTGGAATTACGGGCTGGGGCACAGTGGATTATGCAGGCTGCATAACGCACAGACTCAATGGAATTTTCACATGTTATGTGAGTATGGAAACAGGCATTATCATTACGGGATGAGGGAATGATGAATGGATGCATGGACAGATGATTTGATACAGAGTTTGCCATGTACAGGGCTTCTTGGAATCTGTCCGCCTCCCCTGCGCTATGTGATGCAGGGCTGCCATAGTGGGACCATCGTCTATCTGGCCTTGTTGAGCCCTCCCTGTCTCGACGCGCCTTCAGACACTTGTGTCCATGCACGTTACCAATCCCATCTGATGGATTCTGTTTTAACAGACGCATGCACAGGTACACTCGTTTGTGATGGTGTTTTCACCTCGATATAGATAGTTATGAGTCGCAAGTGGTTTTTGGGTGGTGATGATCCTTTGGAGTGGGCTAGCATGCATATGGCTGTGGATTTGGTGTGATCATTGAAGTGAGTTATTCTAATGTAGTTCTGATGGCCATTCTATTCTTTTTCTTTTCATTTGGTTGACAGGTATCTCCTCCCCTTTTGCCACTGCCATCTGTATGCCACTCTTGCAGATGGATTTTACTCCCGACACCTGCTGCTTCGTGTTAATCAGTGGAGCAGCATTACGATCTTATGGGACGATCGCCAATGGGCCACATGCCCTTACGCAGTACTAGTGGCTCGGAGCAACATTTCGGCCTTTCAGCTGGACTAGTGCCTCCCCATTGGGTCGGCCTTGCGGTTCTGGGCGCTTCCATGTTGCCTTTTCGTACGAGAATGTGGCCCTGTGTACCATGAAGGAACAGGGCGTCACACAAGAAGTAGCTGGTCATTTATTGCGGATGCAGCCCACAATGGTGAAATGTGTTTTGGAGTTCATGGCCTAATGGCTGTATGGGCTTGGTGAATTTGTTGTGCATTAAATTTCTATTCTGATATGGGCCGTGTAGCGTTCTTCTTTGCAAGTGATGTGGCATATTCCTATTTGGGGAGCGATGTATTGTGAGGAGATCTGCATTGGGTTCCAGCTTCGGAGTATAGTTGCGTGGTACTGTGCTGGGCGCGTTTGCCTACGAAGCCCAGTGAGGTCAGGGATAAGGGCTGCCAATATGACTGTTTGAATGATGTCATGCTCAGGGGCGGGGGATTAGGTTTTGTGTAACAGATGCCGGTCAGCCAGGTGGATTGGTGGAATGATGTGATTTTCTGAATATTGCTGGTCACAGGTGCCTGTCTTTGCGTGCGTTTCTTGGTGGGAGACTGAGGTCATGTCCATTGGAATAGCTTCTGTATTCGTGCCATCTGTGCCCTGCAGCTCCCATTGGCCCCTCTTGAGATTCTTTTGTTCGTTGGCATGCATGGGTGACTTGTACATTTCACTGGTTGCATTGTGACTTCATTGCACCTACGGGGAGTTGTACAATGTGGCCAGGGAGCGGTGTACAGGCACTCAGTGGGGCTGTTTACGGTTGGTTCGCGATGCCGTACTTCTCACCATGGCGGAATGGTACTTTCCGCCGTGCTTGATGGCGTTAGGTGCATGTCCGCTAGGGTCAGAATTCGCGTACCGTTGCGCCATGGTGGTATTTACGGTTTGGCATGGCGCGCGCACGTACTTGGTGCAGTTAGCGTTGGCGTTCACTACGGTGTCGCTAATGGCATCGTACTTTGCGGCCGACGGGTCATAATCGCACCGAGCGCTATTCGATGGCGGTATTGCATTTCCGCCATCGTTTTTCGATTTCCGCCATGGTCGTAATGAGGCCCAAAGTCTGCATTTGTCCCCCACTGTTGCCTCATTTGAATTGAGCCATCTTTTTGCACGTTCTAAGGTGGGAAATTGGTTTAGTTTGAACCTTAGATATAAATCTCTGGCTTTAGAGCATGGAAATTGCATTAAGTAAAGTTTGTGCGATGTCTGTGCTGATGCCAATTTGGTCGCCTCTTTGTATGTTTTAAGTTTTTCCATTGCGTTTATAGTAGTGCACCAATCATGCTCAAATAGGCGGTGCTTGACGTGTGTGCGGCGAAGTTCCAAATCAGCAGGTGTAAGTGCAAGCTGTTCCAATATAGCACCCATTTTCATACAGAACATTTTGATGGAAAGGGGATCAGATGATCTAATCATCAGTCCCAAGTCCTCATATAGAGAGTTTTTAGGGGGGAAGAGCATTTTAGCAAGATTTGATAATTGACGCCAGTTGTATCGGGCGGACAATGATATAAGACCCAATTCCTGCCTAAGGACCGCGTTTGGAAGTGAAATGGCCAAACCCATCACGCCCTTCCATAGTCGACCTTGAAGTTGATCCAAAAATGTGTCTATATTTGCCAGGCACATATCTAGGGCATAGAGTATAATCGCCTCCCCTTTTAGGGTATAAAATTCAAAAGGCGGCAGAATGGAGAACTTGCAGTATTTGGTTAGTACCATGCGCATTTGGGTGGATAGAATTTTAGCCTTTTGGTTAAGGTTTTCCACATCGACAATGAGTTTGAGTCCGATACTAGGTAGCCCAAGTATTTTATCGTGAGCGTCCTAGGTATGGGCGTGCTACCTATGGTCCACTTCCATGGACAAGAGCGTCTTTTCAAGTTCTTAAAAATAAAAATGCTAGATTTAGCTACATCAAAGTCAAGATTGTGAGAACAGCAAAAATCAGCAAATAGGGAGAGCTTCGTTTGTAAGCCTTAAGGTATACGATCGAATATTACGATGTCGTCAGCAAATGCAAGCCACTGGATCTTTAAGTGGCCCAATCTGGCAGGATAACTGAGTTGTTTTAGCCAAATATTGTTGATGCCACAAAGATATAAATTAAACAAAGTGGCTGCGAGGTTGCAACCTTGTTTTACTCCAATTGCAATAGGAATTGCATTGGTAGTTGCTCCAGATTGATTGACTCTAATGTAGTAAACTGTGTTGGTGTGTAATTTAGATATTAAGTATGTGATGTGCGCGGGAATACCAAGCTTTCGCATGATTTGCCAGAGAATTTCCTGCACCACACAATCAAAAGCTGCTGTCATATCCACCGATGCCATGTATAGTGGGCCCGCATTAGTTGTCTTTGACTTTGCAAGTAGATGCTCCAAAAGTGTAGCATTAAGGGATGTCCCCATCTCAGCCCGAAAACCAATCTGGAAACGCAATAGAATATTATTAGTTTTCAGGAAGGTCTGAAGTTCCCTTAATAGTAGAATTGCAAACACTTTTGCTGTTGCATCTTTTAGTGCAATGGGCCTATAATTTACTGGGTTTTCCCTATCCCCCTTTTTGAAGATGGGTACAATAATTGATCCCAGCCAAGACTCGGGAATGACTGGCGATGTTAGCACCTTGTCGAATTGGCATTTCAGAAGTTTTGCCCATAAAAAGGGATTCTGCTTTAACGGACAGGGTGGAATGCCGTCTGGTCCGGCTGCCTTGGAGTAGTTAAGGGCATTAATAGCGCATTCAATGTCCTGTATTGACCAAGGAGATATGGGTAATCGTGGCGGGACAGGTGCCTCAGCAATGCTAGTGAGGTAGCGAGCTGGAAGTGCATATTTGTTGCTATAAAAGTCACTCCAAGCTGCAGCAGATATCATAGAAGACTGATTTGCAGATAAGTCTACAGAGTCCGATCTAAGAATTGCCCATGTCGAGCGCCGATCATTGCGACATAAAGAGGCTATGATCTTTTGATTGTCCAGGTTAAATTTATAGCATTTTAAGTTTTTACATTTGTTGCGATATGTATTTATAATCATTCTTTTATGTTTGGCATATTCAACTGTAGAACACAATTTGTTTTTAAGCTTGTGTAAGTCAGCATTTTTGAGGCGTTTGGCTAGAAGCAATTCAAGACAGCTATTCTGCGAGTTAAAGATACTTGTATTAGCTTTCTCATTTTTCAGCACCCCCCTTATAACCTCCAAGATTTCCAATTCAAAATTTGTTTCTATATTAATTTCTTGTTTGAGTTTTGTGCTGTCACGGAAGGCACCCAGCCATTCATCCAAGCAAATATTTACCCTGTCGCACTGTCGCTTATTCCATCTAATGGAGATTCGTGGACGGTCGCCCTCTAAAAATACTTGGTAAGAATTGTGGTTAAGTATAGCGGTTTTTATAGAAAGGGACAACTGATTTACGAGATGATCACCCAGAGATGGATCAAGAATTACAATATCTTTACAGCATTCTTGTAAATTTTGCGAGATGGCAAAGTGATCAATGCAAGATGTTAAAGGACCCCTCTTCCATGTGTAGTTTGGTCCATGACTGTGGAATGGCACAAACGCTAGGTCCCACAAGGCTAGGTGAGAATGCCACATACAGCCTCTACCAGCAGGTGTGGAGGGAAGATCGTATGCCATATTCACAGCAACAGGATTCAAACACTTTGCATTAAAATCTCCTCCCATAATTATCCGACATGCTGGATAGTTTGTCAAGATGTTGTCAAAAAGTGTGTCGAGTAGAGCAAATGCACAAGTAATTTTCCATCGAGAAGGATTGTGATATAAGGATATGCATAAGTAGTAATCTATGGCCAATTCCTGAAATGATATTAAGACTGCTATATACAGAGTTGTTTGAAAAACTTCGTAGATTGTAGTGCTCAAGTTTGTATTTATGCAAATGGCAGTACCACCGTGGGGGCGTCCTCTAGGGCCACGTTCTGCTAAAGTTTGATGGACAGTGAGGCCTGGCAGTGCTATTTTTTGTAGTGCCATGGTTTCTTGACAGAAAAGTATGTCACACTTGTGTACATCGTGCTTGTTATGGAACCATGTGTAGAGATTTATAAAGCCACATGAGTTCCATGATAAGATCAACAATTTGGATGGTTTATTATGAGGGCACATTATCCATTGCAGGATTCAGTGTGGAGGCCAATGAGGTTAGCCATGAGCAATCCTTGCTAATGTTTGACAGAGTAACTAAATGATTTATTACTTCCAGTTTGATCACTCCTTGATCACCAGGAGTGACAGTAGGTGGGGCCTCAGGGATGGAATTTGTGATAGCGGTTTCATTAAAAGCTATCGCATTATCTAGTGCTTCAAATGAAACCGGAGTTAGCCCAATCATTTGGAGGTCCCCTCTGTGCAGCCATACCAGATCAGTTATGATACTGGTTTGCACTTTACACACCATCCTATGGTTTTGGATGTGAGGCAGAGTAATCCATTCGATGTCATCTGAATGGAGTGTGCGAAAAGCGGGAATTTGCCTAAACGCTTTTAGTAGGGCTGAGTGATTCAATCTTTTGTTTCCATAGATTTCAGGATCTGTCTCCCATCCCAGTAGAGTAGAGGAAGGTGAAGTCCCTTTGCCTTTATGTTTGGGAGAGGTTGTAAGCTGTTGTGTGACTACATCTTCCGTTTGGTCATCCGATTGGACGACCACCCGGGAGTTCTCGTAATCTAATAGCTTAGGGCCTGGCAGTGCTCCATGAAGCAGATTGGCTTGAGTGCAACCTGTTGTTTGTTTGAGGAGGTGAGGTTGAAGATTTTGCGACACTTCGATATTGACACTGGCTTGGGTTGCTCCTTGGGCTGGTTGTGCATTTTTGTGTACTATAGGCTTGAAAAAGGCTGATAACTGAGTTTGGACATTTCCTGGTGTCTTGGGTGGTGCCCCCAAAGGCACGCCCAAATTCAAGTTACTCGTTCCTTTACAAATTTTGTGAGCCATCTCAATGTCTTTCTTGCCGGTGGAAAACTGTAGGTCCTTGTTAGTGTCTTCAAGAGTATCCACTATTTCAGGACCTTACTCATGTTGGAAGTTCGTTTTCACATTCTGTGATGGCAGAATGCTTTCTTCCATTTCCAATTTTTTTTTTGTTATTATTTTTATTATGGTTATTGCCTTTTTTTGTTTTTGTATTTAAATTTGGTTCAAGTGATTTGGCCACCGGTTGAGGGGAATTGCATACGGCCTTCCGTTTTAGGGCTCTAAGAAAAAGACGCTTTTCCTTTCGCGAGGCAAAAAATTGTCCTGCGCCAGTAGAATACTCGCTCTTTATTTTAATCTTATCTGTCGGAGAAGGTGTAACAGACGAAGGCTCCGTAAACAGGTTCGTGAGAGCCGACGGACTGTCGGGATGAAATATTGATTCCAACTCAGCATCAACTTGACAATTTTCACTGCCATTAAGATGGTCTAATGGATTCGATTGGACAAAAAATAGTAGTTGGTCTATTTTTTCAGTGTTCTTAGTGATCATGTGACACAATTGCGCATGGGTGAGTATAGGTTGGGAAGAAGAGATGGGGAAGCCACAATTTGTGCAAAAGATTGCGGGAATGAGTATGTTTTCAGCTGAAATAGCTGCTTTTCTGCGGTCCATGGTGCCTGTTCTTTCTGTTCAGTTTGAGTGGCACAGCTCACTGAATCAACCTTCACATTTATACCACTGCCCATGGGGGCACTCCCTATAGTTGGGGGAGGTGCACCATCAGCCCGAATAGAATCAGCAAAGATATAACCTTCTAATTTATTCAGTTTGAAGAGGATTTGATTCAGAGAAGATTTGCAGTCTCTGAGTTCGTAATGAGTATATTCATGTCCTCGGTCCAATAGATTTAAGATCCGGGATAGAACTGGATAAGATGCCTCAAGTGACTGCATATCAACAGCTGGATCAAGAAGGTCAAAGCCCAAAGGGTGGACCTGAGGAATAGGTGTAGGCGAAGAAGCAACGCCTGCTACCAATGAAGGGGGCATAGGATTTACCGTGCAAGGGACCTCTATGATAGAATCCGTAGTGATGGTAGGGTTTTTCGTGGACAGCAAATTAGCAGAAATATTACACAGGTCCAACGGGATGGATTCTTTGCAGTGTAGGTGGACATCAGCCCTTTTGTGTGCAGGAACTGTGACCGGTGTTGATGGTCCGTCCGATAAATGCACGCGTTTTTCAAGGGCAGCAAGGACTGCTGGAGAAAGGATCGACTTATCAGAGGGCGAGGTGTTCAAGGGATCAAGATTGCTCCGCCCTAAACCAATGGGCTCATCCATCCTCATACTCAAGAAGCTTTTTCTCGAGTAATGCATACGGGCTATACCCCCTTGAGTGTAGGGAAGATTCAGGGTGAGAGAAGTGGTCTGTGGAGCTTCTACTTGTGAACGTGCATATGCAAATGCCACTTCGTGACAGATTGTGTCATTTGCTGATGCAGGGTTCAGTTGAGCAAGGATACTTTGCCCACCCTGCGCAAGGTCCATATTAGCAGATTCCACAATGGGAGAGAGAGTGGTAGTTTCTACTTTGATTTGTTTTTTGCGAAGTGCACGTTTTCCCTCCGGTTTACAAGGAGGGTGACCATTGCACAGAGAGTAAACCATTTAAGGACTCAGGTAGTTTGCACCCTTTAATCACAACCTTGATTGGAGAGAATGATGTTGTAAGAGGTTCCAAAGGTAGACCTTCACAGTGTTAGTAAATTGCAGTAGTCAACAGTGTACAAGATTCTTCATACATATGACAGTGTAATGATTGCACAACAGAGCTAGTTGTAATGTATAGCTTCAATATAGCCATCCGCTACTTTTTAAGTGCAGAGCTGTGGACCTCTGTGATTTCAACAGGTCTTTTCTGTGTACTTAGAGCAGCCTTATGGACTATGGCTGTCATTACGCCATAAGAATACACCCACAACCATGTGTAGAGGGTTTTATCACAAGGAGCTCCCCGAAGTCAAGGGGCTAGACACAAGTAGTCAATAGACAACCTTTCAACATGCAGTGAAAGTTATGTACGCAGTTGCACTCTCAAAGGTAATACCTTGTTACCCCCCAGCACCATATAGGTGCGAGACCAACTATCACAGCCAGCGTTTCCCACTAATTTACACTCGTGGCTGATAAAACATACAAAACCAATCCACTGAATTACCTCACAGATAATAACAGGCAATCACAGATAGTGCTTCAATTTGAAAAATGACTGTGCCCAGCGCACCCGTGCAACGTGAACAGTCAACAGTACTTCTTATTACTTCACGGTGCGCGCACGGGTGCGCTGGGTCAGTGTGTTTAGTGCCACGTACGGCGTTGTCGCCACACCCGGAGGGCGGGAATCAAGTATCAGGACACACCTTCAAGGAAAGAAGAAAAAATGGGCGTGTAAATTCAAATTGAATTAAAGAGCAGTGCTGGTTGTTGTTACTAAAAGTGTGTTCAGACAGGGGGGCGGGACATGAGGAGTCAGTCAGACATGAGCACAACGCATGCACAACGTGGAGAGTAAGTGCACGAGCACAACGTGTGCACAACGTGAAGAATCCCAACTACAATTAGTCCGGGGCACAGGTCCACCCAATTCGCCCGCACCACAAAGTCACCTCTGTTTCCTGAATGCAGGCCAGGCAGTTGGTGTTGCTTTGAAAGACATCCTGCACACTGCCGGGTTGTCCAGGAACAAAAGTAATTCTCCATTTGCGAGCGGCTCGAAATCACTGCTTCCACTCAACAGCACCCGCAGCACCTGCACACAGTCAACAGTACTTCTTAGTACTTTACGGTGCGCGCGAGGGTGTGCTGGGTCAATGTGTTTTGTGCTGCATACGGCGGCGTCGCCACACCCATAGGGCAGGAGTCAAGTATCAGGACACACCTTCAAGGAAAGAAGAAAAATTGGGCTTGTAAATTCAAATTGAATTCAAGAGCAGTGCTGGTTGTTGTTACTAAAAGTGTGTTCAGACAGGGGTGCGGGACATGAGGAGTCAGTCAGACACAAGCACAACGCGTGCACAATGTGGAGAGTAAGTGCACGAGCACAACGTGTGCACAACGTGAAGAATCCCAACTACAATTAGTCCGGGGCACAGGTCCACCCAATTCGCCCACACCACAAAGTCACCTCTGTTTCCTGAATGCAGGCCAGGCAGTTGGTGTTGCTTTGAAAGACGTCCTGCTCACTGCCAGGTCGTCCAGGAACAAAAGTTATTCTCCATTTGAAAGCGGCTCGAAATCACTGCTTCCACTCAGCAGCACCCGCAGCACCCGCACACAGTCAACGGTACTTCTTGGTACTTCATGGTGCGCGCGCAGTTGCTCTGGGTCAGTGTGTTTTGTGCCGCGTACGGCAGCGTCGCCACGCCCGGAGGGCGGGAGTCAAGTATCAGGACACACCTCTGTTTCCTGAATGCAGGCCAGGCAGTTGGTGTTGCTTTGAAAGACGTCCTGCTCACTGCCGGGTCGTCCAGGAACAAAAGTAATTCTCCATTCGCGAGCGGCTCTAAATCACTGCTTCCACTCAGCAGCACCCATAGCACCAGCACACAGTCAACAGCACTTCTTAGTACTTTCACAAGTTTTGACTATGTATTTTCCATTTTTTTCATCTGGTTTAACATTATACTTGTATGAGAAATGTTGGGCTATGTGGTGTGGGCATATGTTATCTAAAGCACTACTTCTGTTTGGGCAGTATGTGTCTAATACATTGTTTTTTCAAAATGTCCTGGCTGTTGGGATTGTTTTAGGCTATTGTTTCTATGTCTTGGTACGATTTCAGCACTCTTTTTCTGGAAGCAGCAGGACCAAGGCTTAGCTAGACTATGTGTTCAGATTTGCCATATAAGGCTGTGTCTGTTAAATGGTCTGCAGCTTCGTAGCATCCACATTCTCTATGGGAGAGCATTTTTATGCCAAAGCTGTACAATTTTTGTGACAGTGTTTTGTCGGATGATATGTCATCTGTCAAGGGTTTTGACCCATGTTGAATCCTTAGACTGGGTAGATGTGGGGATGAGCTGTCGCCGCCCATTATTCTATCCCAGAACAAACTAAATCAATAGACTGGGTGGATGTGGGGATGAGCTATCGCCGCCCACATTCACGCCAGAATCCAGGAGAACTGCGCAGTTGGCACAAGACCACGCCAAAGATACAACCTTCTTGTGGGGGGGGTTCCACATCACCACTCTACTGTAAGGATGCCATCAAAGCAATGTTAAGCAAGGGTCCTATACTATCAAGCAAAAGACCACTCTATTGAAATGCAGTAATTCAAGACAGATCCCAAAAATGGAAGCAATACCGGTACTCACCACTATCAGAAAGCCAGTGTTTTAAAACCACCAGACTTTTGTGTAAAACTGAACAAATGAACCGAAACCAGGCCAAGGAACGACTTGCTAAGAGGTGGATACAATGTAAAACTATATTCTGAAATGACTTGAAGGAAGTAATTATTTAATGTACATGTACAAATTGTAAGTTTTGATTTAAACCGGGAACTAAAGTGACATTTAGCTGAATTCTGCCTGACAACAACCCCCGAAAGGAGTTGAAACTTGATCAAACTGCATTCCCAGGCCTGGCTGCATCCTGCTTCCCCACCAAAAGGAGTTGACACCTCTCTGATTAGATTAGGGGAGGGGACCTGCAGACTGCAGGAGGTTGAACAAAGCCTTGTCCTGGACTCAGGCAAATGTTATATTGGGGGGGCCGTAAAGTGGCTTCCTCTTGGGAGAAGTGGGAGGAGAAGTGCCTGTGAGAGCCAGCTGAGCTTGGGGGAAGTGGATAAACCAGTTATTCCACCATGTGATGTGGGAAGCCACACCCCTTTTTGACCAGGGCATAAGTTAAAGAGATGGATAATTCATAGTACGGACTTGTCAGAATTATATAAGTAATATCATTATTCTGATGATTTTTCTGTGCACGTTTTAAGAGGTGTTAGGACCCTGTGGTGTATTCTGGGGGGTTGCTAGCGGAAAATAGGGTCTTACTCCAAATGTCTGCATGTTAAAAATCTGACACTTCATCAATTAATGTCCATACTCCTTGCGCACATGTGTGTAATTTTTGGTAAATGTCCGATATTGGTAAACCAGTCAAAAAGCGCAAAATGTTGTCATTTTTGAATGCAAGCCCCCAGGAAGATCAGAGGCGGACAAGCATGGACCATAAGGAATATATAATGTGTACATGTAATTTCAACAAATTGTGTATCTGGGAAATATGTATTTGAATCAAATATAAATTTGTGGGAAAATTGACCAGGGGAGGATCCTCTGACCCATAAACAGACCTCATCATGATGACAATCCATTTCCTTCCCCCAATCATGGGAGAAGGGAGAATTGGGCCAATGACAAGTAGAGAGGGGCAGGCTCAGTTATGCCACGCACACACCCACTTCCAAAACACATAAAAAGAGACTGCTGGGACAGGTAGAGACATTCATTTTCCATTTCTGCGGAGCATTTTGACGGCCGACATCCCATCCAGACAGAGACCCATAGACTACAGAACTTTGAACCTAGAAGGCCCACTGCAAGCAAAAGTATTCTCAGCAGGCCTTCAGAATCCAGCAAACCTAATCAAACTATTCAACAGCCGGGCGAGCTGTTTGAATTCTGCCAGTACCCAGAAAGCAGTGTTACATCCAGAATCCACTTGATCCGGACCGGAAAGCAGAGCAGTATCCAGAACCAGAGGCCGCTGTATCCAGAGAGGCTAGACCAGCAGAGCAGAGCTGACCCAGACGCTGTGAGCAGAACCGCCCGAAGTCCAGTTCAGTTGACCAGATCCGTGACGAGGCCCATTCATTTCAAAATTAGGAGTGAGTATCTGCCAGAACTGTGCAGAACCCAATCTCTTAGTTAAAATAATCTAATCCAAACTATTTTAACCTAAGTAGAACTGCCTCCTAGAAATCGTGTCATCTGTCATTTTAAAGCTGCGAGCTGTCATCTGTCATTCTAAAGCTGTGAGCTGTCATCTGTCATTCTAAAGCTGCAAACTGTCACCTGTCATTTTGAGTTTTACTTTAAATCCGAAAATCTACCTTTATTAAATCGTCCGTATCTCTGGAACCATTTGGACTAGGGACGAAATGTAACTTTCATTTTAAAACTGTGATTCTAGGCTTTCCAACTTTCCTACTCCGCAATCGTGATTTACGCACTCGCGAAATTTACCGCGATTTGAGATTTGGCTCAATATCTCCACTTGTCAAAATAGCAGCTCCATTCCTTCCTTTGTTAAAATCCATTTGCAACCTGGTAATAACTCATAGAGCATTGCTAAAGTGAGCCTGAACTAATACCAACAAGCATCTCTCACTCACCCTGAATCTCTAGAGGGAATTAAAATCAGTTAGCACATTTTCCCATCCGTTGCCATCACATTTAAAAGCATCAACTTCTACCTGTTTCCTCTAAGCTTGCTGGGGGGGAACTGAATTTTGTATTGTATTTGATTGCATTCCTGAGAACTGTGTGCTCCTCTTTCCATCTCCTTCCATTTCTTACATTGCATGGGGGGGGGGGTGAATTGCCAGAGAAAAAGTGATTACATTGTTGTTGGTTGAAATCATATCAAGTTTATTTGCTGTACTGCATTTTATTCCACCTTGCATTTCCTTGAAACCATAAAGCATTTTCAGCTACCTCATCCTCTATACTACTCCTAAGTAATCAAGTGTACCACTGTAACATTACCCATTGTGGATCCACATCATATGTCTCAGTGTACTATCAGATATGAATTTATTATAAAAGTGTGATATATATATATATATATATATATATATATATATATATATATATATATATATATAAATATATATATTGTTTAATTTTTCAAATAAACCTTTTAATTTGCAAAACAAACCTACTTCTTGGCTCAGTGGGGTCAGGGGGATTCTAAGAGAGGGGTGTTATATAAGGGTTGTCATCCAGAGTACATGACCTGGACCTAAAAATATATCAATAAGGGTTTCCCTCAGCATCCCAGACTAGGCATTGACTTAGCTGTAGTGTTGAAGTGAAGTCGCTTAACACATCCCAGAGGTCTTTTAACTCTGTTTTCTCAGATTTGGTTCGGTAGGCTGTGACATATCTTGCAGCAGCAGTGGAATTGTCTGCAATGTATTGTATATCTATTTCCACAAGAGGGCAATGATTGTATTGTAATCATTGATGTACTTTGAAGCTTTGTTTCTTTTAATGCAGTATGTGTTTTTAGCGATTTGCCTTTTACACTGTGTCCAATAGAAGACACAAAGCTGTTTACTTGTCCTTTTGCTGAAACTGCTCTAGGGAAACCAAAGCAGCATTTGGTATAATATTTGTCTTTGTTTTTATATCTGCGTTGACAATATTTGCCACATTCATGTCTTTGGAAGAATAAAATGTGTGTATGTAGCTCACTATATGTGTTTTCTGAAGGGATGTCACAGGTTACATATTTGTGCATGAATTGCAAAACAGTGGCATTACTGTACTGACAAATGTTAGGAGCATCTTTTATCCACAAAAGCATGTGGATGTGTGGTGTTCCTCTGGATAGATATTATTTTCTCCAAAAGAAGTGTTGCACTTCTCCAAGGGGAGGAATAGTTTTATGACAGATGAAGTGCAGCATGGCAATAAAGCAGTGATGAAAGTATCTTGATAAATTTACAGGGTCAAGAGAGCAGAGTTCTCTTGGAGTTTTTATGTCTATGCCTTCTTTGTTTTGGCTTGCTATCCGTAGGAAGTCGTGGAAGTCCTCCCATGCATATTCTGCACAACTCAAAGTGACAAACCATGTTTGTGTGTCAACGTTCCATAGCAGACAACATACATCAGTGAGATGAAAGAACCTGTTTTCTTTTGTACCACGCATATTTGGCAAGATATTTGTAAAACTTGACTGAAAAACTTAATCTTTGTCTTTTATCTTTTGAAGTAGTTGGGTAGCAGACATGCTTAAAAAATGTTAACCTGTTTTCAATGTGTGTTCAACTCCTAAACATAGAGTTGCTAGTTCACTTTCAAACAGGAGGTGGAATAAGTATTCAAGGTTTTGTCTGAATCTAGGGTCTTCAGAATACATACGTAAAGAGTGGTATTCTGATGCTGTTATTTTTGTGCATCTTTCATCATACCTTCCCCTTTTTCCAGTAGAAAAGAGTAGAGGAAAGGCATTTGCTTCTACACTGTTTTCCCATATGCTTATTGGAGTTCCTTTGGCTTGACACATTTGATATGTATCTAGTGCATTGTCTATGGTGTCTTTGGAGTGCAGTGGGTGAACTATATACTGGTCTAAAATATTGGATGCCGTAATAGGATATACAAGTTCAAATTGGCAGGTTGATGAGGCATCCTGAATTATTTAGGTGGTTTCCCTTATGTTTTGTTCAATGTTTTTTTCTTTGTAGTACTCATTGTTCTCTTCAAGATACTACAGGGCTTCCCTAACTTTGTTTAAGTCTACTAGTTATTGACACATTTTTTGTCTTTCATTGGTACATCATTCACTAGGATAATCACAGATTGATCTATTGGCCGTTGCACTCCTAGAGTGTCTGCACTTTCTTTAAGATCCAATGAATGGCAAATAAACTATTTTTGCCACAAATACCTTTCAGTAATTCAGAAGGAGGCTATTTGGCTGTTTTGGGTTGAAGACGTATTATAGCGTGAAATGGGTGTACAGTTTGCTGTCATACAAATTAAGCTGTTAGAGAGGTTTTGGAAGTAGGAATGTTAACAAGTTATTAGTGATAACCGATGAAGGCATTTGGTTATTATCAAGCTTTGTATTGCAGCATGTGTAAAGTATTGAAATGGGTTAGTCATTTTGTGTTTGTTTTCTGCTATAAAATAGAGAGCTAATTGGAACCATTAGAATTCCTCATTGTCTTCTTTTTTTGTACGTAATAACTACAGTTTTGGTTCTCTTTCTATAAAAAGTTCTGCGACAACACGCATACTTGGTTTGGTACTTCAACAGATGTGCTTTTAAAATTTGCTATTTCTTTTTTGTACGTTTTTCCTAGAAGATTGGCATTTGTAAGGTTTTTGCTACTCTTCTCTAAAGTTACTGGATTTTCTAAGTGATCTTCACTTCCAAAATCTTTGATTTGGATGTGGTCTATTTCATCGAGGAGTTCTTTGGCTGTGCCATGTAGGAGAATGTTATTAAAATGTTGCAGTTCAAAAGCAGGACTTTTTGCATAGTCCAGTCCCTTGACAAGATTCCGTAGAGTGGATTGGTGTGTTGCTAACATTTTAATGTGGTTGAATGTGCTTTTGCAAGCAGGTCCTAAAATTCAGGCTAATGAATGTTCTTGCAGTCCAGTGTAATTGTGTAATGGACAGGCATCCATGGTTTGCAAAGTTTTTATTCTAATGTTCTCTTTTACTTTCACATAGTGATTGAGGAATTGGTGTTAAGATTTGAAGGATTGCTTCCGTACGTTACACATTGAAGTGCAAGGCCATTTGTAGACTGGACGGATTGGTTCGGTGGAATGGAGAGTTGATTGTAAGTTTGTTGGGGACATTTTTTCAATGAGGGTTTCTTCTGCCATAATGGTGCTGCCTACCATTTCATACACTCGGCCACTGCTATGTTTGGCGATTGGGGTTTTCTGCTCTTATTTGTATGCCTCCCTGAAATATGGTTCTGTGCTTGTTGTGTGAATCCACTCATCTGCACAAAAGTTTGCAAAGGTATCTCTGTTGACATGTTTCAAAGTACTTTTTTCAGTTTACTGATTACTTTTGTTAGTGGTTTCATTCTTATTAAAATTAATATAAACTATTTTCTTTTTGAGGAGCATTGCACTGTCAATGAGAGCTTCCAGGATTAGATTTCTGCAGTCATTTTTTAGAGTTGAGCGTGGTTTCTGTGCTGTTTTTATGAGATTCTGAAATACTCTTCGCTGAAAATGTTTTTGTAAAATTATTTTCGGGGAATTCTTAACTGTGGCTACGTTAGTAGTTTTATTATTCTTAATACATTTATTTTTATTTTTACTTTTTGGAAGACTGGCCATCATTTTTGTTGCTTCTAACTGGTTCAGTTGTGTTGATTTACTGTACAAGCTGTTTTGTTTGGCATAAATAGAGGGCTGTGTGATTGTGCAATGGGCTGTTAGTTCTAGTTCGGAAGTTTGTAATAGTAGCTGTGTGTGTAGATGTGTGTGGGGCTTGGATCAATGCATATGACAGTGTACTGTGCATGAATGAGTAAGACATTATGATGTTTTCATGATAATAGTGGGTGTTACAATACTGGTGTTTAGATAAGAATAGAAAGAGTGTACCTGCTGAGGTGCAATGAGTAAAAGTGAAGTAAATTATGTTGGTTTGGATAGCATTTTGTAGGCTACTGTATGGTTACACTGCTCTGTATGAGTAACTGAAAGAATACAACTACACTACTCCACTTACTTTGTAGGATGTGAAGAGTAGCTTATTTCCGGTTTGTATCTTCTAGGAGAGAAGTTGCTGTCTTTCAGTAGGGTGTTCTCCACTGCAATTGGGAAAGAAGAAAATTAGTGGGTATGTGTGGTAATGGCAAAATAATGGTATTCCAAGAAGACATTTTTGTACACTGTAGGAGAAGTTGTTGGGAAGAAGAGTTAGTAACACTGCATGTGATTATGAGTATAGTTGTAGCACTGCTGTTGCTGCAGATGGACTGCAACCAGATTCCTTCAAATTGTTTGGAAGCTACCTTCCCAGGGTCACAAGGACATTACAAGTCATGTTAGCCTGGAATGTCAGGTGGTGGAAAATGTTGTCTCTATTTGTGTGCAGTTGCATAGCACTGTCTGGAAATGGGGACATGGTGACATGTGGACATGGGAGCACTAGCAGTGTTGGTATTGGGGCTGGTGGTTCTGTGATAAGTACGCCCTATGGGGCTGGAGTTTTGAAAGTGTTGTTGCACTCTTTGTATTAGAAATGGAATACTGCAAGTCCTAGTATGCCGACAAAAATGGAGAGTCCAAGAAGCATGTACAGATTACAAAGGAGAATGTTAGTGTGTGTAATTTTATTAACTTTTCCACACATGCATGCTTGGTATGTGAGTGCAATTGCAATATGTTGGATACATTTTTTCCATTTTCTTACATTCATTTTTATAAAAAAATTACACACAGCACTTCTTTAAATGTACCCATGCATTTATTTGGTTTCCCTCATGTGGTGCTGCAATTTATAGTTTTAAATGCATTGGATTTTGACATTTTTCAATCCATGCACATGGCATGCTTCAGTTACATTCATCAGTTTTCGTTTTCAGTGTGCATTGTTGGAGTTTTAGTGCAGCTTTCTTAGTGGGAGAAGTGGTTTTAAAAGTGACAGAATGAAATAAGAAAATAACAGTTTGCACTTTAGAATCAGTAATGTGGGCAAGCATGCATGTTGTGGTAATATTTTGAAGTGTCTCAAAGGATGTGGCACTTAAACATGCTGTGGAAATCTTTCTAATGAGGTTTTCTTTTCTTTTACAAAAAATATCACAGAGTGCTGCTAACATTGAAATATGTCTTTTGAAAATGTTATGAAAGTGCCCATTAAAAGAAAACTTTCTAAGCACACAGCATTGTAAGTAACTGCCACTTGATGTCAGGAGATGGGACAAATGAGAGTTTGATTTCTGAGTAGGTTATGCATGGTAAGTGGCAGGAACCCTGTTGACATGAATTTGTAAAAGAGTGGGATATTTACTTTACAAAATATATGCATACCAGTAGTTTGTGTTGATGGATGCAGATGTGGATGAATCTGGAAGTAGACATCTTGGAGAGTTTTGCAGTCGTTTTTGATGCATCTGCTTTGGAATAACAAGAGACCTGTACTCTGAGTGTTGAACAGTACATCTGAAGTGTTGAACTGAGGTGAGAGAGTTAGATTTAGAGCTCTTAGATGTGATTGGTGGATGGGTGTGTGACTGCTTAACAGTAGCCACGGAGGAAGTACTGCAAAGATTGAAGTGGAAAGGGAAGAAGGGCTGCCCTGTTTTTTACGGGTCCGCTGATATTGCAGTTGTCCACGGACAGGGTGTGCCACATTCAGGTTTTCTCAGGATGTCGGGCATGGAAATTGGACTGTTGGGATTCGCCAATCAGGTGTTCTGGTTGTGATTTATAGGAAGAGAGGGTAATACTTTTTTCATTGATGTGTGTAGTGAAGATGGCTGTGGTTGGAGAGTTGGGGAGACTCAGTGTGTGGATGGTGGGAGATTGTTTCATTACTAATCTGCAGATATATGCAGAGATAAGGGGCAATTCTGCCCCCCTTGGATTTGAGGTATTGGAGGTTTTGTGGTGTGGTGTGCCTGGCCGCAATGTGCAAGGTGTGCTTGCACTTTGAAGAGAGATGGACACTTTCAATACTCCAGATGCTCTTGTGGTGCACTGTAGAGGACTGCATTGATATTGATATTAATATTGATTGTTTATTTGTATAGTGCCTATACACAATGTGTTTCAAAGCGCTTCAAGGAGGGAGGGAACATGGAAGAATACAATTACATTCAAACAGGTCCTTAAAACAGGTCAGAATGTGAAAAATAACTATCAAATCATAACAGATAGTCAAGTGCATGGAGCAATAAGGGAGAGGTGAGGGGGGGAAAGGAGACAAAACTAGCAGTAACATTACTATGCCTGACAACAATTGTTGCAGTGCAAGAGTGACAAAAGGAGGGGGGAAATGGAAAGCGGTAAGGAGAGGAACAAAACAAGTGACTATCAACAAGATAGTACAGGGGAGGGAGTGGGAGGAGAAGACAAGAAAGGAAAAATGGGAACGGACAAGCTGTTATCGGTGATCCAGGGACCGATGATAAAAGTGCTAAGATAAATAGGGTACAGGGGGCAAGAAGGCTGCAAAGACAGGCAGCTATGAATTACTATGCCTGACGGCAATTGGTGTAGTGCTGGGAATTGACAGAAGAAGGGAAACAAGGGAAGGAGGAGAGGATAGGGTGAGGGAGAGGGAGGAGAAAAGGAGGTGGGGCACAGGGTGTAAAGGCAAGGGGAGAGTGGGGGGGCAGGTGATCATCAAGGGGGCAGGGGGACACAACAGGGGGAAGGGAGTAGGGGGTGGGATCAGACACTGGCAGGGGACAGGGGGGAAAGAGACACTGGTTTGAGGCAGGGGGGCATGGAGACACTGGCGGGGGCAGGGAGGACAAGGAGACACTGGCGGGGGCAGGGGGAACAAGGAGACACTGGAGGGGGCAGAGGGGACAAGGAGACACTGGTAGGGGACAGGGGGGACAAGGAGACACAGGTGGGGGCAGGCGGACAAGGAGACACTGGCATGGGGGACAAGGAGACACAGGTGGGGGGCAGGGGGGACAAGGAGACACTGGCGGGGGGCAGGGCGGACAAGGAGACACTGGCAGGGGGGACAAGGAGACACTGGTGGTGGGCATGAGGGACAAGGAGACACTGGCAGGGGGGGCAAGGAGACACTGGCGGGGGAGGGGATAAGGAGACACTGGCAGATGGGCAGGGGGGTCAAGGAGACGCTGGCAGGGGGACAAAGAGACACTGGCGGGGGCAGGAGGGACAAGGAGCCATTGGCAGGGGGCAGGGGGGACACGGAGACACTGGCGGGGGGACAAAGAGACACTGGCGGGGGCAGGAGGGACAAGGAGCCATTGGCAGGGGGCAGGGGGGACAAGGAGACACTGACGCGGGTAGGGGGGATAAGGAGACACTGGTGGGGGAGGGGACAAGGAGACACTGGCAGATGGGCAGAGGGGTCAAGGAGACACTGGCGGGGGGACAAAGAGACACTGGCGGGGGCAGGGGAGACAAGGAGACACTGGCAGGGGGGACAAGGAGACACTGACGGGGGAGGGAGGGCAAGGAGACACTGGTGGGGGACAGGGGGGACAAGAAGTTACTGGCAGGGGGGACAAGGAGACACTGGCAGGGGGCACACTCACGGGACACGGAAAGGGGTGGCTAGTGGTGTACCGTGGTGGACAGGGGTAGACAGGGCCTTCGTCGTGGGCCTTAATAGTTGCTGCCGATTCCTGCCTCCCGGTTGCAGCATTTGGCCCATAAGGACCAAGGCAACCAATGGGAGAAGGGGGAGCAGGCAGGCCAAAGTTGTTGAAAGCAATACGGCCATGATGGAAAGGGCCAGAACAATACGGCCAACATAGCCCCAGACACGGAAGAAATTAGTAAAACCCAGGAATCGGGCACATTCACACAGATTAGCAGGATAATTCAGGCTGCACCCTGCGTGAGGCAGAGGGCACAATTTAGAGGCTCTGAATCTCAAAAGTCAGCATAACGTGCGTTCCAGCCGATTCCAAATGTGCTTACCCCAACAGCCGGTGTTAGTGGGCAGGAGGAGGGATGAAACATCGAGGACAGGAAGGCTCCGTCAGGCTGAGCGTTGATGCAGGCAGAAGAAATGATGTACCACATTTGGGGTACATCAGTGCAGTAAGTTTGCAGAGTGCACTGAAGGACCTGCTAATGACACTAATGCTGCTTTTTCCAAGTGCAAAGGTGATATTGTCACACATGCCACCTAGAGCACTATGGAACTGCTCCAATGTCTTCTGTCCTCAGAAAGATACAGGAAGGTGTCTTGTGAACAGAGGCATGTCTATTTTCTTGTGTTGTGTTGGGATGTTCTCTTTTTAGAATGAGAACTTTAACCCTCAGAGTGTGATTTTTGTTTTACTGCAGATGGCATGTATTTGTCAAACGTTGGAAATGCCATTTTGCTTTATAATGTAAGGAATACTCTGAAGAGGTTCGTGTTAGCCTGTAAGAAAAAGAAAAAAAAAAACAAGAGAAAAGCCAAAAATAAATTAAAAACAAAGTTATTTGTTTACAAGCCCCTAAAGAAAAGGCTCTTTTACGAGCCACCACTAAAGAGAAAATCTCCTACCCTGGGTTAAATTTCACTCCCCACCCTATTCAATTGGATGATCTGTCCGCAGGCACCGCGGTAGTCCGCAGGAGACAAGGACGTGCCACATCCAGGGATTTTGTGGGTGGCAGGCATGTACATTTGACTGTGGAGCCCAGGGGATTGGCCAACAAGGTTTCCTGGGTGTGGTATGCAAGGATAGAGTGTGGCAGAAGGTCTGCTTGCTCAGAGGAGTGCATATGGCTATGGCTATGGCTGTATCCTTCAGGAGGCAGAGTGTGTGGATTTTTTAAAGGTCTATAAGGAGCAGTGTGGAGTGGCTGAAAACCTTGGATTTCATGTTTATATGCAATGGCATGCAGTGCGCAGTATGAAGTGGGTGGACTTGCTCCCATTTTGTGTCAATTTGGTCACGCTCCAACATCCGGACATTATCATTGTTCATTGCGGAGGGAACAGTTTAGGCCATGTAACTGGAATTTCACTGCAGTACAATGAAGGAGACATTTGGGAAAATGATGGACATGTTCCCGAACTCCCGATTTATTTGTTCTCGCATTGCCCAGACACAGATGTGGCTGCGCTCCACTTCATTTGGTCCACAAATGGAGAAAGCGAGGCACAATGTGAACAAGGCTGTTTGTGCATTTTTGCGAGATGTTGGCATGACATCTTTCATGAAAACATTAAATTTCACAGCACCAAAATTTTACGCAGAGATGGAGTACATTTTACTGATGCTGGTAATCTGCTTTTTTTTTTACAAAATATCCTAAATGCTTTGCAGGCCTTTTTGCAAACATAGCAAGCATTTTGCAGTAAATGTTTCCTACTTTACTTTACAACTTGGAAAAACACTTTTAAAAACCAAAAATACAAAAAATGGCTTTTCAGAGCCACCACTTTCTCACGCAAAAGAGTGCAATGGTTTAGATGCTGCCACCGCCTACATTTTCAGGTTGTCGGCAGACTACCGCGCTGTCTGCGGACTTCGCAGACTGCACAGGGGCCGGCAGCTTTTTTTTGAACCGTGAAAGTTGGCTCCGAAAACAACAGTTTTTTTTGTGTGTGTTTTATGATTTTCTTGGCTTTTTTAAACAGGACACACAAGGAAGGGAAGGGAAAGGGCACCAACCACAGGGATGAAGGGGCAGGTGGAGAGAGGAAGATGTTGGGTGGGTCTTACTTAGGTATGGGGCTCTGTTTCTTTGGCTCCCAGACAGCAGCATCGAAAGAGCTTCAAAACTACTCCCTCCTGCAGAGTGCGGTGTCACAGTACATAGAGAGTACAGTCACCCTCGAAAGGTAAGGGTCAACAGTGTATGGCCATGAGGCATCCTGAGGGATCCTCTGCCTCACAGGAGTGTCTCTTGTGGTGGCAGGAGCAGGTGTTGAGGATGCAAAGTGGATGTCAACCTGCTACCGCCTTCAAAAGGGACGACAATCTGAACTGCTGCCTTGTGGTTAGACCTTAGGTGTCACCACATGGAGGTGGTCCCGTAGCTATACAGCAGAGGCTTTCTGTGACTAAGTACAAAATTGCATCAGTGCATCGAACCATGGCCCTACATGCCTGGGGTAACCCCCCCAACAGTGATAAACAGCCTCCACAACCATGTCTCATGCTGGCAGCTCGTAACAGGGATTTCCACTATCTACTCTTCTTCATCTTCTTGATCCCCCTCTGTATCACCACGCCTGTTCTTCTCTCCAGGCCCTCCAGATGGTGGTGGTGGCAGTGGAGGTGGTGATGAGGCAGCTGCAGCAACCATGCATGCCATTGTACGGCAGAAGCATGAATCCAGAAACTCCAATCTCCAGCAAGTTATCAGTCCTGGTCAGCCAGAAACACAGTGAGGAGCAGCAGTGGGGTGTGGCCTTTTATAGGGGTGCTGTCCGTGGATAAAACGGCTGTCCGGAGACACTTCGAGCCTCAGGTTGAGCTCATAAAGTTACTCAGATAGTCACTAGATAGACCAGGACATGGTCTGGGACCTCTGCAAGGGTGAATTATAACCTTAAAAAAACCCTGGATTGGCTGAAATGCACTTTTTTTACTCTCGACGCTCAGTGCAGGTGCGGTCACATGATGACATCCCCGGACGTCCGCGGATAGGATGGCTGTTCGTAGTACCCCTATTGCACGGGATGCAGTGTGCGCATGCACCTAGGTAACTGCAGGACAGGGCTGGGCTTCCCAAACTAATTAAAAGTGCAACATGAGCAGCAGACAATTCCGGACAGGTGCGATGTTCGGAGGGCACAGGGGATCAGATACGCATGCACCCAGGTCTCCGGTGGACAGGGGTGGGACTCCTGAACTAATTAAAAGTGCGTCATGACTTTGCAGCGGTGTTCGGAGGGCACATGGGATCAGATGTGCATGCGCCCAGGTGTCTGTAGGACAGGGGTGGGACCCCCAAAATAATTAAAAGTGTGTCAAACCTTTGTGGATATTTGCGGCAGAAGAGGTGTTCGGAGGGCACAGGGGATCAGATGCGCATGCGCCAGTTGCCCGCAGGACAGGGTCTGGGCCCCCAAACTATATAAAGTTGTGTCATAACTTTGCAGACATATGTGGACAGGCACGCTGTTCGGGGGCACCTCCATTTTGGTTACGATATCCTGGGCAGTTATGCTATTCACAGACTCCAAACAGGGCTTTTAAAAGAAATAAAACACCCACATCAACAGTACATACACAGATATTTATTAACACACAGAAATACACTCAGTTAGGAAAGGGGAAGGGTAGCAGAATGGGAAACATGTACGGAGGAATTGGGGTTTTCTACAGGTCGTTCATGAGGGGGCGAAGGGATTGAGGTTTCATCGTAGTGTCGTTGATTGAAGGAATTTGGTGGGGTGATTGGCTAGGACAGGGGAAAGGGGCACAGGTACAAGTGGGGCAGTGGTATGGAATATTGTCTGTAAAATGCCTTTTGACAAATGTCATTAACTGTGCAAAATTAGCATTCAGTTCATTCATTTTTGCAGAGACTTAATAGTTCATTAGCAGCATTTGGACTTTGGGGCTGTGTCTGGCCATTGGTGGTAATTCAGGGCCACTTTCTTCATTTGCTCTATGTACTGTTAAAGAAAAAAACATGTTTTAGTGACATGTGAAACAATGTACATTACGTTTTCCACTTTCAAAATGGTATTCCGTACCATTAGAGTTATTGTCTTTACTCATTTCATCATGGGGGTCAGTTTCTTCTAACCACTCCAGCGTGCCTGCCATTTCTGTATAAATAAAATAATACTGCTATTTCTCAAAAGTCATGTACATACAACAAGTTCCACTGTTACTGCAAGAAATATAGTGTACTTAGTACTTTTTTTAAGGGTTTCTTCTAAGTAGCTTGGAGTTGCTTCTGAGAGTTGCTTCTCAGTGTGTATGCAAGGTTGCACTCAGGTGATATTGTCATATGCACAGTTAACTTTTGTGCTTGGTTCATTCCATTATGTTGTGCAGCCTATGAAATTGCACTTCTGGTTTCATAAGTACAGAATTTTTATATACATTTAATTTTTGAATGTGCTACATATATTTGTTGAACTTTAAAGTACATGTCTTTGTTCACTGCAGGATATAATAATGTAAGGTAACCCCTGTGCATTTGGGCAATGTGAGTGCTGCCCGACATCTGCAGACACTTGCACAGTCCGCGGATTCTGTGGCTATCATGTTGGTGGCAGGGATTCACTATGATGTAAGGGACATGTAGAAACATTAAGGGTATTCTGGTAAAAACACATGAAATTCAAAGAAACAACTTTGTAAAAGGGACATTATGGTTAAGTTGCACTAATGCATACCTATAATATTCAGTGAAAAAACGTTGTTAAAGGGATGTTATGGTTAAGTTGTACTAATAAAAACCTATCAAATTCAGTGGAAAAACTTTATTAAAGGGACGTTATGGTTACAAGTAAAACCGAAAAACTCAAGAAATTTGCCAGTTATGGTAAGCTAAGCAACCATAACTGGTGCCACCACCTTGCACTGCTAAGACTAACACCCCGGACATCAAAGATGACATCACAAATGGCCTTGAGATGTGCTCAAGTTTTCGTGGATGTTGTGGAGGCTTAGACACCAGATAATCATATTGTGTTCCTAATGGGGAGTCCTCGAGAGACCTGCTGCTACTGAGCCCGCTGACATAGGTGTCAGAGCCAAGAGTTGGCTGTGTGCGGAAAGGAAAGTTGGAGGACAGAAAAGGTCAAAATGAAAAACGAGTCTCCCCCACCTGGAGCCATACTCTGATAGCATCCTGTGGTGGGGAGAGAATGAGAGTGCAAGCCATGTAACAGGAAGTCCTGACCGTAGTCTATTCTGTAGGGGACCAAAGTAAAATATTATGAAAAGGAGTTTTGCTGTGCCGTGCTCTGGCAGGGGCAGTAGATACCACATCTTCCTGAATTCGGATTCATCTCCTGACTATTATATGTTTTTTGTTGCTTTTTAGTCCTAGCACTCTCATGACCCGGGATTTTTGTTTCAGTGCTTTAGAAATAAACTAAATACATACATAAGTAAATACATACATAATTGCATAAATAAATACAAGGGATAGGCTGTGCTCCTTCTGGCTTTGGGAGCTTTCTCACTGGTGGGCCATAGAGCAATGTTCATATTGGTAGACCTTGCATGGGCCATGACATAAACTTGTGTACTAGTGTAGCGAGAACCATTCGCGTTTCACAGCTAGACCAGGCAGAAGGTTTGGCTTGCATAAACTAAGAAAGGACCGAGATGCTAAGTCTCACCTGAAACATCTTAACATCGCACATTAGTCTAATTGGCCAGGTTACGTGAGGCACTAGAGGAATGTGTACATGTGAAAAGGACAGAAAGAGGAGTGCTGAGATATTACAACAGCCGGATGGGCAAGCGGTGTACTCGAACTAAGCTGTAGGTTCAAACCTTATAATCTGTTTCCACACAATTTAAGTGTCCTGTTAATGCAGTCCTCAAAAGAAAATATCTCAGACCTTAAAGTGAGCATACGAGAAATCAGGCCAGTGAATAGGAAAAAGGAGAACATCCCCTCCACCCCTACTTCCTATTATTGGTGAGACACGATGTAAAAGCACATAAAGAAAATGCAAGATGCTAATCCAGGCCAATCCTAACAGCCTGAAAGTGCTAGGCTGTACATGTCAAAATAAATGCACGCTGCTGTCCCTGCCATGATGATGCTGTAAAATACAGCACATGTGTGGCTATGTAAATATGATGAATGAAAGAGGTAGAAAACATTGCACAGTTAGATTGACTCCCTCTTCCTACTTCAAAAAGGCAAAAATACCTCCAGAAAAGTTAGAATCTCCAAATGGAGACAGCGGCCCTGGCCACAAGACAGGATCCCCTCCTCCAAGCAAGGAAGAGCGCAGTCTGGGCACGGGTCCTCCCAAAGAGGAATGAATCTGCACTAACCTGACTAAAAAATCCAGCACTGTATGCTGCACGAGAGAAATAAATGAAGGGGCTGATTCATGGAATTTGTGCGCCAAAAAACAGGGATTTGTGCGCCATTCTGCCCGCAAATCCCCATTTGTTAAACAGGGATTTGCGGGCAGAATGGTGCACAAATCCTCGTTTTTCGGGGCACAAATTCCATGAATCAGCCCCGAAGTCTCTCTAGACAGGGGAAGCGAGAAAGGAAAGCCCCAGGCAGCTCAATGGATGAAATACGCCACCTTGTTCCTAAAAGCTTGTGAAACAGTTCTTAATTATGAAAAGTAATATCTTCCCGAGTTAACACACAGTCATGGGAAATTGCACTCGGATATCTTTACAAACCGGACTAGAAAGGCTAGATGGCAATGGGGATACTTGAAGCAGGAGTGATAGTCATAACCTCTTACAGAGCTTCTGTCCAGTCGTACTTACCTAGCGGATCTTATAATTCTCCCGGGTTTCCCAGCTCCGAACCACCCAACATCCATTAGTGCTGCGCAAAGCTCTGTTCCTAGCTTGATATTCCTTGCTCTGTACCACAAGGTCCGACTCAAACCCTCCAATACCAAACCGTCATCCCCCTATTCCCTATGCGTCTCCGTCCCCAGCAGGGATTGGTCACCATATTCCCCCACGATAGGATCACAAAGAGCAAACTGCTGGCCCCCAATATCCTGAGCAGACTATCGATGTCCCGGAAAGGACACTTACACCATACCGAGTATGCAGTATTGCTTAGGAAAGGAAACCTGTGCCATAATGATGTTGGTACTCTTGCAATTCTACCTTCCAAAGAGGTATAGAATTGTTTATGTGCTCTTCAGAATGATGGGAACTTAAGGGCCCAACAATGTGAAATGCACTCTCAGTGCCCATGGGTGTGTTGTGTGCTGGTCATATATTAGTGTTCGGAGTGTGTTCCATGCAGTATTGTATGTACTGGTCAGTGCATCCTGTGTGCTGCTGTATGGAGTACAAGACTTATGCATGTCCACTTTGTGAATAAGGCAAACTGCATTTATGAAAGATGTGCAGTCAAAAACAAATGCATCATGTGCACTAGTTTATCTGCATTGTTTATTTATTTTCCATTGGAGAAATGGTGAATATTTTAGCAACATTTAAGGTGAGTGAAATGTTTAAAAGAAAATGCACATCAGGATATAATTTAAACAATCTTGCGTGCATGTATTTCAGAGTGAGTTACAGCTGTGCAAAGGTCAGCTTGATTTACTGTACATTTGTGACATCAATACAGGAAATGGTGAACCTAGTGAAATTGGTATCTTTGGGAGCACATTTCATCACTTGCCTTCAGAATTCTGCACTACCAGTCCAATTAACTGTAAATAATGACAGTAGAAAGAATGTACAATACAGTAGAACTTCTCTTTACTTATTTTCCAAATGATTACAATTTCAAGTCTAAAGAGAGTTTTAAATGATAAAAAACACTGTTTTTAATTTGGATGAGATTAACTTTTCCTAAAGTAAAACTCTATCGTGCTAGCACTATGTAATATTTTACAGTAAACTACTGTATTGTTTTAACATGGGTTATTCTTAGACATACCCTCAAGATGTCTTCTTAGAAGGTCTTTGCAGAAGTAAAGGTTACTGGAAAAGTAAAGATGTATATGTTTGGAAAACAATGGTTTGAAAGAGCAGGCTCTAATTCAACACACAAGTGGAAGCTCAGAGTTGCAAAATGCATCTGAGGTTTTGAGCTGAAGTGAGAAGGTTAGATGTATGGTTTGTGGATATGATTGCTGGATGCCTCTGTGGTGGCTTCAATGCAGCCAATATGAGCGATTTTAAAGAGAAGAAGGCCAATCTGTGTGGCCTTCTTGTGCTATCAGCAGACCGATATTGTTGTTCGTGAACAAATCGCACATGTTTGGATTTGCATTATTAGCCGTTCTATTGTACATCTTTTGATTGTTTAGTTCATGGACTGATGCACCTATCCAGGGACACATATGGAAAGAACTATTAAACATGGTTGAGGCACTTAGTAATGTGACGAATCCTAGGAGTTAGGTCACCCTTCCCTAAGAGAGAGCCACCCCTGTGAGACTAGGCAGGTGAGCCCACTATGCTTAAAACCCCCTAATAGCAAAGGTAAGTGAGATTCTTCTGGAGGTCACCCTCTTAGGGGACATCAACACAGGTCACTACCCCCCCCATTGCTAGACACTGACAATTTTATGAGATATGTGGAAGTTAAGACATATGATAACCCCACAACCCATGTTGTAATGGCTTATTTGGCTTTTGACTCCAACCCTCCCCAGTGCTCTTGGAAAACAGTTGAGAGAGGAAAGGATTGGCCTCCTAGAGGCACATCAGGACGAGAACCAATTAGAGGAGGGTCTTGGAAAATCCTGCAAAGTTTAAGTGAGCCAGAATACTCAGAGGCGGTGTGGCCAGACGAAGAAGGAGATTGCCCAGAGGTGGAATCTCAGTCCATGATCTGGGCTTTGGGAGCAACCACCACAATAGTCTTGGTTCAGGGCACAGAGGAAGAAGCCACAGTCACACCCCCACATGAAGTGAATGAGAAAGAAGGGCCGACAGCAGGCAATGTAGAAATGGAAGGATGCACTCAGGAAGTGGCCAAGTGGAAAACTGACTCCACCATCCTCCCAATGAGCTCTCCTCAAGAGACACAGGCATGTAGTAACTCCAGGGAACCCAAGAGGAGTGAAGAGTTTCAAAGAAGAGGAAGCAGTGTGGTGAGGGAATGCGAGTGACCCCAGTGTACAGAGAGTACTGTGAAACCCCAAGAGTGGGGTGAGAGAAAGAGAGCTACCCCAGGAAAGTGAGAGCACAGAAAACCCAAGAGTGGTGTGAGAATCCAGTGTGACCTTAGGGCAGGGAGAGCAACAAGAACCCCCAGAATGAGGTGGGAGAAAGAGGGTGACCCCAGTGCATGAGGAACACCTAGAAACCCCAGAGTGGGGTGAGAGAACGTAAACGACCCCAGGGCTGGGAGAACATGGAGAACATCTTTTCAGAAGAAAAGTAAATGATGAAAAAGCTCAAGTGCAATGCTATATAAATACATTTGAAAAACCTTGTGAAAGGAAATAAAAAACTTAAGGTGGCAGATAGGGATGGCAGTTTGACAGGGGGGAGGAGTGATGGGTGTACAAACCTGTTCAGCCACCACATGCTTGGCCGGATAATCAAGCATCAGAACATTTGGGAAATACTGAAATAAAACGATTCTGGTTTAGTGTAATTCTCAGGCCCCTTAAGGTCTGCAACTTATTATCAAGGTTGATGGGTTTGCCTAGCACAGTAGCCTTGAATGTAATGCAGCAGATATTGAAAAACACGTGCATGTAAATGGGTAACCACTGAAGGCTGGTGAAATGCTGTCAAACTCATGCTGGCCAGTGATCAACTGAGTGTATGCTTGTAAAGTATTCTTTAAAGTCCATAGGGGGTTAATGGGTAGTCCCATCAGTATGGCGTTACTCTCATCAAGCTGAGATATATCTAAACCTAGAACAGATGTACAGAATGCTGATGATGTAACTGGCATTCGTAATTATTGTCATGTACTCAGCTAGAAAAAATCAAGATTAAATGAGCTTCGCAAAGTGGGATCTTAAATTCAGATTTAAAAAAATCCCCAAATATTTAGAAGATTACACCAGGTAGGAATGTTACCCAGAGGTGAAAGAGAAATGAATGATTCCTTAACCAGAGGCCCAGTAAAGAATTGGAAACTTCGAGAATTTCTGTTATTATGGGTTTGAGGTTTAGTTAAAACATCCAATTGAGGTTTAGTTAAAACATCCAATCCTTGATAGCGCCAAAAGAAACTCCAAATGGACAATAGCTAGGTTGAGTGGCATCTGCTTACTGGTGTTTGGAGAGGCCTGAGTTATAATCAGATTTCCCAGAGACTTCACAGATATGTTACAATGCAACACCGATAGAATAAGGCGGTGACTTATCCAACATTGCATGGTTGTGGGGTGGCATGCACAGGCGAAAGCTACCTGCAAAACCCAAGAGGAACACCACTCAGGTAATTCCATGCAGGTGGGCAAGATGTTATCAGTGTCTCATGGCTCATTCTATCAAAGGCTGCTGAGAGTTCAAGAAACACCTATAAGCAGCCCTCGCTCTGACATCATCGAAGATGCACTTGGCCTCATCAGCTCCCTGCATGATGACTGTCTTGGTGCTACATAAAGAACAGATGTCTGATTGATAATCTGTAAAGTTTTGAGTCTGGAAATATTAAGGTGAATGTTAATCTGTTGCACACTGCTTAAGAAATGTATGACCCAAACTTGTGAATGGTCAGCTATATCTGGAGAAGGTTTCATCTGTAATTGGGCAAGATCTACCCAGCCGTGATACGTAGCATAATCTCTGCAGACATGGGAGAATGTACTCATTGTAGCCACAGTGTCTTAATTGGCAGGAATTAAATCCTCTGTACAGAATCCAGAGTCTGAACAAAAGAACCCCGTTATCCCAAATGTGGACACATCGAGGCAGCTGCATTGAAGAGTGCAGTCACTGGATAATTAACAGCAAAACTATTATTGATAGTTTGAGTTTTATCAGAAAAAGGAGAATGACATGCATCTTTGAGTTCAGTGGAGGGTGAGATGGAGAGGGAGTTGTATAACAAAGGACTGGAGCATTTCCTAGCAACTTTGAACAGTGTCCTTGGTCTACTTGATATGCACACCATTATATATTTGCAATTGCCTTTATCAAATTATAACTTTTTGTGGATCGTCATGAATTAAATCAGATCGAGTTGTTCTCCATAACTTCTTTTGTCCATACTATCTACAGGGGAAAGGGACTGTACCTTCACTGGCACAAAATGGGACTGCATACTAGGAAGCAATAAGGAAGGTCTTAGAGAGATGTGACTTGAAAGAATGAAGTACAAGATACAACAGCACTGCCAATAGACACTTAACAGACACCATGCTGGCCGGACAAATGATGGAAGTGCACTATGCATGGGGCAAACATTACTCACATAATCTAATATTCAGTTCTGTCCCTTGTTGCCCCAGCCAGTTGGAAATCTTCTGAATGTATGATACTGTCCTGAGTAGGTATATGCCATTAGCTTAGAAAGTTAGGGTCATCTCTCTCTTCTATCTCTATTAGATAGGCGTTGCACTACACGCCGTCTAGGGTGAGGCATCCCCGATAGGGCCAGGGTGTCCTTCCCCAGGTCTAGCTTTTAGCTAGGTTGACTTTCTTCCTTTTAGACTGTGTGTCCATGTAAGACTATTCAATTCACTGTAACTTTGAATAACTCTGCTCCTAGTGAACCTTTTTTTGTGCTAACATATTGATCCAGCTAATGGTTTTGGATGACAACGGCTTGCCCATGGCCCCTTGCTTCCACGGATTTTCCCTATTTGTTTGAAACACTGCATACCCTAGTTCCCACATATGGAGGCTCATGTTTGAGTTCTGCATAAATTATGCAGATGATATCTGTTACATTTATATTCTTGCGTTAACAGGTCCCCTCTGTGTACTTCTCCACTTTTGCAATGGGGCACTCACTTGTACACCACCCTTTTGCACTCCAGCATGCAAAATGACAAAACACTGCCTGAAAAGCACCAATGGCAGGTAGCATTTGCAATGGATTCCTATGGAATATGCCTCCTTTTTTCTGGTGTAAAAAGCAGGTACGTTCCATAGTAATCAGCATTTTTGCCAGCATGAAAATACATGCTGGCATGGATGCTGGAGAATGTGTATGGTCTAACGGAAGGGCAAAGAGGAATTGTAACTTGCAATCTGCACCTCCATCACCTTATGGCTCATTGAACATGGTGTAACATGCATGCAAAATTAGAAACAACTATGTCTTTATTGATAACTCAAGAGGTCTTATTTGGTGTTAGTGAATTTATTGGCAATAGCCCCCGATGTGCCAAAGCATTGCTAACAGAAAAGATAAGAAAAGGTGATGTGTGCTGGAGGCAGGGCATCTGGTTGGCATGGTAACTAGCAATGCTTGGGCATGAAACAGAACATTCACAGATTGATATTGTTTGTCTGCCTGCGCCATTTACATCAATTATCATGTGCTTTACAATTATCCTGCCAACTGAAACAGCACAGTTTTAAAGCACTTGCTTTCAACTCTTTTCCTGTTGCGGAGTAATCCTTTCTTTGCATGAGCCTTTTTGTCCCAGATCCGTTCGCCCTTCAGCTGATGTATTTGCAACGCTCCTGGATATAACACTGCAGCCTATGGAATGGCAGCCCTTAGGGGGCAGCAAGCATTTTCAATGGTGTTAAATGTGGGCAGACATTTTGGGATTTTGAACTGCTCTTCTTAGTCCAGGAATTTAGGCAATGGCAGCACAGGTGGAAGCGGTTCTGCACTGAAGCACACCATATAATGGTTTGTGGAGCCAGGTAGCATCCTCTTTTGTTGTAATAATACTAGTATTGTTTGGATAAAAAGCTTTAAGAGTAGCTGCAGCATTCAAATCTAACTTGATATTGTTGAACTAATTTTCACATAACTCACTCCAATCAAATCTCACATTTTTTTTTTACTAACTTCCTCATTTGAAATGTCTTACTGGCTAGTTCGGGAATAAACTTTGCATAAAACTCAGCCATCCCTAAAAATGAAATATGTTTCTCTTTGTTTTCTGTACAAGGAAAGTTCAAGATGTTATTGACTAAATCCTATTTATGTCTGATTCATTTTTCTGATATTTCATGACCCAAATAAGATATGGTAGATCTATTGAACTTACATTTATCTTTACTCAAGGTAAGTCCTGCATCTTTAAATATATCTAATACCTTGTATAATCTATCATCATGTTCCAATTGATATTTACCATAAATTAGGACATCATCCTGAAAACACAAACTTCCTTGCATTTGATGAAAAAGATGATACATCACACGTTGGAACACCAATGCCACAGATACAAGACCAAAAGGCAGCATCCTTTTCCACCAAAACAAAACTTCACTGGTAATGAATGCCATAATATCTCTTGACATGGGATGTAACATTATTTGGTGGTAAACTGACTTTAGATCCAACATACTCATAATCTTAGCATTTCCAAAGGTACCTAACATTTCAGCTATATTTGGTAACAGGTATCTATTGGGAATCACACATTTATTGACACATCTAAGGTCTATGAACAATCTCAATTTTTCATTTGGTTTGTACACTATCACCAAAGGTGATACCCGTTCTGAAGAGTCTATTCTCTCAATCACACCATCACTTAGCAATCTTTCAAGTTCTTCCTTTACAGATGACTTTACATTCAATGGAACTGGCCTCAATTTTTGTACTACAGGTATTGCATCATGCTTCAATCTAATTTTGTGAGAAAAATCTTTGAACACACTCAGTTGTTCTCTAAATACTATATGACCATCAAAAGTCTTTATTTGTGCTGCTGCTGGTGCCTGATCTACCGCATAAACAGACTCCTCCGCAGCCGCCTCCAACTTAATCTTCAATCTAGCCTGGTGAGACCAGCTTAGTAGTGGGTGCATTCCTTTCACTGTAACATATACTTTTCCTTTTGCTGACCTAATCTTAAATATCATTCCTGGCCAAAACCATCCAATAAGATCAATGTGCTTCCCTCCATATGCCACTGGGTTAATCTCAATCACATTTAAGTCTACAATGGTTTTAAATATTTTCTTAAACATATAGTTGGGCAATAGGGTATATTTTTCACCAGAATCAATTACCATTTCCAGTTTCTTACTATTTAATTCTATCATTGCCATGGGCTTTTCCTTGTCAGCATAATCATCATTCTTGTTCTCACAGTGAACAACCTCTTCCACTGAAAAAGTACATTCTTCAGAACTTTCACATAGTTCATCCAAACAATTTATGTTTTCCTTTTTAGTTTTACAAAACTTAGTGAGATGCCCTCTCCTATTACATCTTTTGCATAACTCCTTTTTCGCTGGGCATTTATCACTTGAAGCTAAATGAAAAGAGCTATTGCACCTGTAGCATCGACATTTGTCATGTTCTTCTCCTTTGTCTTTAGTCTTTATATGTTTCTTTGTTGATAAAACCTTTTTTCTTCGTATAGTCATTTCCCTCTATAGCCAATACTTCTGGAATCTGTACCAGTATGTCTTTCTTATTATCATCATCATTTCTCCTTTCAAGCTCTTTCATACACTTATTGGTATGCTCCACCTCTTTTGCAACTTTAATTACTTCTTCTAAAGGAGGATTTCCTTTTGCCCAAAGAGCTTGTATTATTTTGCTATCTTTGCATTCTAACATGATCTGATCACAAAGTCTTTCATTAAGTGTAATCCCAAAATCACAGGATGTGGCCAAACCTCGCAAAGCAGTGATATATTGCTCTACAGTTTCATTCTCTTCTTGCCTTCCCTTGCCAAAATGATATCGTTCTAGAATGATGCTGACAGTTTTGTCATAATGGTGATCTAATATTTTGATACATTTTTCATATTCAGTAAGTCCAATGGCATCTTCTTCAGATAGTGCTGGTAAATTCTCACATTCTCGAATTGTTCTTGCCCATAATTACCCAAACAATGTATCAACAGAAATGTTTTCCTTTCATTAGAAACATTAAATCCATGGGCTGCAAGAACATAATGATCAAAACTTTTTTTCCATCGCTTCCTTGGAATGTTTGGTTCACCTTTTGTATTCATGAAATAATCTGGTGTTGGTATACCTTGCATAGTGACTAGTTATGTTTCTTTCCTTGAAGGAATTATTTTTCAGTACATACATCTTAATGTTTGTTATTTATGGCTTACTCAATATAATTTTATGTATATTATGTCCAATTGTTTCAGCAATTATGATTTAAAATTGTTCACTTATTATTGTGATTGTTGTTTCTTTATCACCTTTGTTTCTTGTATAAGGTGTCAATCTGCATATGTTCTTGTTATTCTTGCATCTGTGAAAGGTACAATGAGCAAAAAGCGTGTGCTGCAAACTCTCATCTCAGAACAGGTTATAATGCCATGTTATTTGTGGAGACGAGCACCTGCCACCTTTTTTGAATTGTTGCATGGTAATTATATGGGATACAGCAAGTTTTAAATGTCACTTTTCATTTGCATTATGTTTTTCAATCCATGCATTTATTGCAAGTTCTGTTTGCTGCTAATGAGTTTTGTTGCGCTCTGAATTGTTTAATTGTTCAATGTATCTTTTCATTCGTGTTATGAAAGCGTAATACAATTGCTATTTAGATCTGCGATGTTATAACTGTGAATGACACAAAATGGAGGCACGTACAATGACGCTTTTGGGTCCTTTCCTCTGAAAGCAGAGGCGATTCACGTAGCTCTGCTTTTCGCTTAATATGCGGTCACACAGAACATTGGAGTCCATGCGGCGATGGGGAGTAAACAAAACTTTTGAATAATGCGTATTGTGTTTTTCAAATAATGCTTCTTCAGCTGTATTGTCTGCAATGGTGCCGTATGTGGTTTTGGTTCACAATTACAACATTTTCAATGTTGGCACTTATGAAATATTACGAGTATTTCTCCACTGGCACACATTTATTTTCTTCTGAAAAGTTAAAGAGCTTGTGTGACACTTTTGCATTTACTCCAGTTATGTAACATTAATTTCATATGAAAGATCATTTAAGATTGAAAGCTCGCAACTCCGGCAGAGACATTAAACAAAGTCACGGTTCAGTCTCATGCCTATTCTATGTTTAAAACACACACTCTGGATATCTTAATCCAATGGGGACAATTATTCACTGCAAAGCGCATGCACTCTGGATATCTTAATCCAATGGGGATACTTATTCACTGCAAAGCGCCTGATTTACTTGTTCTCAGTGAAGCTTTCTCTTTCATCAGATGTGCCTCTTTAGCAAGTCCAAATTCTACCATAAACAAATGATGCACTGTAGTTGCAGAAAAGTCTTCCAACGTTTTCAAGAAACTTCTTTCTTCCTTGAAATGTTTGATGTTCCTGACAATATTCTATAAGCAACGGCTACTCGGCGGGTTGCCGTTTTTTAATAATCTCATCCTCATTGCCAATGAAATATCTTCTCACACCACTTTTGTAGTGTTAATATGTTTATTTAAGTATAGGATTAATAACCCACTGGTCACATCACAAAAAGCTTCATAACTGATGCTTTCCTGTGCATCATTCCTACAACAGATACATTCTAACATTCTAGTATTCTGGCTTCCTAGTAAATTCTTCATTCCATACCTATGGCCCATCTGTACATGTGAATAACAATGTAAAACAGAACACTATTTAATTACTACTTACACAATGAAATACTACAAAGAGCCCTGTCTTTGATGTTGGAAATCGGCCTGTGGCCCATGACTGAAACTGTATTTGCTTCCCTTTTTTGAACAAATGAAATACCACTGCAGCTATGATTTGATGTTAACGTAACACATTTTAATATTGCTTATTGAGAACAGCATTTTTTGGCTGGGTGCATTCATTCCATACTTTTTAAGAGGGTCACGTTTACTCATGGCAGTGGTGCATACAAAAACAAGCACTCAACAGCTCCAGGCCGGTATCAGGTAATATTATCCCCACCAATAATATTGCCATATATATGGTCATGGGGTAAGGGCATACGTGATATTATTAGTGTGGATAATTAATGGGATTATTGGGACCTGGGTTAGCAGGGGTGTCCCCCGCTCCATTAAAAAAATGATGGGGGCTGCTGGGATGCCACCCGCAGGTTCCATGGCTTAATATCGCCGCAAAAATATGGTGATTTTTTTGTATGGCGATATTTTTGCGGGATCTTAACACATTGAACCTTCAGGCCTGCTGATCATTTCAAAAGCGTTGCAGAATGGTGTCGAAACCTGCAGAGCTCCCACTGATTTTGGGGAAAACAAGCAAAATGTTATTTCTGAGCAAATTAAGTTATTGAACCATACTTGTTATGCCCTTGTGATAGTTGAGCACTAGGCGGTGTTCGGATTCAAGTGGGTCACAAAGAGTACCGTGGCTGGGACCGTGCCATTTTATGTTGATCCAAATAAAACTGCGACCTTATGTTTTCAAATACTTTACAAGGTGTCTGTGGTCATTATGTATGTAAGTCAATATTTGACATGCTGTGTCCACAAGAGGGGGTGGGTGTCAATGGGGGATCGCCACCGCTATGAAATAAAAGCAGCCATGAAAGGCTGTGGTAGGTTGGGAGGAAGCCAGCCAGACGACAGGCAGCCAATTATGTTTTAGTAACTGGCTGAGAGGATAGGAAAGTTACTGGGGGTTTGCGCACGGGAATATGAAGTAAGGCTTTTCAGCTTTTAAGCTGGTCAAGTGGCACAGCGAGTAGAGCGCTCGCTTTGACACCCGTGCAGAGCATGTTAACGCAGGTTCGAATCCCGGCGGGGCCAAACTCAGCCTTTCATCCTTCCGAGGTCGATAAATGAGCACCACACACCGTGGGTAATAATAAGCAGCGCTCGGATACCTGAGGGTTTGTAGCGCTATATAAAAGCCTAATTATTAGTATTATTATTATTATTAAAGCAACATTTTTGTTAGCCTTCTTGGGGGCCTTCAGAGTAAGCACACTTGTCATGGCAAGCAAGAACACAGATGTCCGGGTGGGCCTACTATGGACAGATAGATGCCTGTTGGGTATGCATGAAGTGAAGGTTTTTGTTAGAAGGTCAAAAACAGATCAGGAAGGAAGAGGGTAATGGGCACGCTTGCAGTGCATCATGGATGAAGGAAGTTGCCTTGTGTGTGTCTTAAAAATATTCATTGGTTACAGGCTGAGAGGGCCCAGCAATCTCTTGGTACATGAGAACAGCATGCCATTGATGGTATTCCAATTCCGTACAGTCATGATAATGGCTGTGATTAAGCTGCCAGGAATGGAAAACACTTGTTTAAGATTGGGGCAGCAACCACATCCGCCAAGGCTGGGGCACGTGTGCAGGGGATCGGCCAATGGAGGTTGGACATCTACAAGAGATACATTAGGCAGGTTGGGGAAGTAATGGGTGTCAGTGATAGATTATGCATGTCCTCCCTGACAAACCCCACTTTGCAGAACTAGAAAGTGGCATGGGTGATCAGGCATTCCTTTGTAACCGGTACAGCAAAAAGAGCCAATTTAAAAAAAGAAGAGAGGAACAAGAAAATTAAACTATTCACAGCTGCATTGGGTTGGGAAACGGGAAAAGAAATTGGCAGACCTCAAGAAATGGGTGAAGAAGGACCCCCAGATGCGACAGTAATACATCTGGGTGGAAATTGCTTGGCACAGATGGGCAGGGGAAAACTGCTCAAGGAAATGTGCTCTGAGTATTTGAGAATTAGCACAGAAATGGGACCATGAGCAATCATGTAGTCAGAGATAACACCCAGATACCAATGAAGGGGTGCAAGCAAACACAACATTGGAAAAATCACAGAAGAAATTGAATATGGCAATGGCAAAGTTCTGCAGGTGCACAGGTTTCTCAACAATTACGCATGGCTTGATAAATCTGGGAGTACCAGAGGATGCACTGATGGAACAAGGGTTTTAATTTAAAAAAAGGAGTGCTTTGGGGTGGGGAAGGGGTGATAACCCCTCCGTTCCACGGCAGTCACACAGATGATCGTGCAGGGCAATCTCCTCTTTGAAGAGGAAATTGTAATTGAAATTGTTTATTTGTAAAGCGCTTATGCAGATGTGAAGTGCTTCAAAGAGCTTCAAGGCGGGAAGGGAACAAGTGAATACAATTGTCATTCTTAGGCCATGAAGATTCCGAATGATCTAAATAATCTTGAACAATCAGCCGCTTGGATAGCATGACACGGCAGGGGGTGGAATGGTCTGTAAAGAGGTGCACCCTCTGTTTTGCAGTTTCCAGCCCTGATTGGAGGAACAAACAAAATAACAGTGCTCCCCACAGCCCAATACCGGGGACACATCATTCATCCCAAGCTGGAGGCTCAGGAAGGTTGGGGGAGGAAGAGCTGGATTATGGACAAAAGTGTGCATTGATTAACTAAAAGCTAATGGGATACCAATTGAGGGGGGTGCAAGAAGAAAGAAGATTCAGAAATATGCGCTGACGATCGTCTATGTTGGCTTGCTGAGGTTGGAGCAGGAGCTCCCTCTCCCTCGAGCTGCTGGAGCAGCCCCATGCAGCCACAAGAACTGCCTGGTCAAAGGTAAGCCTGGAGGCTACACCTTTTGCTATTAGGCATTGTACCAACAGCATCTTCCAAATCGTATTTTTATTTCTTAATTAAGGCACTGTCTAAGCGTTGCCTTTAGAATCTATTGTAGCCCTTCTGTGCTGGAAACGAAAACAAAGTCTATTCCACCTAAATCTGAAATTGCAAAAACACGAGGTTTTTGCCACTCAAAGATGGCCACCGCCGCTTATTCCGATTGAATCTACACTGCTGCTAAGGCCAGAAGCCTGCATTGCCCTGTGATTGGCTGCCCGCATCCTCTTAGCCTATCGGGGAGCACCAGCAGGCGAAGCCGGCCCCGACGAATGCAGCTTCCTGACTGAGCCTGACCTAGTTTGGTCGTGCTCGAGTGCTCCAGTCCCTTTGTCTCTTTAATCAAGGTGAGATCCGCGATTTACACTTTCCCGCCACGCCTTCTCCACGCACAACTGCGATTCAGTCTGACTATGTCTTGGACACACCGCCTCCCTCATAGTTAGTGCTAACTGATCGCTGCCCCTTGTCTACAAGAGCTTGTCTGCTGTAACTTTGCATACTATTGCATTCTGGCATTAAGCGTCACCTCTCCTCTAGCGCTTACTGCTGTGTGTAATACGCCTGCCATACTACACATGTGATCACCCATAGCACTTGCACGCTCCACTCGCCATCCAGATTTGCGGCACCTGAACTTTCCTAACACTACCAGTCAACCAACGTAATCTGCGTACTAACATTTGTAACGTTGTCACAGTCTCAAGCTTGCCTCTAAACTACCGTCCTACGCTTGTTAACGCAATGCTTATGTATGTGCTAGTGCTGGCTCGGCGGTAGTCTGTTCCGCACTGACCGTGTGTTTACCAACTGGTAACTTGTGTGCGCTACTCCTGTGGTCGTATATATTGCTTGTTTATCCCGATTTCAAACGGCTGGTACCTGTCATGTCTGTTATAATTGGCTGTTTTTGAACCTATTTCCAACTAGACTGGTGCCCAATACGCTTGCCTGCCTAACCTGTTATGCCGCCACTGTATGCCCATTCAACCCTCCTCATACTTGCTTAAGAACGCCATTGCTTATTCCCGTTCGTTTATTTCCGCTTGCATAACCTGACCCATAGCAGCATGTATTGCATTGTGGCATATTTATGATCTGATTGATTGCCACCCCATGTTTGCCTACTGTCTGCCACCCCACAAAGTTCCCTTAGGATAAGCTAGCCCACCCTGTTGTGAGATGACCAGCGCCTGTACTGCCTGTTCTATACGCATTAATTGATTGCGTGACATGACTATCGCTAAATGTACTAGATGGGGCCCACTCATTGCATTTTAGCCTATTGCTCTTATCTTGATTTTAGATGCTGCCCATTGCATTACAGCCTATTGCTTTTATTTTGATTTTGATGCTGCCCTTTGCATTTCAGCCTATTGCTTTTATTTTGATTTTTGATGCTGCCCATTGCATTTTAGCCAATTGCTTTAGTTTGACTATAGGTGCTGCCCCCGTGTATCATAGTCAATTCCTCTCATCTTGAATCTAGGTTTTGTCCCACTACATCCCTGCCAAATGTATTAATTTGTGCACTATGGTGTGGCTCCTCTGCTGTTCCAGCTCAAATGAACTGCTGTGAATCTAGACGTTAGCCACTACATTCCAGCCTAAGTGCACCACCTCAAACCTAGGTATTGCCCACTATTTTCTGCCAAATGCATCATTCTGAATCTAGGTGCTGCCCCTTTGCAGTTTAGTCAAAGGTACTATCCTGTAATTAGGTTCTGCACTATAGATCTGCCCTATACCCTGGCCTTTCAGTCACTCGCTAGCCCTAGCTAATTTGCTCTCTAGGCCTGACTGGGTCACACTAGTTGCGTTCCAATTGATCCACACATTCAGAGCACTAGCTCACAATCCTCGCCTACAGGCACCTCATACCCCCACTATGTATTGGTGCCTAACGACGCTCCTTCACCTACTATACATCTACACCAGACGCTGGACATCCCAGTCTCACCTACATACTGACCACCACACGTCCACCCTCCCACCTGAGACAGCTAACACCTACACCTCGTGGATTAATACTATGGTCTGTGCTAACCCTTATCTGGATGATCCAGCACTCTGGATATGTCACTTTGCTACCAGGCCAACCCCGAATCAACCCAGCTCTATTACTAATAGAAACCTTAGATTAAACTCTAGAGCATCCACACCAAATCAGTGCTCATACTCAAAATCCTATAATAGCTCACCTGCAGTTTGCGACAATATCACAAGCAGCCTTTTTAAAACCACACCATGCTCCTACCACCCGAGCATCACATTCAGAAACTCCAGACTAGGAGCCTGACTGCTGACCAAAACTCTTCAACCTCACCTCTACAAGAGAAAAAAACACTTGTGTCGGCATAACAATCAAGCCAATCAGGCCAATGAATCAGACATTAATCTGGCCCCTATCACTCTGCATGACCCACCCCTATCACATCAGAAAACCCCAGTAAAAGACACCTTCATCAAAGCAGCCTTGGTGAACGCTAGGTCCCTCTCTGCCCACGCATTGGACATTGCCGACTTCATAACTTCTGAAAAGCTCGATCTCCTTGCGGTCACAGAAACTTGGCTGAATGCAGTCACCGGCCCTTCCCTAGCCCTAGCCATACCAAATGACTAAGCTATGATTAGATGTGCTAGAAATACTAACCAGGTGAAGGGAGGCGGTCTCGCGTTCATCTTCAAAAACACCATTGACATTAGAGTCATTCAGGACTTACAAATCCCATCTGCTGAATCCTTGTCCATTAAACTACCATTATCACCCAACCACACAGCAACAGTGCATCTCATCTACCGACCACCAGGACCTATTTCTACATTCAATGAGGACATTGTATCCCTTATATCTACTAATACCAAACCCAACTCACAATGTATCCTTCTTGGGGATTTTATTCTTGGTCTTAATGACCCTCTGAATACCAACGCTCTTGATCTAGCCAACACTCTATCTGACCTCGGTCACGCCCATTTCATTCATGAGCCCACACATACCAAAGGAAGAACACTGGACTGGCTCACCAACCTTAACTGTACTATTGATCTTCTATCGAACAAACCATGTATTTGGTCAGATCACCATAAAATAACCTTCAAAGCCACCACACAAAGTCCTACACCTATCATTGCTCCAGCCACCCAAACCAGGAACAAGAAAGACATTACGCCGGATAAATTCCTCCCTTTATTACTCCCCCTTCTCAACAACACTGCCACTTCCGACCCTACAGTCCTAGTGGACACTTACAATCAGGCAATACTTAAAGCTCTGAATATCATCACACCGTTAAAATTGCGGAAACCTAAACCACAACGCCATCGGAACTCGTGGTTCACGCCGCATCTAAGAGAATTGAGTAATATTAAGAGAACTGCAGAAGCACATTGGAAAAAGGGCCCCTCAGTAACTAATAGGAATGAGCTAACCCTAGCATCCTCTATCTACAAAGAGGCCATTATACTGACTAAAAAAGATTCTTACAACAAATGGATCATACAAGCAGAATCTAATACAGAAGAACTTTTTAAGATCCTTACAGAACTGGAATCTCCTATCACCCCTTTTGACAAATGTATCACAGATGCACTATGGTGCACTAACATTCAGAAGGCGCTATTAGATAAAATAGCTCTGTTACAATCTAAAATTAACGTGAAAAAATGCTTGCTACTTTCTGACCCTGAATACAAACAACACCCAAATAAAACCTCTGCCTTTGAGCCTACCTGTAAACCATTTAGTTTCTCACCCTTGTCAACTTGGGAAGTGGAAAATATCATTAGGAAACTCAAACCATCGAATTGCCAAGGTGATGCCTGCCCTGCTCTGATCATCAAAGCAGCAGCACATGACCTTGCCCCATTCATTACCAACCTTATCAATGCCTCCTTCAAAACTGAAGTTGTGCCTGACAACTTAAAAAACGATTGGGTCATTCCTCTAATTAAAAAAACAACTCTTGACCCAACCAACCCGTCTAATTATAGACCTATAACAACGGTACCCTTTCTTCTAAAAATATTGGATATACCAGCCTACCTGCAAATACAGGCGTATCTAGAATCTAACAATTTACTGGGACTAAGGGAATATGGTTTCCGACCAAGACACAGCACGGAAACCGCCTTGATAGATCTCACCACTCAAATTCAAGTACTAAAAGACAATGGTAAACTAGCACTCCTCTTACTGTTTGATCTGTCAGCAGCTTTTGATTTGGTCAACCACCAAACACTATGCCTCCATCTTAAATCTGCAGCACTTTTCTCTGACTCAGCCACCTCTTGGATCAGATCTTTCTTGGCGAACAGAACTATGAGGGTCTTCTCTCCCACTGCCTCTGCTGAACCGTCCTCGGTACCTTGTGGGGTTACACAAGGTTCTTGGGTGTCCCCCACTCTCTACAATGACTTCACAAAGCCCCTATTTGATACCCTCGACTATCTGGGTGTCAGGTATACTAACTATGCGGACGACACCCGGATGCTCATTCCTATCTCTGGAGACTACGCAACTGACAGCAAAACCCTTAACGAAATATACTCAGTGATACAAGCATGGATGGCACATCATGATCTTTGTCTTAACGACGAAAAAACTGAGCTGCTCATCCTTGGTACACATGCTAAATTCCTAAACATTGCCTTCAAATCATTTACTATAGATGGGAACTCCATTACCGTCTCTAACAACACCAAAATTCTTGGCATCTACCTCGATGCCCCCTTATCCTTCTCCAAACAAACTAATGCAGTAGAAACATCATCCACATATACCTGCAAACTAATCACCGCCTGCAGGCCGTTCATCTCCACACCTAACTGCATCACACTTGCTAGAACTCTAGTCTTGTCCAAAATCGATTATTGTAATGCCCTCTATCTAGGTACTAGCCACAAAAACATCTACAAGCTACAAGTAATTCAGAATAATGGCATCAGGGCTGCCATTAATATCCCCAAGAAATCGCATATCTCTGAGACTAGATGTAACCTGCGCTGGCTCCCTGTAGAGCATAGAATATCTCTCAAAACTCTTGCGCTAACACACAAAGTCAGGGCTAACCTCGCTCCAATCTACCTTTCTAACCAACTGACATCCCATACGTCCTCAAGACCACGCAGAGCGGCTCAAGCAAACACCATGTCTATACCGAGATTCAAACTCCATAACTCGGGTGGTGCTAGCTTCCCTGTACGGGCATCAAAGTTATGGAACACACTCCCTGCTGCCCTCAGATCAGAACCTTCCTTCCACTTATTCAAGCGCAACACTAAGCGTTGGCTTCAGGATTTGGATACAATAACAGCTTAACTTCCTTGATCTTAGGTCTGTCGACTGCCCTACTGTTATTACTGTAAACACCGTTCTTTAATATTTAACTGTATCTTCCTCTATGCTCTGAATGTAACTATATTACTCATGTATCTGCAACACGTATGTATCGTTCTTTATCTAATGTATGTAACTGTAACGTTTTGCAACCTGTACTGAAAATGATGTGCCCGGATGCCTATTGGCCTGGCTGCGCTTTATAAATAAAAAAAAATACAAATACAAATTAAGTGTTTTTCCGCAGTTTCACCGGTGCTATGTTTAGATACACCTATGTTTCAAATACACTGGTGCCATGTACTAACTCCCCCTCCTCTCCTCTCCATCCTTGATTCCTACCTCCTTACCCCTCTCCCTTCCTCTCCTACTCACCAATCTGGCTCTACCATTGACCTCATCTTTACCTCTTCCTTCTCTGCCTCTCCCATTTCTTCTCTACCTAACTACCTTTCTGACCACTCCTTACTCTCCTTCTCCCTCACCTCCCGTGCTCCTCCTGCTCCTCCCCTCCTTCTTCCACCCCCTTCTTCCGTCGTGACCTTTGTGATTTCAACCCTTTTCTCTTCCTTAGTTTCTGCTCTTCCTTCCTCCCCCCCTCTCGCACTTCTCCTCTCTTTCACCTACTCAAGCGTCTTCCACCATAACTTCCTCCCTCACCTCTTCTCTAGATCTTCTTTACCCTCTTTCCTCGTTTCACCCTTCCCACCGTACTGCTCAACCTTGGCTTTCTCCTCATCTCTCCTCCATGCGCTGCCTTCTTAGGCACCTGGCTCAAACACCCCACCCCCTCCAACCTATCTGCATACTTCAACTATCACTCCCTCTATGATTCCTGTCTCAACTCTGCTAAGCATACTTACTTCTCTGACCTTCTTCACTCTCAGTCCTCCGATCCACGCCGCATCTTTCAAACCTTATCTCAACTTCTTTCTCCTCCCACCCCTGATCATTCCTTTGCCTCTCCTCTATCTGCCTCTGACCTTGCCTCCTTTTTCTCCAGCAAAGTCCTCAACCTCCAACAATCTATACTCTCTTCCCCTTCTTATTCTCGCCCCTCCAACCCCACTACTCCCCCTCCATTCTCCATGTCCTCATTTACCCCTATCACTCGATCTGAAGTTACCCTCCTCTTTTCCAAAACTCATCCCACTGCTTCTCCTGCGGACCCCATTCCTACCTCCCTTATCCCTAAAATCTACCCTCTCTTAATACCTTATCTCACCTACTTCTTCAACACCTGTCTCTCTACATCCACATTCCCCTCTCCTTTTAAGCACGCTACCATCATCCCCATTCTCAAAAACTCTCTGCTAACCCCCATCTTGCATCAATTATCACCCTATTTCCCTTCATCCCTTCCTCTCCAAACTTCTAGAACGTATTGTCTATTCTCAACTTTCTACCTTCATCTCCAAACATTCCCTTACCCCCCCCACCCAATCTGGATTCCACCCTCTTCACTCCACGGAAACTGCTCTCACCTCTGTTCTCAACTCTCTCTTATCTGCTCGCTACTCTAAGCATTCTTCTATTCTTATCCTACATGATCTCTCAGCTGCCTTCGATACTGTTGACCACCCTCTTCTCCTTAACTCTCTCTCCTCATTTGGCCTTAAAGACTCCATCCTCGACTGGTTCTCCTCCTATCTCTCTAATCATACATTTTCAGTCTCCTGGGGTGGCCACTCCTCACCTATCTTTCCTCTCAACTACGGTGTTCCCCACCGAAAGGTTCTGTCCTTGGCCCCTTTCTCTTCTCACTCTATACTTCCTTCCTAGCTCCCATTATCTCCTCCTTTGGTGTATCACACCATTTCTATGCCGATGATACCCAGCTCTTCCTTTCCTTCTCCTGACATCCACCTTAAGCTCTCTTCTTGCCTCTCCGCCATTACATCTTGGATGTACTCTCACTTCCTTTCTCTCAACTCAGATAAAACTGAGCTCCTCTTCTTCCCTGCCAACACTCTTCCTCCTCCATCTCCTCCTCCCTTCATTCCCTTCCCTCCCTCCCAACTCCCTTCTCCCCTCATGCCCGCAACCTTGGCCTCCACATCGATCCCCACCTCTCTCTTTCTCACCACATTTCTCTTACTGCCAGATCTTGCCGCTTCCACCTCTACAATATCCGTTAAATTCATCCTCTCCTAACCTTCCATGCTACTAAACTCTTAAGCTCCTCCCTCATCTTCTCCAGACTCTTCTACTGCTCCACTCTATTCTTTGGACTCCCCTCCTCACACCTCTTGCCCCTCAAATCCATCTACCACTCCGCTATCCGCTCCCTCTGCCTTCTTTCACCTCACGACTCCATCTCCTCTTCCCTTGACTCACTAGGATGGCTCCCTTTTCACTCCCAGCTTAAATGTAACTTCCTCTGTCTAGTCTTCAAAGCCCTCTATTGTCTTTCCCCTCCCCATCTATCCTCCCTTCTCACTTTCTACACCACTTCTTGTTCTTCCGCTCTGCAGATCTCTTCCTTCTTTCTCCTCCACCCAGTGCCCCTTCCCACTTCCGCTCCTTCCAACTTCTTGCTCCTTTCCATTGGAACCGACTTCCCCTCCCAATCCGCTCTACTACCACCTACCCCTCATTTCGTACCTCTCTAAAATCCTACCTCTTCCATTCAACCCCCTAGCATCTTTCAGCTCCCTCTTTCTCCATTAAACCCTCCTCCTCCTTCACCTCCTAACCCTCCTCTCTCACTTCAGTCCCCCTCCATATGCACTTAACCTCACCAATAATGTAAATTGTTCCCTGTGCTGTTTTCTGGTTTGATTCAATGTTATGTATTGCTTGTTGTAATTGCTTGTTCCTCATGTAAAGCGCTTTGGCTTAAAGCACTGTATAAATCTAAATAAATACAAATAAATACAAATGTTTGTGAATGTTAGGTGTGGAATAGCGCAAGGCAATGGGGGTGTTGGTAGATATAGGGGTGGCCAACCAGTGCCAGACTCCATATGTTATGAAAGTCAGTTTACTTTTGTGAGCAGCTGTGATTCCGAGGATTGGTATTCTGGTATGTCTCAAGTTCTACTGTTAGGACGTTTTCTCTACTTCCATTCTTGCAAAAATTGATATGTCTTTGTAGTTGTACTCTGCATTGTAAGGTAGTGTATGAAACCACTATTGCTGTGGGGGAGGAGGGGTGAGGGAGGCATGCCATTGCTAGGCTCTCGATTCTCTGAGTGCAGAGCATTTTTAGCTCTATTTTCAGCCAACTGTAAAGCGTGGTTTTCGTTCAATCTTGCCTGGGATGACTATTTCTAACATTTGTAAATACACAGAATTAGATGTTATACGGTTACATGTGTACTAATCAGTTGATGTTTTAATGTAGACAGCGGAATTGAAGTAGCACTTCGTGGGGGATCCTTTCTGCAAGGCGACAGTGGGCCTTAGTTGTCTTTATGGTAAGCATACATTGTGCATACTGGGTCCTTCCCAACAGTTGTTGGATGATTTGCACTGCAATAACATAAATCTGCTATGTTAGGGGAGCGATTCTGGCCGATCATCCTATCAAAATGATTGTCTTTTTTTCTGTCTTCAGAGAGTGTACACTCTTACTGCTTTGTAGATGCCATTAACCTATCACCCCATTCTGAAGAATAGTCATAATGGGTAACTTCCTCAAGGTCTGCACCAGCTAACTTAGTTCAGGATTTTAGTGGCTGAGCTCACTCATCAAAAATGCAAAAAGCAAGGGGGTCCTTGGAGTCTCTCTGACAGACATTAGTCATAGTTACCATAGCCTTACCCAGATTCTTTAGCTCATTATCTTTCACAGAGGAGAAATATCCCAAACATATCATTCTTTGTCTTGCCCAGGGGCAGTCCAGCACCGAAATGCTAGGCAATTCTCCTCTGAACAAGACTACCAAAAGCAAACCCAGACACGTGTTTTGGTCTGGCTGGACCTAATCAGTGGGGTGGAACTATGCCTCTTTAAGAATAGTGATGAAGGGGTCCACGTCACTCATCACCATTATTTATTATTGGATCCATTGCTCTGACGATGATTAAAACAACATTATTCCTTGACTGTGAACATTCAGTATTTAACCCCATTTCCGGTGTGCAAGAAAATGCCTATTGTTGTGTAAAGTACTGGATGGGAATCCTAATGGTCACACTCCTGGGAGCCTTCTCCACTCAATGTGTGCATCTACCTGTCCACATTGTCAATGATAGGGGCAAGAATGCTTACATGTCAGACTCCATGGTAAATGTAGATGCTTTCTGGTACTTCCTATTTGCAGCCTTACCTGACTGTCACGGTTGCCCCATGTGTAACATTGTATTTGTATTTAGTTTATTTATATTGCGCGCCAGACCCGGGGGCATCTGGGTTCATTTCTTACAATAGTTACAGATAACATCACAGAACACATCACAATGTGGTATTGAAATGCATAGTGGTACATAGATTACATTACATATATTATGCAGACCAATTTGTCTGTAATTTTACAGAAAACATTTGAAAGAACTGTATTTACAAAAAAATAAATTGCCAATATTAGAGCAGAGATTATAACATTGGGTCCCAATTTGCAGAGTATTTACAAGGATTTAAAGTAACTTTACATTAGGCAGTGGTGGAAGCTTAATCCTGCTCAGTGAGCCATAGTTTGGCTTTGTTCTTAAAAACAAGGTAAGGGAGTTCAGTTCTGAGTGGGTTAGGAAGTGTGTTCCATGGTTTGGAAGCGAAGACTGGAAAGCAGGACCCCCCCAGCTTTCTGTAGTTTAAATCAAGGAATGGCGAGTGAATGGGATTGAGCAGATCTGAGTGGTCGGGTGGCAGTGTGTGCTGTAAGGTGGTTGTCCAGGTAATCAGGTGCTTGGTTGGCTAAGCACTTATGAGTAAGTGTGAGAGTTTTGAGTGAGATTCCGGATTCATCTGGGAGCCAGTGAAGACTCTGTCTTGTATCGGAGATGTGAGATTTTCTAGGAATATTAAGGACTGCACTGATGGCGTTATTCTGAGTTACTTGTAGTTTGTTGATGTTTTTAAGACTAGTCTCCAGGTAAAGCGCATTGTAGTAGTCAACTTTAGCCATGATAAGCGTTCTTGCAAGGATGATGCAGTTCGATGCAGTGAGGAACGGTCTGCTGGCTGTTAGGAGTTTGCATGTGTATGCAGATGCTGAGACCACCACATTGACTTGTCTCATCAGTGAGAGGGTTGAGGCCAGATAGAAGCCAAGGGTTTTGGTATGATTAGAGACCTTAATAATAATCCCGTTGATGCTAAAATCTTTAAAGGCGGGGTCCAGTTTGTTGAATTTAAGGTGGGAACCTAAGATAAGTAGCACAGTCTTATCATCATTTAAGCATAGTCCGTGATGTGCCATCCAGGCCTGAATGACTGAGCAGACATTGTTAACAGCTTTGGAATCAGTTTCATGGTCTCCAGTGATGGGAATGAGTATCTGGGTGTCATCCGCGTAGTTGGTGTAGGTGACACCCAGATAGTGTATAATATCGAATAGTGGTACATTCAGTTGATCCACTTGAGTGGGGTGCACCCATTCTCCAACAAGATTAAATCACAGGCGATCCAACTTAACCGATTTGATTTAGATGCCTTTCTCAAACTCAGATGTATATTGTGGGCCCAGGAACATTACACAGTACTCCTGCTCAATGGTTCCCACCCCCCGTCACAGCTCACCTGTACAGAGGTTGGTACAGCATGCTCCTGGTCAGATGAAAAACGTCCTCCATGGCAGACCTTTACAAAGGCTTTACTAGAAGCACCAAGAAAAAAGGCCCATAATTGGAAAGTTCATGCTTGACCCCCTTTTTGTTTTTTGCGCATGATGGCGTAAGCCACCATATTTTCTAATGCCATCGTGACAGATATTGAGAGAGAGAAAAGGGATGTTGGAAACCAAAAGATCGAGTTGGCATGGCAAATAAGAATGCTAAGCAGCAATTGGGATAGCATAGATCGTTATTTTCGCTACCCCTCTGCAATAACATTCAATGCAGGCTTGTCTTGCTAGATTTTGGCCAATCAGAAGGGTAGGATGCTTCATGTGCTGGAATTTTGTTTGAGAAGGCACTGCACAATGATTCGCTCTCATTTTTGCTCCTCTGTTATTCCTCCCCAAACGTGCTTGAAAGGCTGCCCCAGGCAGTGCAAGCACTAATCAGAAAGATCTCAGCATCCAGTCCTGCCCATGCCTGCCCCCTTGACTCTCGTCCTCTCAACCCTGTCCTATCAAGCACATGTCCCCTACCCTAAAGGCGAGGCATCAATTTGGAGTTTGGAAGGGATAATCTACCACGTAACACCAAAACACCAAAAGGTGCATGCCTGACTGACTTCCTGTCTCGGCCATCTGACTTTGTGTCCCGCCCTAGCCATCCATTGATTGGCTGGGACAAGAGCACTTTCTTATGTGGTGAAGCAGCGCGCCTAGTGGTGTATTTAAAGGTAGGTGCTGGGGTAAGTGCCTGACTATCACATCTTAGTGTTCCTTCCTATTGTCATCTCCAATACTCCCAACCTTCCCCTCACCATTAAATATATACTGACGCTGTCACTGTTACACCCGGCACCACCATACTCCTTTCCCTACTCTATCCCCCTTACCTATAACACCCTCCAAAATCCTTCAGCTTGCCCAAATGCTACCCGTCCTCTTTCTTCCCCCCTTATCTGCACCACCATCTACAAGATATTGGCACAACCTTCTACCCCCAGGGCCACTAGCCACTTTTCTTGCCTCCTTCCCCTTTCCTGGCTATTTCTGCCCCCAGGACATTCCCCAAGAACATTTTCCTCCTGTTTCTAACCCCCCCTGCAACCTTCCACCCGTTTCTTTCCCCCAGCCCCTTAATACACCTTTTTCTCAGCCCACAGCTCTTTACCTGACTCCCAGACCCCTTAGACCCCTTCTCGTGGCCCCATCCCTTTACACTCCCTTTCTCAGTCCTAGGCCCCTTTACACCCCCTTTCCCAGCCCCACCATTTTCTCGGCCCGTGCCATTCACTCGCCTTTTTCTAGCCCCAACACATTCACACCGCTTTTCAAGGCCCCCAGGCATTTTCACCCCCTATCTTGTCCCCAGACCCTTTTCTCAGCATCCAGCTGTTTTAACAGCACCCAGTCTTTTCACCTGCTCTCTCGTCTCATATCCCTGCTTTACCCTTTTTCTAAAACCCAGACCCTTCTCACCCATTTTCTTGCCCCAGCCCCTATCTTCAGCCTTCAACACCCTTATTGCCCCAGACCATTTTCTCCATGCTAATCCCTAAGGCTATTCCCACTCACTTCCTGCCCCTTTCCGCCTAGAACACACCCTCATGGGATCAATTTGAGCATGATTTATCAAGCATTAACATCAAACATTGCTCTCAAAGTGTCTACCAGTGTTTTTACAGCAGTGCCTGGCAGACGCCTTTCCCATGTTTACACAAATGCCACTGTTGGCATTGGCAATGCTTGTTTTATTAGCATTTTCATCTGCAGTATGTTGCTTGTGATTTTGATTAATTTCTATATCAGACTTTTTGACACAATGTACATAATGTCTGCGGTTGAACTACAGGGACAACACCCTCGCTGTGAATGCCTCGCTATTCAGAACAACATTCATTTGATTTAAAATTGGCATGGTTATATCCACTGATCATACTTTACAATTCATGGCTTGATGCTGATATAATTTTTGAAAATCGTAAACAATCTGCTTCTCTGCACGAAGTGGAAGGCATACTATACTGTATTCGTGTGATTGCACCACGATGAACGATTTAGACAGGTCTACCGCATTCTCTAATCTCTGGAGGATTCCCAGGAGAAGCCACTTGCCCCGAGATAGACAGAATTGCTGCAATGCCTGCGTGAAGAAACTAGAGTGATATAGGATCTAGATGCAGGAATGACTGCCTTAAGTAGTGGAGGTGGAAGCATATGCTCGTCGCCTTATGCGCGATATGTGATTGCATTGATTGGTGCCTGTCTAATTTGATTTCTAATTATGTTCATTATTGAACAATGGGGAGTAACACGAGAAACTCCTTCTTACAAGCATTTCATTAGAATGAACTATTACTAGATTTGAGGAGCTAGAATGCAATTCCAAAAGACGATACTGATCAGCATTGAGGGCGTATCACACATCAAGTTAAGAAAAGACCTGATAAGAAGCAAGTTGTCTCTATTTTGGGTGAGCAATAACTTCATCTAGTAAGAATTGCAAATCATGTCGTAAAACAACTGCTTCCAACGCAAAACAGTTCATCATAATCAGTGATGTCGCAAGCCGCATGCAGTATATGAAGTTTATCAGTCATGCATTGGAGTGCTAAAGGCCGTATTACATCACTTTGTGTGACATGCATAGAGATGATCAGTTTCTAAGACATAGGGCCATAGTTAAAATGTTTTGAATGAGCATGCCACGTTTGTTCTCTTTTATTTCCGCAGCATCGTACACGTCTATGTAGCCAGCTGTGTGTGTGTATGTTTATTTACATCGGTCTTATCTTGTGTATCTGCCTGGGCTGTGCATCAGTGGACTAATGTTTCAAGAGCAGAGATTTGCAAACAATTCCAGCAGGTCTACTCGACCCTTCATCCTTCTTAAATCCAAAACGAGTTCTATTGAGGTGCATATTCGAATCACTCGTTAATAAGTGCCTGCATCACATTTATTTCCCCTTAAAGCATAACATACACGTTTTAACCTGAACATTGGCAAATGAGTGGTCCATTGCTTGTCATGTTGGGTTCTCCTGCAAAGCATTAACCTCCACAAAGCAGATCCTCCCTGTGACTGGTTCTTTTTTAAACTAATGGGCATGTCCCCAATTTCTGAAACATGATACTTCATACGGTCAAGGCTTTTCTTCCAAACGTCCTGCTGTTGTGATTTGTGACAATTGTCGCACTTTAAAGTGGCTAAATTCTGATAGGGTTAGCGCTATTTAAGACACTAGAATAACTAGCCACTTGATGTAGGAGCTAGTTCCGCTTAGCTTACTACATTTCAATGGCATAGCAGGGGTCCCTGCAGCACCACTATTGTGGAGGTCCCCAATGTACATGTGCAGGGGGTGGGGGGGCGTGTCTCAGCCCTCACCCTGTCAAAATCACATCACAGTGAGGGCTTAACTGTGGCTGTTTGGAGGCAGGGGACAGGTTCGCTCTGCCTCCAGCATGCCTGCACATGTCAGACTGTCGGACTTGCCCACGAGGTGGAGCGGGCCAGACTCCAGGTTTTTGGCTCCCAACCTCCACGTAGACAGGAACAGGATGTTCTTCTGCTTGCTCCACCTCTCTGTGTGAAGGGTGGGAGCCGGGGGCCTGGAGATTACACTTAGCGGTGAACCCAGCATGGAAAACAGTTAAGAACAAGTTTATTTGTGTATATGTGTATAACATCTGTTTGTTTGTGTGCATGTCGGATGTCTATGTTTGCATGTATGCACGCACTTGTGCCTGTGAATGGTGTGTATGCGGATGTGAGTTTGCATGTTGTGTAAATGAGAATGTAGTGTGTATGTGAGAGACGGTGTATGGGTGAGAGATGTGTATGAATGGGTATGAATGGGATTGTGTGTCAATGTTTTGGGTGTGTGCACATATAGAAAATGCAGAATGAGTCAATGTCAGAGAAGGTGAATGGGTGAGTGGCTAATGGGTGAATGTGTATGAGTGTGATTGTGTGTGAATGGTCTGGTTTGGGTTCCTTGGTGGCAAATGCATTGTGAATGTTCTGCAGGTATGAGTGATTGTGAGAGAGAGTGGCATTTTGTCGTACCATGCTGGCTCATTCTTATTGTGTCATGCCATTTTATACTTGGCATCTGTGATGCAGCAATCAAGCATATGAAATGTTATTACATGACTAGAGTGGCATTTTGGTGCAGCCAGTCTAGTCATTTCTTATTGTCTCCATATGGCATGCACACCATCTATTGTACCTCCTCCCAGCCAGTGGCTGCTAAAATAGTCAAGACATGACTCATACATGGACAGCAGTAAAGTGTATCCAGTAAAAGGCATCTATAGTGGGACCACATGCCCATCCCCTGACCTCACAATTGTATTGGCCACTGTAAACTGTGTGTTGCCTTCGAAGGACAGTTCAGCAGGATGTCATTTTCCCTTGTGTCAAAGGCAGATTTATGATTGAAAGGACAACTATGTTACACTGTCCCTAGTATGATGCCTCTATTAGCATGCACACTCCTTTACGTAGAACCGGGCTTGAAAACATGACATGTGGAATGGGGGTGGAATAAAAGGACCCTGAATAATGTTCCCATACGTATGCTTACATTGAATTTATGGGCAACAACAAAGTCATCATGCACACATGTCACTCAACAGATGTGCCCATACCTCCAACACCCACAACCCATTCACTTGATATGAAGCCACCGATCACCTCTTCTATTTGGGTCAGCTCCCCTATCTAGGGGATCCTAAACTTGCTGTTTGGGCTGAGCTCACATTTCTCCCCAGATTTTCCTTTGTTCTCCTAGTCATATCCCCCATGCTCATAGGTACCTCCTTGTAAGTACGGTATTTTACTCCACAGGCTTATCTCATCAGTTACCTCCTGATGTAGGTGCTCATGATCTGTAACTGAGCGGTTACTGCCAGCCTAAATATAGATGTCAACATGACACTCATTTACAAAGTCTCTGAGGATGACCAGCTCCTCACTCATTAAAAATGTTTTCCCCATGGTAGGACCTTCTATTGTCTTGGCTTCTCCTCTTTCTGTGGACCCTACTCTTTCTGTGGCTGTTCCGTGTTACTCATGGTGCTTTGAAAAGTCCTATTAGTACATGCAATGGAGTCAGGCAGACATAACTGTGTATGCAACCACTGCAATTGCACAACAGAAATGCATCTTGGTAGTGTGCCCCCTTTTCATATATGAACGCACACTGTGCATGTGTAGTACATATAGGGCCTCATTACGAGGTGGGCGGAATTGGTTTACCGGCACCGGTAATGGTGCCGGTGCTGGTAAACCCATTCCGCCCTATTACGAGGTTCCCTTGTGGGACCCGCGCAGAACGTCTGGTCGGACCAGACGTCCTTTGCGGGTCCCGCAAGGGTACCAGGGAGCTAATAACGGGCCCGTTATTAACGGGCCCATTATGAGCTCCATCCCCATTCCCATTGAGCCCTATGGGGGCTCGAATGAGAATGGGGAAGGTGTTTTGAATGAGGAATTACCGGGTCCTCCAAGGTTGGAATGGCCTAGTAATTCCTCATTCACAGAACCCAGACCCGGACACGATTTTGGAGGCAGCCATGGCGCTAATAGCACCATGGCTACCTCCAAACTCGTAATGAGGCCCATAGTGTGTCTTGCGAGAACGTATGCACTGGTGGCATTTCCTCTGCTTTCCATCTGCTGCCTTATAGTGTTCACTGATGTCACCTGTACCTTGCTTGCCCTTATGCTTTGCCTGATTTGTTGTCTCCGCCTGCCTTTTCTGCCTTTTCTGCATTTTCTGAATGACAACTTCTGGTGCCTTGTAGTCTGTCATTGGTGGCTAACTACTTGCACTGTCCTGGAGTGACGTTTGACAACCGCAGCCTGTCACCTCCTGCTTGCGCACTGTACACGATTACAACATCTACTCCCCCTGCCCACCTCATTTGCCACACATGGAGACCAACATCTCTGTTGGTCAACTGCAGTTCCATAATACAGAACCTCTCAGGATCCCACCCTACCAGACTTACCTATGCAAGCACACCAGTCCCTACCAAGGTAGTGAAGCCAAGTGCTTTCAACTTCACAGCCAATGCAGATTACATCCTGGGTGACCCGATCCTGAGTCATTACAAGTCACTCTTCAGCAGCTTGTGCCCTCTGCCCATCGAAGGATCTGGGATATCTTTATGGCTCTCATCATCTTGGAGAGGGTGGCAGTCGATACTGTGGGCAATATCAAGCTCTGGGATGAGGTAAGGATTCAGAGCTAGAAGCTGATGAGAGCAACAATTAAGGAAGGACACAATATGGAGATGGTGACACTGTTACAGGTCCAGATCCTTGAGAAGGTGAACGCAGAATGGCATGGTCATTTCCTTTAACTGCAGGCCCAGATCGCAGCTGCTGGCAGGTAAACAAAGTGAACCAAGCCCTGCATTGTCACTATAACATGGACATGGTGGCATGAAGGGAGAGAGAGAGTTTGTCTACCACTGCAATAATTATAAGGGACAAATATTTCTGGTGGGGCCACAATGGGTTTACATACATCTGGTCAAGTAGTCAGCTGTCAGTGGCTGTCACAGACATGTGCACATGTCATACTTTATAACACCTGCTTCCATGTCCTGTTATTCATGATTTTCATATGATGGGTTGTGTTGTTCTCAAAAGTGAAATGTAGAAGACGAGTTATCACATCATCTGCTCAAACTACATACCTCTGGTACTGCACACTGCCTGCATGTGAAGGGATGGTGCCATGAGTGGCCATGGGAGGCAAATGTGATAGGAGTGTTGATTGACCCACAATCAAATATATTGCATGGATGCCCCTCTATTGCTTGGGATGCAAATGTTAGCAAGACATGTCATTCTCCCTTACAGGGTCCATGCTTTTGCCATAAAGCAGAAGCACAACATGTTTGCAAGGTGTCAGGGAACATGGTGATATTTAGTGTAACTATGATAGAGCATCCACACATCTAGTATCCTTGGTGACTATTGGCAGATACGTGTGTATTGCAGACTATTCCGGATGCTCATATCAAGAAAGACAGACATATGTCTGTGAAGAGGATGTCAGGTGCCCATATCCCCATGTGCCTTTCCCATTACACTGCCTCTGCAGACATACATTTGAGACATGCATTGGTGTCCAGAGATATGTACACATGATGTTTGCATGAATGTCTGCATTGACACATGTCACAATATTCTATAGACGTGTATACACATTGATTACTACGGTGATGGTTTCTTACTTGTTCTTATTTGCCCCGTTTCAAGCAGCTGAAGATTCACCCGCCCTTGAAGACGAGCTATTATCCACGGAAAAGACCTCGAGAAAGCAAGGTAGACCACAGACACTGTCCATGGCATTGAGCTCCATGAACGGTCATGTGCCTGGGGTTGTGGAAACTCCAATGGCACAGCTAACGAGAGCGAGGACATTGATGAGGTCATTCTTGTGGACACATCAGCAGCAGAGGTGGCAGGGAAGTGTTTTCCAGTAGAGACAGGAGCCTTAGCAGCTGTGGACCTCTGTAGTGAAATCACAGTTAGGCGTGCAGGGGTCATTAAAGGCCTGGAATCTCTGTCCGGTGAAGTATTTGAGAGAAATGTGTATGCTGCAGACATGGGTGTGAGATAGAAGGGTGTGCAAAACACAATGGATGTCTCAGCACATCCTTGTGTCCAGGCTCATCAGCTGTAGTCCTAAGTACCTTCCCTGATGCCTCCGCCCAGACATTTACCATTGTTCAGCGGAAGAGACAATACAGTCTACAGTGCTTCTAATGCTGATGGAAGGATTACATCAGAGCAATGCTCTTAGTAATATTGTGCTTGCAGCTCAGCAACAGGCTGCACAGCATCACAGAGGTGTGGTGACTCTCTTCATCCACTTGGTGGCAGCACTAAGCATGTGTGGTTCGTTGGACATACTTCTTTGATGGCCCCTCCTTCACATCGGTGCTGCAGACTGCCTCAAATGGGGCCTTCATGCCTGAGACTTACTTTTGTGCCTCCTGTGTTATTGCACCATCACTCTTTTTGGATGTTTCTTTCTCCCTGGTGGAAATGGAGGTCCTTACAGAGGCAGATGAGGTGATGTCCGTGGATGGACTGAAGAGGAAGTTGCATGTGTCTGATCCTGCTACGGCGCCCAATTGATGGCAGGCTGTGGTGGCCAAACCGTAATTCCAGGACATTTCCAGGATGGGCTACTCTCTTTGCGGCTGATCATCATTGAATCAGCGGCTGCAAAAGACTGGCAGTCTGGCAGTCAGTAATAGTGGTTGCATGAGAAAGGGTGTGACATTATGATAATGGCAGCTAGGAGGGAGTAACAGATCTACATCATCACCGGTACAAGGCAGGAGTCAAGGTTAAGGATGTGCACACAGGTAGCAGCTGTGTGGACTGATGAGGCAGCAGAAGGAGGAGAGGCAGGCAGCCCCCCAGCAGCAGATGCAGCTGCCATTGCCAGGCTAGGTCTGAGTCGGAGGACACCATTGCCCATGAAGAAGTCTCTTACGTGTGTATGTGACATTGAGGCATGGATACGGTAGTCATTAGAGACACTCCACAGGGTAAGGGAGGACCCAGCATTGGGAGACGAATGTGCAGCTGGAGTTGCCCTTGGCCCTGACATTAGCAGAAATGGAGGACAAGGAGGGCAATTCGTTTTTGTATATAGTAGGTTGGGATTATTTATTATTTAGGAACCATCGTTTTATGTTTGGGTTGACAGTTTTGCTTTTCCTTTCGTACATATGTTCATATTTTTTCATATATCTTGTGTGTTTTTGCATTACATTACTTCATATTCTATGTTAATCCATGGTATTTGTATTTATGTTTATTTTAATCGAATTTTCTTTGAGTGCTGAACCTACCCAGAGGGTCTTGGATCATGGTTCAAAGGTCAAAGGTTAAAAAGGTAGAATGTGAAACAAAAGATAGGATAGAGGGATTGGGATAGACAGGTGTGGGAAAACAGGTATGTTGTGAGGCTCTTTCTGGAAGAGGTGATTGAGGATGCAGTGCAGATTTGAAAATGTGGACTGTTTCAAGCCCTGGCTGCCCAGTCAGTAAATGCTTGTTTTTGTGTACATGTTAGTCTGCAAAGTGGAATGTATAGTAGATGCTGGTGTTTGGGTGGGTGATGGTTTTTAATTTGTCATGAAGGTAAGATTAGGTTTTGTGGTGGATTGCTTTGAAAACAATGCAGAGTAGAGCTCGGCATGAGCTAAGGTAATGTGAGAATGTGTCGGTAGGAGGAGGATGAGTCTAGCGGTTGCATTTTGTATGGCTTAAATGGGGGCAAGTGTGCTGCTGGGCAGACCAGTGAGGAGAGCATTGTCATAGTCCAGCTAGGAGAGAGCCAGTGTTTGGACTAGAATGCAGAAGTCATCAGGAGGAATGATGTGTCTGATTTCTCTTAAGAGGTGTTGTAGATTGCATGTTTTGGTGACAGCATCTTTGTGGTGTGTGAAGGAAAGGTGGGCGTTGATGGTGAAGCCAAGAGGTTTGGTTGGTGTGGACAGAGATATGTGGGGATTGTCTGCTGTGAGTTCTTTGATCCAAGGGCAGTATTTGGGTTTTGTGTCTGGGGGGCAGATAAGTTGTTATTTCATTATGGAAAGGATGAGCTTAAGTGGGTGGCCTTTCAGGTGGTGATGCTGGAGAGACAGCTTTTGAAGATGTGGAGCTGGATGGAGATGAAATTTCCAAGTTAATTTGTGTGTCATCTGCATATTGGTGGAAATGAATGTTTTGTTTGCTGAGGGTCTGTCCAAGTGATTTGACATATAGATTAAAGAGGACAGAGTCAGAGAGGAGCTTTGCAGGACCCCACACTTGAATGGGTGGTTGTCAGATCGGAAAGGGGGAATGGAGACAAAGGGCCTCATTACACGGTATGCGGTAACCATGGCGCAATTAGCACCATGGTTGCCGCTGGTATTTTACCGTGTCCGCCTTGGTGGATGGCGGAATTACCACCCTACTCCAAGGTGAGCGGGGGCGGTAATTCCCCATTCACCAAGGCACTTCCCCATTCCCATTTTTGCCCCCATAGGGCTCAATGGGAATAGGGAAGGAGCTAATTACGGTACCGCAAATTGCGGTACCGTAATTAGCACCAAGGTCCCTTTGCGGGCCCGTTCCTTAACCGCTGCTAAAACCAGCCATTGAGGTCGGGTCTGGCAAAGGGACCTCATAGTAAGGCGGTAAGGGTTTACCGGTACCAGTGCCCTTACCGGTACCGGTAAACCCTTACTGCATTCCGTGTAATGAGGCCCGAAGTCAGTATGGTAGTAGGTGAACTAGGTGAGGGCAGTGCCTGAAAATCTCATCCTGTGAGATTAGAATGTTATTGGAGATGTTGTTGAAGGTTGCAGAGATGTCGAGGAGGTGAGGTGTGTGCCCTTTGTGAGTGATGTTGTGGAGGTCATCAAGGATATTACCTGAAGTGTAGCAGTTTCAGCGCTGTATCCAGATCAAAGGTCAGATTGTAAGGGTTAAGCAGGTTGTTTGTGGTTATGTGATGTGACGTTGCAGTTGGGAAGTGACAAAACATTCCACAATTCTGGCGAGGTATGGGGGGAAGTGATGGGGTAGAAATGTTCAGGGAGTGTGAGGTCAGGATGCTTTTTTGATGAGAATGTGAGATTTGTCCAGTTGTGAGAGCAGTGGGGATAGTATCATGTGTTGGGTGTCATGACCCACGTTTGGACTATTATGCTGCAACATTTGGTGCTGTGGGCTCAGGAAATCCAAGAGGGCGGAAAAGCCCACATTTGCGCCAGAATCCTAAAGAACCGTGCAGTTTTGCGCACAGCAAAGTGGTCCCATGACCTGCCACCCACCAGTGCAAGCATGATGGGCCAGGAGTGCCATGAGTGAGATGCGTGCCAAAGGAAAAACAGCAGTGCCGGTTGGCTAAAAACGCGCTTTAAAATCACCTTTGTTTCCCTGAATGCAAGCTCAAAATGCCTATTTTAAACATCAAAAGATATTCAAAAATCTCAATGAACACCAGCAGGCATTTGGCAGAATGTATTCTTGTGTGCATACTAAATCTGGAAAGATGAAGAGCCCAAAACAATGTTTATAACAAAACTGGCTGAGCTGTGGATGTCAGCAGCTTAAGTTAAATGGACAGAAAGCCACTAAAATCAAATGTTTAAAATAAATGAGTAACCTACTTTTGAGTGTAACATAGGTTGCAACTGTTAAATGTCATAGTTTTGAATTTAGAATCAGCATTCTAGCTGCATGTGCAAAAATTGTGAGTTTGATTTGAATGAAGAAACACTGGGAACAAAAGTGACATTTAGCTGAAACCTGGCTTAATGAAACTGGATTCTGCCTGACAACTACCCCCGACAGGAGAGGGAATTCAGCAGCTATGTTCCCAGGCCTGGCTGCATCCTGCTGCCCCTGCCAAAAGGAGATGACACCTCTCTGATTGAATTAGGGGAGTGGCACCTGGGGACTACAGGAAACTAAACAAAGCACTGTCCCTGGCTCAGGCAAATGTTATATTGGGGGGGTCGTAAAATGGCTTCCTCTTGGGAGAAACTGGGAGGGGCAGTGCCTGTGAGAGCAAGCTGAGCTTGGGGGAAGTGGATAAACCTGAAATTCCACCATGTGCTTTGGAAAACCACACCCCTTTGGGGCCAGAGCATGATTTTAAAAAGATGGATAATTCATAGTGCGAGCTTGTAAAAATTATATAAATAACATCATCATTCTTTTGATTTTTCTGTGCATATTTTAAGAGGTCTTAGGACCCTGTGGTATGTTCTTGGGGATAGTAGCAGAAAAAAAGGTTGTTACTCCAAATGTATGCATGTTAAAAATCTGACACTTTATCATCTGAAACCCCTATCCCTGGTGCACATTTGTGTAAAATCTGGAAAGGTTTAGAGGTCGTTATCTGGATGAAAAGGGGAGAATTCTGTCATAAGTGGACACAACATCGTACAAAGACAGGATCGGATGGTTTGGTGCTACAGAAAATATGTTAACTGGACCTATAATATTAGAAAAATGGTACATAGATAAATATGTATTTGGGTCAGAAATAGATTTGTGTGCAATTTGACAAGGGGAGGTTCCTCTGACCATAAAACCTACAGCATCACTCTGACACTCCATTTCCTTCCCCCAATCAAGGGAGAGAGGAGAAACTGGCCAATGATAAGTTGAGAGGGTTGGGCATGCAGAATGAGCCAACCCACCCACTTTCTAAACACATAAAAAGAGCCACTGGCACACAGGTAGGGACATTCACTTTCCACTTTCTTGCGGGACGCTTTGCCGGGAGACTCCAGACTTCAAATCCAGAACTCCAGGGATCCAGAACTTTACTTCAGAACTTGTAGCAGAGAGGCTAACCCACAAGCTGAGTTCTCTTCAGCAGGCCTCAAAAATCATTTGCAAACTATTCAACCGCCGGGCTGTGCGGTTTGCTGCTTGCTAAGAATCCACTTGATCCAGACCCGCAGAACCAGAGACCGCTGTATCCGGAATTGCTAGCAGAACCGATAACAGAACCGGAGACCCAGAGACCAGATCGCTGTGAAGAACCGCTAGCAGAAGTCCAGCCAATCCTGACCTGATCGGCGACGAAGTCGCATTCCTGTCCAAAATCTAGTGTGAGTACCCAGCTAGCACTGTGCCAAAACCAATCTCTTAGTTTAAAATAATCTAATCCAAACTATTTTAGCCTATTAGAACTACCTCCTAAAATCGTGTCATTCTGTCATTTTTAAAACTGAAAACTGTCATCTGTCATTCTGAGCTTTAAAATTTCAAATCCGAAAAACTACCTTTACTAAATCGGCCGTATCTCCGGAACCGTTTGTGCTAGGAGCTAAGATTCTAAGCTTTCCAACGAGCCTAGAACCGTCTTCTTACTCCTTATAGTGCCTCCGTAATTGTGCTCGACGCACGTGACTAAATTTGCCACAATTTGACATTTTGCTTAATTTCAGCCACGTGTAAAAATATTTGTCCTTGCTTTCCTTGCTGAAATTCGTGTGCAACCTGACAATCATTCATAGAGCATTGCTAAAGTGATCCTGAATTAATTTAAGTATCTCTCACTCACCCTGAACCTCCTATAGGGAATTAAAAGCAATTTGAGGATATTTTTCACTTCATTGCCACCACATTTAAAAGGATTTTGCCTGTGTTTAAAACTCCTACCTGTTTTCCTCTAAGCTTGCTAGGGGGGAACTGAATTATATTTGATTGCATTCCCAAGAACTGTGTGCTTTCCTCCCATCTCTTTACCTTGCATGGGGGGGGCGAATTGTCAAAGAAAAGTGATTACGTTGGCCCTCATTACGACCCTGGCGGAAATCGTGGCGCCAAATGCACCATGGAGCACGGCGGAAAGCTGCCGATAGCGCCATGGGGGTTGGCGGATTTACCGCCCCATTCCGAGGTTGGCGGGGCGGTAAATCCCCATTCCCCATTTTACCCTTCCCCATTCCCATTTTTGCCCCATAGGGTATAATGGGAGTGGGGAAGGCGTTAATTACGCCACCGTAAAATACGGTGGCGTAATTAACAACAAGGTCCCGTAGCGCCATGGATTTCTCCGCCCGGAAAAACCAGGCGGAAAACGCTCCATGGCGCTACGGGAACTCGTAGTGGGGCGGACGGGTCCGCCGCGAATACCGCTGGCGTAAACCCACTCTGCCAGGGTCGTAATGAGGCCCATTGTCTTTTGTTGAAGTCATATCAAGTTTATTTGCTGTACTGCATTTTCATTCCTCATTGCATTGTCCTTGAAGCCATAAAAGCATTCTCAGCTACTTTATCCTCTCTATATCACTTCTAAGCCATCAAAAAGAGTGTACCACTGTAACATTATCCATTGTTGATCACTATCATCTTCACAAGTGTGCTATCAAACATTAATTTATTATAAAAGTGTGATATATATATATATTGTTTAATTTTCAAATAAACCTTTTAGTTTGCAAAACAAACCTACTTATTGGCTCAGTGGGGTCAGGGGGATTCTAAGAGAGGGGTGTTATATAAGGGTTGGCATCCAGAGTAAACGAACTGGACATAAAAATATATTAATAAGGGTTTCCCTCAGCATCACAGACTAGGCATTGACTTAGCTGTAGTGTTGAATTGAATCCGCTTACACATGTGAGAGACAGGAGTTGATATTGATCCAGGGGGCGGGGGGATGGTGATGCAGATTAGATGCAGCTTGAGGTGGGCATGCAGTCCAAGAAGTGTGCAGGTTTTGTTTTGGTAGTACAGATGAGGAGGGTGTATGCATTGATGGGGTAGAATGTGTTCCATGTATTGGAATGTTTGGGTGGGAGTGACAGTAAGAGGGCGGAGGGTGGGGCATGCCAGATGTTCTGTATTTGAGGTTCAAGTAGTCCATGAGTCCATCTACTTCTTTACTGAAGTAGATGGTGTGGGAGGTGTGGATGGTGGTTTGGAGAAGAATGACAGTGTTGAATAGTTTCAGTGTGAGATAGATGGCGATTGGAGTTCTTGGTGGGCTTTGGCATTGTATATGGCTGTTTTGTTTTTGTTGAGGCAGAGTTTGAATGGTGTTCTGGTGGTGAGGCATGAGCTCTTTTGCTGGGCTCTTTCTAGGCATCTGGTTTCCTGCTTGATGGAGAGGATGATTTTTTTCCATGGTTGGACGGTGGGTGCTGGGCTTTATGGATTTGAGGGGTGCAATTTTGTCAAGTGCATGTGTGATGATAGCATTGCAATTGTGCAGGAGAGTGGACAGATGTGCATGTGGGGAGAAGGTTTGGTAGGAGTTGTGCTAAGCCTATGATTGTAATGTGTGTTGATTTGTCTGATGGTGATGGGGAGATGTGTTGCAGGTGAGGGTACCTTGTGTGGTAGAGTGAGCATGAAGGGAATAGCAATGTGGTCTGACAATGACACCCATATTCTGAGTCATGAATTGTGTTTCAATCAAAAGGGCCAGGGTGTTGCCATCTGTGGGTGTAGGGTAGGTAATGAGTTGTGTGAGGTCATAGGGGGAGAGTGAATTGAGGATACTCTTTAGTATGGGGTGGCTGTCCGGATGGGAACTACCAGGGTTGAAGTCAGCAAAGTAGATATTGATGCAGGGGGTGCTGTGGTTGTTAGTTGTTAGTTGTGATGTCAGTCCAATCCATGTGGAAAGTGTGATTGTGTGTTGTGGGCAGTAAATGAGATGGAGAAAGGCAGGGTCTGGGTGTGATGGAGGGGAGCAAGTGCTTCAAAGGATGTGTGTGGGGTGAGTTGGGTTGCCTAAAAGTAAGGGAGTCTTTATATATGGTTACAATGCCATACCTTGCTTGTGTGGGAAGTCTCTGTTATTTATGAGACTGCGTGGGGGATGCATGTCAAGCATAATAGGTGTGTGGTGAGGTTTGAGACATATTTCTGTAAGAGTATATCCAGGGAATGCGTGCTAATGAGTTCATTGATTTAATGTGTGCGAGCAGGTGCATAGTGCCAGTTAAGAAGAATGCAGATTTATGTAATTCGTTGTTTTAGTAGAGTGTTGTGTTAGAGTTGGAATGCTGTTTGTATGATTTTTATGATGGATGTTTTGTGACACCCAGAGACAAGCAGTGGCAAACAGAGATCAGAGAAGGAAAAAGGGAAAAGATAATCACAAGAACCATTAGCTCTGTCTGACCTTTCCTCTGGATGCCCGGGTGAGTGGAAGCCCTAAGAAATCACTTAAATTTCCAAAGTAATCCAGAAGTACTTCAGCAGTAGGCATATATAAACAGGAAACAGTCCTATTTCAAAAGTGAACGCAGAAGCTGCAGGATCACAGGATGCTGCTAAGGAGCTGGATTGAGGACTGCATTATGAGCTTCAGGCTGCAAAAGCTGAAAAGAGTGAATCTGTTGGTGTTGTGCTGAGCTCAATGTTCCTCTCAGCCCTGTTGAAGACCATTCTAAGGATGGATAGACCATTACAAAATGGCTGTTTGGGACTCAAAGGTCACATGATCATCCCATAGATTGTTCCTGCAGGTCCACTGACCTCTGCATACAGCTTCAACAGCTGAAATGAGCTCCTAAGGTGGTGTTGGGCTGTGCTCAATGGTATTGCATTGTTATTGGAGCATGCAGTGAATGTTGTTGCTTGTTGAATTTGTGTCTGAGTAGGTTTGTGCTCTAGCACTTTGAAGTGTCTTTTATGCGCTAGATGGAATTACCAGTAAATATTTTAGACAAAATAACCAGACAGACCCAAGGAAGATGATAAAATACTGCTTTAATCTCAATGAAAGAAATCAGGGAGATAAAACAGCTATTAAAATAGATGCATGCATATTCACACTTTGTCCTGCTTGTACAGAGCTTATATACTTTTTTAATACATCATTCATGACATCATCCTAAATGGCATTTGCAAAACCTATTGATGGCAGGGATTGGATTAGAGGAATATGTCTGCTTATAGAAATATATAATGGTTAATATCTCATTTGTTCCTCCTTGTCTGTAAGACACACCCTGAGCTACTTCTACATACATAATATACTGATTATAGCAGAGAATATGGCAGCGGCTTGGTAAATTGCACATTGTATGTAAAAGTGCGTGGAAGGCTTTTTGATTGGTTGGCAACCCTATCCAACCATGAACCTTTGGCTTGTTTAGTAGCATGTGGATGAAAACGAGACCTCAGTTCTCAAGATGCATTAATTCTTTCCTTGTTTTCCCAATTAATCCATCGTATGTCATCGACCTGATCCTTAGCCAAGGTATTCTGTTTGTAGTTGACCTTGTTGTCTGCTCACTGTTCTGGAGCATTCAAGGCAGTATCAGAACACCACTATCTACATCTGGGTTTTTAATGAATAGCCCCTGTTTTGACTTCTAAGTCATGTGTTTTTTGTCCATTTCAGCATCTTATTTACTACTATTTGATTTTTATTAAACAGGGTGCCATTACCCTTTCTGGCCTTTAGAGACTTGCTCACTCCACCTCACATAGGTGTTTGCCTTCGTGGTTGTTTAACACTTGGCACCTGCAAATGTCCCCGTTTCTCCTAATCTTAGCATATATATGTCTTACGCACATGGCCTGTTCATTCGACTCGACTCCATTTGTGCCTTGCACCCATCCCTCGAAATAGCCTCCTTGATCCCAGGCCAAGGTACTCCCTTATTCTGCACACACAAACAGCTTCTTCATCAGTTCTTCAATTTGCAATCCTAGGCTTTCATTTTGAAGTAGCAGGGCAGATTCTTAACACGGACCGTCGTCCATTTTCTTACAATGGCCATCTTAAAAGTTTTGTATATACCTCTTTTTTAGAAAGCTTCAATATGCCTTTTCCACCTTGCATTACAGCATATTTACAGTATTGACCAGCACGTTACTTCATTTTCTTATATTCATAATTACTAAGAGTTTTCATTTTTTTTCAGCATAGGTTCACACATCTTCTACATGACTCCATTCTGTTGTCGTCAGACTTTACTTATAGTTTGTCCTTGTTACCCATAACCAAATTCTGGCACCATGGCAATGGACATCCTTCCTGGTAGCATCCTTCCTCTGCATCAATGTGAGGGTATATTCTGAATGGCTGCTTGAGTGCATATCGTCTTTCATACACTGAACACGGTATGTGAATGTTACATGGATTCATGCTTGGGTTCCCAATTGTTGCTCTCCATCTGCTAGTCCAATAGAATGGTGCTGAGAGGGCGGGGATCAGAGAAGAGGCATCCACCTGCTCCTCTACTGGTTCGTGACCATGTCACAATCTTTCTGGCACATCTCCATGTTCAAGGACTGTGGCATGAGTGTCACACGGTTAAATGAACAGGTGATGTGTTCACACTTTTCACATGTTTGTGTCTCTGGGAAACACACTGTTTGCATTACACCTTGCAGTGTTTGCTAGACATGAAGAGCTATGTACTTGTAAATGGGTGGTTGGTGGGTGGGTGAGCATACATTGCAATTCTTTTCTATTGTGTGTTTAATGATGGTGGAGCTTACTTCATTAATCTATGCAGCACTTACATGGTCATATGTGGATGTGCACCTGAATGGCAGTTGTTAGTAAGGGGTCCAATACAAGTGTGGGGATGTAACAATGGGGGAGTACTGGCAAATATACATCAAGTAATGTACATGCAACCAGGTGATGTAGCTGGGGGATAAAATGGACCAAAGTCAGGTTAAGTAGGGCATGGAGGTATGTTGAGGTAGGTGTTGTGGAGAAACCATTCATACTTTGTAGATTATGGTATTGGACTAATTCCTGAGAATTAGAAGTGTGATGGATAGTCAGATGTTGATGGTGAGTGTGTTCCAGGGTCTGCTGACATGGGTGGAGAAGGCCTGTGTTCTGGTTCCTTACTTCCTTGCCCAGTGGAGTGGCGGTCTGAACATGCCCGTGCTTCTGTGTGTTTATAGGGCTGAAGATATGAATAGGTAATCAGCAACGTTTTCTGGAGACTTGAAGGAGACAGCCTTGTTGATGGTGCATACTATGTTGAAGTTGTGAGCCAATAGTGTTCAATTAGATTTGTTTGGCTGTAATAGACTTAAAACTCCTTTGAAGAATATTATTGCAATATGTACAACATTTTTCAGGTGTGTCAGGGTGGTGTCCAGGAGGGTTTCCAGGAAGGTATTGGCTACATGCACGTGGGAGAGGATCAACATTTGGACAGCAGATCTGATGAGTGATTTCTGTTTCCTTATGGTTGCATGTTGCATGTTGGGAGTGAACCAGGTTCCTTGCTATGAGCATATTGAGAGGTGCCTGTCTTAAAAGCCAAGTGCTTTTTCATATGCGTACAGCTTGTGAAAGTGTTTTTATGTGATGTGACCTCTGCCCCACCCACTGGTGCAGCCCTGCCCCTGATTTTCCTTTTTTTGTTAGATCACTGATTATCCATCTCCGAGCAATCCTTAGGGCAGGAAAGACAGAACAACAGAATAGTTTCTGTGGAGACAAATTTGACCAAGGGGCACAGCTATTAAGATGGATTTTCAAAATCAACAGTAGAGTGGATTTTGGGAGGACACCCTATTATGTTCAACAGCGGGTCCCTGATATTTTAGGAAAACCCAATCAAGATAAGGTAGCAGAGCAGCACGTCTTAGACTCAGGAAGGCTGTGAGAGTGGTTAGGGCTTCAATTGTTTAGTTTACAGTCAGTTGATGTTTAGAAATTTAGAAAGGACTGCTCTCCCAGTGGGAGCCAATGAAATCTCTGAGGGTTGAAGTCTAAATGACGATTCAAAGAAGTGGTGTGAGACCTCAACTTCAAAGGTAACAGCCGACAGTTGTTTGGACTAAAGCTAGCCTGCCTTATTTGTCTACTCCCTGTTCTAAAAGAAGTGGTATTTACCCATATGATATAACACCCAAAGTGCTTTACTCTAGAGGAAGTGGAGGTGACATGAAGGAGAAAGAGACAGAGACAAACAAGATGGCAGAACTCTTCCCCAACTATAGAGAGCTCTCCTATCTGCACTAACCAATTCCCTTCCCACTGGGATCCAAGACCTTTAGAAATGCAGCACCCTGCTTTGAGACTTCTCCCTTTGAATGGCTGTGCTCCTATGACACCTGTGCCCAGGAGAGCTCCCTGATGAGTGGCTGTCTCTGGAAAAGGGTGTTACCTACCCCCTCAAAGAAATCAGAGAAGAGGCATTGCCATTCCAATTTTGTCCTGTCACTTTAGCAGGATTAGCCTGTATGATAGACATTTTACAGAAGATATTATATTTTATTTTATTTATTTTATTGTTAAAAGCATGGGATAGCTCGATAGCAGTAGAGTGCTTTGCATATTTTAACAATAGTGCAGTACTGTGAGTTGAGGTTGGTGCATTGGTATGCGTGTCTATGCTCTGAGAGATTTATGAAATTGGAGAATTGTGGGGGCATTCCGAGGCGCAATCGCGATTGAGTTCCAGAGGGTGGGTGCGTGACAAGAGAATGATTGTTTGTGGGTCCTCTCTTTGCGAAGAGGTTGTGAATCAAGCTGGTTGATCGATTTGCTCCGTGAGAAGGTTGTGCCATCTGATTTGTGGAGCTTATATGACAGGAATGCTGGTCTGCTACTCGTGATTGCTTTGTAGGTGATAAATGCTGTCTTGAACAGTATCCTATCCACGAGAGAATGCCAATGTAGATTGTGTAGGATGGTGGTGGTTCGGTCAAATTTCCATGCACCGGTAATAAAGCATGGTGGACTGCTTTTAGGGGAGCCAAGTGAGCAGCTGGGATTCCTGCCTTTTCTCACCATCAATGTGCAAGACCATAAGGGTCTGCACTATAGTGCTTAAGTTCTGAAGTGGGTTAGAGGGTTTGATTTTTCAAAGGATGGAGAGTCAGAACCAAGCTGTTTGGGATTTCATGGCTCTGTGTTTCTGGAAGGACAAGCTGCTGTCAATTGTGAAGCCTAAGGATGTTTCTGAGTCCGAGAGTTCTGGATCAAATCAATCTAGGCACATGTAATTGAGCCATTGTTGGACAAGTTGTTTTAAGTGGGCACACTGGTGAGGACAAATTTAGTCTTGGATGGGTTTAGTTTGAGGTAGGGAGTCGACATCCAGGAAGGATGATGTCTAGGGTATCGCAAGATGAATAATGTCCTGTGCGCTTTTTACTCTCATGTACAACTGAGTACCGTCTGCATATTGGTGGATGGCTATATTAGGATCTTTGAGGCAAGTGCCCAGAGGCCTGAGGGACTCTGGTGGTGACCTGGAGTCAGTTGGAAAGCAACAAGTTCATCCGGACTCCCTGTTGTCTGCCCAAGAGGTAGGAGGTAAACCAATTCAGGACAGTGCCAGATAATCCCCTCCTGTCGGCAAGGAGGGAGAGGAGATTGCAGCGGTTGACAATGTTGAATACAGACGAGGGGTCAAGGATGATTAGGAGGCATGAGTTGCCCTTATCCATAATTTGGAGAGCATCATCCACTACCTGGATGGTGGCTATCTCGATGCTACTCTTGGGGTGGAATCCTGACTGATAGTCATTTAGAAAGTGAAGGTGTTTGATACTAGCGAGCAGTTGTGAAGCGACTACTTTTTCCAAAATGTTGCCAACAAATGGGCAGTTCGCAGTGGGCACTAGTTGGTCAGGTCGTCTGGCTACCTACACATTACCTTCCACAGGTGAGCTGGCTCACAGGTGCTGACACATGTGTGCTAATTAATTGGATGTGTCTCCAATAATTATAAGTAGGGCTATGCACCATGCCATTACTCCAGCATGGTTTATTTAAAAGTTCACCCTACCTCCAGCATAGGTTACCTATGGTCATCATAGTTTTGGCACAGGAGAGCATATCTTAACTGCAGTCCCTGTGCCTCAGAGACTTGGCTGTCACTGCAGCTGTCAAATGGTCACCTGTGGCCACTGCACCCACTCTGTGCCACTGGTAGAGCCAGTGCTGCAAATCAGTATACTACTGTAGCAGGACACACATGCACACTATGCTTTTGGAATGGAGATAATGAAAGCTGAATCTGATCAGCAGATTACCCTTTCACAGATGGAACTAGCTGCATCATTTCGCTAAGTAATACAAATCCAAAAGTGTAGTACTTCCACCCCATTGCCAAATTGCAATTCATCAGACAAGGGCATCCAAAAAGTCTATAAATTCCCTGTATGTGATTTCGATTATTTTTCATACATGGGGCTAGTTCCTTCCAGGAGGTGGGATTAATTCCTGTTTGGTTAATCTTATTGTGTAAGGGAAGAGCATATGATGACAACTGTTCAGGTTGTTGAACTAGGGTCACAGACGCAAGTCCATCAGGACCAGGGGCACTAGATTGCTTTATTGTTTTCATATGTAAACCATTTGATCAAAATCAGCAAATGGAGTAAAAGAGAGTAAAGGGTTTGATTCCTGTAGAAACGAAGGCTCCACATTTCAACATGTAGTCTCTGCATTTCAACATTCACATTTTAGCGACAGTTTGAATTTTAACTAGGGCAAGGTTGTGAGACTCATATATGTGAATCAAGGTTATGAGTCACAGGCTGAATCAAAATAGATGCCAATGCACAGGTCACATGCTAAAACATGATCACTTTGCTCCACAATGCTATTTTAATGGGCTGAGTTGCACAATAAAATGAAACTAACATGAAACTAACATATTAATTTACCCAAACCCATTTAACATATAACTCCCATAATAACATGTAGTGCAAAACAGTCCATTATATATGGTGGATGCTGATTGAAGAAAATGCATGATGCTCTGGAAATTAAATGGAAAAAAATGAACTTTAAACATGCAGGTGAAAAGCTGTGCTGTGTTGTAAGATGTGGAATGTAAGATCTGTTCTGCTAAAGACATGGCATTGTCTTGGGGCAGGAAGCGCCAAAGAGATGTAGCATTTTCTCTTCAGGGATGCAGTTTTTATCTCGAGCAAAGGCACATAGAAGTCACATGCAATTTTAATGAGACGATTTATCATGGGAAGGTACTTTTTAAGTGACACAGGGTTTTGAGAAAAAGGTCTGAGTCTTCAGGGCCGGGTCATTCCATCCACTCACTGATGAAGGAGGCAGAAATGCTGTAAGGAAGAGAGGGCTGGTTCCTGGGCAGACTGGGTCTTCAGGGCTGAGGCTGTCTCTTTCCTGGGTTGGCAGTCCTTAGAAGAGCTGCAGTCTCGAGCGACATTATCTGTGATTGAGCCTGGGTCTCTTCCAAGCTGAGTCGGGGAATATCGCCAACAGACCTAGGTAATTATGCTGTTAATTGAGGGGCGTGTGAAGTGGCTGTTTGAAACTATGTAGCATAGGTTAAATAATTCAATTCATTTTTAGGCACTGTATTCAGCATTTCTTGTCTGAGTCCTTCTACACCATATGTGTTAGAGAACAGTTTCCAAAAAAAACTCTAATCCTTTATGTTAACTACTTATTCCACCATCGTTTCAGCTCTGGAGAGGTCCTGAAACCTATTGATTGATAGGTTAGAGCCATCTATGGAGACGCCACTCCTCCATCTACTTCATCACTGCATCTACCAGATGGAAAGGGACTTCGACTTATGTGTTTGAATTTAACTGGTTTAAAAAATATCATCAAAGATAAATCCTGGTTACACTTTTGTAGAACTTGTGATATTTTATGTTTTCAGAATCATGTACAACAAAATCATTATCAATAGAAGGGTGTGCATGTTTGTTCCGTAGCTACCAATGTTTTGAAGGGCTGACTCAGCAGGGGCTTGGTAAAATGGATTGGGGGTGAACTCATTCAGTAATATACAAGTTTTTTAATGTGATTATTTAGTCCAGCATTATAATCTTTCTTATACATTGTCGCCATTAATCTGTGCAAAAATTCTGTATGTTTTTCTGGTATGACTGTTTTTCTCAAATTAGAGTTTCATCTGGAAAACCTGACACTAATGTACAGGAACAAATCACAAATAATCACATTGATATTGAGGGATTTAAATACACAATTAGAGCCTGTTGTGATTGTTTGTGATAGTCATGTTGAAGAAAATATGGTCTGGGACATACCAGACTTAAACACACTTAACCCTTAACAAGAACACCTATTTTGCTCTAGACAATGCACAGCTGTGATGTAGGGTAGACGTTGCACTCCTTAATGGATGGTTTAGAGGTGATAAAGACAACTGTCCAACACATAGGTTTCTTAGTCACTCTAGTAACATTGATTATATGTTAATGAATACCTCTTGCTGGCATGATGTAAAATCATTTGAGGTAGTGAAATGGCCAGAACGTGAAAATTATCCTATTGTTTATATGTTGTACATAGAGGGTAGGGAGATGTCATACTTTGTGTTCAGAAAACTGTCAATATCTTAAGCTGTACAATTCTAAATCAATAAAATGACACTAACTAAATCTAAATCTTCTATCACAAGGAATCTGTGCTAAACATGTGATGATCCTAATCCAATAGTGGGACTAAGATTATTAGCACACTTGTTGAGGAGTTTGACAAAAGTGCTGATACAACTTTTGCATTTGTATCCAATCCTTTAGCACAGCTTGTCCTTAAAGCAGCAATTAAAGCTTAATGGTATGATTGGGAATGCAAACAGTACAAATGCAAACTTTTAGCTATAGTTAATTACCGTACCCATCAGAACTATGCAGAAATTGCAGTTGTGGGGTGGGAATACAAGGAACTGGCAAGACCTTTTTGGGAATGAGTGATCAAAGGGTAAAAAACACAATCCTGCTTCTATACCTGAGCTCGAGTGGAGCCAATATTTTATCATCCTTTATAAAGAAACAAGGGGCTTCTTACTTACGGATTCCTGTATGCTATCAACTATGACTGAAAATAATTCGGTTTTAATGTTTTAATTCAATGTATTACAAACGCCAAGTTTGTCAAAAAATCTTGGAAATTCCATTGCTAGATAGAGTACATGTGAATATTTTTTTTAATGAAGGCACCGTTTGGGCTCTGTATTTAACAACATTGTCGAACAATACCCTCTCTTCTAGTTAAGTCCTTCACTCGTGCAAGGTGTTAAGATTGTGTCGATTTACAAGACATGTTATTTTGTAAACTGTATCAAGGGTGAATCTGCTTCAACTGTCAGAGACAGCACTTGCCTAGTAGATTGACATATCCATTCCCCTCAACTGGAATTGCAAGACGTGTTCTAGTTATTCAACATCAACCATGGCTTTGAGCAAAGATTAGCCTTGCTCCAGAATTCTTGTATTAGAACTTATATTTTTAATTTCTATGCTCAACCAATAATGATAATCAAAGGAGGTATCTAAGACCCAGCTTGAATAACCTTGCGCTCGTTTTACCTCTTTGCAGATCTTTCATCCACCCTGATATAAAATTGGCTGTTTTCATTGATCTTTTATATGTTTTACTTCAAAAGAGCAGACTGTCTATGATCAATTCCTGAATCATATTAATATAATTCCTGCCTGAAAATGTTTATCAATTGTGCCTTCAGTATCTGTATATTTTAGTCTGGATGCACACTGTTATGTACCAAATAATGTGTATATATGTTTTAGCAAATGTGTTTCTAGATGTTTACTGATTATGATGCATGTTTGATGAATATGTGTATGTTGTTATTTTAAGATGTCAGTTGTACTAAAGTATTAATAAATAAACAAAAACATATTTCCCAAACTGGTGTGCCTGTCACAGATCCTGTGGATGGGCTGTTACCTTCAGTGGCCCCCAGAGATTGGCAAAACATTCACAAATGGCATCAAACTGGCATTATGTAAGACTTAATGTCAGAGTGAGCATGCTTATTGCGACTTTAACAAACATGATACAACAAAGCATGCATCCTGGATATCAGAGACATGCCAAGGGCGTGGGCAGCACCTGCATCTAGGAGGAATTGGCACCACTGTGGGAATGATCCCTGCAGCTGCCATTCACAGTGCACTCCTTATGATGTGACCAGTGGGACAAGCAAAAGCATAGCAATTGTATCAGAGGGCTCCAGGCGCTGTGCTAGAATGCATGTACTCCTCACAACCACCACAGGGAGCTCAAGGCAGCTGTGCTTGTGGGGTTACTGAAGAAGCACGATCAGACACAGTACTTGCACAAGGATTGCCTGCTTCTTTCTGAAGAACACAAGCTTTTCCACCTTTGGACAACAGAGTATAATTATGACCTGCACAATGGCAATGAGTTTAGTTTAGTTTAGCTTAGTTTAGTTTAGTTTATGACTTATATAGTGCACCTAACCCAAGGGTAACTGGGCGCTTGTACTTGAAAAATATAGGTTACATAGTAGTTTACACAGTAGGTTACATATTAGGATACAGTTGATAATAGATTTACAGTTCCGTAGTTGCAGAATCATAACACAATAGATAATGTATTTACAGATAGATTCAGTCAGGTGAGAGCCAGTGTCCCAAGAGCCAACAAGAGATCAATGTGATCCCATGTGAAATGCGTACAAGTATGACTTGTGGGAAATCTGGCTTGATAGGTGTTTAAGGGCTTAGATTCCTATGTGGGAAGCCCTGACAGGAGTAATGGACAGTTCCATGGACATGGCACCACTACAATAGTAACCTGCTTTGACATAAACTCTGCCCAACCCCTAAATAACGATCCAGACACAAAATTAATGTAATTCAAATACCACCTGACAGCATTACCCCCAATAATGTGCTCCACCACTGCGTGATGATTCCATCCCACTGGCCATTTTCAGACATTAAAGTAACATACTGGGAAGCTTCCATTGCCTCATAAACTTTGTGATAACCAATAAACTGCAATCCAGTAAGCCCTTCAATGAGCACTTATGGAGATAATGCTAACCACTGACAGTAGGGACCTATTAGCCATTCACCCTGATCTGATATGCCAGACACCTGCTCTCTAGGGACAGGTTACTGATACCGATAAAACTAGAATACCTGAAATGTTGCCCAACTGTGGTTACAAGACCTTGTGACTCTTGTGCTTTGGCAAACAGCAATCAGCCGAAGACAATCTGCCTATTGATCATACTTGGCACATCGTACTCAGTGCACATACTTCATCAATGTTTTCCTCAGATTGAGGGATCAATAAAATACCACGTTGACAATCCACTAGCCTGACCCTCTGGGATAAATCCATACCAGTCCATCTGTCATAGTTGTCAACGATTGCAGATCAGCAAACTCTAAATCAAATCGAATAAATGTGGTTATCAAGGAAAGGCTTCCACTGAATGACTGTCTTAACAAATGTCACAAAACTGAATCCAGTCATCAAGGATAACAATGCCAAAATTATGCAGATGGGTGCATATATAGAAATTATCAAATGCTAAATTAGATAAATATGAGACCATAAACACACGTTTGAAACAGCAATAACATAAATACTGAGAATATAAGTCAATCACAAAGAGAATGAACATTGAGATAGGATGAAAGACCAGGGCCTTGAAGGTCCTACAGAAGGAGAAGAAGATCAGAACCCTGTCACCCTAATGTAGGTACATATCAAATATGTACTCAACGTCACAGATCTAGACCCAATAGTCAGAGGGCACACTGCCTGCAAACTTGAGAGCCAATGCAAAACAAGAAGGTGTCCTAACAGGAAAAGAATTTCCAGCAGAAGATAAGTACCTTTAAGTTCCTAGGTTGTAGATTACTAGTCAGTGCCCCAAAAGCATGTCACTTTTCTGGGTAGTATAAGTCAAAATCCAGGATTTCATCTTCTCAGACAGAGAAAATAATAACGCATCTGTACATCAGTGTAATTTTCTGCATTTCGCAAATTATTTATTCTGCATTAGTTTTAGCAAGATTCTTACCTAAATGCATACATGTTGGACAGACATACATATATTACTTTTGCATGTAGACCAAATGATATTACCAGCATAGAGGTTTCAAACAGACAAACCATTAATAAATAAATCATTTACAACATACATATGAAATGTAAGGGTGAAATTCCAAAGGAAAAGGAAAGACCATGTATTATTCGCTACTAATGGGGAAAGCATAGTTAATTGAAATGCCTCTCTATAAGACTAAATATAGCATTTTTACGTCTGAAAACCAGCCTCGGGTAGCAACTCATGGGCTCAGGGGACTTCAGAGGCCGTGTCAGAAGAATGACTACATCAATCATTATTAACATTTCGAACTATCAACACAAATATTGATAATGGAACCATTCAAAATCCACCATGAGGCCATATGGGTAGGTTCATCTTTAAACTGTTAATCAAATATTTGGTGGAACTGCTTAAGCAGCAGAGAGAATTCAATGGTATTTTGGAAGCTCTTTTTCAAGCAAAGCTTTGATAATACTACCAACCAGCATATTCGTAAAGGTTCGAATTCCTTAAGAATGTCCTCAATGAAACACGTTTCCTCAGTATTCCGGGTGATACTGTGCTCTTTGAATTGCTTATTGGTAGAAGTACTCCCTCAGTGCCCCTGTAACTCTCGAAAATGATCTTGAAAATGGGGCAGTGATTGTGCCATTCCCCTCGCAACAGGTGCACTTGAGGGGGCTCTGTCATCTCTCACCTTGATAGTACGATTCAAACTCAATGAGCCTCATTATAACCCAGGCGGGAAGGGGTTAACGGCGCCGGTAATGGTGCCGGTGCTGTCAACCCCATCCCGCCTGATTACGAGGTCCCCTCGCGGGACCCGGTCTGCACGTCTGGTTTCACCAGATATGCAGAGCGGGTCCCACGAGGGGAGGAGGGAGCAAGCAACGGGCCACTCGTAATCGTCCTTTATTTGCTCCCATGCCCATTCCCATTCAGCCCTACGGGGGCTGAAATGGGAATGGGGAAGTTCCGGGTTCCTAGAAGGAGGAATTACAGGGCCCTCCGAACACGGAATGGCCCGGTAATTCCTCATTCTGGGAACCCGGATCCGGACGCAATTTCGGCGGCAGCCATGCCGCCAATAGCGGCATGGCTACCGCTGAGGTCGTAATGTGGCCCAATGTGTTCTGAGTTGCAGCATAGATAGCAATCCAATTTAACCCTTTGCCAGTTTCACATGAGCATTTCCCATCCCGTCTTTGGTCTTATTGTTAATGTGTGGTTGCAGATTTAAGTGTGATTTAGGGGGCAGTAACCAGAAATGTGTAGGTCCTAGAAGAACAGTGAGAGTCTGCTGAATAATGTCAGGGGTCAACGGTTGTGATTGGGAAACAACCTTACAAAAAACATGTAAGGCTTTCCCAATGCTTCCCCTCAAGTGTAAACCTGCTGTGGGTCTAACAGTTCTATTCTGATCTGGCATATCCATCTCTTTTTAAAGAAACTTTCTAGGCATTTTACCAAGGATGGGCACTAGCAGAAAAGTGTCCCAGTTTTTCAGTTTTATTATTTGACTGTTTATGTTAAGTTGCCACAATATATTACAGCTGGGTCATATGACTCTTAGCTGGTAACCATGGCATTATTATAGTTAGGATCAGAGTTTTGATAGTTGTCACTAGTTTTTGAACTTCTCACCTTCCCCTGGTCCCTCTTCTCTATCCTCCTCACCTGTCCCTCTTTTGTGTGTTGTCGCTGTTTGCTTCTCTGCCTTCATGTCGCTTCAACACACCCCACTTCACACAATCTGGCTCTCTTTAACTTATCCACCCTCTCTTCTTTCCAATCATTCATGCACTATTCACCTGTCTGTTTTGTCTTATTCACCATCCCGTTGTATTTTGCACCTCCTCAGACTCTCACATTTCATCCCTCCTTTATACTCTTGTTTCTCCTCGCTTTCTCTCTGTTCTCTGTCCTTGCCTTTTTCTCTGATTTCTCTATTCTTCCTCTCCGTGTACTCACCTACTGCTCTCTGCTCTCTTTCTTCTACTCGCTGCACCAGTGTTCTAAAAATGTTTCCAGGTAAGATTTTGGAGCAGGAGGGTTTTACTCTGTCATTTTTGAAGTTGGAAGTACTTTGAGTTGCTTTAAGGACTAAACAAGTCCAGTTGGAATATGTTCTGTAGGCAGTGTAAGGGTGCAGATGTACGATTTTGACACAGTAGTGGAATGGTGATTGGCAAATACTTTTATTCAGACTGTCATGTCAACATATCTATCCCTCACACTTATAACTAATAAGAAAGATGATAGTGGATCTTCTTGGGCCAGAGGAATGACTCCCGTCTTCTGGATGATGAGCCAATGTTCCAAGTGTAGGGGGAACTTTCACGTGTGAGGATGACTCCTTTCTCCAGATCCCAGTTCCTTTCTCAGGAAACATACAAAGTTCCAGTTTGTAGCATGTTTAAAATGTTCAGTTCAAATGCAAAAGTAAAAGTCCCAACTTAAAGATCATTCCTTCTTGAACATTGTTTTACTTCACTATTGGGTTCCTGGAGAATTTCCCCCTTCTCCAGGTATATGGCTCTCAATGTGCTCACAGAGCCCGCAGAATGAGTCCCTTCCACGGCCCTTCTTTAGTCTGCTTTCATGATACCCAATCTTCTTGGAACACTGTACGAGGTCTCTTTCTACTGAGGTTCCCTTGCTTTCCAGTTCACAAGGGGTGGGCGGATTGTCGCCCTTCTCCCAAGCCCTTGGATTTGTATTTGCATTTGTATTTATTTATTTGTAAAGTGCAGCCCAGCCCTGAGGCAACTGGGTGCTAATCTTACAAATTACACTGGCATGAATGTACAGGCATTACATATGGTCATAATAATAGTACACAAATTACAAACAATTATTTGCAAATAATACATATATACAAGTGACACCTTCTCAGACTTTCAGAATTCACAGTGCATATACAATCTTCAGGGAGAAATAAGTCACTTTCCCTGGCTTGCTTTGCACTTCAAAAGTTCTTCTTTCACATGAGGTCCCAATTTTACAGATGCAGGTCCCAGACCCATGTGTTCCTACGGACTGGGCAGGCCGTCCGGGTTCACTATCCTGCCAGGTACTGTGACTATGAAGATGAGTGAGGTTAATCTTGATAAGAGGATGTGGGTCCCAGACCTGTGGAATTCATCACTACAGTTTTGCAGTTCCTTTTCGCGAGTGGTTTTAGCTTGTACCCCAGTGGTATCCCTTAGGCCACAATATCATAGGTCCAGAATCTGCCAGTGCCTTGTGCTACACCTTTGAACCCCCCCATCCCCTGGTAGCCCTTGTATCTTTTGGGTCTCTACCATCTCAGTCCGGTCAGTCTTGGGGTTTTCTGCCCTCTGCTTCAGGCTTTGCTCTTCTTCTCTGCTCTTCCTGTGTGCTGCAGCATCTCGCGGCACTCGCAGATTCTCAGCGGGTTCACCTTCCTGCAACCGCACGGTCCTTCTGCTTGGCTGGCCAGGATGTCCACTGCTCTACTTCGACAAATGGTCCTTCCGCCTTGGACTAGATAAGAGCCTCTCTGCTTGCCCGGTAAACTCTCCTGCAACTGCTCGTGTCATTTGCTGAGCTGAGCGTTCCCCATGCTTGTTGTTCCTCCAGGGAGGGCCTGTGTCCTGTTCCTGGTTTCCCGCTTCAGCTTTGAATGGGCCTTGCCCAATTAGCTTTTGGAACAACTAGACTGTTCATTCAGTTTTCATGAGTGCTCTCTTTGCTTCCACACTGCTTCTACATCCCAGAACTGATCTTTATTGTTTCCAGTGAGTCAATTGGTTTCTCCCTTGTCTCAGTACTTAAGGGATACATGCTCCTTAAAGATTCCACACTCTTCCTCATCCCAGTACTTCCTATCTCAGTGGCATAACAGAAACATATAGGAACTCTAGGGAAAGTGTTGGTGGAGGGGGGTAGGAAGGAGTGTTAGGGTTAGGTGTGCTATGGGGATACCATGTTCTCCCCAGGTCACTAATCCCATAGGGGGCTTTCCTCCACATGAGATCCACCCACTGAGTACCACCCCGAGGGGGACTATCGGGTAGCGACCTCACCTGCCTGGCCTCATGGGAAGGGCCTCCCCCTAGAGGAGAATTGATGATATCCGGGGATTTATCACATCAGGTAAAAATTCATTTTAACTCTAAAACGAGTATCTTTTTGTAAGTCATACTTAATTGCAATAATAAAAATATATGCAAATTAAAAGATGCGTTTTTACTACAACATTTTGATCATCCACCACTGTTGAAATACAAGTTCTGCAAATACAAACCCCAGAGAAAGATTGCTTCCAAGTGGGACATGATTTGACTTATGAAATCCAGGCTATATGAAATGGTCTATTGGTGAAGAAGATGTAAGGGGCCTGCTAACACCCCCATCCTTGTGTAAGTGCTTGTTCTGCAGAATAGGCTTGAAGGCAAGTGAAGGGCAAGCAAAGAGAGATGCAAAGCATGCATTTGTTTTAAAAAATATTTTAGCAGAGATGGCCCATTAACATTTTCTTGGTTCGCAAACAAACTTATTTGATTAGAAATTTTGTTCTGTTATATTTAATGTCATCAGAGGTTTTTCGCACCTAAGTCATACAATGAGCAGCAAAGCAGCATTTCTATGCACTTCTGAAATGAGACACTGGTGAGAGGAGTGCCTGGAAAATGCAATGGTTAACGCATGAAATGACACCACAAATAAAAACACAAAACAAATAATAGTCTCTGAAAGGTTTCAGTGCAAAGCACTTTGGAGCTGGGTGCAGTCTTTGTTGTACAGGCAGTGCCCCTGTATACTTTATGCTTGGCCCATCATTTGCTGTGTAATGAAGTTTACACATTTCATAAATCAAAAAGTCCATTGATAGAAGAAAGACTGCTGTAGACTAAATCTAGTATGGTGTTGGGCAGGCAGGTTTTTTGGAAACTTCAGCTAGACAAGATGGCCCTTGCCTGTCATTGATGTTAGCTGATTCCAATATAGTGATAATGTCTTTTGACGGCCAGACAGGGCCTGTAACTGTCAGTCATCCCAAGCCACATTTGCCCGAATGCAGATTTACCAGCCTGCCACCCTCAAAAACTGTATGTATTGCTACCAGCAACCTGGCCCACCTTCAGGGGTACTCAGCCTGTTTACATTTTTAAGGGAAGTCATCTTAACATGATTCACATGCACCTACTTACCTGTAAAATAAATAGAAAGAATATGTTCGCCATTGGAAATGCATATTTCTAGGATCTGGAGGTGGGCCGGGTTCTGTGCAGCTGAGTATGGAGAGAGAGGGGCATGGGGAGAGGGATTCCTCTGGGGTTGATGGAGATATTCTGCTCATGGCATTAGCACCAATATGGCAGCCGGAGCAAAGGTTCAGGAGGTCAACAAACAATGCAGTCGGATACTTGAGGATTCCACCTGTGTTGCCGGATACCTGATTGGCCAATGCCTCCCTGCCAGGTGCTACTTGGATGACATCCAATCACCTCCTACTCAATCCAGGCAAAACTGAGATCATGCTATGTGGGAGGTTCGCCCTCTTCCCTCAACCCACCCCCTGGCCTCTCACCCTAGGACCACCTCCCACCACATCCAACACAGTAACACATCTCAAATACATCATGGATGCAGACTTCACACTGTCACATCACATCAACTCTGTGTTAAAATGCTGTTATGTCACCTTTTTCCTTTCCTGACTTTCCTGCACAGAGTCACCATGATCGTTGCTATCACCCTTTCATGTCTAGACTTTTGTAATGTGATAAACCTAGGAGCCCCCGCTTTGCAGTTAAGAAGACTCAAAATACAAAACACTGCAGTGAGGCTCCTCCTAGCCTTAGGCACCAGAGAACACATATCCCCCTCCCTATGTGTCCTTCACTGGCTTCCGATCGGGCGGTGATCCTCTTGCATGTTTCACACATCAAGCCTTTTAAAACAAAGGACCAGAATACCTGCAGCATAAATATACCAGCTACAGGCCTAACAGAATCTTCAGATCAAGCTTGCAACTCCTACCTGTCATTCCAGTGACCAAATCAACCCACATGGAGGATTCCTCCTTCTCAGTACAAACACCCAGCATCTGGAACTCCCTCCCGTTGACCATCCACCATGTAGAAAACCACCTCACCTGCAGCAAAGCACTGAAAACCTGGCTCCTCCCCTCTACACCCTAACACATTTAGTGTGGATCTCATGTCCAACTTGACTTCTAACCCCTGCCCAGCCTCCTACATGGGGTTGCAAATGCACACAGGGAATCAGTTAGGCAGCACATATAACTCCTATCTATGCATCTATCACACATGCCACATGACTAAAACAAAAATGTTTCAGACCTACTTCTCCCTACCGTTGTGTGCTTTGTACCATAGAATACAGCTCTGTCCCACACAAAAGCTGGTCCTGCTGTTCACATAGCTGTACACCCCTGGCCTTTGAGATATGTGTTGTTTGACTTATACCTTGTTGTAGACCTACATCACCCTCAACCCCCCGCACTATGACCCATAGACCAGAGCTGAGTCCCACAATAAATGTGTTCATTTTCACACTATGATACTTTGACACAGCACCCATCCACTCACCCCTGCAGTATGGGCTTCTGTTAGAGACCTAGCCACTCTCTACCTACCTTTGATGTGGCTATAAATGCATACACACATTTCATTACAGTTCATCACAGACTACAGTCTTCCAACGGGCGTTCATACACCAAAGCCAGTAGGTGCTATACAAATATAACTGAACATAACAAAACATAACATAACAACAATTGGCTCAATCCTTTGACTTACACTTGCTCATTTGTTCACACTCAATCATCATTATTCAGATGAGGAGGTTGGACCGTACTGCTCTTCCAACTCGCTCCCACCCATCTAAGTGGCTGATCTTGTGTTCCTATTATAGAATATCAAGGAACTGGGTTGTCCACTGATACAAAATAGAATATTTGCACCTGTTGAAGAGATCTTAGCCAATGAAGTCGTATGGAACATGGATGAAATCTATCAGTGATTGCATACTATTCATAACAAAAAATCCTGATCCTATGACCCTGTCCTTTTGGCAGGAAAGCTTTTGAAACTGTCCTGATCCCAAACAAGAAGTCAGGAACCTAGGAATTAAATCGATAATGGCCTGTCTTTAAAGAGACAAATAAGTGCTCTCCACATCCTGTTTCTTTCTAATGAAAAACATATCCTAAGCTTCATTTTTTTTCTTTTTATTTAATTGTTTTTTATAACGCGCTTAATACTCTTAATATCTGTGTTTGGTTTCTAAGTGCAGATACGTGATTCAAACCTCTGTTTCCAAGACCAGTAAATTGCCTCTGTGCTATCCCCAGCAAGTTCCATTAATTAACTCACTTATTACCACTGAACTGGATTTCAGCAACAATATTTATCGAGGCCTACCTGAGTTGTTACTCCAAGGCCTTCAAGGATCCAAAATATGGCAGACAGAACTCTTTTATAACTAAGAAGAGATGAGCAATTACTCCAGACTTGAGATCTCTGCACTGCCTACCATTGAAGAAGCGGATTGTTTTAAAAGCACAAGTATTATTTTTAAAAGCTTGTATTGGCCTAACTTAACCCCTTTCTCTTCAAATTTCTGTCTAAATTCCCCCCTTACTCGAGAGGGAGGATATGTTTTTGGTTTTTTACTGTTCAGGAGATCAAGGTGTTGGACTTCTTACCATCATTTCTACAAAATGAAACAAACTCAAACTGTTTATATTTAACCAGATTTAAGGGCTGGTTCCAAAGCTAGTGTATCCTGCATTCAATGAAGACAGCACCACGATACCCTAAGGAGAAACCTACACATTACCAAAACCTCCCAAAACCTCCCACAACATAACATGTGTTATGTTAGCCGCCTCGATGCATCCTTTGGGTGTTGCCATTTTTTCCTCCAGCGCCTCCCTCAGTGCCAAGCTCCCCCCAAACCGGCCACCCATCCCAGACTCCATAGAATTCCACAGCCTCTACTTACACCCAAATGAACCCTAACAATGTACCTGCTCGAGTAGGGCCTTCTTCTGCCTGGCAGCCATTCTACCACACCTTTTCCTCAAAATAAAAAAAAGAAAAGGGACTAGTCTCTTTCCTATTTGCCAGGATGACAGCTATCTTTGTTTTTATGCATGCAGCCCATCTCCTGTAATTAAAAAAAAACGAACACTTTTAATGTATCTGCTTCGTGGAGGGTGTCCTAGGGTGCGTATAACTATCATCCCCATGTTTGCGAGCAGACAGGGATGGTACTGACTAAACTTTTGCAGCAAAAATAAGGTAAAGAAATACTTTTAGAACTCAATTTCTGTTTATCGTAGCTAATCATTTTGAGAATTCTTATACTTTTTTTTTAAAAAAAAGCTGAAGTTCTTGAAAATGTAATTTTAGTAACCTCATACTTATTTTGTAAATGTGTCTGCTTCGGGTTATGATTTTATTAATGGGACATATGAAACAGAGCATATTTCTCTCGTGTTTCTTGTGAGGAACATACTGCCAATAGCTTACAAATTAACTCAAATAAAAGAGAACCATTGTTAGAGCATGACTTGTTTTTTTCTCCCAGTGGATGGTAGTGAGATTGCATTGTGCCAGTACATTAGAGTGAGATTACCCATACATTCTGCGAGAATGGTATGGGGCTCATTTCTATTTTTCACTAAATGATGGCACATTAAATTGAACGTGTTGGTACAGTCCACGGGTCAATGGTACCTTCTCGCCATCTACATCAGGTTTGCGCTGTCGCTTCTACAATTCAGGAAAGAGCTCAATAAATTTCTCTTCATGGAATGGCTCCTCCCTAACACCTAGGTCCACACACCCTCCACTCCCCACCCTACCGGAGACTCAGTGATCTGCTCCTCACTGTTACTTCCCCTGATTGCTTGTAGAGAACTTACTGCCAATTGTCTGCCCTCCCCTGTTGTTATCTCCCCGCTCCCTGTTTCTCTCCTAGTGGCACTATGTACTTCCTCCTATGATTGTAAATTGCTCTGTTACTTCCTAAATCTGGGTCCATGCACAATAAATATAATAGTTTTCATTACAATTACTCGTATTACAAATAAATAGCTAATTAGCTTTTGAGTCCCTGGACCAGACTCACTAGCAAAAGTTGTTCTGAAGGAAAACCTTGATTTCTGGCCAGTAATATTAGAGCAATTATTTTGTAAAATTGTAAGTTCTGGCAAAATACCGGAGAGTTGGTGCAAGTGATACAAGTCAAAAAATATTTGTCACATTACTGCTGAAAACATTAAATAACTGGATTAGGGTAAGGGGACTTCTCTCACCATTCCAGACAGGGTTTCGAAAATCTCATAGCACCTTTCATAATTTATGTGCCCTCCAATTTCTTATTGAGGCATGCAAGGTGAAAGAAAATGCAAAACTATATCTATACATTTTAGACTTCAGCAAAGCCTTTGATACTGTCTCCCATCCAGTATTATCGTCCAAACTACAAAACTGGGGGATTGATGCCACGCTTGTACACCTTATAATGATTTTATAAAGGCTTAGCCAAGATGGTGAACTCACCAAGATATTCACACAGACTGGGGCCTAAAGCAGCGATGTTCTTTCACACCCACACTTTATAACCTTTATGTTTTTTGACATGGGGTTTGCTATTGAATAAGCCCATAACCCCCCCTCCCACCCCTGTATTGCTGAGACCCAGGTTTCTTGGATTGGCTATGCTGATGACACAGTTCTTATTGACCATACCCCCATTGGCCTTCAGAACTCAAATGCAATACCACGCTGTGTTAAGGAAAGTTTTCTGAAAATCAAACAGCAGAAAACACAAATCTTGTCGATCTCTAATAAACGGAAATACATGGGGTGGCAGTGGTCCATTAATGATTGCCTGCTTGAAGAAGTGGATACATATATTTATTTAGGCTACCCAGTTAGCGGCTCCCCATCGCAAGATTTCTATGGCTCTTTAGTTAGGACAAAACATTTTAAAAAGTGGATGATATTTAGGTGTTTTATACATAAGAAAGGAGGATTTTAACATTGATGGTTTTATCGATATGTATTGCAAAAGCATTTCACCGTCTTTTTTGTATGCTCTGGAGACTGAAATGGAATCCAATTTGTAGTGGATTGAGAAATGAGAAGCTAAATTATTACGCTTGATCGTGCTTATGAGTCATGTAGGTAGAGGACAGACACACATACACATCTCTTTACATTCATATCCGTCGCCAAAGCTGAAACCACAAGAAACAAATACATTTATCATGCATATGCTTGACGGCAATTAACATGGAGAAGCCATGGGGAATGTGATTGAAGCTATAGGCCCCTAAATGGATGGCAAAGGAGAGACATGCTTTGATTACATGGAAAAGTTGACATGATCGTCACAGCCAGAGGCGAGCAGAAACAAGGATATCAGTCAAGGACAAGTGGAGACGAAAAAGTTCCAGTTACCGAGACAATGAGCCACCTGCAGAAAGTCAGGCTAAAATACTCATAACTACAAGCAGGACAGCTTCATTTTGTGGTCCCCACACACATGACCCAGCCAAACAGAACAGTGCCCATTCAACCAAGGTAGACAAAGAGGACTGTTCCCCTAGAACCAGAAGGGAAAAAGGCTACAAGTGTTGCATAGAAGCTGCTAACTGACTGCACTCTCCCAGGCTTAGGTGATCAGAGATTGCAACATTACGGAACATTTTGCACCTCCATGTTCATTCCCATTGCCTTGAAAATTAGACTCAGTCTGGTACCTGTCCAGAGTCCCAGGGATGGGAGGACACATTCTGACTTATCCAGATTCACCTCTCATGTGGGGATAATTAGTTGCAAGTGCCAATGATCTCTCTGCGATCCTGCAACATTGTAGATTGATACTAGTAGGGATGGTACTAGGAGGGGCTCCTAGACATGGCTATCCAATTGTAGACTAACCCATATAGTTCCCATATGTATTTGTGACATCACATCGGGATAAAACCGGGTGACAAATGCTTAGAAGACAAGAGCTCCGTAGGATACTTGTTTTTCTGGTATGATCCCTGTCATTTTGTTTGCTGATAAAAGACAGTGAGACTCATTACGAATGTGGCCAAAATGCAACAACGGTGCCGCTAGTGCTACCAGCACCGTTCTTACCTCTCTGCCATATTATGAGTTCTGCTTGCCGGTGCCGGACTGCAGGCATGGTCTGATCATGCGTGCAGACTGGCACCCGCGAGCAGAACTCATGATTGTACCGGCACCGATATGAACGGTGCCGGTGCAACCATGCCCCCGACCCCCATCTCCCCTATGGGGCAGAATGGGGAACAGGAGGCCGGCCATACCGGCACCCGCGAATGGGCAATTACGGCCCATTCATCTCGTAATGGGCCGATAATGACCCATTTGCGGGTGCCGGGGCCGGTAGCGAGTTTGGCGGTAGCCGTGCCCTTAATAAGGGCACGGCTACCGCCAAAACCGTAATGAGGCCCCGTAACTTTGTCCCATTGCTGAATCTTCTGTTCTTGTGTCGGGGAGTCTTTGATGGGCCCGAGTGTTCTCTGCTGATAATTGGGCACGGCTACCGCCAAACCCGTAATGAGGCCCAGTAACTTTGTCTCATTGCTGAATCTTCCGTTCTTGTGTCAGGGAGTCTTTGATGGGCCCGAGTGTTCTCTGCTGATAATTGGGGTGACTGCTAGAGGACTCTGCCCACATTTACACCTTATGGGGCTCAAATGAGAATGGGGAAGAATGGGCAAATACCGGGTCTGGCAAGGCCGTAATGACTCGTTAATTGCCCATTTCTGGGTGCCGGAAAAAAATAAAATACCAGCGGCAGCCTCGTAATGAGGCCCAATGCCTTGTAATAATCTTTCTATTTTGAATCAGCTATGGGGTTCTAAAAAGAAACATTGGTGGGGCACAGTCAGAAATGGAAAAGGAAACCGAATGAAAGAAACAAGAATGGAAAGTTAACAAAAATTACTTTATTTGTTCCACTAGTATTATATTGTATTATTTTTTCTTGAAAATTGAAAAACAAACAGGGAAAAGAAAACTTTGAAAAAGAGCAAAGAACTCCTAAAAACAAAAACACTAAGGGCTCTAGTATGCCCAAGCATGACCCATTGCCTCAAAAGTTGTTGCATAAATCACATCAGGTTCGAAGCAGGTCTGGCTGGTCAAAATGAAACCTACTGGAGCCCTGCATAGTTTTAGAGGAACCAACGCAGAGGCAACAGAGCAGGATGTCCCTTCATCAGTGCTTCCTGATGAACTCAGTGGCAGCACCACACGATATTGAGGTCTGCAGTGACAAAGTGGCAAAAGCACTCCCAACACAGGTAGACATCCTGGTGCCTAGACATACTCTGGAATGACTGGTTCACCTGGTGCCAGTGACTCCATATTATGTGATTAATGAATGGTATCACCCCTTGATAGAGGGCTGGCACAACTGCAAACCACACCACATGACCAGGCAAATAAAGGTGCACTTGGCTTGCACCATCTCAGACAGTGCAGTTTTCTTTGGCACCTTACATTGCAGCGAGAAGAAGAATGGGGTGGATAGATCAAGGGCTCGCCTTGAAAGCAAAGCGACATGGAGCAACACAGGTATGATCCCCGGGACCGCGCTTAGAAACCTATGGGTATTAAGCGTGTTATAAATAACTAATCATATCAAATCATATCAATCATATCATTGCTTTCCTCCGTACTTCTTCAGGGTCAAGGCTTCTCCACCCACTCCTCCCCATCGATTTCAGGATCCTCCAGAGTGCCCGGAACAGTTAACTCATGCACCTTAGGCTCATCCTGTTCCAATCTGCAGACAAACGACACAAAACAAAACATATAGAACCTGTATAATAACTATCCTAACAAGACTATTGAAAAGATTAACACAATACAATGTAAAAGACACACACACAGAAGACAACAGAGAAGAAACAACAGAGAAGAAACAAAAAAAGAAAGTCAGGGGGGAAAGCACTGGATGGGAAATGACTGCTAAAATGACAGAGGAAGCTGTTCAAGGCAATGCTCTCACTCCTCCATGCTGTGTCCAAAGCAATAACTCACCTCAAGCTTGAGGGAACCTATACAACTGAAGATTGAAATCTTCAACCCATGTCAACCAATAAGATCTCAATTTAGAAAAAGAAATGTGAGTAGGTACACACTTGCATTTCCGTATCCCTACGCTTACATTTGAAATATTACAAACAATATTTTGCAACTATCTTATTATTACTCATGAAACTTGATTAATAGCTCCCTTTGCTCCTTCTTAAAAATGCCCTTCCCCAATGAACACATCAAGTTGCATTTTTCTTCCATTTCCATACCATTATTATGATTTTTAGGAAACGTACCACAACATGTTCATCTCCAAAATGAAATCATGTGAAAGGATTGTCCAATCAAAAAAAGCATAATGAAGACATGCATCTGCACCACTCACTCTGTTGTGGTGCAATCGGATTTATGTTCATGCTAACTAATTAAACATTTGTATACATTGTTACACTACCACATGATCAAATCGCTTAATGCCAGCCTCTCATACATTTCTAGTAAATTTAGATAGCAATCACTGTTATTTTAAGAATAGAAAAAACATGGATTGCTTCCAAAATGTCCTTAAAATACTCATGCCACGACTAGCATATACTGTCCAAGCAACATCATATAATTTCACATTTGTGAAGTACATACTCTTTTCTTTTGCACTGATGAACCAAGAAAGTCGAGATCATCAATGTTAGCATAACATTTTATTTCCTCTTACTCCTCCTTCCGCTCCTCCTTAAAATCTCAACTTTTCATCCTGTCTCTTGACCGCCCTTATTGCTCCCTCCTACTCTTCCTCTATTTTTATCTTCTTCCTAGTTTTCAGTAAATTGTTCTTTATACTGTCTTTGATTGTTTGACTCATGTTCAGTACTTATGCTTCTGTTGTATTCCTGTTGTAATGTAAAGCACTTTGGCGAAAAGCGCTATATAAAATTAACAAATACAAATACAAATACTTATTGTTCCTCATCTAGCACAAACACTGCTTACCACACAAGATTATTTGTAAACTCGTTACTCTTTTATTTATGATATGCAATTCCCATCACAAGCATGACTATCTTCCAGTAGACTGATCCAAAGAGAGATATTAATAAACATATTTGAAAAATGAATTGCAAACTCTTCGCCCTCCTCATTGCATCAATTTCCAAAATTTGTCAAGCCCTGCCTCTCTTTCATGGTCCTCAAATCTTCACTTCGTCCACTGAATCTCAAATAGCTATTTTATACATGACTTCAATACATGAGTCTAATTTTAGGATTGCTATCTTGCAATTAAATCAAAAATGAAGATCTTAATTTTTTTATGAAGTTCACTTAAAGTATCTCCACTCAAGTAGCCTTCACACTGTTCCATCCATTTGTAACATGTGAACTTATTAAGCAGGTTCCTGTTTTACGTCACTGTAGAAAGACTTGCGGCTATGGAAGTAGTAGACTACCAGTCTTCTGTCCCTATACTATGCAAGAAAGTCATCTTGACCCAGAATCTACCACATTTCACCTAGTAAGGTAGCTTGTTGGGGAACTTTGGTTCGTCAATGGGGATAGAGAAGAGTAAAGAGAAATAAAGTCTCTTGACACTAGGACATATGCGTAGCTGTATGCGGTTTCAAAGGCTGTAGGTTTGAGGCTTCCAGTGAAGAATAGGCCTGGCTCAGGCAGAAACTGAAGGATATGTCTAGATAGACCTATTGCCACCCCTAGCAGACTGTTTGGAATTTGAAGAAGAAGACAACAGGAGAGGATATTGATGCAACCTAGGACAGGTAAAACAGGCCCTCCTGAGCAGCATAGTTAGACGTTGGGTTCCAGCAGACCCTTTCCCACTAGCTGGATAGCAAGATCCTAGCAGTGCTCTGAGCATTCTAGAACATACACTCCATTTCACTCTTTAGTGTTGCACTCCATCATGTGCACTTTTAAAATTGTGTGCAAAAGTCCTAGCTGCACATAAGTGCTAAGACCCCAAAATGCAACTTGCATTTTTTATGAAATGATCCTGAAAGTCACACTGTAGCACTAAAACATTGGGTGCTTATGCCACTCTGTACAAGTCATGATGTAAAGCAAAGAGAGACCGGTTCCCTGCATGGGTAGCCATTGGGACAGCACAGTGGACTCCAAACTAAATAAATGAAACAGGCTCGTCAAGCAGATGTGCTGGAGGACTCCATTGAAGTCAATGCAAAAAAAGCCACAAAAAGAAAAAGGCCTTTGATATTCAGGGACAGGATTATTTGAGGATGGGGAGCCATCAGACAAGCCTTTAAGCAATTGGGAAACTACTTTAACAAAAATAAGCATTTATCAAGGGATACACCAATAAAAGGAGTGGTGCAGGAAATAGGTTTAATAAGACCTGCTGGAAGAGAATCACCTCAAGAACCAATGCGCTTCATGGAGGAAAGAACAAAATAGGTGTAGTAGTACACGTGTGTTGGACAACTGCGAAAATATTCTCAGATTGGATGATTTCCTTTTTTTTTCGGAAAAATGAAAGTTGGAAAGAATTCAACTAAGGAAACGAAAATGATATAAGTGGACCAGGGAGAGGGATCATTGCAATGATTATGGGAATCACATATACATTCAAAGGGAACAGAGCTGTTAATGTAAAAACAGGTTTTGAGATTTACAACACATGTTTACAATGCAGTGCATTGTGTGGTTTTCTTCCCTTAGCTGAAGTGTAAAGCCGGTGCAGTAGGATTATTGAAAGCATGCACAGGAGCAAAATGATCTGACCATTCAGCGGCAACTGATATGGTCAACGGTTCAAATATTTATATCAACCAATGGAGTGATAGGGAATCACAAAGCGTAATAGAGAGAACCTTGGCCAATCAGAGAAAGGAGACGTTTTTAAAATATTTGGTTACTCGTGTGAAAGTAGGAAAACTAAGATAAGAACATTTCAGAGGGAAAGAACAGACCAATGGAATAGCCGGCTGGACAGCCGAGTCTAGGAGGAGAGGAAGATCTCAAGTTAGGAAGGACTGAAAAATGACAACCACGAAATCCAAAATGTTTGGTCCATCAAATCCATTTCAACTGCTAATCAGTGAAGTTGTCACGTGCTATTTCAGAAACACATTTCTGGGCAGGCGGTGGCATGTGCTCAGAAGATGGAAACTGTTGGTTTTCTTACTGGGGTGGTCATCATGTCTCCTTCTTCAGGGCTGAGGGCTTAACATTAGACACAACAGCTGAGAAATCCTGTACATGACGTTTCCACTGATCTTCATGGAGCAGTGGTTGAATGCCCTGCTTAGGCTCTCATGGATTATGTTACCATTCTGCATTCCTGCTATCCTGTAACCTGCCGAACACAGCACCCTCGTGGTGTTTGGCCTCCAATTGGGAGGATCCTGCTTTCTCTTCTGCCTTTTGAGATGATTGACTTAAGATGGCTCACTTGAAATGTCGACTAAGCGGGACTATCATCAGAATACAATGATACATAATAGGCCCATCCTTATCCTGTGCTCTCCGTACCACTTCATGTTTTGTTGTCTGTGAGTGGATGCTCTTTGAGACCCGAATACACTGGACTACTAGCCTTTCAACAAATTGATAGGATGTGCTCGCACACCATTCCTTCAGAAAGTTCCTTTCCAGGCTTGCCATTTCCTTCTCACTCAGATATTTGAATTCCATTTTAGCTGTTCACTTCTTATCACACCTAGAGGCAGTTAGGTTCCCAATGTGAACAATTACAATCTCAAAATAGCAATACAAGTGGAAGCTAAACGTCATCGCGAAGAGCGCTTTGTCGCATGTAGCTAGCTACATTGCTAGAGGCTACTGCTAAGATGGATGCATTGCCATCAAGACGGATGGACAGACACAGAAAAGAAGCCATCTAAATCATAAACACATTAGCAAGGCATTAAAATGCCCATGCAATGGATCAAACCAATGACAGATAGCACAATGTTCATTTGCATTACTGTCTACTCTAAGAAATGCAATTGTGAAAGCGCGGTCTTTAGCAAAATACAATTTTTTAGCTACTGTGAAAATATTCATATTTCAACCTGAAACATAATAAATGTCCCAACGATTCCATACATGCATAAACATTGCTATGGGAAATGTATTTATTTCGCAGTGAGTTCAATTCAACACATTGATTTGTGCACTCTTAAAAGCCTGTCCCGTCTGCTGTATTAATGTTTTTTTTTTCTCCCGCATTCTGTTATTTGCCAGCACACAGTCTAGACATCGAGGTTCCAGGAGTATTCGCTTGTGGCCCATAATGTTGTCATTTTCTCATCCTCGCTAATTCAATAAATGGGTGTGAGGTATGTGAGCACTAAGTGACAAAATATATTTTTATAGGAAAAGGGTGTTACATATTTAATGTAATTAAGCTTGTCTGAAACGGAGCCAAACACATTCTCTATTCCATGTCTGTGCTTTCTTTTTGGGCTATTTTATTAGCATAGGTTGTCTTTAATTATGCAGCACTATAAACTGCATTATTGATATTCTACAAACATTAACTACTTGTGCTTCTAATGAAGCAGGCAAAACATGTTTTCTTGTTGTTAGTCAAGGTTTGCATTAGGCATAATACCGTCTAGCTGCTGTTGCGGTAATGTGAACGTCTGGCTGCAGTTATTGGACGTTTAGTAGATTTAAGAGTTCCGTGTTTCCTATTTACTCGTATTTCTACTGATTAATTGAATACTTCACTGAACCCAGGAGACAATGGAGAAGTTCCTTAATGTATTTACTGTATGTTTATCAATCGGTAAAATATATGTATTCAGTGTATCAAAAAATTATTATATATATTCATATGCACTAACAAAAACATTGTTAAAGGGACGTTATGGTTAAGATGCACTACCAAAAACCTATGAAAGTCAATGGAAAAACGTTGTTACAGGGGTGTTATGGTTACAGGTAAAATGGAACAAAAAACAAAATTCGACAGTTATGGTAAGCTTAGCAAGCATAACTCGTGCCACAAGTGTGCACTGCAAGGACTAACACCCATGACATCAAAGATGCACTCACAGGGTCTTCACCCTGATCCAGTCCCTTCATGTTATAGTAGCAGATCTTCAAACCTGCCACATGGACCTGTGAATCACTCTATGAGGCCACTGGTTAGGGCATGTGGCCATGTCCAGTGGCTACTTTGACCACCTTAGGTCCTTTACCTCTACCCAAGGAACAGGCCATCAGTCCCAGCCCTAGGCATCCTAATTTTATGTTTATGACAACTACATACCTGGTCTCACCTTTATTATGGACCATCATTGCAGTATAGTCCTGACAGCCTTTCAAAATGGCTGTCTTGGGTTGATTAAGCTATGTATAAAGTAGCACTGCACTCTAAGAAAATTACAATTTTATGGAGAAAAAGGTTTGCATTCATTTGCATACCCACAATGCCTTGCTTATGTGGCTTGGAACTGGAGATGCACTTCCAGCGAGGGCTACTAGGTGGCGTTGTGGAATGTTTGACTTGGCTCAAATGTACTATCTTACTTTAACATTGTTGGTGAAAGGTTTTTTTCAAGCCTTTTTCAACCCATTATACTTTGTTAAAGGGACATTATGGTTAAATTGCGCTACCAAAAACCTATGAAATTCAGAAAAACAACTTTGTTAAAGGGACGTTATGGTTCCAAGTAAAACCAAAATAAAACTGAAATTCACCAGTTATGGTAAGCTAAGCAACCATAACTCGCGCCACCACCATGCACTGCTAAGACTAACACCCAGGACATCAAAGATTACATCACAAATGTCATTGATGACATCACTGATGACATCACATGTCTGGCTCCCCCTTTTTTCCTTTACTGACATATCTAGGCCACATGGTTTTCTTCAGTAACAGTCAGGAACTAAACATTTGAAAGGTACTATATTTGTAGACTTATCCTTCAAGTATGTTCTTACAGAAATTCCCTTAGGGTCCAGTCACATCATATGAAACATATACATAGGGGAAGACACAAGCTTGAAAGACAGCAATGCTTTCTGTGCATGAAGATAATCAGTAGGGTTATCAGCACTTTCTGATAGTTCTGTTGTTTTTTTTATTACTGTACTTTCCCTTTATATGCTCATATTTGTATACAATGTACTCACACTACTTTCCTTAGGGTTGTATCACATCATATAATACATACACATAGGGGAAGTAGCAGCTTTGAAACAGAGCAATCATTTCTCCGCATTAAGATAATCAGTTAGGTTATGAACAGTTTGTGCTACTACTGCTGCTTTTTTGCTTACTTCACCTTCCCTGTATCGCCTTATATGTGTATGTGTTGTTGTCTCTTTGTGTTTTGTCATTAATAATGCAATTATGTAGTAAGTGCGTTTCATTAGATATTTATTACATGTTTCACAGTACGCAAAACTCTAATAAGAAAGCAGTTATCATTTCACTGTTCAACATGGCAAGATTATGAATATTGCACCTCCATCATGTATGCTGCACACAATGCCTATGTTTCTACATGAGTAGCTTAGTATACTGGATAAAACTTCATAATAGAATGCTATTTATATCAATGAATTGCTTAATGCACTAAGTAGCTCATGATATTTATTCCAATGACCCTTGACACTTTTTTGTCAACATTATAATAACAATCCCTAATACACACTTTTCATGAAAAGTGAATCCACATGTGATGTCATCAGTGATGTCATTAATAACATTTGTGATGTCATCTTGATGGCCTGGGTGTTAGTCTTAGCAGTGCACGGTGGTGGCGCGAGTTATGGTTGCTTAGCTTACCATAACTGGCGAATTTCAGGAGTTTTTCAGTTTTACTTGGAACCATAACGACCCTTTAACAAAGTTTTTTTACTGAATTTCATAGGTTTTTTAGTAGCTCAACTTAACCATAACGTCCCTTTAACAACTTTTTTTACTGAATTTCATAGGTTTTTAGTAGCACAACTTAACCATAATATCCCTGACTTTATATACATGTAACATAGAACATACTGAACCCCCAGCTAGTGTTTTTGATGTCCGCGGACTGTGCGTATGTCCGCTGACCGACGCGGACAACAGCAACACTACCCAAAAACTCAGGGGGTATCTTAAATTGTTATAACATGCCATATGAACAGTGCACAAGTTCAAATCCAGCACACAAACACATTATATGTAGTAATAAATAAGAAGTGGAACCTATATATCTAACACATCAACCATCCATTTAAATACCATATGTACTAAAACAGAATATACCAAAAGAAGAATGATAGGATTCCAACATAATTACCTCACAGAAAGTGCACAACTAGGAGCAACAGTAGATCTACAGACCAGTAAGAACACAACTTACCAGAAGCTAGTAAGTGTACTGCATTTTTCTTATATATTTCTAAAATGTCTGTATTAGATACAATAAAAGTAATATAATGTTCTTTTTTTCACAGAAATGTCCAGTACTTTGGAGTGGCTTGAGGAGAATTTCCCACGTGAGGAAATGTCTGAACATAGTGATACAAATGGTAGACACTTCTCTATATAACCAAATTAATAAGCATTACTTTATGTACTCTTAACATATATATATATATATTTTTAACAGACCATACAAACATTGAAAATAGTACACCAAAAGATACATTGGAAAAGACTCTTCAGCACATGGAAGAAAAAATGGACATGCTCATGGCAAATTTCAACCATTTGAAAACTTTGTGGAGGACCACATAAAAGAAAAAAAATAAATACCATTGCCCCACATGTACCTGCGCCCCTCTCCATATGCCAGTCAATTATCCCCAAACCCTCCCCATGAAGATAAATGTTTTGATGAGACTTCCATCCCTTCGTCTCCTCCTATCCATCCTCTTGAAACCCCAATTCCCCTCTGTTTGTGTCAGTGTCTGCTTCCCCTTATCTTTCATAAATTGTACATCTATATATAATAAAACAAAAATATTATATGTGTTTTAATTCAGTTCTTTTTTGTGTTTTTTCTTAAAAAGGCAGTTGGGGTGTCCGCGGACAGCGTGGGTGTCCGGGATGTCCATAATGAACCAAAATGGGGGTTTCCTAAGGACACTATACCTGTCTGTACTGTCTGCAAGCAAAATGGAACCGTTCTTAGAACACACTCGGTGTCCGCGATGTCCGCAATTAATCAAAATGGAGGTGTCCTAAGGACACTATACCTGTCCATACTGTTCGCCGTAATAAACCAAAATGGAGGTGTCCTAAGGACACTACAACTGTCCGCACTGTTCGCAAACAAAATGGAACCGTTCTTAGAACATACTCGGTGTCTGGGATGTCTGCAATTAACCAAAATCGAGGTGTCCTAAGGACACTATACCTGTCCGTACTGTTCACAAGCAAGTTGAAACTGTTCTAAGAACACACGTCGTGTCCGGGATGTCCGTAATTGGGCAAGTGGGGGTGTCCTAAGGACACTATTCCTGTCCGTACTGTTCACAGGCAAGTTGAAATTGTTCTAAGAACACACGCGGTGTCCAGGATGTCCGTAATTGGGCAAGTGGGGGTGTCCTAAGGACACTATTCCTGTCCGTACTGTTCGCAGGCAAGTTGAAACTGTTCTAAGAACACACGCGGTGTCCGGGATGTCCGTAATCAAACGAAAATGGAGGTGTCCCAAGAACACAATATTTGTCCGTACTGTTCGCAGGCAAGTTGAAACTGTTCTAAGAAAAAGCACAGTGTCCGGGATGTCCACATATGCAAAATGGGGGTTTTCTAAGGACACTATACCTGTCCGTACTGCCTGAGAGCATCTACGCACATGCGCACCACACCTGTAAGTTCTCCGAACATCGCGCGTGTCCGTAACTGTTTGTCTCACTTGTGTCGCACTTTTAATTAGTTTCAGGACCTGAACACTGTCCGTAGAACACCCGCGCGCATGCACACAACCGTTCCCATGCATTTGGTGTCCTGCGGACACCGTTCCCTTCGTGGACATGTTTGCGGCGCCATCATGTGACCGCACCCACGCTGAGCGTATGTCCTGAATTGCGGACACTGTCCAGGCCCCCGAACATTGGAAAATACCTTTTCAGGCAATACACAGTATTTTATAGTAAAAATCTACCATAGCAAATGTCCCAGACAATGACCCTGACTTTCTACATACTTTTTGGAACTTTTTGATCATTTTTTGGATGTTCGATCTGTCCGTGGACAGTACGGGTGTCTGCGAAGCGTGCACCCACACCCCTATAAAAGGCCACACCCCAGAGCTCATCTTCATTCTGTCTTTCTACTATTGCAGATTGACCTGCTTTTGCTGCCTCTCTTGTTGCATCTTGAAACCAGATTGCATCCATGGCTGCTGTACTTCAACCTGGTGCTACATCTGCCTCAGCACCACCCCCACCCCCTCCAGCACCACACCTCCCCAAGTGCCTGAAGAGGGGAACAGGCATGAGGATGTAGAGGAGGATTAAGAGGTTGATGAGGATGAGGTAGTGGAAGTCCCTACTACCAGCACTCACCGTGAGTCATGGGTGTGGCGGTTATTTACCATTCATGGTAACGTACGCAAGGCGCGTGCAAACAAAGTCACCTGCAACCAGTGCAAAATGGTGCTGAGTCGCGGGAGGCTTGGTTCGTACAGCTTTGATACGACAACTATGAAGCGACACCTAAGGTCATTCCACGGTGGGGCCGTTCGCAAGGTTGTACCTTGTGAGGAGCGTAGTAGGTTGAGTTCCTCTACTTCATCCTCCGTTTCCACTCCTCTCACCACAAGAGACACTCCTGTGGGAGAGCGATCCCTCCAGCTGCCTCACAGGCCATTCACAATGCTGATGACCCTTACCTTTCGAAGGTCACAGTTTTGTGTATGTACTTTGACGCAGTACTCTGCAGGGGGGGGAAAGACTTCGAAGTGCTTTCGAGACTACGGTCTCGGAGCACGAGAAGACCTGCCCACTACTTAAGTAAGGCCCACTCTACATCTTCCTCTCTCCACCCACCCTTTCTTATCCCTGTGGTTGGTGTCCCCCCTTACCCTCCTTTCCCCTCCTCTCCTAGTGTGTCGTATGTGAAAAACCAAACAAAATATAAAACAACAAAAATCCCAACAAAAAAAACAGGCTCTTTTCAGAGCCGCCTTTCACAGTCTAAAAATAGAAGTGACAAATAAATGGAGCAGGGCCATGTGCATTTTTTTTTAAAAGTCCGCAGACAGTTTGCAAACATCAAAAATGTTGGGGTGCTGCCCTATCAAAATTATTGCACTTTTCTCTGGGAGGAAGTGGTGGCTCTGAAAATAGCCTTTTGGTGGTGTTTTTTTGTGTTTGAAAAACTTCAAATAGTCAACACCTACTGCATAATGGATGGCTGTAATTCCACAAAAGGGCGCAATGCATGCATTTTGTACATTTCTCAGAAAATTCTGATTACCAGCATAAGTAAGATGAACTCCATCTCTGGGAAAAATGTATGTGCTACGAAACATAATATTTTCATTGTGAAAAGAGGACATGCCAACATCTCCTAGAAAGGCACAAAAAGCCTAATTAACATTCCGCCTTGCTTTCTCCATTTGTGGACCAAATGAAGAAGAACGCAGCCACACGAGAAAATATTACTTGGGAATTTGGAAACATGTCCATGACCTTCCCAAGTCCTTCTTTCATCGCAAATGGCAAAGAAATTCCTGACACATGTAGTAAACTGTTCCCTCCTCAATGAATTATAATTATGTCTGGATGAAGCTCTGTCTCCAAACTAGCACAGGGAGGTACCAAGTCCAGCCACTTCATTCCACGCACTCCATGCCAGTGCACTTCCACATGAGGGAATCCAAGATCTGCAGCTACTCCACAGCATTGTGCCTGCACCTGCAACCAATGTATCCATGAGTCTCCCAAAATCCAGACAATATGTTTTCTGAAACACACAGCCATAGATAACTGTTCTTCTCTTAGCAAAAAGACTTTCTGACAAACTCTCTCCTTACACAACACACCCACTAAACTTTACTGACCAATCAATTGCTCTGCTCATTCTCATTTACATGCCTCTCCACCCCAAAATCCCTGTATGTAATACGCGATGTCCATGGACTACCGCCATGTCCGCGGACATATCGTAACTTGGACAGCCCTTCTACCATTTCCACTTCACTCTCAGTGCTATTCCCTCATTGGATACAGCTAACAAGTCACACAACCATCCATCAATCACATCCAAGACCTCTACATCTAACTCCATCATCAGAGTTCAGCACTTCAAATGTATTGTAGATCACTCTACATCTACATCTATGATATGAGTACAAGTCTCATATCATTGGAAAGCACCTACTACAAAAACTACTAAAAGATTTCTACTTGCAGCTGCATGCATATCCACATGCATGAATACAAACTACAGGTATGCATATTTTCTGCACAGTACATGTACAACACTTATAAATGAATATAAAAAGACTAACTTAACCTGTATAGCCTATAAAATGAATTTATTATCATTTTTTGCATCTGCTAAAATCAACTATCACTTCTAAACCTGTCTGCTATCTAATTTTTATTTTACGCACACACCTATCTAAAAAATTATAATATTAGAAGATGGAAGAAATAACAAGAAATAACAATATAATTGTGGAAAAACACTTAGTAGTGTATCATAAAATTACACAAAGCCAGTACAATTTCATGCATCTTCATACACTCACACACATAGACATTATCATTGAAATGCTCCCAGCTGTAATAACACCACTAGCTGTAACTTACATCCTTCTACGTTATTACCCAGAGCTTCACAAATACATATATTCAATGCTTTTCTATACAGTTTCTACCATTTACCTAATAGAAATTGCAAAATAAATATAACATTATTTCTTCTTTCTCCTAACATTCTATAACACAGCTTTAAAAAAACAAGTGAATTTCATACACTTAATATTCTACTCATTTACAAAGCATGTTGAACTAACATAATATAAATAAAATATACTGCACATAGTCAAATGAAACTGCATTGATACACTATGTTCAGAAATCAAATAAGAATACTAATACAAAGACATAAAAATGAATCTCTCAGTTAACATCACTGCTATAAACACACAAATTACTGACTTCTTTCTTTTACAATTACAGCGAAGACCACTCTCCTGGAAAACAGCAACATCTGAACTACAAACACCAACTACAAAGAAACCTGCTCATTCCACAAAAAAGAGTAAGTACAATACTACCTTAGTTTCTCTGCCTAGTCTTTAAATCTCCCCACAATCTTGTTCCCCCTTATCTCTCCTCTCACCTCTTGTTCTACACTCCCTCCCACTCCCTCCACTCTGCTGACCACTTTCTTCTCACTATTCCTCCTTCCCCTTGTGCCACATCCTGTTTCCGCTCCTTCCATCTCCTAGCCCCCCTGCACTGGAGCTCCTTACCTCTCTCACTCTGCTCTATTTTTACCTTTTCTTCATTCCACACTTTCCTCAAATCTCTCCTTCTCCATTCACCAACATGAAACCCCTCCCATCTTCTTGCCCCCTGCCCCCTTGGCTTATCTCCTTAATCATCTCCCTCCACTTCCCTCTCCCCCCATTCTCACCTTTAACCCCAACCATTTGCCTCCTCCTCCTCTTCCCCACCCTTCCCTCTCTCTCACTTCTACTGCACTACTCTCCTTCTCTCCTTCAATTCAATTGGTCTACTTACTGTTTTCTTTGTCTGATTCTCAATTTTAAATTGCCTCCACTGTTACTGTTATAATGTTAATTGTTATATGTATAATCTTGTTATTAAAATATATTACTCAAACTGTAACGCTCACCTGATTCCCGCAGAGGCGCCGGTCTTGACTGGGTGAATGCCGTATCTTCAAAGGTGATGTGTAACACACGGTTGGCTCTTTGGGCTGGACCTCTGTGCACTGTATGTCTGACTCGAAGAGTAAGATGTCTGCAGATAGAAAATATGGGATTAATGAACTGGGGTTATTGGGTGCCTCTCTCCTCTTCCCTTTCTCTTCTCCTGTAGAACCCCCAAAGGTTAACGCCCTCACCTTAGGTAAGTGAACGCCGAGCTCTCCATCTGCCTCGGGGCAGGGTGCTGTAACCAGTTTCTTCACTGGATAAGGGTGCAGGTCTCTTGACCTCAGAGGACTGCTGTCCGTCGTTAACTGCACGAACGGTAAGTTCTGGGCACTTCAAATGTCTTAAAAGTCTTTTGTAATGATATCTCTTGTTTTGCAGGGTTCTGGCGATGGCGGATGGCGGGCTGATGAGAGTTGAGGATCGAACCCGCGTGGGGAATAGAAGCGCCTGGAAGCACGTAAGTAAGCGCTTGTAGCCTGCTTCACGATGCGCACTAACTGTCCCTTTTATCTTGCAGGTACAAGTTCGGAGCTTTAGAGAAGCTGAAGGGTGCTGGAATACCCACTGGATTCGGCGTGGGAAGGAGTAATGGCACGTGAGTAATAAAGTTGCCCAATGTCTTTAAACGCACCTTCTTTTGTCTTTCAGATGCGGGATGCAGCGCCGAAGGCCTCCGGAGCGTGCAAAGAGCTGGTAAGCTTTTGTCTTTCAGATGCCGGAATGCAGTGCGAAGACCTCCGGAGCATGCGAAGAGTAGGTAAGCCTTTGTCTTTCAGATGCCGGAATGCAGCGCGAGGCGTTGGTGACAGCCGATGGACCAGGTAAGAGATGCGCTGCCACTGAAGACCGTAGTGCTAACCTGTTCTTTCTTTGTCTTTGCAGGTGCTGCTGAAGACTGGATTCCAGGATGGTAAGCCTTTGTTCCCTTAGGCCCAGGATCAGAAGCAGAAGACACGATGAGTGTTCTGCTGCAGGGAATGCAGAATAACACAAAGCAAGATTCATCCATCGGGTGTGGTTTAAATAGCCTCCTGTAGTGCTTAGGTGTCTCCTTCCACAGCCACGCCTAGGTAAGAAAAGAGTTCCTGCTTTCCAGAAGAGTTCCAGTGTTCTGAACCTAGGAAGTGGCTCCTGCCCCACCCAACAGGAAAAGTAGTCCCAAACAGAAGAGGATCAGGGGTTCAACTGGCAGGTAAGTAAGCAGCATGGTCTGCTGCAGGTAAGTCCACCCAAGCATTATGAGCCCGGCGCTTCCAGCGCTGGGACTGGGCATCTTTATGAGCCTGGTGCCACTGGCGCCAGGACAGGGTCCAAAAGGTCCCAATTGGGACTGGCTGGCACTCGGAACCGGGGTTATGGGTCTGCTTCCAAGGGAGTCGGGCAAGTCGTATCTTTTGGAAGCAGAGATCATGACACAAACACACTGTGCGGGTGATTCATGTAATTTGTGCACCAAAAAAACCATTCCACCCACAAATCACCATTTATTAAACAGGGATTAGCACGCAGAATGGCACACAAATCCTCATTTTTCAGAACACAAATAACATAACTCAGCCCCTAGAATATTAGTATTACAAAACAAAGAATTGTTTTAATATTATACCATTTGATTTACTATTAGTGCTTATCCTCATCACTAGCTCACTTCCTACTGTCATCTGAACCGCACTATAGTAACAAACAAATAGAAGAATAGCCTTCCCAACTAATTGTAGCTGCCCAATGCAAAATCACACAACCACAACATACATCTTTACCATCAAACTCAGACACTCATGCACACAGCACACATACATTGCACAACAGCCAAACCCATACCTTCTATTTTTCTGTTTCAACAGACCCCACAGAATGCCTACCAGAAAGCAAGTCCATAGAAAGCAATGCAGAAATAGAGCAAATGAAAATAAAAATGTCCGAAATAGGCATTCATCTCTAGCAGAGTTTGTACAAAAAGTTCAAACAAAACAATTAATACAGTCATTTAGCAAAACTAAACAATCTCCCAGTACAGCAACTTTGCCTCTTCTATCAAAATGTAAAAGAAAACAGAAAATGATTAACAAAAATGCAGCTACCACTACTGCTAAAACTGCTCCTATGAATCTTGATATAGTAGGAAGTAACCATACCAAAAAAAGTATACTAGCAAAAATGTTCCGCCACACAGTCCTTCAGAATCTTATACAAACAGGAGACAAATCATGCACAATCCTTAAAAACTACCGTAGAAAAATAATCTTAGAAGATTTGATAGTGCAATCCTACTCAAAAGAAAGTTATTTATTTTAGTGTTAAACAGAATGAAACCACTAACAAAACTAAGTACTAAATTACAAAAAAGGCTTCTCAATAAACGGAATGTCAACAAAAATAACTTAAATATATGTGGAGGTGAATGGAGTCACACCACAAGCACAGAACCGTATTTCAATGAAGAAGCATACAAACAAAATGAAACAAACACAATTGCCATCCATAGCAGTGGACGAGGTTATGAAAAAGTTAATAATACCCTATTGGAACAAGAAATACTGCTTACAAAAATATCCCCAGAAAACTCAGAATCAATTCTCCATTCGACTGAACCAGAACGTCCAGTATTCAAATGGTCATGCACGTCAATGTGTAAAATTGCCAAACAATCTTTCAAATATTTACGCCAGTTCCTCAATCAATATGTGAAAGGCAAAGACAAAATCAAAATAAAACTGCTGCAAAATATGGATACGTGTCCAGTGCGCAAATACACATGATTGCAAGGACATTCATTGTCCTGCAATTCAGGACCTATTTGCAAAAGCAGCTTCCATCATATCCAAATGATATAAACACATCATTCAACTATAAGAAATCTAGTCTATAAACTGTACTATGCTAAAAGTCCTAATTTAGCACTAGCCAATTTAAATAACACTCTTCTACATGGTACAGCCAAAGACCTACTCGAAGAAATCAACCATATCCAGAGTAAATATTTTGGAAGTGAAAACCACTTACAAAATACAATAGCTTTACAACAGACTAGCAACATTTGTGCACATGGCAACCTTCTACTACACACTTACAAAAAATAAATACTAACATTCAAACGTACATCCGCTGATGTACCAAACCATGTGTGTGTGTTTTGCCGCAGAACTTTTCTATAAAAGTACCACAAAAACTATAAACATAACATACAAAATAGAAGATTCCAAATGGTTTGAATTAGCTCTCTACCTTATAGCAGAAAACAAATATGAAATAACTGACCCCTTAACACTTTTCAGTTACTGCACTACAAAACTTGACAACAATCAAACTCCTTCACGTGCTATCACAAATAATTTGGAATTATTCCCTGTACCAAAACCCCTGCAACAACTCAATTTATATGAGAGCATCATAATTGAAATGGTGCACCCATTTCAAGCAAAATAACACCTTTAACCAAAAACAGCAAAATTACCTCCCTCTGTATTAGTGAAAGGCATTTGCGGCAAAGTAGTATATTTACCATTAGATCTAAAAAAAAATATGCACACTCTGGGAGTGCAACGTCCAATAGAACAATCTTTAATTGTCTTAGTAAATGGTGTACCTACAAAAGACAAAAAAAATTGGCAAAAACTGGTAGACTTACATAAAGTTAGAAAAGCCTTGCAATATCTGAAAGACAATAATGAATACTACAAAGAAATAAATATTGAAGAAAACATAAGGGAAACAACTGAAATAATTCAAGAGTCATCAGAAACTGGTCAATTTGAACTTCCAGATCCTGCTACAGTATCCAATATTTTATAACATTATACAATTCATCCATTACACTCTAATGACACCATAGAAGATGCACTAGAAACGTACCAAATGTGACAAACGAAAGGATCACCAATCCACATATGGGAAAAAAGTATAGAAGCTCGTGCTTTTCCTCTACTCTTTCCTACTGGCAAAGGAGGAAGGTATGATGATAGACCCACTCAGATAACAGCATCAGAATACCACTCATTACGAATGTATTCTGAAGATCCCAGATTTAGACAAAATGTTTAATACATATTCCACCTACTTTTTGAAAGTGAACTAGCAACTATATGTTACAGAGTTGCACACACATTAAAATCAGGAACACACTTTCAAAATATGTCAGCTACGCGTTTACTACAAAAAGTGCAAGAAAAAGATAAAGTTTTGCAATCAAGCATTACAAATCTGTTAGCAAACATGTGTGATATGTAGAGTACTGGTTCTGACGTCACGGAGATGTACGTTGTATGATAAGAAACCTTGGCCCACCCACTTGGTTTGTTACATTAAGTTTTGCAGAATATGCATGGGAAGATCTACATGATTTCCTAAACATATCAAACAAAAACAAAACAAACATAGATATACTAACACCTGGAGAACTTTGCTCTCTAGATCCTGTTAATATTTCCATCATCGCTTCATTGCTATGCTACACTTTATTTGTAATAAAACTGTTCCTCCCCTCGGAGAAGTGCAACACTTCTTTTGGAGAAAAGAATACCAAAATATAAGAGCAGAAAGAAGCAGGGAAACTCTATACCCTGGACCAGAGTATTATTGTACCACAGAGATCCAGAAAGAATGTCCAGAGAGCAAAACTGTTTTGCTTACATGAAAGTATCAATTTTTATTAACCATGATACAATAATTCACAAAATAGTCAATTAGTGACACAATGCTTTAAAGACCATATTATTACATATCACAATAGCATGGGTAAACATAACATATGGCTAAAATTAGTCCATCATCAAAACCATTCTTAGTGCAGCATTCAGACCATACCACCTTCAAAGTGACATTCATCCAAACAACAATAGCTAAAAAAGACACAATTGATTCGCGATCAGGAGTGAGTACAATCCCCACATCCCGTCTAGTTATTTTAATATTTAGAAGTTGAAAAACATACAATAGAAATAATTAAAACAATCTATCGGACGGGTGGATCTAGGAGTGAACATTTTGTGTAGATCACATTCCTGGAGGAAAAACTCTACGGGTTTTGACGTAGTATGTGTATTGCACAATGTCTTCATCAGGAGATATGGGACGAAAGACTGCAAGAGAAGAGCATTACTGCATAAATATGCGTCAGTGCCCCATCTCACAGAACAAACCCAACAATTAAAAATGTATTGTGTGCCCACCATGTGCCACCTATTACAAACCATTAGAGAAAAAGTGGACTATTTAGGTGCTGGGGAAATCAAGCAGAGTCAAGAACACATCCCAGTGTTGGAGATATATTTGGAAAGACCAGACACAGAGGTGCCTGCCTCGTGGAGTGTGCAAATGAGGAAAACATTTTTTTGGTTGGAGACACCAAGGGGAGGCCAAAAAGGAGAGAGACATACGCACCAGACCAGTTAGGGTGACTGGGAGACCAAAAATATATAGAATCCAAGTAGGAGAGTAGGCTGGTTAATAATAAGCCAAACTGACCTCAAATGATGAGCCAATCACATACACAATGAATGAAAAAGTCTCTATACTGGAATCTGTACCCACAAGGGGCTGCAGCTATTCAAGAACTGGAAAACAGTTTAGCCACAAATGAGACCAAAGAGAGTTATACATTACACAAAAGAGGCTTACTGTGAAAGATAAGGTTGTTTCCTGCCAGTGCAGGAGGACTGTTCTTAGTGATGCCCAGCATTAGTGAATATGATGAGATGACCCCCTGGGTTATAGATACAGTAGAAGCGATTGTATCAGCAGAGAATTACCAGACAAGCTCTGGAGCAAATGGTAGTATGAGTAATAGCTCAAACCATGTCCACAAAAATGAGGCAAACAGCATTATACAGTGACCATGGGTAATTAAAACATGGGGAATGCAGAAGCCTTCCTGAAATAAATGCCAAGTGCCCTTGGTGTGGGCTGAAAAACAAATGTCTATGTGCTAGGACAAAACAATGCCATGACCATCTGAAGTTCCACGGAGGCCGCAAAAGCCTCTGGACCGACCTACATAAGGCAACAAAGCTGGTAAATTTACTGTGTCAAAATGCTGGCATATACGTTATGGGCGCCCGCCCATTGTATAAACAGTTAAGAGCCCCATGGCTATCACACGGACACACGGACTTACTTGGAAGTTGATATTTGGACAAAAGAGGCGGGCAGCTGTAGTAAATACAAATAGCCCACTCGCGAAGCACAGTGAAATCACCGCACTGCGTAGTAGGTGGACGGTCAATCCACTAGATGGGTCTCAGCCCGTGGCATAATTAACGTGAAAAAGACACATCACGTAGCCATACTTGACAACGTGGGGGTGAACGGCCCACGCACGGAAGGGTTGGGCCCACCCAGTATGAAAAGAGAAAGGAGACTAGGGTTGGGCCCACCCAGTATGAAAAGAGAAAGGAGACTAGTGTAGAGCTCCACGTGCCCCAATTGTGAACTAAAACCACGGCACAGTGTAATTGTGGGCAATTGTCTGAATGTCTGGTACAATTGCTAAATTGCAAAAACTAAAATTGCAAAGGATTGGAACAGAATGCCCTCAGCATGTAATCATTGGGGAGGTGGAAAACCCCATAGCAGAAAAGGTGACGGCAAGCACTAATTGGTTAAAATGTGCCACCACAGTATAAACAATTGCCAATAGCATAATACCAAAATCAGGAAAAGAGTGGACAGACATGATGTACAGTATGGGACAGCAATGAGAAAGACTATGGACCACCAAAATCGGTACAAACAGCTCATATCAGCCAGGTATATATAGATAAAAATGTGAACCTGGTGCTGAAGGTACCCATGGAGCATAAAGTGTTAACCGTGAACATGGACTGGCTATCCCACATTGAACTCCCATGTTTCCATTGAGTTAAGCCCTTTGTGGAGAGTCCTAAGGTTGAAAATCCACATTTGTTTTTTTTATGCCAATTTGTTAGTAGTTTGCACGTGGCCACTTGCTGAAATTTTTTCAATGCAAAACCATCTTAATGAGTCTGCATCATGACCCTTCTCTAAAAAATGTGACACCAATAGGGCAGTGAGACAGCACATCCTGATCTTGGAACAATGTTCATTGATCCGCACATGTATCTCCCTGGAGGTCTTGCCTATGTAAAGCAAGTTACACGGGCATTAAATGGCATACACCACGTTCTTACTTTTGCAAGTGGTGAACATCCGCAGGTCCCATTTTCTGCCTTCATTAACAAAATGTGTGGTCTTTTTGGAAAATCTACAGGCCGTACAAGTGGTACAAGGATAGTGCCCTACCAATGGTTGCAAGTTAACATCCCTAACCAAATTACGTTGTAAAGGTAGTCTGTTGGCTTGGGTGAGCTTCGGTGCCAAACTCTTCCCTTTCCTAAATGCAAAATGAGTTTTTTTTCAAATTAATGTCAGCAGAATTCAAGATCCTCCAGTTCTCAAGGATAATCCCCTTGATGGACTCACTAAATTTCCAAATGTGGAGACACAGACGATCTCTTCACTTTCTGTGTTTTTAGGTTGTGCAATAAGAAGGGAATCACGGTTGGTGTAACACACTCTTTTTCTAGAGTGTTTGATGAGTTTTTTGGGGTACCCCCGGAGTAGCAGTCAGGCTTGTAATATATCTGCATGCTTATTGAAATGAGAAATGTTAGTACAATTACGTTGTAGCCGTAGGAACATGCCGTACGGTAAATTGAGTAATAAACTCTTTGGGTGGTGGCTCTTAAATTGCAGAGTAGTGTTGTGTTCTGTTGGTTTTCTATACAATTCTGTATGGAGGCACCCTTCATCAACACAGATGGATAAATCGAGGAAGGCAATCCTAGAGGTGGAAGATTCAAAAGTGAATTTTAAGTTGGAATTCACCAGATTAAGCCAAACCATAAATCTATCCAATGTGGCAGAGTCACCTTTCCAGAGCAGCAACATGTCGTCTATATACCGACGGTACAATTTGATGTGTTTAGCAAAGGGGTTGGTGAGATTAAGCACATGGTTTTCCTCAAACAAAAACATGAAGATGATGGCCAGGTTAGCGGCAAAAGTAAAGCCCATCGCTGTGCCCTTAGTTTGCAGAAAGTAAGTATCCTTAAACTTGAAGAAGCTATTGGACATAACCAGTTGAGCACAATCAGTAAGAAATTCATTCGGGACAGTATGAGGCAGAGGCCATCTGTCTAACATAATGCATAGACTGGAGACAGCTTTATCCTGAGGGATGTTTGTATAAAGCGCCTCAATGTCTAAGGAGACCAAAATGTGTGTAGAGGCATCAAAAGGGTGAAAAGAATACCAAACCAGAGGAGCACCACATATCCACATGCTTTTATGGATTAAAGATACTCCTAAATTTGGTCAAGGCAGTGATGCCACTCTGTTACAGTTTATCGAAAAATGTGTCACTTGTGAAATTCCATCAGAAGCAACAAAAAGTGATCTTCATGCACAAATTCTACAATTTCAAAGACACAAATGTGGCAAATATTGTCATCGCAAATACAAAAAGAAAGGAAACTACTACACCAAATGCCATTTTGGTTTCCCTAGAACGGTTACAGAAACAGGTGAAGTGAACTACTTCATGTCTTCAGTTAGACATAGTGTTAAAGTTAAATCACCTAAAAATACATATTACATAAAAAGAACAGAAGAAGCAAAATATATCAATGATTACAATACAATCATTGCCCTATTGTGGAATGCAAACCGAGATATGCAGTACATTGCTGACAATTCCACTGCAGTTGCACGATGTGTTACAGCCTACTTAACCAAAGCAGAAAAAACAGAGCTTCAAGACCTCTGGAATGACCTGTCATCAGGCCAAACACTGACTCAGAAATTGTACAGCTTGGGCATAAAAATGCTCTCCCATAGAGAAAGTGGCTGCTATGAAGCTGCAGATCGATTAACCGGTACTGCTTTGTATGGAAAATCTGAAAATATAGTATGGCTAAGTCTTAGTCCTGCTAAATCTAGAAAAAGAGTTCCCAAATCATACAACGACATAGAAACAATAGCCAAAAATTATCCCAACTGCCAAGACATTTTGAAAAACCACTTTGGAAACCATGTGTCTATACCCAACACTTCACATACAAAAATAATATAAAACCTGATGAAAAAAAAGGTAGATACAGAGTGACAAATTGTGAAGGCAGCTTAGTAAAACTTACCAAACCAAGTTTATTTAATCATATCAAATTGTCATTAAAACTCCTCAACATAAAGAACTATATTACATGTCCCTGCTACAACTCTTTAAACCATGGAGAAAAGAAGAAGAAATACTAGATAACTATGACTCCTATGAAGACGCTTTCAAAGCAAATGAAAGCACTATCACCGATGTAAACTTTACACAGTACAAAACAATGTTGCAAAATGAACAGCAACACAAAGAAGAACTACAGGCCACACTAGATAAGGACACTCCTGACAGTAGTCAACCTTCTGTAACAGGAAGCCAAGAACCACTGGGACAGCCACTAATAGCAAATGAGGCAGAATTAGCTATGACAGAAGTAGAAAACACCATGGGCCTCATTACACGGAAGGCGGTAGGGGATTGCCGCCCCACTACGAGTTCCCGCAGCGGGTCCCGTCCTTAACGTGTGGTCAGACCACACATTAAGGACAGGACCCGCTGAGGGACTTCAGTGCAAATAACGGTACCGCAAATTGTGGTACTGTTATTTGCTCCGTCCCCATTCCCAGGGAGCCCTATGGGGGCTCACATGGGAATGGGGAATGGTTCCCGGAATGGGGACTTACCGGTCCCGCAAAGGTCAGAGTAGGCCGGTAATCCCTATTCCGTGAACCCGGCCTCCGACGGCAGTAAGGGGGTAGTCATGGTGCTAATAGCGCCATGGCTATCGCCTTCCGTGTAATGAGGCCGCATGTGTCAGTATGAAGAAACAGAAGACTTAAGTACACTACAATCAAAACTAAACAATGAGCAGCGTAGCATTTTTCAAGAAGTAACAAAATAAATTGCACATGGTGTACAACATGAAAATAAAGAATGTACCTGCCAAAATTACAAACCTATACTATTATACGTCAGTGGTGAAGCTGGTTCAGGCAAAACATTATGAATCAAAATCATCAGCAAGTTCCTTCAGCAATTGACAAACAACAAACTGTCAGCTGTTGTAACTGCCCCCACAGGTTTAGCTGCCTACAACATAGGCGGTGTCATTTTACACCGATTACTACTCCTGCCAGTAGAACACCAAAACAAATTAGAATATTGCACACTTTCTACAGAAGCTGCAATGGGACTAGACAGAGTGTTAAAACAAATGAAAATGCTTTTAATAGATGAAGTGAGCATGGTCTTCAACCTAATGATGGCTTTGATTCACCTCAGATTACAAGAAGTACTTAAAACAAACTATGAAGAACTTTTTGGAGGAAAACACATTATTGTTTTCGGAGATCTTCTTCAATTGACACCAGTGAAAGGTGAACCAATTTTCAAACCTTAGGACACAAACTCTGCTGGAAAACTGTTGGCAGCATAGGAAATGTCAACCTTTGGCAACATTTCCAATAAAGAGAATTAACGGAAAACATGCGACAGTCTGCAGACCTCACCTACGCCAACATTTTAAAAAGCATTAGAGTTGATGTACTATCTCAAGAAGCACAAGCAATATTAAAAACCCGGCACATCCATGCACTTTATGGCCATAACTCATGTGCTACTGATGTTATGGAACAAATAACACACAAAAATGTCAATTGTAAGTCCTTAATGCCAACTCTTGCAAGCTATTCCAAATTCAATGAAACAGTGTTGAAAAAAGAAATGCAACCAATAATTGAAATTTCCGCAACAGACAAACTGGACGTACATGGTATGACCCTACCCATGTGTCAACAAGCCACAACAAGACTCAATACCTTAGAAAATTCTATCTCCAACACAGCTGGTTTGGAAAAAATATTAAAATTATCCTTAAACTGTAGAGTAATGCTTAAACGTAACCTTGACGTGGAGCAAGGACTAGATAATGGAGCACTGGGTACAGTTGTTGGCTTTCAAACACATGTGACAACAACATTCAGTTTGTCAATATTCTCTTTGACAAACGTTCAGAAGTAAAAAGGATAGGGCGCTCAACAGCTCGATTCCTTCTCTTCAAAGACATGTATGTATGCAGAGAACAAGTTTCTCTAACTATAGCATATGCAGTCACCATTCATAAATCACAAGGTTTTACCCTAGACAAAGCATTGATAGATATTGGTAACACAGTCTTTAAAGAAGGCATGAGTCACGTAGCACAATAATGCTTACGTACACTTGACGGTCTATTTCTAATGAACTTTGATGAAAGTAAAGTAAACGCTGATATTCCTTGCATTTTAGAATACAATAGATTACGTTAACTGTACAACCCCATCTAAAAACATATCCTGTTCCACAAAAAAGAAAACGTTGTAAAAGAAAATCATTCAAACAGAAATGCAACAGGTTCTCACTGCAAATCCTCCAAAGAGACAAAAAGAAGCTAATACTTCATCAATGACCACAACCAACGAAGAACCTATTACTCAAAGTAACTCAGGTACTTCTTCAAAGAAGCAACACACACCAACACACACTCCAAAAAAATGACTTGGACACAGACCTATCTGGTCCATTCAAATTTTCAAATATAACTGGTGTAAATAGCTACGCGAATGTAGCAATGAATATTCTAGTTCAATTACCACCAATTGTTGACAACATTGACTTACACTGTACAGACCAATTGTGTTTGCAAATGTTAGTACTTCATGGAAACGCAACAAACAATCCTGACAACACGTATAGTGTTTATGGAATAAGACAAGAATTGGACTACTGTGCTAGAATGGTAAAATTCACTATAAACTCACAAGAAGATCCACAAGAATTTCTAATGTACTTACTACAAGTACTTGAAAACAAAAACATACCTATAAATTTCATTTTTCAGAATTCATACATGTGGAAACATACAAGCACTCTCTGCAACAATGTGAAACAGGAACAAATCCCTAATGAGTCCTTTGTGTATGTATCCATACCTAATTGTGAATCTCGAAGCACCTTGAAGCACCTGCAAGGACTGTTTACTGTGCGGACTGACTGTGCGGACCTCCTCGTATGCTGCTGCTGCTATCATTGGCAAGAGGACATCTTGGGATGCAACACCGCCATTGCCTGGAGTGAGCGTTACTGGCTCTGCCCCCTGGCTGTCCCGACCATTTCCTACAACTACCCAAGGTGCAGCGCACCTGTGCGCACCCCTCGAAGCACCTGCAAGCACTGTTTACTGTGCAGACTGACTGTGTGGGCCTCCTCGTATGCTGCTGCTGCTACCGTTGGCAAGAGGACGTCTTTGGATGCAACACCAGCGTTGCCTGGAGGTGAATACACTGTGAACTGCACTCATGTTGATATTTCTGGACTTGTTGAACTCACGGACTCACGGGCATTGATACGTACAGACTCTTTAGTCTGTATTATTGAAACTAAGTAACCTTACCTACACTTTCTTTTTTGATTCTCAGTGAGCGTCACTGGCTCCGCCCCTTGGCTGTCCTGACCATTTCCTACAACTACCCAAGGTGCAGCGCACCTGCGCGCGCACCTCAAAGCACCTGCAAGCACTGTTTACTGTTCACTGTGAGCAGTGCGCGGTCCTGGTTTATTACTCTTTTACTACTATTTGTTTCACTGAGCAAAATGCCCCCGGAGATTACCTGTAGTGAAATGAGCCACAGTGTTTGAGCTTTGGTTGGTAAGGCTGACACGTGATTTAGTGTGCTTTGCAACGCTATTGTGCTTTTTTGGCTAAGCATACACTTTGTTGAATATAACTGGTCCACTTCTGGTTTATTCTGTATAGCGGGTAACGCATGTTCTGGTAATTTCTTTGCACCAATATGAAAGGCAAGAAATCTAAATCTGGTAACATGATGAAAGATCCCTGTGCTGACTTTTTTAGGGTAGTTACAACGCTCAGGGCAAGCTTAGCGCGTGCAGCCGCACTCTCTCTCCCACCCCCATGAATGGAGGAGGAGGAATTGCTACAATGTGCGCAAGCGTGCTCGAATCAGCTAAAATGAAATGATGAGCTCGAAAACAATTACTTGCAACCTAATGAAAGCTCACAATCTCTTTATGCTGAAGACCTGATAATTCACCCACAAAAAGATATTTTGAAATCTTTATGGAATGAAATATCTGTGACCCATGTGGAATCGGATTTGGCCTATCAGTCGTTTGACGACATTCCTAGTGTCTTCAAAACTGTTGATATAGATACTTTCCAACTTGAAAGCAACTCTGATTCCTCAGATAAGATGACTGACGATACTGCTAATGGTATAATGATTGACAAATCAAATAATAGTGATTTATGTACATTGATGGGAATCTTTAACAGACTGATTTTGAGCGAACTAAGAAGGCACACAGAGCTGCTAACGCAAATAAATGTGTCTGTTCTGCAGGTCCCCTTGAACGTTAACGATATATTCTGCAATAATTCTATTAAGCCTTCAACGGTAATGAACAATGAAGGTGCTGTCAAGCTTGGTAAAGAGGTTTCTGACTTAACTGTCTCTGTGGACGTAGTAAAGAACTCTTCTGCAGAGACCATTACTATAGAAGACTCACAGATTCATGTGATGTGCCTAAACCTAAACTTGATGGGATAGATACTTCTGGTGTCATAATGGGGAATCAATCCCCTCCTCCTTCTGTAAATACACTGCCTAACGTAAGTAAATCTAAAAAAGAAGAACAAAAAAAACAAGCACAACTTAGAAATCAAAACCAAAAGAAAAATTGTGCAAAACGTCACGGAAATATCTAAGAGATGTGAACTTCAAAAATATGATTGATGAAGATCGACATGGGTTGGTCAGAAATAACGAGACAAGTAAAGAAATAGTCTCCAGCAAAGCAAATGAAGCTGCAGGCTCAAACTATGGTTCGGAATCAGCTAAACTTGCTATGCAGGATGGCTATCTCGAAGCGGAAAACTCGATTTCTGACACCATGAAAAGGAAAACGGAAGTGATTGATATTGCCTCGCAGATGTCTTCCTTAAAATCTGGTTTGGTTGACATCTTTGAGATTTTTATAGCGAATGCAATCATTTCTGCAGGCATATGTAATGAAAAAAAAGGAAAACTGCTGTAATTATAACCAAAGAGACTAGGGATGGTGTACTATGTAATAATCCTAACGCTAAAGCCAATATGGTGAAACACCCGTTAATTTTGTGTCCACTTTAAATACGAAAGCATCTCAGCCAACTCCCAGTATTCCTCTGGGTTACACTCTGCAATCTGCTTGGAATGGTGACACTAATATACCCAATTCTGGTCACCTGATACCTGAGCCACGTAGCAATATACCCTCAGTTCCATCTCATGAACGTATGTGCAAGGTTGACTCTGTTAAAGGTCAAGCTGGTGACTTGACGGCCATAGTCGGACATGGTACTGATACTTGAATGATGAGGAACTTTACAACCATGGGAGTGTCATTGGTGCCGAGGGTGAATTCTCTGTTACACAAGATGAAATTGTAAATATTGTGAAAAAAATACTACATGAGCAATTTAACAATAGAGAAAATTCTATTTATGGACAAAAACCACCTCATGAGGGTGAAAGACAAACTCAAAAGGTATATGAAAATGTTGAACTGGTGGATGATAGACAAGATTTAAAGGAACCAGCATTGAGTGATTTACCTAGTCTGATAATGACTACACTATTTACTGAAGGCAAACAGATTTCGCTGAATTGCCCTTACATCTTTTCATTATTTGCCACTATTCCTTCACTGGCATTGATTTCATCACCTGACATTGTTCTTGTAGATTTTTTTACACAAACGAAGGCTGGATTATGTGCGCTTAGGAATTCCTTCACCACTTGTTAGAAACATGTTGTTGAAAGAAGCTGAGGCCCTGCAGTGCAAAGGCTTTGACATATACCCATACACACACACTGAGCTAAAACAGGATAGGAACGGTGTAACAACGGAACTAGGGGTTATCAGTAGTAATGATCCCATCAAAGCAAACTTGAACAATACTGAAGGCTTTGGCACTGAAAAATAAGAATGGAGAGGGCTGACACTTGCTCTTATGGATGCTATCTCATCACTGCAGGCATTGGCCAAACCACTTTAGCAATACTGGTAAAACTTCTATTGCATCTTGGAACTCCAGAGGCCATGCACATTTGTTATATAATACTGATGTTACAGATACCATGTTATCTTTTGACTTGATTTTTTTGCAAGAAACGTGGGCTACAACTTACCTAATTTGGCAACTACCCGCCACTAAAGGACCTAAAGGGAGACCTATGGGTGGTTTACTAACTGCATGTAAACATACTTTGGAGGCAGGGAATATCGATGTATGGTCAACTCTGAGATTCCTTTTGGCAGTTACATGCACTCTGAAAATTGGTTGTAATCTCATTGATATATGTATTATTAATGTATACTGGAATCCTCTGAAAAATAATGAAACACAGTTGATTAAAGAATTAGCTGAAGTAATTGCAAAAATTGATGCTTGGCGTGCTATAAAGGTCAACGGGTTGGTTATCATTGCTGGTAATGTAAATGCGGATTGTGATAATGACAGTACGGAAATTGACTCCCTAATGGGCGGCATAAACTCAGTTGGCAAGTTACCTAGAGCTCCGAATGGTAATCCTAAATTAAGAGGAGCGATATGGATGAACTTTCTTGAAGTTATGGGGCTAGTGAAAATATCTAACTCCATCCATACATGGAATGCTAGAGGTTGTAGCTCAATCCTTGACTATATCTTTGTGACTAACGGTTTGGACAAATATATATCCACTCTTTTGGTGCAGAAAATGTCTACTAGCGATCATAACCTCCTGTTGATTTACATAACGCATATGGTGAAAACCGAACACGATGTAAGCTACAATCCAGGTCTGATTGCGAATCTGACTGGCACCCGCATACGTTGGTCTTATTCCAATACAAAAAGATTTACATCGATCTTACTAAAAGATTTTATGAACATGACGCATGAGGAAAGTTTATGCCATCTGGCAGTGACCTCTTTTACTAATTACATTAATGAAATTTCCATTAATACATGTTGTAATAAGAAAGTTAAGAAACAAACCTGTAACTACATATATGCCTTCGATATTGACACCCTAAATTGAAAAAAACAGCTAAGACAAGACAGCCGTGGTGTCTTGAAAACAACATGTATTGGAACTGAAAGGGATAAGAAGTTAAGAGGTATTAAGCAACTATACAAGAACTGGCAAATTTCTCATAAAGTGGCCAGGGACCAACTTGATGGTGAAAAAATTCTCGCTGTGATTAAAGGCAAAGATATCTCCAGCTTTTGGCTAATGATTAACGGGATGCAGCTTACACAAAAAGAGATACTGCTTACTCTGCTCAGTGAAAGAACTTGGAAAGAGCATTTTGTTAGGCTGTATGGTGATGGTAGTGATAACGATAGGTTCCTTTACTTGAAAAATTCTAGATGGACTTTAGATATCTCTCCTACTAATATTAGTAGACTTATTGCTAAATCTAAAAAATCAGCAGCACCAGGACCTAATAATCTATCTAACCAAATTCTAAAAACTGATGTGCAACTGTGGGGAAATATCTTGCATGTATTGTTTAATGACATCCTCACAACTAAGCTCATCCCGCACTCATGGAGACTGGCTATTGTGATCCCAATTTATAAAAATGGTCCTAGAACCTCACCCGAAAGCTACAGACCAATTGCGATCTCAGACCCTGAATATAAGATATTTACCTCCATCATACTTGAAGAACTTGAAGACTGGCTCACCAGCAGTGACATATTAGATGCTAAACAGATAGGCTTTAGAAAAAAGATAGGAACGGATTGTGGCGGACTTATCCTGAAAAGCTTGCAATCCAAAACCTCAAAGAAGTCAGACTATGTTATCTTTGTGGCTTCAATGGATCTCTCGAAAGCTTTTGACCTTGTTGATAGATATACTTTATGGTCGATTTTGAGAGACATATTGATTCCTAGACATTTACTTGAAATGATCATTGACCTATACTCTGGCACAAAGATTAAGGTCAGACTCAACTCATACGGGCGGCACTCTTCAGAAATATCAATCCCCAATGGCCTAAAACAAGGTTGCAAGTTAGCAGCTACCTTATTTAATTTATACGTCTCCAAAGCTGCTGATGCAATCTCGGGTAAAGGTTTGGTATTGCCTAAATTAGGTGAAACTGCTATTAATGGTTAGCATACGCAGACAACTTCTTACTGTTAGACTGCACAAAAATCGGTTTGCAGAGATTGATAAATGCATTTGTTGCATTTACTGCCGGATTACACTTGAAAATCAATGCCTCTAAAACGATAATTATACGGATGGGAAAGCTAAAGAAAAATCAGTCTTCTCTAACTTGGTTCTGCGAAGGTAAACGTATAAAAAGTCAGGTTGCACTGAAATATTTAGGATACCACTTTACAGCCAATGGTGCTATTGCAATAATCAAAAGGCAGTTAGAAGTGAAAGCTGAGATGATACGGAGACAGATGTCGGAAATTGATGCTAAGTATGGTAGATTTACTGCTACTCCTTTGAAACGTTTTTATACTATGTCTGGTATTCCCAAACTTATATATGGTTTAGAATTCTATGAGCTTGAGAGTACGGATTTTATGAAAAAATTAGAACGTGATACGTGCAAAGGTGTTTTGTTTTTCATTCCTAAGTGCATTCCAATTCAAGCTATTAGATATGTGTTCGGCCTTCAGTCTTTAGAATCAATTATTTTATGGAGAAAAATGTTGCTGTGGAGGAAATGTTTGGTAAATTATTCCACAACACTCTATACGATTGCAGGGAAAGACCAATCTAACTTTTTTGTTTCAAATTGAAAATGGCTACTGAAGAAACTTTGTTGAAGGCAGGCATCACAATAGAGATGCTGATAGGGAATCCTTGAAAGTGAAAAACATTCTGCAATGCAATGATTGGCAACTGACTCTCAATGTTGTCCAACAATCCAAAATGGTTAATCAGATATATTTGTTTTGGAAATTTTACCCTGTTCTTGGGACTTATCTGGAGAAATATCCTTCTCGAAATTTTAGAAACACATTCATGAGGGTCCGTTTCAATATTTTAAAAACAAACTATATTTTGAAAAGATGGAATCTCCTGAATGATGAATGGGGTTGGTGTAGACATTGTAAGGAAGAAGGCACTGAGGAAACTCTGTTACATATACTATTGCTATGTCCAGCGCTACTAAAGCAACGTATACTATACTTTGAACAATTTGTATTACACTTGCATTCTGTTGATACTGAATTGTTATGGTATCCGATTAGGCATAATAGCTCTACTGTTTTAAAACTTAGAATAATGGCATTTTTGAAGAACTTCTGTGACTTATCTTGAATGGTTTGTATGAGATATGAACTTTTGATCAACAAGATATATTGTTTTGCACTGTTCCACACAAACTGTTATTTTAACTATGTTCTTAATATGTTGGAATGAATTGTTATCGACCTTAATTGTTTTCATTGTTGTATCTTTTTCTGATGTATTGTTTTGCACCGTTCAACACAAACTGTGATTTTAACTATGTTCTTAATATGTTTGTATGAATTGTTATCGAACTTAATTCATTTAAATGTTGTATCTTTTTCTGATGAATTATTTTGTAAAGGTTTAAACAAACCGTAAACAAATAAATAAATAAATAATAATAATTGTGAATACGTTCCATTTCAGCAACTTGTACAAAATGCAAACCATGGTAGATTATGTACTACCTGCAATTCAGATAATCGCTCCACCTTACTAATATAAACACATAGTAAATAAATAATACTAATGCTTCTACGTTACAATGCAGATGGTACCAAAAACAACTGCAAGCTGACTGGATTCACACATGGTCAAGTATCACTTGGTAAGAAAACCTTCACAATAATAGGTATAACCTACCACACAGGAGCCACAACCAATACAGGTCACTACACTGCATATATTAAAAAGAAATGTGGATGGTTCCAATGTAATGATAGTACCATTACTCTAAAGCAGAGATTACCACCAAATCTTACAAATGCTTATTTAATCTTCTTAAAACCAAAATTTAATAACTAATCTATATTTAAACATTAACAAAACTTCAATTAAAAAACTATAAACTGTTTCAATACGCCAACAGGTATCTAACTGCCCCAAGATTCTACAACAACCAAACAGATAAATGAATACCACTAAATTATAACAAGAAGTAAACAGTTAGAAAACGCCAACAGGTATCTAACTTCCCCAATATTTTGCAACAACCAAACAGATAAATCAATACCACTAAATTATAAAAAAAAATAGACCGTTATAATATGCCAACAGGTATCTAACTGCTCCAAAAATGTGCAACAAGCCAACAGATATAACATTAGTCAAAACAACAAGTGAACACCAAAAACAAACAAACAAATAGACTGTAGCATAACAAAAAAAGGGTTTTTATCTACCATGCAGGAGCCACAACCAATGCAGGTCACTACACTGCATATATTAAAAAGAAATGTGGATGGTTCAAATGTAATGATAGTACCATTACTCTAAAGCATAGATTACCAGCAAATCTTACAAACGCTTATTTAATCTTCTTAAAAACAAAATGTAATAACTAATCTGTATTTAAACATTAACAAAACTTCAATTAAAAAACTATAAACTGTTTCAATATGCCAACAGGTATCTAACTGCCCCAAGATTCTACAACAACCAAACAGATAAATGAATGCCACTAAATTATAACAAGAAATAAACAGTTAGAATACGCCAACAGGTATCTAACTGCCCCAAGATTTGCAAAGTTTGGTGAAGATTCGTCCAGGGAGAGAGAAGTTATAAGATGGCCAAAAAGTGCTCTTCCTATGGGATTAGCAACTTAACCATAACTACACGGCCACTATCATGGCCGTGTAATAAATATATATTCACTGAAAAAACTTTGTAAAGGGGCGTAATGGTTAAGTTGCACTAATAAAAACCGATCAAATTCACTGAAATTGTTAAAGAGATGTTATGGTTAAAAGTAAAAACATCAGAAATTCACCAGTTATGGTAAGCTAAGCAACCATAACTCACGCCACCACCGTGAAATGCTAAGACTTCACCCTGGATGTCCTGGGTGTTAGTCTTAGCACTGCACAGTGGTGGAGCGAGTTATGGTTGCTCAGCTTAACATAAGTGGTGAATTTCTTAGGTTTTTTGGTTTTTAATGGGTTTTTGTTAGTGAAATTTAACCATAACGTCCCTTTAATAAAGTTTTTTTCAGTGAATTTCATGGGTTTTTGTAAGTGCACCTTAACCATAACATCCCTTTAACAAAGTTGTTTCAGTGAATTTCATACGTTTTTGCTAGTGAACCTTTGCTCTGCTACAATTCCCTTTTATTGTACTCCCCCCAATGTGTCAGGTATGGAGTCTCGGACAGCGCGGTAGTTTGCGAACGTTGGTCGGCATTTTGAAGACTCAAAATCATTGGGGAGACCCAAAAATGATGTAACCATCAACCAACAAACATAATTTCTTTTTTAATGTAAAACCCATTGCAATGTAATGCACCAATCACTAACCATAACTTTACACTTCAGATAATCTCCTCAGTTGAACTCTGAACACAGATTAAGAAACAGCAGGTGCTTACTGGACAAGACATTCTCACGAAATAGTAAGTGCATTCTATTAATTTCTCTTTTATTAGCTTTCATTGCATAAACATGTGGTATAAAACATGAGCCCTTTCTTTTCTCACAGAAATGGCAAGCACACTTGAACGGTTGGAAGAGAACTTCCCAAGAGATGAAATTAGTGATGATAACATCTCCAATGGTATAGAATAGATATTTTACTGTCAACAATGAATGTACTTTGTATACACCTTAATAAAATAATGATTTCTATTTCTCTTACAGTACATATTTTTCAGTTTGATCATTTGCAGTCCCTAGAAACACAAAGAGAGTCACAACCCCGAATGCAAATACTAAAATCAAGTCCCAAAAATTGGGTAAAGTATGTAATGATTTTATTGTACTTCTGCAATATGACAAAAATCATCTGATTTAAAACGTTCCCTCTCAGTGTCCTACTTGCACCTGTCCCCCTTATCCCCAGCAATCCTCCAAATCAAATTCTGAAGATTTTAATCAAAGATGATTTGATGACACTTCAGTCCCTTACCTCATGATTATTGTGCAAAAATTCCTAATCCCTCCATTTTTTTTCCCATTCCAATACCCCATCAATTTCTTAAATAAGTATAAGTTTGCACTACAAATGTTTTGTTTATTGTTGTGTGGTATTCCCTTGTGTTTTAAAACTCCCATTATGAGTGAGTGGACCATGCGACTGTCTGGAGGGCTGCACTCAAAATGGAGGTGCCCTCAGACAGGCAGGATGTCCGGACATGTCTGTGGTCACATGGCACACTTTTAATTAGTCCACAGACACTGTGCATGTTATATGGACACCAGATGCATGCATGCTGAAATTTGCCACCAGAACAGTGTCCGTGGATGGAGGTTGTGCCGCAGACGTCCGGTGACATCATCATGCGACCGTACCCATGCACCATGATGCCGGTCTCCTCGAACAATATACGAGGTTGCAGACAGTTTAAAAGTGAATTTCCAGCCAATCTATGCTCTTTCAAGTAGAAACGTTACCCTTGTACAGCTCCCACACACATTCTACATTGATCTGGCAGCTTTTTTCAACTTTCCAAGGCCTATTTTGGGCTTTGTAGTTAGCAAACATCACAACTGTCTGTGGATGGTTTCTCTAAAGGAGCCCACCAAATACCTTTTCTCATTCTCAATCTGGCTGTCTAGAAGAAAGCATCTGGAGAACATAACTGGCTTTAAAAGTCTCTAACAACCTGCAGCAATGGCATCTGCTATGGCCATCTTTGCTTCCCAACACCACCACCTCAACAACCTGGAGGGCCTAGAGAGGGGAACAGGCACAGTGATACAGAGGAGGATAAAAAAGAAGAAGAGGATGAAGTGGAGTAAGTCCCTGTCACCAGTTCTTAGAGTGAGTCCTGGGTGTGGCAATTTTTCACCACCGTTGGAAAGGTCCCAAAGGCTCATCTAAGCAAGGTTCAATGCACTGAGTGCAAAGTTGTACTCAGTCGTGGGAAACCTGGCTTGCATTAGTGCGCAACTACTTCTTTGAGGCCCCACACCAAATTGGCCCACCACAGTGCTCTAAGAAAGGCAATACCTTTCTCAGGTAAGAACAGGTTGACTTCCTCCACCCCATCCTCTTCATTTGCTTCTGCCACCACAAAGCATACTCCTTTGGGGCAAAGGATCCCTTTCGAGGGTCACAGTGCTATGCATGTACTGTGAATCACCAATCTGTAGGGGGGAGTGTTTTTGTGGCTGCAGTCAAGGAGCATGAGAAACACTGCCACCTACCTGATTAAGGCCAACCCGCCATTTTACTCTCTCCCCCTGCCCAGTTGTCCCTGTGGTTGGTGCCCCTTATCTCCATTCCCTCCCATACACTGCCTCTCCTGAACAAATGGCAATAAAAAACAAAATTGCAAACAAATAAATGAAAGGTTCCTTTAGGAGCCACCTTTCACAGTTAAAAAATAGAAGTGCAAAAAAGTCACATGCCTTGGTGCAGCCTACATAGTTCACAGACAGCACGGTAGCCCGTGGACATCTAAACAATTCCCAGCCATGGGACAGTTGCAATAATTTCAATTGTTTTGCACTCAAAAAGGGTGGCTCTTCAAAGAACCGTTTTTTGGGGGTTTTGGCTTTTATGTGTTTTGATTTCACAAACTGAATTAAGAAAACATTTCACTGATTTTCATTATTTCGTCTCACTTTCACAGAAACTGCTTCAAAGCATTTTTTATGTTTTCCACAACAATCTGATTACCCACATAACTTAGATGCACTCCATCTCACTGAAAAATGGTGACCCTTTCAAATTGAATGTTCTAATTATGGAAGGTTTTCATGCCAATATCGTGAACAAAAGCACACACAGCTTTATTGACATGGCACCTCGCCTTTCCATTTGGTGACCAAATGAACTAGAAGGCATCCACATCTGTCTATGGGCAATTCGTGAACAAATTATTTTGGAATTAGTGAACATTTTCTTTAACTTTCCCATTGTCTCCTTCTTTCTAAATTGCAATGATATTCCAGTCATGTTAACCAAACTGTTCCCACCACAATGAATGATAATAATGTCTGGATGCCTCAATTGAAACATATTTGCACAAAACGGGAGCAGGTCCACCCACTTCATGAACACACTCCATACCAGAACACTTACAATTCAGGGAATTGAAGATTTGTGCCTATTTCACAAGGTTCAGAATATACATTGACCCAGTGGACCCAAGAGTCCACCAAAATCCAAACACATACCAACACATCTCCTGCTACCCTATCTTCCTGTACACCACACCCAGCAACCCTGATTGGCTACTCCCCACAGTCCCATTTCCATGGCAGGCATCCTCAAAAGACCTGGATGTGGCACATGCCGTCCGCAGACTACCGAGAGTGGCTGGTTGACCCTAATGTCCACGGACAGCCATGACTATATGCAGCCTCCGCAGTCCCCTTTCCATGCCAGGCAACCCCAAAAGACCCAGATATGGCACGTGCCATCTGCAGACTACTGTGGTGTCTGCGGATAGATCGTCCAATTGAAGGGGGGGGAATTAAACACAATGTAAATTATTTAGTCTTTAGTGGTGGCTCTGAAAAGAACCTTTTTTGGGATTTTTTTAACAAATACCTTTTTTCTGCTTTTTTTGCTTTTATGCTTTTATGTTTTTCTTCCCTTACAGGAACCGCTTTAATGCATTACTAAGATTGGAAAGGAAAAGTGGATTTCCGACATCTGTGACGTGAACTCCATCCATCTGGACAAAAATAATTCACACCCTGATAATTTATATTATCATTCTCAAAAGATGACATTCCTGCAGCATACAAAAAAGCAGATATACCTTTATTAACAATCTGCCTTGATTGTTCAATTTGAGGACTGAAAAAGTTTGCTGGACATCTGCATATGTGTGTCTGATTTATTTCCCAAAAAATTATCAGCACAGCAGGAAATTGTTGCATAAGGCTTTGAAAAAAATCCTTCAGAGCAACTTGCAAAGTCACCGGCGTCACAAACCCCAAACTGTCCCCTGCACAATGAACAATCACAATATCTCGAAATGTAAAGTTAGCAATACTCTCACAGAATGAAAACAAGCTTGTCCAGTTTGAGCCACAAACTGCATGCCAGGAAACTTACACTTCTGCCAATCCTATTTTTCCAAAGATGCCACGATTATCAGTGTATACCTTCAATGACTGAATTGAAGAGTCCCCCAGGATCCACACAGTCTGCCTTCTCAAGCAATAGCCATTATCACTGCTCTCACAAATCCTGCAAACAAAACTCCTACTACCCTCTCTTCCAGAACAACACACCCAGCAAACCAGAATGGCTAGTCCCCACAGTCCCCTTTCCATGCCAGGCATCCACAAAAGACCCAGAAGTGGCACGTGCCATCTGCAGACTACCGCAGTGTCCGCAGACCCACTTACAGAGGGGCAGCCCTTCTATCCTTTCCACTTCCATGTTCTCAACATTCCCTCATTGGCTGCTTTCAAAGAGTCACATAACCATCTACCAATCACAACCAAAACCTCTACACCTAACTCTGTCATCTCACTTCAATAATTCAGATGTACACTTTAACTCTCTGAGCACATATCTCCTGTTAATTAAAGATATCTGCATCAAAGACTACTGTGTAACTGCCCATGATTTCTATTTCCAGATTCAACAAGATCTGCAGCTAACACAACATAGTACAGGTATGCTTATATTTAAAAGAAAGGTTCTTGAACTCTTTCACATATTACATGGACGCAGTAGCGTCCATGTAGTTATGGTTAAGTTGGTGTTTCCATAGGAAGAGCATTTTTTGGGTGGCTTATAACTTCGCTCCCTCTTGTCGAATCCTCACCAAACATTGCAAAAAAAGTATATGGCCCACTCTGAATTCTTTTGCTAAGTGTGGAGAGGTTTGGTCCAGAGGGGGCAAAGTTATAAGGGGGGTCCCAAAACGTTTGTTTTTTCCCATAGACATAATGGGAAAAAACTTTGTGCACGGCCACAGGCCAAACCGCTGGACGGATTTACACCAAATTTGTGGCAGGAGCGGGGGCTTGGTCCCGAAAGCGTGCTTTTGCACATTTGGTGTAAATCTGTCCAGTAGTTTTTTATAAAATGACCAAAACGTAAGGCAAAAAAATTAGTGATATCTGTGTTCGCTTCGCGGACGGACTTCCCTGTTCGCTCCGCGGACAGCACCCCGTTTGGCCCATGGCCTTGCATCATGTCCGTGGACATGCGACGTGTTCGTTGATTGGACGGTGAGGGGAGTGGAGCGCGTCAGATTTTCTGTGGCGCCCACCATCTTGTATTCGCCGTCGACCGCTTACAGCGTGGTGAAACGTGGATAAAAAATAATTGTATTTAGTGCCGTGTGTTGGTGTGTAAGAGTGTTTGGGGAGGGTGGGGGAGTATGAGATAGGTTCAATGTTTTGTTTTTTCATGTGCTAGATGTTTTTGTTGCGTTCGATTTGTCCGCGGAGAACACGGCTGTTCTGACATTTTGTAAATAAACGAAATGGTGGGGTGTTTAGAGGACGGAGTATGTGTCATTTTTGTTCGCAAGGAAGGTAAAAATGAGCTATGAACACTCGCGGTGTACTTAATTTTTCGTAAATACACAAACTGGAGGTGTCCTCAGGACGCTGTCCGTATTGTAATCTGTCTAGTTGAATGTGTTCTAAGAACACTTGCGGTGTCCCGAAATGGTTGCAATTACACAAAATGGGGGTGTTCTGAGAACGTTGTTTGTATTGTTTGTTGTCAGGGTGAAAGTGTTTTAAGACCACTCCTTTTGTCCGCTAATAGTACAATTTCCTGTGGGTGTCAACTGACTTTTTGTCCACTAAAGAAACGATAAATCCGGCTGGTGTGCGCCGACATTATGTGATAATCCTATGACTGGCGCTATTGACCTGGCTGACTTGCTTTTGTGACACTAAATCATATCTCCCGCCCCTAAGCCTGACATTATCAAAGCATTCATATTCCCCGAGTCTCTCCGTGACGTTACAGGGTGCGTCATCAAATGCGCCCAGTTCTCTGCAGTCCTAAGTGACTTTACACAGAACCTGGAAGACAACACATATTATGTCACAACACAGCGCGCCACAATTCGGAATTTGAAACAGTGATTTAAAAGCAAACAGCAAGATTGTAAAGTTTGTAAAGTACATTTATTTGACATCAAATGTTTAGAGAATATTCAGCAATTTGCATTTGTCTTTGTTGTCGATCCGCAAAAGTTCATGTTGAGGCACGCGATGTTCATTTGTGGTACAGAGGGTGTTAGATCAGCTTACAACTCAGTGCGCCACAATTCGGAATATGAAACTGTGGTTTAAAAGTAAACAGCAGGATTGTACATTTGGTAAAGTACATTTATTTCACATGAAATGTTTAGTGAATATTCAGCGATTTGCTATTGTCTCTGCTGTCGAACAGCAAAAGTTTATTTTGAGCCACGCGTTGTTCCTTTGCGGTAGATAGGCTGTTGGTTTATGATAAAAGCAGTAAATGGTCGCTCTAATAATCGGAAGGTTGCTCCAACAACGAGCCATTAGACCACCCTATTGGTTGGTATGTTGCTTGGTTGGTATGCCGCTAGTACTGCGTAAGGGCATATTGGTCCTTGGCGATTGTCCCATAAAATGGTGAGGGTCATGAAGTTGCATATTTGGATCTGCACCTGGCAGTTGAAGACCCCATCCGCTGGAGTCTGTAAATCGTGACATAGGCAAAATGGGGCCACATACCTGTTTTAAAAAACATAAACTAGTCTCACCAGCCGATCTTCATTAAAAATCATCATTTTATTTATTAGGGCGTGAAACTATTTGCTATCGAAGATAGTGCAATGGAGTATGTTAATAATAAAATAATAATATTTTCCCATTCATATAGCGCTAAGAACCGTGAGGTATCTAAGCAGTGCTTATTATTAACCACGGTGTGTGGTGCTCATTTATCGACCACGGAAGGATGAAAGGCTGAGTTTGGCGTTGCCGGGATTCAAACTTGCGTTAGCAAGCTGTGCACGGATGTCAAAGCGAGCGTTGTACTCGCTGTGCCACTTGATAGGCTACAGTGAAGTGGCACAGCGAGTAGAGCGCTTGACCGCCTATAGACCGGTTAAATTATTTCTATTAACCCACCCTGTGTCATCTGCCTTTTTCAGAGCCCTCTAAACAACAGGGGATCAATTTGGCGGTAGTGCGCGGTAGAAAACATTATGCCACTTTCAACGAACAAGTTCAACTTGGGCGGTCTTTAATGCTACGCTATTGTAATTATATTTGGTATAAAATAATCTAAAGGGGTACTTACAGTACAATTGCAATTTCCATTGTCTACGAGTAGTGCAATCCCAAAATACGACTCTGCGTGTGCGAACGATCTTTCGCATAGTGATATAATATATAAAAGTGGATTCCTTTCAGAAATGTCATCCTTATCTTCTCTTACGCTTTAGCAACACTCCTTCAAGAGAAGTCTTTCATCACAATCTCTGTCTGTCAAGGTCAAAACACAATACAACCTTATAGTTCGCTTCGTGAGCCTCTCCGGGGCCCGAGAAAAAAATGGAAGCAGCTGACCTTCACTGTGAACGAGCATAAATTCTTACTTTGCAATATGCTGTGTAAAGCCATCTGTAGAAGTTGGTTTTTGCACGCCATGTTTGTATATTGTTTGCGTGATATTAAAAAAAGTTTGTTTAAGGGACGTTATGGTACAGCCAAAAGACCCCTGAAAATCGCAAGTTATGGTAAACTATGAAAAATAACCCGCGCCACCACCGTGCACTGCTAAGACTATCACCCAGAACATCAAAGATGACATCGCAAATGTCATTGATGAAATCATTGATGGCATCACATGTGTATGTACTTTTCATGGAATTTGTGTACTAGGGATTTTTATTATAATGTTGCGAAAAAAGTGTCAAGGATATTGCAATAAATATCATACCGCTATTAGTGTTTTGAACGATGCATTGATATAAATAGCACTGTATTATGGGATTCTATCTAGTATACTGAGCTACTAATGGAGAAACATAGCACTGTGTGCAGAGTACAAGATGAAAGTATAATATTTGTAATGTTAATATGTTGAATAATGAAATGATAATTGTCCTGAAATGTTCGAAAATTCACAAAATGGGGGTGTTCTGAGGACGTTATTCGTATTGTGTGATTGCTTAGCTGTAATCAATGAGGGAATGGCACAGAGAGTAAAGTGGAAGCCGCCGCGGACACCGCGGCTGTTCGTGGACAGGGCGTGCTACATCCGGGTTTTTCCATGAAATCCAACATGGAAACAAGACTGTACGGATCAGCCAATCAGATGTCGAGGTTGTGGATTTGTGTTGAAAGAGACTGTGTGTGGTGAAGATGGCAGAAGTAGAGAAAGTCAGGGTGTTGGTGCTTGGAGATATGTTTGTGTATGGTTTACAACAGTACGCTCAATGCAGGCATGTTGCAAAGAACTTTGATGTGAAAGGGGTGGAGGTGGTGTGGAGCACTGTGCCTGATTGCAATGTACAGGGAATTGTACAAGTTTGTGAGGATATGGCCACGATGAACAGTCCGCATGTGGTAGTTTTGCACTATGGTGCTTTCCATTTGGGCAACGTCAGTGCCCCTACTTTGTTGGCTGATTTAGAACGCTTGGTTCAAGCCGTAATGAAGATCCTTCCAAATGCGAAAGTCATTTTATTCTGGATTACTACCTAGGGCAATATGGGACAATAGTTCAGTTTTTTGTCCTCAGCAAAACATTGCTAGGGGTGTCATCAACCGAGGCATGTGTGCCTTCATGCTTAGAGCTGGTATGTTCTTCTGTAATAATGAGAATATTGATGCCAGTAATGCTGTTAATTTTAAAGAAGATGGCATTTCTTTATCTTTTACTGGAAATGCCTTTCTATTTTGGAATGTAAGGGTTGCTTTGGAGAAGGTTATGTGAAGATTTTAGGGGTAAAGTAAGAAAAAAAACAAGAAATAAAATACAAAAAACAGATGTCTGTCAAGCATCTGTAAAAAAAACAAAAAAAACCGGCTCTTTTCAGAGCCAACTTCAAAGGGGAAATGGGGCACACTATTTAAATTTACATTCACCACACTCAGATTTTCGATATGTCCGTGGACATGGCGGTAGTCCGTGGACATGAAAATCACTACGAGGGGGTTAGTATGTTCTATGTTACATGTATATGAAGTCAGGGATATTATGGTTAAGTTGTGCTACTAAAAACCTATGAAATTCAGTGAAAAAACTTTGTTAAAGGGACGTTATGGTTAAGTTGCGTTACTAAAAACCTATGAAATTCAGTAAAAAAACATTGTTAAAGGGACGTTATGGTTAAGTTGCGCTACTAAAAACCTATGAAATTCAGTGAAAAAACTTTGTTAAAGGGACGTTATGGTTCAAAGTAAAACCGAAAAACCCCTGAAATTCGGCAGTTATGGTAACATAAGCAACCATAACTCGCGCCACCGTGCACTGCTAACACTAACACCCAGGACATCAAAGATGACATCACAAATGTCATTGATTCCTGCTACTTACCCTGTAAAAAACTTCTCAATAAGCATATTCTCTTTTTTAACCACTCTAGCAAATGCCATGCAGTGCAGCATTCATCACCTGCTCACATGAAGCAACAAACAATTTGAATTGCTGCATTTCAAAATGTTTCTTTTGACAAGCATTTTGATGAAAGTTAAAACATGCATATATGCATGTACAGTAGCACTGTGTCACTTTTCTATAAAATAATGGAAAACCAGATAAAATAGATATGGAGACAATTTTTAAGTGGCACTTAGTGTCTGCCAGTTTAATACCTTGGCAGCACATGCCTACATCCCAAAATCACCCATTCCAATGTATAGTTGTTTGATAAGTCTTTGTTTTTTCCTTTGCATTCTGTCACTTCCAATTCACTTCAACTAAACATCAAGGTTTGAAACTGTGACATGTATAGCAAATAAACATATAAAATGCTCTACTTTTCTAAATATTTTTGGACGCCTTTTTGAGAAAGTAAAAAAATGCATATCTGCATTTGCAGCAGCACTGTGTCACTTTTTCATAAAAGAAAGTACAAGCAGAAAAAATAGATGTGTACACCATTTGTAATTGGCACTCAGTGTGTGCCAGTTTAATATATTAAAAGTATATGGGGGTCATCACGAACCGGGCGCAAAGGGATACCGGGCACCGGTAATGACACCGGTGCCGGCAATCCCTTTGCGCCCTATTCTGAGGTCCCTTTGCAGGTCCTTCTCTTAACGCCTGGTTTTAGCAGGCGTAAAGGACGGGATCCGCAAAGGGATACCGGGGTTAATAACAGTACCGCAATTTGCGGTACCGTTATTGCCACCTTCCCCATTCCCATTGAGCCCTATGGGGGCTCAATGGGAATAGGGAATGGCGTTTCAAATGGGGCTTACCGGTCTCGTAAAGGGCAGAATGGACCGGTAAGTCCCCATACCACCAGGTCGGTGGCGGTACCAGTATTGGTGCTAGTCATGACGCTAACAGCGCCATGACTAGCACCAACCTTGGAATGAGGGCCTATGTGTACTTCCTAACATGACCCATTCCAATGTTCAGCTGTTCAGCTGCTTATGCAGTCCTAATGTTTTATCTACAGTCTTCCAAACATGCGCAGTGTCAATATAGAGAACTTTTCAAACTTCTGAAATGGTGAATGGATTTATACAAGCAGCACATAACCATACTTCAATGAAGCTTATAAACAAGAACAACAAATAACAATTGCCAAAGACAATAGTGGTTGAGGGTGTGAAATGGTGGAACAAACCATTATGGCAAAAGAAACCTCTATGGAAAATAAATCCCAGACAAACTTTGAACCAAATGCTCCTTTCAGCCAAACAAACCGTCCAGTGTACAAATGCACATGCAGCTCAATGTATAATGTAGGGCAACAATCCTTCTTTCTTGTGTATCGACTATGCTATGCAAAATGTAATGCTCTAGAACAGCAAAATGTATAGAACATTCTCCTACATGGAACAGCCAAACAACTCCTTCAAAAAATAGAATACATCCAATGTAAATACCTTGGAACTGAAGGTGACTTTCAAACTTCATAAACACCACCAACCTAATAGAGACATACAAAAAACGTATAGCTAAGTTTCAAAACACATCTTATGAAATACCAGACCAAATGTGTGTCTGTTGACGCAGACGTTTTATAAGAAGAGCACACGCATAGTAGATCTAGCTTATAAAATAGAAGACAATGAACAATCCCAATGGTTCCTAAATAAATATAAAATAACTAAACCCTCAAGAGTGTGCACGCAATGCAACACAAAGCTTGACAATAACCAAATGCCATCACGTGCTATCACCAATAACTTAGAATATTCCCACTTACAAAAGCTCTCCAACAGCATAACTTGGATGAGAGCATTATAATACAAACAGTGTAGGAGGAAGGGTGTCCCAGTGCTGTGCTGTGAGATACAGGAAGCTGGCTCCACCTGCCCTGACTCTCTTGATTCTGGGAACTGTTAGCAAGTTGGAGTAGGGCATTCTGGTCGGTCTGGTAGTTGTGGAGCAGTGCATTCTTTGGCACAGGTAGGGGGGCAGTTTGGATGACACATTTGTGGGTCAGAGACAGGGGCCTCATTACGACCCTGGTGGTCCGTAATGAAGGGTACCTGTACGGGACCGGCACCCTTCATTACGGTAACGCCTATTACGAAGTTCCCTTTGCGGGACCCGGAACAGACGTCTGGTAAAATCAGATGTCCTTTCCGGGTCCTGCGAGGGGAACAGGGAGCTAATAAGGGGCTGTTATTAACGTGCTCCTTATTAGCTCCTGCCCTATGGGGGCTCAAGTGGGAATGGGGAATGGTTCCTTCAAGGAGGAATTACCTGGTCCTCCAATGTTGAAATGACCCGGTTATTCCCCATTGAAGGAACCCGGTATTGGAGCCCGGTAGGGAGGCAGCCATGGCGCTAATAGCACCATGGCTACCTCCATACTTGTAATGAGGCCCAGGGGGTCTTAAAGAGTATTCACTCCCTGATGGGTAGCCAGTGAGCTTGTTTCCTGACTGCAGTGATATGTTCTCTTTTGGGAATGCCTAGTGCTGCCCGTAGAGCGCTGCTCTGAATAACCTGCAATTTATCAATGTTTTTTGATGAGGTGCCCAAAAGAGGGCATTGCAGTAGTCCACCCTAGAGGCTATAATAGCTCAGGTGATGGTAAGGCAGTTACCCTGCAGAGGAAGGGTCTGCTGCGTTGAGAAGTTTAGCATGATATGTGGCAGCAGAGGCTATGGCACTGACTTACCTAGTCATGGAGAGGTTTGAGTCCAGGTATACTCCGAGTGTCTAAAAACTGCATAAAAAGCAGGTCTCTGGGACTGAGAAGAAAGCTGATAGAAGAGGACCACTACCACGACTGAACTTCCGGTGAAGCCCTGCTGCAGGTCCGAATCCCCAAACTTCGACGACAGGGAAGATCTGCAACGAATCTTCTCCCCTTGGGATGGACGTACCAACCAGTTAGCCAAACTACAAGCCAGGCCTCCCTTGTCTCGTCGAATTTGCTGTCCACAGCTACTGTGAACCGGATAGCCAGGAGGACCGGACCCTGCTTGGGTTTTAAGGAGCACACCTTTTATTTGTTGCTTTGTTCTGCTGCTGGTTTCTTCCCTGGGCAGTGCAGGAGCCTCCAGTCTTCCTATTTCGTGTCAGACTGACAGTCACTTCAGGAACCATGAGCCTGCAGGACCTGCCAGGAACTTCTGCCTCAGCTACAGACTTCTTCTTCATTTAAGGTACTGTTCTATCCCGGTTGTTCGTTCCGTCTGACCGCGGTGAAAGTGTTTGAAATCTTTCGCCAATCTGAGGGCTTGTCCTTCTCTATTCTTTAAAGTAACTTTTCTTCTGACCAACTTCGTTCCTTACTCTTGGCAAAGACTTAACCGCGAACTACTCTGAACTGTGCGATCCTCTGCAAAGACTCTGGTCCATTGACTTTGGCTCAGGCCTCTTGAATTGATTTCCTCACCGTAGTAGCCTTTTCTAGATTGCCCTGCTTACTTACTAGTTGGTGCTGCTTAATTTTTGTCTAACCTTGTCTTTCCCTCCCTTTTAAATTGCTGAAGTGCCATTTTGCTTACACTTCATTTTAAGCTTAACTTGTCCAGAATCTATTGGGTGGTGTGTAGTATATTAAAAGTGTGATTTTTCTACTGTTTTACTTTAGTGAATTGTTTTACAACTGATGTGTAAATAAATGTATATTCTTTTACTCTCAAACCTTGAGTCAGTGTTTGTTTGAACCATAGTAATTGCTGTCCTTTGTGTAACTATTGATACTGCTCACTTTACTCTTGAGATAAGTCCGGCTGCTCAGCCATCGCTACCACTTTACTGTGTAGTACAGGCTTGTACCAAAGGTGAACTTGTACTGTCACTTGTAGTCTTAATTGTGTGTGGTGTTCCCAAAGGGTACTGCATATGATTCTGCCTAACAGCATTGTGCAAAGTTACATCAGCAGTGAGGCTACTTACAGTAGTGCATGGACACTGCCTTTGGTGACGGCTGAGGTAATATTATTAATCACGTGATTAGAGGAGGTATGCGTTGAGGCTGTATTCTTATAATTTTTACAGGTGGAGGAGATGGCTTTACTGTTTTTTTTGTATAGCAAGTCTGTTTTAGAGTGTGGACTCTCCTTCAGGGTAGTGACAACCAGGTCCGGGTTTAGTCTCTTGAAGCCAGTTGTTAACGTAGCAGGGGAGGAGCGGGAGAGCAGAGTTTTGGCTATTGTGCAAGAGCTTGGTGCTGAGATGCATAGTGTTGCACTGTCCCTGTAAGGTGAGTTAACAGTCTGGTGGCGGGCAGGCGTTGTTTTTGGTGTGGTTTTGTTGAAGTGGAACGGATTGGAGGTGGAGGCTGTGTCTTCCAGTATGATGCTTGCAAGATTGGATCATTGTGCTGCTGTGCTCAGTGCTTGTGTGAGAGTCGGGGTGCGAGTGGAGCTCCTAGTGGGGATGAGAAAGGTACGGTTCGGGGTTGAGGCGTACATTACTCGGTGGGCGTGTATTACAATCCTGCATGCAAGGTGAAAATTACGGAGGTCGAGGAGGGCGGCATACTTGGGATGCGGTATAATGCGAGTGCACAAATTGAGGCCTTCCTGAGGGGCAGAGAGGGGTAGGCAGCTAGCGTGGTGGTGGCCGTAGAAGGTGGAAAAGGGGACATAGCGTAGTGCTTAGCTTTACGGTTGGATGGCAGCTTGCCTGGGACAGGGCTGTATTTTGTGGCCAGAACCGATAAGCAGCATAGAGCTGCTGAGATCTTCAACAGCCTTTCCCTCAGGCCTTCCCCACATGGTTTCACCTGCCGGCACGATCCCTCTCCCTTTAAGGCGGGAGGGGAGGCACTGGCAGGTAGGGAGCGCCTATCAGGCCCTGGGCCTGCAGCAGTAATGTGATCAGGGGCAATATTGCTGATCAGGGTTGCTGAGGCAAACATCGCGGCCATTTCACGGGCTGAAAATAACACGCTCCACACGACAGGCTCAGTGGAGGTCAGGGAACATGCCAGTGTTCCTCGGATGGATGCATCAGCTGTTTCTTCATGCAGCATGTTGATTTCTCACAGTCGAGCTGCTGAGAGCTTTGACAGCATTTCCCTCAGGCTTTCCCACACGGCTTCGCCTGCCGGTGTGTTTCCTCTCCATTTAAGGTGGGAGGGGAGATGTTGGCAGGTAGGGGCAACCTATTAGGCCCTGGGCCTACGGCAGTGATGTGATCTGGGCAATATTGTTGATTAGGGTTGCCAAGGCAACCAACGTGGCCATTTCACAGGCTGGAAATAACGAGCTCCACATGGCAGGCTCAGTGGAGGTTGGGGAAACGCAAGTGTTCCTCAGATGGATGCATCAGCTGTTTCTTCATGCAGAATGTTGATTTCTTGCAGCAGATCTGCTGAGAGCTTAGATGGCCTTTCCCTCAGGCTTTCCCCGCATGGCTTCAGATCAATCTTTGATTGTACTACGTAATGGTGTGCCTACAAAAGACAAAAACATTTGGCAACAACTATTCAACTTAAAGAAAGTTAGACAAGCCCTACAATATCTAAAAGAATACAATGAATACTACAAATTTATAAACATAGAGAACTTAAACCACCAACATTATTCAAGAGTCACCAGAAACTGGCCAATTTGAATGTATAGATCATGTTACAGCAGCCAACGTTTTAGACCAGTATACCACTCACACACTGAACTCCAAAGACACAATTGATAATGCATTAGAAACATATCAAATTCATCAAGCAAAAGGATCCCCAAGGAGCAATTGGGAAAAAAGTGTAGAAGCACATTTTTTCCTCTACTCAAGATATGATAAAAAGTCCACACAAATTAGTGCTTCAGAATATCGCTCTTTACTAATGTATTTTGAAAACCCAAGATTCAGAAAAATGTTGAATACATTTTCCACCTCCTCTTCGAAAGTGAACTAGAAACTCTATGTTATGGAGTTGCACACACATTAAAAAAAAGGCTCTAACTTTTTAAAATTAGCCGCTACCCCACTGCTTCAAAAAATAAAAGACAAAGATGCGGTTTTGCAGTCATGTATCAAAAATCTCTTGGCAAACATGCGTGGTACAAAATAATAATGGTTTCAATGTCAGACTGCTGTACGTTGTATGCTAAAGAACCTAGGCCCACCAACATGGCTTGTTAGTTTAAGTTATGCAGAGTATGCATGGGATGACTTATACTACTTCATACGCACTGCAAACCAAAATAAAGACAGAATACACATTAAAACCCCAGAAGAACTCTGTTCTCTTGACCATGTAAATGTATCAAGGTACTTCCACCATCGCTTCATAGCCATGCTGCATTTTATCTGCAATAAAACTACCCCTCTGTTCAGAGAAGTACAACACTTCTTTTGGAGAAAAGAATATCAATCCAGAGGAGCACCACACATCAACACACTTTTGTAGATTAAAGATACATTAGCTGTGGCATGCCTTCAGAAACCACAGAGAGTGACCTACATACACAAGTGTTACGCTTACAAAAAAATAAATGTGGCAAATACTGTTGACATAGATATAAATCAAAGGGAAATACTACACCAAATGTTGCTTTGGTTTCCCTAGACCAGTGTGCAAAAAAGGACAAGCAAATAGCTTTGTCTTCTGTTAAACACAGCGTAAAATGCAAATCTCCTAAAAATAAATGCAACATTAAAAGGGACGAAGCATCCAAGTACATCAACGATTTCAATGCAATCATTGCCCTCTTGTGGAATGCAAACATAGGAAGACAATACATTCCAGACAATTCCACTGCATTTGCAAGATATGTCACCAAAGCTGAGAAAACATAGCTGAATGATCTCTCGGAGGCATAACATCTATGAAAACACTATCACAAAAATTGTAAAGCTTCAGTATAAACATGTTCTTGCATAGAGAATGCGGCTCCTACAAAGCTGCAGACTGTTTAACAGGTACAGCCTTATATGGCAAATCTGAGCACATTGTCTGTCTGAACCTTGGATCAGCCTCCGCCCAAAATAAATACTACTAAAATCCTACCAAGAGATTGAAAACATAGCCACAAATGATCCCAAAAACCAGGAATTAAAAAAAAAATGATTTACTTGACACATACTACCCAAACAGAAGCACTGCTTTGGAAAGCATGTGTATGTACGACATTGTCCAAAACTACACCTACAAAAAGCAATGTCACACCAAATGAGACAACTGGCAAATATTCAGTTTCACCTTGTGAAGGAAGTCTAGTGAAACTAACCAAACCCAGTCTAATTAGTCATGTAAAGTTCTCATTTAAAACTCCACACCACAGAGAACTGTATTACATGGCCCTACTCCGACTTTCTATTCTTTGGGGAAAAGAAAACGTATTTTTAGGTCAATATGACTCATTTGAAGATGCATTTCATGCAAATTAAAGCAGAATAACAAATGCCAATGTCAAACAATACAAACAAATGTTAGACAATGAACGCCAACAAGAGGAAGACATTGAAGCTCTACTAGCCAAAGACACTCCTGAGGGCAGTCAACCTTCCCTTACAGGAAGCCAAGACCCACTTGGAGAACCACTCATTCTAAATGAAACAGGAATAGCCATGACTGAGGTAGAAAATACCATGTATCAATATGAACAGTATGAGGAAGACTTGTCAGTTCTGCAATTTCAGCTAAATAATGAACAACTCACCATTTATCTAGAAGTCACTCAATAAATTGAGCATGGTTTTAAACATGAAACTAAAACCTGTAGCTGTAAACATTATAAAACTCTGCTCCTATATGTAAGTGGTGAAGCTGGTTATGGCAAAACCTTCTTAATTCAAATAATCAGCACATTTCTACAAAACTTAACAAACAACAACTTTTCAGCTGCAGTAACAGCACCCACAGGTTTATCTGCTTACAACATAGATGCTTTCACTTTACACTGACTACTACTCCTCCCCGTAGACCACCAAAACAAATTGGAATGCTAAAAATTGGAAGCAGAAGCTGCTATTAGGGTAAGGTACAGAGAAATCTAAAACAAATGAAAGTGCACCTAATAGATGAGGTAAGCATGGTGTCCAACCTGTTGGCTTTAATTCATCTTAGAATGAAGGAGACCTAAAAACCAACTACGAGGAACTGTATGGAGGAAAACGTTATTGTTTTCAGAGACCTCGTGCAGTTACCGCCAGTGAAAGGGCAACCCATTTTCAAAACATGAGGACACAAATAATGCTATAATAATCTCGGGAGCATTGGAAATGTACATCTGTGGCAACAATTTCAATACAGAGAACTAACTGAAAACATGCGCCTGTCTGCAGACCTCACATATGCTAACATTTTAAAAAGAATTATAACTGGGCTGTTTACTAAAGATGCTAAATCCACCTTAAATAGAAGACTAATCCATGAGCTATATGGCGAAAGACATCTGCTCCTGATGTCATGGAACAATGAACCCAACAAAATCTAAAATGTTTGTCCCTAATGCCAACCCTTGCAAGCTGTAGTCAATTCAACAAGACAATGTTGAAAAAAGAAATGCAACCTATACTGCATATCAGCCACACAGACCAACTAAAAGTGCATGGCATGACACTTCCTATGTGTTGACTAAATAGCTTAGAAAAATGTATCTCAACATGCCGAATTGGAAAAAACATTTACTTTGTGTCTGAACTACATAGTAATTCTAAAATGTAAACTTGACGTAGAACAAGGCTTAGTCAATTGAGCAATCGGTACAGTTGTTGGCTTCCAAACATCTCCGCATGACAAAAACAATCACTTTGTCAATATCCATTTTAACAAACTTGCAGAAGTTAAAAACAATTAGCTGAACAGTGGGACATGCCCTTCTTTTCAAATACATGTACGTACGCAGAGAAGCAATTTTCTCTGTCACTTGCATATGTTGTCACTAGTCACAAATCACAGGTCTAACCATAGATTGAGCATTGATTGATATTGGCAGTACAGTCTTTAAAAATGTATGAGTTATGTAGCACTTTCACATCTGCGTACACTAAATGGTGTAAATGGTCTATTCCTAGTTAACTTGTATGCAAATAATGTCAATGTTGACATTACTTGCTTCATTGAATACAACAGGCTATTGGCACTATACATCCCCATCTAGATATGTACCCTGTACCTGAAAAAAAGAAACCTTTTATAAGAAAAATACTAGAAACAGAAGCTGTTGCAGATTTCACAACAATACCACTAAAAACAACCAACTCCTGCATCAAACAATACAGCTACAAAACTGTCAAGTACAAAGTCAACTTCACATCCATGAAAAAGAAAGACACACATGTCTCTTCTGCAGAAAGATCGGCAGGCCCATCAAACGGTCCACAAACAGAACTCTCTTGTCCATTGAAATTCAGAAACCCAACTGGAGTAAATTGTTATGCTAATGTGACAATGAATCTCCTCTTTCAATTGCCAACATTTTCTCACAACATTTACTTAAATGGCTCAGACCAGTTGTGTTTGCAAATGCTTGCCCTTCATGGAAATGCCTTGGATAATCCTCAGGAAATAAGGTCAGAATTGGACTACTGTGCAGGAATGGTAAAATTTACCATAAACACACACAAAGATCAACAAGAATTCCTAATGTACTTGCTATAAGCACTGGAAACCAAAAACATCCCCATAAATGAAATCTTCCAGATTTCATACACATGGAAGCATACATGCACTCTCAGCAAGCATGTTTCACAAGGCCACATCCTAAATGAACAATTTCTACATGTAGCCATACCAAATTGTGAATCCATTCCATTTCACCAGCTTCTGTACATTGCAAATCATGGCATAATATGCCCTTTTTACAATTCAGACAATCGTTCCACATAGCCAATATGTCATACTAATACTTGTAAGGTACAATGCAGATGGTAACAAAAATAACTGGAAGCTTACAGGCTTCACACACAGCCATGTAGCTCTTGGAAAGAAAACCTTCACAACAGTAGGTATAATGTACCATGCTGGTGCCACAACTACTTCAGGGCACTACACTGCATATGTGAAAAAAGTCATTGGTTTGAATGTAATGATTCCTCCGCTACCCCAAAACATAGGTTACCAGCAAATTTAACAAATGCCTACTTAATATTCCTTCAACCCAAATGTACTCACTAAACTATAGCACAATTAACATTTAGTATGCACCAGCAGGTATCTAAATACACCCATAATACTGCAAGGACACTTTTGAAAGTCAATCTAGTTAGAATACGCCAACAGGTATCTAACTGCTTGAAAAGCACCCTTCATTGCAAAGCACTTCAAATACGCCATCTAAATTCTTATTTGACAAAACATCTTCTAACCTCTAATGTAGTTAGAATATGCATACAGGTGTCAATCTATTCTCAACATTCCCTTGATTGCAACATACTTCAAACAAATTTGCTATCACCCTTACACTCACGTAACTGTGATCAGTTATTTTTTTTTATCCAGTACAGATTTGTTTCCCAATGACCCATTGATTATGTAATTTGAAAACAACAGCAGTGTGTCATACACTAATGTACCAAATACTGTATTTAAAATGTACTTTTTATGAGGGTCTAAAAAGGAAAATGTGTATTTAAAACTGTAGACCACTAGAGCTTTTGAACTATCATGCTTAACCAACTGTACTGTTTTCTTTTCACAGAAAAGAAACCAGAGATTGCAGCTTCATGACGCTACAACACTAAGTAGCCACAGGAAAAGGACATGAAAGAGTTTAAACAAAGTAATACCTTAGAACGGATATGATGTTTAAAGAAAGACCTCACTAAATATTCCCATGAGAAAGCCTGTCCTTACACTAAAGATGGCTACAAGACCACAGGAGTCCAGTTCAGAGCATCTTCATTCAGATCTAGTAATAGCAGTAGCGATCCAGGTAACACGGCTACAGGGAGCACTACCCTCCAAAGAGGATGAGGTAACAACAGAAGAGGACAAAGTAACCAGGGAAATAAATCGAGGAATTTTTTACAACAAGGCCCCAATCGGAGCAACTGGTACAATGATCAGCGTCAAACCAGGAGCGGCAATTGCTCCTAGTTAATCTATCCAAATATAAACTTACTGACAAAGAAGAACTAGTCTTAACAAAGGTTTGGGCTATGTTATCACAAGAAACAGGATCATTTTCTCTTTCAAAACGATTTTCACAAATTGATGCAAAATATCTGTCTGAAAGATTTTTTTGCTGATACAACTAACGAAACTATGACAACACATAGTTGGTCTTAAAAATCAGTCGCAGTTTTGCCCTCCGAGCCACTCTCATTCCCCAGAGTATATTATATTTGAAAAACGAGTCCTGAAAGAGATTGAGATACTGGAAAATAAAAACAACCCTGTTTTCCAGAACCTAAATCGCCAAGAACTCGATGCACTAAATAACCTTTCAGAAAAAGATGAAATCATAATAAAAAGAGCCAACAAAGGAGGAAGAATAATGGTTCTAGACAAAGATGATTATGTTAATGAATGTTTAAGCCAACTAAATAACACCAAATACTATAAAAAAAAACGAGCAGAAAATCCATCAAAGGAACTTCTTAAAATGATCAAACTAAAAGCCGAAAAAGCCAAAGAATGAGGATGGATAAGTCGCCAAGAAAGTTAATTCCTCATTAACTCAGACCCCTCCACTCCAACTTTTAATTGTCTCGCTAAGATTCACAAGACCTTAACTAAACCTCCGGTATGACCAATTGCAGCTGGTATCAATTCCATCCTTGAACCTCTTTCGAAATTCGCTGATCACTATTTGAAAAACTACATTACCAAAATGGAGTTGTACCTTAAAGATACCAAAGAGGTTATCAAACGCTTCGAAAATCTTCCCTATGATATCAATACTCAGTTTCTAATAACTCTAGACATCGTTTCATTGTATACAAATATATCACAACATGAAACTATTGAAACTCTTGAAGAAATATTGTTGACACGCCTTGATAACGACCCAGTACCAACGTCATTTATACTCTGGTGCATAGAAGTTTCACTAACAAAAAACTTCTTTGAATTCCAAGGCCAGTTCTATCAACAAATAGAAGGAATGGCCATGGGAGCCACAATGGCCTCCAGTGTGGTGAATTTATATGTCGAATTTTTCGAAAAAAAAGTATATTTATATCAACAATCCATTCGAAAATCATCTCCTGTCATGTGCGAGGTACATAGACGATATCATAGTTATCTGGAAGGGGGCAGAGGAAGAGGCTAATATGTTTGTAATATGGCTTAATCAATGGAATTGCCACCTACAATTTACCATGACCATCAAAAAAGAGGAAATAAACTTCTTAGATGTGACTATTTTCCACAAACTAGGCGCTTTGCTAGTCAGACCATACCATAAAACCACAGATAAAAATTCTCTCCTACACTATCACAGTCATCACGTGAAACATTTGAAAGACAACTTACCCTATGGACAATTTTTGCAGTTAAAAAGAAACAGCAGCACTAAGGAAGCATACAAAGAAGAAGCAGGAACCCTCTCCAAAAACCTGAGAGAGAGAAAATACCCCAAAAAACGTATAAGAAAGGCAGCTAAAAGAGCCTACAATTATAATCGCGAATCCCTATTGGAGGATAAGGTTAAAAAACAATCAGAAGAAAGAATAGTGAGTGTTAACACATTCACCAACCTTAGCCTATCCATCACCAATATAGTGCGAAAACACTGGAAGATTTTTGATCAATACATCACCAAACTTCCATGTCCGCTTTTTGCCTATAGAAAATCCACCACTAGAGGAAATAGGGTTAGTAGCAGTACATTTTAGAGGCAAACAACCACAAGCCGAAAATCTAACTAAAACCTGGGGCCTCAGCTCGATCATAGATCATTATCCCTGTGGACAATGGTCAGTGTGTAAATTTACTAAAAAATCCAAAGAAATCGAGATTGGCTTAACAACTCCATGGCAACAATTGCAATTTACTAACTGTAACTCAGAGTTTGTTATTTACATGATAACATGCCCGTGCGGACTGAATTATATAGGAAAAACAATCCGGAAAATAAAAACTCGAATTATAGAACACAGGAGCTGTATTAAAAATAAAACCTTAATGGCACCTATGGTGAAACACTTCCTAGAACACAACCATTCGAGTGAAGACCTGAAATGGACAGTCCTGTTAACACTCAAAGGGAACGATACCACTAAAAAGAAAAAAATGCTTTTAGAAAAAGAACAGAGACTTATCTTCCAGACTAAAAGCGACCAAAGAGGGATTAATGAAGCCATCGAGTGGCATAAAATTTAAAAACTTTAAAAATCTGAAAGGTTAATCATCTACAATTAATAAGTTAATTAGATTTATACCGTACATGCTGATCTATTAAAAGTGACAGGGAGATGTGTGCGATCCACAACTAATTATGGATGTATATCTCAATATGAAATACTTTGCAGTCATCATTTATTTAGCCTGCTCCAGTTGTGTGTGGCCCGAGAGGTTGGGATTCATACAGCCCCCAAGGTCACTTTAGAGTAAGCTTTTTGGCTGAATGGACGATTGCTGTACGAGTAACATTAACGTAAATAATTCATAGCTATCCAAGAGTTTTCACTTCAAAAATGGCTCTCTAGACCTCCTTCCGAGTTGAGCTGTTCGTACACTAGACATCAGAGAGTAGTAATAACTAAAAACGGACCTCGTTTGCTGTACGTGTAACATCAACGTAAATAATGCATTGCAATCCGAGAGTCTCCACAACTAAAATGGCTCTCTAGACCTCCTTCCCAGTTGATCTGTCCGTGCACACTAGACATCAGATAGTAGTAATAACTAAAAATGGACTTCGTGTCCTTTATAGCTTCCCCTACCTAAGATGGGGACCGCAACTTTTTTCTAACTGCACCTAGCGGCAACCTCATATGAACATCAACCACGCAAGTGAACGGAAAGGCACGAAAATAAGGTCATTTCATCTACATGGTGAGAACAATTGGCATAGTTTTAGTGTCGAACTAGAGTAATTCGCTGAATGATGCCCTAGCATGCAACATAAGTTAAAATTTGTAATCTACTTTAAGGTGAATAAACACCCACACTCCATTCTCATGTCCTCTCTAGATCAGCAAGGCTGTCATAATCTTGACTCATATATTGAAGAGCCTATATATCCAAAAACTAAAGATAAAGCCACCTGGGACCTCCATCATCTAGGCTTCCAACACCATATAAAAGGTGAGCCAAAGAGAGGTGGTTGTTTTACTTGTATTGAATAATGGTATTATGGACACCCACCAACAAATGGATTTTGTTCTTGGTTTTCCTGTAGCCACAGTGCAGAGTCTAACAACATCACCCTTATGAGATTTATGGAAAGATTCATCCAACAAGAATAATTAAGAAAATTATTCCTATTAAAAAAAACCTATAGTGACAGAGAACCTCTCCCGAAGAGGTAAGCCATCATTGCACTCGATTCATGCGTCTTAGAGATTTAGTCTATCTACAATGACAGCAAGTCAGATAACTAATTCAAATTACATTTGCAGGTCGCTTTCGACTCATCCCAGAGCCAATAGCAGACCCAGAGGATAAACTCCTGCTTCATTCAGGAATCTACCTCCAAAAGAGCTACTCGCTCCGACAAGACTAGGTAACTAGCTAACCTAGCCTGGTCTGATAAAATTACATTATTTAAATAAATAGAGCAATCATAGCTTACTCTTCTTTTTGTTCTTTTGTTTCATATCAACAGCTGCAGAAAGAACATTCAAGTTTGATACTTAACACTGCCAACAAGAATGATTATCGCTACTGAGATTTGCATTTATAGCACTTCTTGTTGCTTTTTACTGTAACATTATAAGATACAGTGTCACAACTCCTGAAGAAAGTTCTGAAAAATTAGCAGAAAACTGAAACATGTCGTGTTTTCTCCATCTAGACAAGCAATTACTAGTTTGAAGAAACATCTATTCTAACAAAAGGTCCTATGATTAGTGCAAGATAGCAATTGCTCCTGCAATGATCATCAAATCTAATACATGTCAATTAGACATATGCTACTAGATTGCTTCTAAGTTTATGTGTCACGACTATATTGTCTGTTTTTTTGACAGTGTTCTAATTTTTTATCATGTTAAGCGATAAGGATTGACCCTATTGCTTAACATGATAACACTTTTATAAGCTATAATATTGTTTTTTCTATCAAATTGACTATTAATAAAAGATTGAATATGTATTTCTCACAGCACTGATTTGATGATTGTTGACTGTAAGCTGTTGATATGAGCTAACTACCTCTAATGTCTAGCATACTTACTTTCCCGATAAAAGGTGGAGCTACTACCCTAGTAGTACTATTGGGTTTCGCTCCTTTTTGTGTATTTGATCAATCTATTCTCAACATTCCCTTGATTGCAGCATACTTCAGGCAAACTTGCTATCACCCTTACACTCATGTAACTGTGATCAGTTTTTTTTTATCCAGTACTTATTTGTTTCCCAATGACCCATTGATTATGTAATTTGAAAACAACAGCAGTGTATCATACACTAATGTTTTACCAAATACTGTATTTAAAATGTACTGTTTATGAGGGTCTAAAAAGGAAAATGTATATTTAAAACTGTATACCACTAGAGCTTTTGAACTATCATGCTTAACCAACTGTACTGGTTTTTTTCACAGAAAAGAAACCAGAGATTGCAGCTTCATGACGCTACAACACTAAGTAGCCACAGCAATCTTAATCTATTCTGTGAGCACTATCCTCAATTGTTCTACAATCATAAGTACTGTATACAATTGAATTGCATCATTCTTACATATTACAAACACCTTGTACTCCCACTACATTACTCCAGCTGCACACATATCTGGTGCATCCACAAACCTTATGACTCTCTCTCTCTCTCTCTCTCTCTCACTCTCTCTCTCTCTACTGACTTGAACTACGGTTCCCGAGGGCGTTCAACCTACCAGCGCTTTGAGATCATACCAATGATACATAAGGCGCTATAGAAATGCAAAGTAACATAACATAACATATTCCTACTACAGTGATTCTAGCCATATTCCTACTACATTACCTATAATTAGAATATATATATTACTACTGTCGTGATCGTCCCCCTGCGGCCATGCCCCCTAGAATTGACCAATGCCCACACCACACTTTACTGTATAACAAAGTACATATCATACATGCTCAACTAATAAAACTCACACCCACCCCCTGAAATTCAAATGATGTCAGCGACACCATAGTTGACTGCGAACCCTGTAGCATTTTCAACCCCTTTTTTCACCTATAAAAACAGCTCTATATTGCCTTCACTTCCCTACCATTTCTATGCCATCTTCCAGCCATCAAATAACCCAAAATGTATTTTCCAAACTGTCCATTCACTGCACTGCCTGCAAACTACTGCTGTGTTCGCGGACAGCTGCCGCACCTCCCCGGCCTATTTCAACCTAAAAGAACAGACCCATATCATATTTTTTCCCACCTTTCCCAGCCCCTCTTTCCACCCCAAAATGACACAAAATGTGCTTTCCAGACTTTTTCCACAACGCGCTGTCCGCAGTCAGCTGCTGCTGTTCACGGATCCAACAAGGCGGCCCTTTCCAAAAATCTGACACAGCTCACGTTTTTTCTTGACCAATCAGCCGGGCGCGTCTGTTGTCCGCTGACCTAAAGCCCTAGGGCAGAAAAAGTAACTAAAGCAGCTTTTTCAGATAAAGTTGAGGAAAAAGCAGTGAACTCATATGCAGCCTCATGGGCTTTCTTAGGTGCAGCCGAGTCATACAAGAATCATGTCGGACATGTCACAGACTGCCCTCCACATAAAATACCAGTCTTTGCAAAACCAAAGCCTTAGAGACAATATCCAATAAAAGCACAGGCTATAACACATTTGAAAATAATTGTGGATACGTTATTAGATCAAGGGGTTCTGATAAAATAGGCAAGCCCCTACAGCACAACATTATTTCCAGTAGCCAAACCCGATGGTCAGATGGTTCATATTGGATGGTAATAGACATTAGAATCTTAAATGCTAATACATGCACAGAGGCTGTACAGAACATAGTTCAGGCCTTCTGAGTAGCATACCAAAATACAAATATAAGACTATTGGATCTGGTGAATGGATTTTTTTCACAACCTTTGGATTCAGAGAGCTATACATACACAGCTATAACCTTTCAGGCAAAACACTATTCCTTCACTAGGATCCCTCAGGGGTACATAAACAGTCCTGGGCTATTCTACAGTAGGATGCAATCCCTCTTAGAAGGCATACAGACAGGCTGGGCATATGTAGATTAAATATAGTGTACAGATGATGACTTAAATGAACCCCTAGACAAAGTGGACGCAATCCTTAGAACACTTATAGCTAAAGTATACATTTTCAATTTCAAGAAATCAAAGATAGCCCACAGAGAAATAATATTTCTGGGATTTTCATTATCTGATGAGGGAAGGGGACTTGCTCCACAATTCCTAGAGAAATGTGCATACTTGAACAGTGCATGTATCCTCAAAAAGTTGCAGGGCATACTTGGCCTCTTCAACTGTGGGCCATCATATGGGCTATCATATGTGGCAGACTATGCAGTATTAGTGAAACCACTATATGACTTGTTGAATCCCAATTAACGTCCAACCATCTAGAAAAGAGAGCACATGCGTATCATGCACCATGTGTCCCAACAGATCACTCTAAGTAGTTCTCTTCAGGACAGAAAAACAGACAAGGACTTAGAAATAACACTACTTCCTGGTCCTAAAGCTTTTACATGTACAGTATGTAACCATGGAGATACACAACGCTTAAGACAACCTCAAAGACAGGCCATTTACACTTTGCTGAGAGTTCTCAAGAAAACAATTTATGGAATATCAGCATGGGCCAACAACTTTATGTCATGGACAGTGCATGGGATCATGAGCATTCCTGTGCCAGCAGAAACACCACTGTTGTGTGAAGAACTGCAGTCCAGTGGCACCATGCAACATGTGTGCTGTCCAGTGCTGCTATTACATTTGGGAGTTGGGCGATGTCACAGAACTTTGCCTTTATGGCATTTACCTGGGATGGAGTGGTGGGCAGTGCAATGTGCACATGCACTTGCCGCAGGAGGGGATCGAGCTCCTGGGCCAACACTACACAGAATGCGGCATGTGACATGTCGTGACTCATCGCCACAGAGTGCTGGAACCAGCTGTAGAACAGACACCAGCTTCAGAAATGGGGACATGGCTTCCCGGATGTTTATCCTGCTTCCTAGGTCATCCTCTATTGTACTGAGAAGCTCAGTTATGATCTGCCTGTTGAGGCAGTACAGGGTGACCAACTGGGTGCGGGGGATGGGTGCTTGCCTTGCTTGGCCAGTTCTCCTCCTCCTCCTCCTGCCCCCCCCTGTTCTTCCTGAGCCCTGGCCTGATTGGTCTGCATCTCAAGATCTAGGTGCAGCATGAGCAGCTGCCTATCCCAGCTCGCAGCGAATAATTGGCAGCATGGTATTGGTAACAGTGTTTGGGGTAGGGTTGTGCCTGATTGCCTTATGTAGCCCTCTGATGTGTGTGCATTGTGTGCACATGTGGCTTCAGTCCTGGCCCCTGTGTTCATTTACCTGCAGCTGGAGGTACATCTCAGCTGAATTAGCACCAAAAATACCAACAATACCCCTGTGCATGGACTTGGTATATGGCTGTAATTATGTTTTGTTTTGGCAGCACTATTACCACCGGCTGGAATAGAGCTGGCTGTAATAGCACAGGCTATAATAGCACTGGCCGCCAGTATTTGCACCGACTCCTGATCTGCCAGAATGGTATTGACTACCGCCCAACTTGTGATGAGGCCCTAAGTGTGTTATGTTTAGTGACTATAACGGTAGAAATGTTTCTGTATTACTTATTTTCCATAACTAAACAATTTAGTTTATACATGAGGGTGTAAGAAGCATTCTATGAGTGTTCATCACTCAGAAGAATTTGATCCAGAACATTTAGTGTGGGGCACCTATTTAAACGTATTGTGTATTGATGTGTTATATATGATACATGTCTTCTAATACATATATGAAGGGTTACTGTATGGTGTGAACAGTGGACTATCAATACAATATATGTGACATTGGTAGATTCCTCCTGGGCAGATGAAAAAGAGAAGCCACTTACTACAGGATTTGTTGCCTTCTCTCTTTTCTGATGCACAGTGACATTAATTGGCTTTTGCCTACCCCTATTCCTTCTACAGCCCCTGCTGGGTGGGTCTTGGACAATGGAGCTTGGGGTGATAAAAATTAAGTCAGCGATATTCCCTGGTTTGCCAAAGGCATAACATGAGATTACCTCCATGTGCAGGCTGGGTTGTGGCTTACTATGATCCTCTTGGAGAGGAGATGCAACCGTGAAACATGAAGTAATTGGAGCAGGAGCCAACCTTCTTGGGGCACATGTTCTTCTCCAGTTTAGACCCCTGGTTTTACTTCACTGTTTCTCTTATTTTTGATAAGGGTTCCAGGAATACACTGCTCGCTGGTAGGTGTTTGTGGTTTATACCGACTCTTTGGTTTTGTAAAGCTGGTATACTACTTTTTGTAGATATGGGGGCAGCGAGTCAGTGAATTCTCCTAGATTGAACAGTTCTTAATCCTTGTCAGATGTCTTTTGCCCCAACTATTTATTCAGTATGTTGTGCACTCAAAATGACAACTGCCATGCAGTTGTCTGAGACCATAGTGCTCCTTGTCATGCCCATTATTTACATGATACCCTGTTTCACCTCTGTATAGAGAGTTTTTCTGTCAGTGATCAGAGCTTAAAAGATATGCTGGGCCTTGCCTATACACAGGGGTGCTTATCTATTGTCCCAAGTGATCTCAATGCTGCCTTGCAGTCTCAAGGCCACTTTCAAATTAACAGAAAATGCTTCTGGGTCTTCTCTGTCATTTAACATCTGTAGCACCATGGGTGGTATGATAGGTTGCTCTTGTCTTTCACTGATGGCTCCTCTTAGCACAATTAGGGTATCATTATGCCGGTAACTAATGGTCAATTGACCCTCCACCACAGACTTTAACAGCTGTATGTGTTGACTCAACCGCTCCAAGACGTGGATCCCCTTCCAGTGGTCCAGTGGTTCAACAGGGGATTATTTGTCTTCCTCTTCCCTTTCTTGGCTAATGGGGTTTCTCAACACTTGGAATGCAGGAGCATTAATGAAGCTTGTTAGCCCACTATCACTGGCTTCTGCTTACTTATGTTGGCTTGTTCTTTCTCTGGCCTCCTTGCACTTACCCGAAAGGCACTCTTCAGTTCCTGGGCCACGACTAGGGGTTCTTTTGACTCGTCTACTTAATTTTGGGTCTCGTCAGATTTGGTCAATTCCTAAGAGGCATGTGACCCATCAGGTGGGGTTTCCAGATTGGGTTTCTACACGCAGCTACCAAATATCTTTATCAAAGGGCTCAGTTGCTCCCATCACCCAGCCGTCTTCTGCCTCTAATCTTCTGTCAGTTTCCTCTTCCTAAGTGCCTGAATTATCCCATGATCCCATGTTGACAACATATGTAACATTCCTTTTTTTATTGTGTCACACCCAACTTTGTTTTTTATAAACACAACTCAATTTCTAAAAGAACGAAAAAAGAAAACACATCACATTATCTACTTAAAATATTACAATATAGAATGTTTGCACTAACACAATGGGAGGAAAATAAAAATTGTAAACAGCACAGCATTTCCAGCATGCAATACAGGTCACTTTAGGGGCTGTAATCTCTGAATTAAACATTTTCCATACACACACTGTGGGAGTCACTGTAGCACACTTGATCATTTTTGGTGATTGTCTATCAAATTAAACATTTGTAAGACCAGTACCACCTTTAGCGTGAGAGATGTCTCTTGGCTAGCAATTGCTCTGTCCCAAAACCTTTCAGACAATAGACCTTGCTTTCCATCCAAAGAACCATTGCAGCAGGTTCACTCTGATTTCCCAGGTTTCCTTGCAATTCATTAATATGTGTCTGATTGTCTGTCTTCCAAGATCCTTACAAACGTCACACGGTGTCAGCGCTTCATCACTCCTCCCCCATTTGGTGAGCACCTCTCCTGTGGGCACTATATTTAAACAAAATCTGAAGAAGCTCTGTCTCACCCACCAAACAAGGAATTGTCTTAGATATTTTGGGATAAATCCACTTTTTTCAAATCAAAAATGCAGAATGAACCTGCCAAGGAGGCTTTACTCATTGCATCAATATTTACAATCCAATTTGCTCTTTCTATTGCTTTTTTCGCCTTCAATGGATTGAGGGTGAGTGTTTCTGCTCCTTTCATTATCTCATTTACCAGGGAGTTCAGGTTAACCAGCTTAGCCGATTTGTACTGTTTGAGGTGTTCTTTAATGTCCCCATACAGAGTGTCTGCCTGAGATGTAATAATCAAGCGATAAAGAAAGAGCAACTTCCAATCCACATAGTTTTTCAATGATTTTAGGCCAAGTTCATTCCTTAAACAGCAGGATGAGAGACTTTGGGGAATACCAAAAACACTCTTCCATGTTATACCTTCCCAGTTTTGACAATTGGAGTTACATGCTAGTGGCTTTGACTCTAATCCATAGAGAATCACTGGTACCACTTTGGCTACATAGAATTTTATGAGTGGAATCAATGAGAGTTTGCAGTATTTAAACAAAAGTTTTGTTTATTTGAGCTCTTAGGTCTGTAGCTATAAGGGCAATTGTTGGTGATGCGAAAACACAGAAGTTCAGGTAGATTACTTCCTCCACTCTCTGGATCATTTGACCCTCCAAAGACCATTGAAAGGGTTGGGTATTTCTATCTGCTGTTTTGTCTTCCCTGGATTAATTTCTAGATCATTGTCTTTTGCGTATTTGCCCACTTCGTTTAACAAACGTTGTAGCCATAGTGCTGTGTTATCTACTAAGACAATATCATCCGCATAGGCCAGCCAACTGATTTTACAATTTTTGAATTTGGGTCTGGCCAATGGTACTTCGTCCAGTGACTTCCCCATGTCTGCCAGGTATAAATTACATAGAAGGGGAGCCACCATACAGCCTTGGGTTATTACCCTTTCCACTTTTGTATACTCTGACAAATGCCCCTGTTCGTCCAGCCTAACTCTTATGGTAGTATCTCTATGGAGATCTACTAACATGGCCAGAAGGTGTTTTGGTATCTTCCATCATTCAAGTCTCTGTTTACTTGGTCGAACACCTTGGAGAGATCAATCCAAGCACCGCATAGAGGGCCACACCTAGCCCCAACACACAGCCAAGCAACATGTTGCCACAAGCAGATGTTGAAAATGGGATCCCCAACGTGCTACCATAGAGGCAGCCACAGCAGCATGCAAGACGCTTGTGGAGGACACCATTACCATATACCTACCCATCACCCTTGGACCCTGATGAACAGCAAGTTAGTGACCCTGCATCGTTTGGACAGTCCCACCATCACAGACCAGCTTACCCAGACACAGGCTTATCATTAGAGTGCCAAGGATATGTGAACTGCCACCTCTGCTGATGCTTATGTCAGTCCTACACTTCTGTACCACATGCAGATGCAGACACACTGTTGGCACACTGGATTGAAATGTCCCAGCCCGCTTAAACGAAGGTGCCAGACGAACTCAGCGTATCTCCATGCCTATCACCCATGCGCAGTTGCATGAATCAAAGGCGCGTTCCAACACCATTGCCCATACCCCCAACTCCATAGCAGTACTGGATCGCACACATGTGGCATTGGTGCCCGCACAGGCAATAGAGCAGGCATCCCAGAACAGGAAACAGTACCATTCTGTGAATGTCCAAAGGATTGTGAAACCAACCTCACAATCAGCCAATGCTACATCTGCCATCCTACTGCCACACATAATACCATGACACAGATGACGAGCACCCTACCAGCATACATGCACATGCACAGAGGAGAGCTTACCTGGATTGTGGGTAAGTAGAAGGTAATCCAAATAAGACATTGCACTGTGACTCACATGGAAAGAATGAATAGTAATGTGCGACAACTACAAGTCCCATGATGATTCAACAATTAAACACACAACATGCGATGAACCATGAGTGACCTACCCTAGTACACAGACTGAACACAGGTGACTGCAGAGGACCAACAAGCATGCAATACTGAAGAATTCAATAAGGACACCCGTCAAACACATACCCTGACAAAGCATCGTCATGGGCCATACATGGCCTACAGCCACATCAATAGCAATTACTGAATTAGTGATAATATTGCACACACAAAGAAATGTTGAATGAGGTTCCATACACTGTAAATGACTGCAAGTGCACCATGTTAGACAATTCTCAACCAGTGCCCTAAAATCAGGGTGCACCGTCCACAGGCAAACTTGTGCACACATAGGCCAACTTCACCTCGGGACCATATACATGTACCCAGACCCACACAACATCACATCTCACACAATCCAAACATGTATTGCAGGTGATACAGGCTATCTGCAGTTGCCATATCTTATGACACCTATGAGGAACTCTGGTACACCACGGGAGACAGCCTACAATGAGACCCAGAGCAGGCCCAGGTCATGCACAGTTCACACATTGAAAGCAACATTCATGTACCTCCATCACACAAGTGGTACACTCATGAACAGCCCTGAATAAGCAGGCAAAATAGTTGTTATTTGTACCATGTTGAACAACTTGTACGCATGAAGGAACATAGATATGCATCCAGATTTTGCCCTTCTCGATCCAGGTTCAGATGTGGACGACGTTGCATGTAACTATGGGGAACCACAGAACAGGCATGGGTGAGGGAAGGAATACAGGACCCCCAGAGACTCATGGCCACATATCTGCAGAATTGTCACTTAAACAACCCAAACCCAATGCACATGCATTGAATGCACACGTGCCAACACTATGGAAAAACACTGTAGGATGAATCATGTTTAACTGTGATATATTTACTTAACCAACACCATCCCCTACCCCACACCCTCAGCACCAACACCATCCCCTACCCCACACCCTCAGCACCAACACCATCACCCACCCCACACCCTCAGGTCCAACACCCTTACCCACCCCCCTTCCTCAGCGCCAACACCATCACCAATCCCACACTGCTGCTTCTTCTTGTACCCTTTGTCCCCAGGCTTGGAAGTTTGTGACAGATGGTGCTGTGATCGCCTTGGTGGGGTGCTTGCCAATGACCCCTCAGTAGGCGTAGCAGACACCAAACTCCCCTGCACACTGCCCCGAAGGTGGTCATGATGAGGTTAATGCCCCTGGATATGGTCTCAATGGAGGCTGATAACTGTTCGGCCAGCTCCTTCATCCTCTGTCTCACAAGGCTGTGCCTGGCATTGCTGTGGATAGAACTCCTGCACAGTTGATCAACAGATTGGGACACCTATCTTGCTGCACCATGTATGACATCCTGATTTGCCTGGGAATGGCCCCATTGTTCTTGCACTATTGTGTGCATCTCGGCCTGCTTCTGCTCAATTTGGTCAAGCTGTTCCCAGATGGCCTGCAGCATGGGGCCCGTGACTGGCTGTGGGGATTGTCTACGACCATGGGCAACATTATGTGATGTATGTCGAGCTGGCTCGGCCTGCTCATGGGAGGAAGAATCCAGTAGGTACTCAAGTGCACAGCAGGATGGATGTTGTGAAGGAGGTGAGTGCAGTGGCGAGAGGCTGTGCAGGGGTGAAGATTCAGGGGAGTAATGCCAGATGGGCGAATGTGCATTGCTTGATGTGGGGGAAGATGACTAACACAGCATGTCTGCTGTGTTTGCTTTGGGCTACTGACAGGCTGTCGCTGTCGTCCTCACTGTGGTTCATGTGGCTGCAGTTTCGCAAGATGTGGTGGCAGTTGCCCCTGTTGCTCGTGGAGCTGCTTCAACAATCGTGTCATGTGGAGGCCTTGTCATTGTGTCTGTTGTACCGGTAGATGTGGCAGTATTCGGCTCCCTCCAATGGGGCCTTTTTTTGGGTGGCATGCTCCTGCTCCATGACCTGTCTTGGCCTGTTGGCTTTGTGACACCTGTTGGTGCTGGTGTGGTGGAGGGTCCAGCCACCTCAAATGTTTCCTGGGTGTCTTCAGTGCCTGTTGGGAGACAACAAAATGTGCTTTCTTACATTGGAGTTGAGGTTCATGCTGAGTCAATATTTACTGTCACTTGTACTTTGGCATCACAGGGTGTTGGACCTCTGGGGGGTCATGCCTCATGTGACTGCCAGTGTGAGAGTAGCATGCTTTTATACTGGCTGACTTATGGTAGGTGTGGGGTGCCTTGCTTGCTTTGGACATCCCTGATTGTCCTACAGGGTCACCTGTGCACATGTACGTTGGGACGGCTTGGTTTGCATGTTGTGCAGTGCACTGATTGGTGTGCATTATATTCTGTGAGAGTTATATTGACATGATGTTGGATATCATTCTGGCAATGTGTGTCTTTGTGGTACGTTGCCTTTGCTGTCCTCATAGGTATGACACACACATCCAGTGGTGTTCATTGATGGACTTGGGCTCAGTAATTCATTCAATGACTGCTGTTTTTACTGTGCACGGGTGACCAGTGTGTGTTCAAGGAGTGGTTGTGATGTTTACCCTGGATGTTTATTTTTGATCCTTGGCTTCATCATCACATCCTCAATCTTACCTGGCTGCTGTCTCATGTGGATGTCTCATGCATTGTTGCGGTTGATGCTGCATGCATGCATGGCAGTCTGTGTATTTGTATATGCCTTTATGGTGGTTCATCTATGGGACCATCAATCACTCAGATACTCATCAGATTCACCCTGGATGCTGCCTCCGATCTCTGCTGTGCCCACACCCTCGATGTTGACCATGTGGAGGATTCCACTGACCATGTCCTCCCAGGTGGTGAGTTGAAGTGGTTCTACACTCCCACCATCAGTGGCAGCCATCTACCTGTGGTGGATGGATATCAAGCTCCGTACCCTGGCCTTCAGGTCATTCCACCTTTTTTTCATGCCCTGTATGTCACGTTGGACTTGACCTATGGCCACCACCGTTTCCCTGATCTCTGCCCATTTTATGATTGCATTCTTTCGTTGCTGGCTTGTTTTACAGTGTTGGGCACTGTATAATTCCTCAGAGTGGGCCACCACCTGATCAGCGGTATGGTGAGCTCCTGCTCAGAGAATTTGGGCTTCCTCACCCTCATATCGGGTACCCTTGCATTCCACCATGTTCCTGACATAATTCCACTTCCCTGGTGGTTCGGATGGTGCTCCAATGGCCTGGTTCCGGATAGATTTTATCATCCAAAATTGCCACCACAGTACTTTCTTTACATGCTGTAACAAATTACTGCTGGTGGACTTTCTGCCAACGGAATTTCCGTCAGCGGAAATTCTGCTGACCTACACGGTGGTATTGGTAATTCCACTGATTCCTGATGGAATTACCACCTTACCATCAGTTTTCGGTGGTAATTCTGCTGAGCAGAATTATCGTTACCACTATTGTTGTGTGTGCGTGCCTGTCATGTTGCAATAAGGTGGACATTCTGCTGAACGACACATCAGTAACAGTAATCACTGATTCTAGCCCTGACTCGTAATGAGCCCATATGATTTTGTGTGCCTGTAATAGACACTCTGGGCCATTCCCTTATGTATGCTCTCCCTCACGTCTCTCCTTAACACTCTCCTCTCCACTCTCCACACCCCTGTCCTCACCTCCCTCCTACACACAATCGCATCCATGCATCTATACCCCAATTGTACCACATTCTCTCCACCTTCCAGCTATCATCACTCCGTTTCACCCTGCCAACACCACTACTCTCACAACTCACGTGCACTCTCTCCACACCATTCTTCCATATAATCTGTCCATCACACCAACTCACTTCTCTCTTTCTTTCTTTCTTCCTTTCTTTCTTTCTTTCTTTCTTTCTTTCTTTCTTTCTTTCTTTCTTTCTTTCTTTCTTTCTTTCTTTCTTTCTTTCTTTCTTTCTTTCTTTCTTTCTTTCTCACCTTTTACACCTCTTTCCTCATACCAAACTACATATAACATGTACTACTCTCTCTCACAATTAATACCTCACCGCCACTCTGCGCCAACTCTGCCACCAACTCTAAAACAGTCTGCTTCTCTGTCTATCCTCTACCTGGTCTCTAGGTCCTCGTCCACACCTCATCACCTCACCCATGCAACCCTCACTCTAACTTCCATTCACCCCCTTTTTATAGGGCTCTTTTCCATGTTCTGACCCACTCCCATTGGTTCTGATGCTCAGCTGACTATGTGGTCTAACATGTGCCTGTCTTTTCCCCAGGGATGGGTTACACAGGGCAAGGCTTTAAAAACTCCTCCATGCCCTGCCCCCTTTTTTATTCTCTGTTTGCTAGGAAGCAGCCAGGTGATGAGGCCACTTGTTTTCCCTGTGTTTTATTTCAGGTGCTGGTGAGTTTTCCTGCCAATGCGTTCATCTTGGGAAGAGTTTCTGTGTCTCTCCTGTTCCTACGCAGTCACTCCTCACTGCCAGTTCAAGTTCTTTTTCCCCACCATTTCTAAGAGGCCTGCCTGGGTTTGAACGTTCGGTGTTAGGCGTTCCATTTCTGATTGACAGGAAACCTTCCAATTTATTCCGTTCGAGTTCTGCATTCCATTCCCAGTGTTCTGGTCTGCGTTTTCATCATGGTGCCCAGGTGCATTTTGGCAGTTGTATTCTGGAAATGGATGAAAAAAAAACTTATGTCAGATGATATGGCCTGTAGTATAGACGCAGGGCAAATATTAGATTTTGGTACAACTTGATTGTGGCTTTCACCAGAAATTACCGCTCGTACATTTCCCGATACAATGGACTCTGTTCCCGCACCCTCACCCTGTAACATCGAGGAACCTTGGCTGCCTATTGGACCAGGTGGCACCCCAGGAATGTGAGACATGTAAGATTTAATGGAGGTTCTAATTTCCTCCCTAAGTTCCGCTATGGCCAGCTGGCTCAAACACCCGCCACTCACTCCAGTATGCAACCTGGTCTGTGTGTTATTTGTGCCCTTCTTACAGGATCTTGTGCCATTATTTACGGTATCTCCAGAGTCAGAATTATTAGATGTTTTTTAAGAGTTGTTACTCTGTGCAAATTCTGGGATATCCCTGCCACCTGAGAGAACCACCAGTGCATCCAAAGGCCCATACGGCATACATGTTTGGGTGGCCAGCTTGGGACATAATGTCACCAGCTCAACTTTTTCAGCATTAGTGGTTGGTACACAACGGGATAGGGCCTTAATAAACTTGCGCCCTGAAGCCTGTGGTTTGGATCCCTGCCCCTTGGTAAATCATTTCTTAGGGACGGATGGCACGGGGTCAGTAACTACAGCCGTAATTTTACCAGCATTTGTCTTGACAGGTTTAGAGGAGAAGAATGTATAGCTGGATGGTGCTGCAATGGGATCGACAACCCTCTCCTGAATTCGAACATCAATGTTATTGTCAGATTTTTTTTCCGTACTTTTAATCATATTTTGTTGATCATTAGCTATGATATTAGGTACATAGGTTACAGGATCGTCAATCATCAACAATGGTTGTTGATTACAACCATCATGATGAGCAACACATATTCTTTTCTTGTCTCCTGTATCAGTCATAGCAAACACCTGTATACAGACAACATCCTTAGGGTCTTGAGAAGCGGGCCAGTGAAGGCCATGATCAATAATCGGACCCCTGACTCTTAAATCATATAAATCAGATGATGATACACCAACTTGGGCAGCCTCTTCATTAACCTGGGTGGCCACCTGCCTAGTGACCGGAGATTGTGTTAAAGCCGCCAGGCCACTGCAACATTGCTCTAATAGCGAGGTTTGGTGGGTAACTTTACCATCAAGAACTTCGTAGAGTTTTGCTAGCGCTAATAGCGCAGTATTCATAGCACCCAGGGTATTGTTGAGCGCGGGGCTTCCGGAAAGGAAAACCATTTAGAGCAGTTTTTATTTATGAAAAAATCAGACTCCCTATTGGGTTCCTTGAACCTTGTCTGACGAGGAGTAGGAGCAATGAATGAGGGTGATTCATCAATATACACAATTAGAACTGGGTATTTGATCAATATCTGGGCAGGTCTGATGACAAGTTTGATTAGAAGTGCCCCCTTTCCCAGATTCGGCTAGATGATTGGCCGTCGCTGAGAGATTATCTTGCTGTAGCTGAATCAGATCCCTGGTATTTGAGCATATGTACATGACATCAGCAGAGGGGAGATGGACCCTGCCGAAGCATTCATAAAGTTTGTAGCCTCCTCATCAATCTCCCCAGTCATGGTAAGTACCTTGTGGGCAGCACGCAATCGATGTTGGGCAGCCAGTGAACAACAAATAGGCTCCAACATGGGCTGCAGGCCCATGTCAGCCAAGGGCATAGGCTCCCCACAGGGCAGAGAACCCTCCAGGGTACACGCTGCCACCAAAGTTATGTCCGTGACCTCACCTAAAGAACCTTGGATCACGGGCATGTCAGCAGCAGCCTTAGCATCACCACTACCACTCTCTCCCATGTTGAACGCTTCAACTGACAGGGTTGACTCCACAAGTGCACCGGAAACAGGCACAAGGGCAACACTACCACTCACAATCACCTCGGACACCAGATTAGTTGCCTGCTCCGACAGAACCTCAGGGCACAATAGTTGGTTTGGGGCAGTTGATGACGTGATCTCAGTTAGCAAACACATACCTGGATGAGAAACACTCTCTTTGCCCGACAACACTTCCTGGGTATAATACAAGCGAATGTCAGACGAGAGGGACATTGAACGTTGGAGATTTTGTTGCTTTTGTCTAGGTCTACTGCCGATTTTAATTGCTGCCATCTCAAAATTAAACAGTTGGTCAGGATTAATTATAGGCATACCTGAAGTTAGTTTACATTTTTTACTAACCGCTGTTGTCATGTTTAAGTAAAGAAATGATAATTTAAACGGGCAGTCGCAGTCCGCCCGCAGGCGAGACAGCAAGACAGCCCACTCTTGCAAAACGCGCATACGAAAACGCACGGAAATGATGGTTATGAGGTGGTTGCTGGGAAAGTGGCCGGCAGGAAGCTGACAAATGGCACAACAATCCTCAATGACAGGGACTGGATACACAAGTAACTACAATAAAAATAAAGAAAATAAAGAAAGTAAGCCACTAATCACTTTGATAAAGTCAAACAGTTCCTTGGTGGTCTTTAAACAATGTTTGTACCAATTTCTGCAAAGTCCAATCCAATCCAAAGGGAATCCACAGCTCTTGACACTGAAACAGAGTGGGAAACAGCGAGGCAGCCCACTCAGCAACCACTCTTGCAAAACGCATGTGTGAAAACGCGTGAAAATGATGGTTATGAGGTGGTTGCTGGGAAAGGGGCTGGCAGGAAGCTGACAAATGGCCCAAAAATCCTTAATGACAGGGACTGGATACACAAGTAACAATTTCAGCAAAGTCCAATCCAATCCAAAGGGAATCCACAGCTCTTGACACTGAAACAGAGTGGGAGACAGCAAGACAGCCCACTCAGCAACCACTCTTGCAAAACACGCGTATAACGTATAACAGATAATGAAATTAATGGGAGCATGCTAATGTTAGTTCCATGTTCCAATAACAGTGGCTTTTCAGGCAATACTGATATAGAGTTAGTTTCATTTGTTAAATTGTTTTAGTCAAAAGGAGCACCGAATTGGTTTAAGTTTTTCACAAACTGCCACCAGCCCCAGTATACATCTATATGCAACTGTTCTGACTCACTATTCAGGCAATAGTCCAAAATGACTCACTCTTGATTGTATCATAGTCATGTACATATTTACCCAATAGGGTCATATAGGTTGGGCCCCAGGCTTTGCATTCTATTTGGAGATGTCTTGGTGTCTTAATTTTTCCAGAGTTTGCCATGATCAATACCATCAAATGATGCTCAACTATCAACTAATACTATATTGAGCAGTGCACCTCCTTGGATGGCTTCCCTAGTTATGAGTGGCTCCAGGATCCTAATATTATGAGTGGTAGAGCACCCCGGGCAAAACCATGTCTGGACAAAGTGTGAAATGTTCCTTTTCTCTACCCATCATGGTGGAAGGCTCAATACAAAAGATGAGGATATCTTACCTGTCACGTCCAGGAAAGACAACAACCTATAATTTTCTGGTCACCTTTTTTAAGTAGGATCGATTGCTGCCATGAAGACAGGATCGTCTGTGACTGGCATACTTTCCCAAACAGTACCACCAAGATCTCAGCCCACTGACTTGGGTCAGATTTCAAAACTATGCTGGCTAAACCATCTGGGCCTGGTGCTCTAGAGCTGCTAAGCTTCTTGATCTTCGCATCTATAGCAGCCCGTGTAATGTGTAGCAGCCATCCCTCTGGGCAGTATTGCGGGGGCGGTCCCTTATCACCCCCCCTTTTCCATCAAGTGGTCAATCCACACCTGTTTCTTAATGGAATTTAATATCTGTTTCTTTGCATCCCCTTTTGTCCCTGCTTAGATCTTTCTGGGGTTCCTTATTTTGAGCAAACTAATCACATTCTGCCACTGTCTGTTCTTAATTGAATGTCTCCAGTGTTGTAATTAACGTTTGTAGTTACATATAGTGACCCATACTCAGTGAGTCTGCCCACTATGGTCATGTCCTGCTGAGCGTATGACTCTCAGCTTCTTTCTCATTTCTCTATTCGCCTCTCGTATTTAGGGGTCATACTCCTGGATCGGTAAGGCCACTGCAAACAGTTTCTCAGTTGAAGAAGTACCTGTTTTGGCCGCTAAGCTGAGCAGCCAGTGATCTATCTGGTTAGCACTGAGTTTATGTACTAACCCTGAGTCATCAACCAATATTTGCCCAAGTAGAGTATATGCCATTTCGACATGGACGACGGTCCAGCAAATATGGTTACCTGCGCAGTTAGTCTGTATACCCGCGCAGGATCTTGGGATGTTATCTTTAGCCGGTCGTTGTATTGTCAAAGACAAAATAGCGTGATCACTATGATTGTTCAGTGTGACACTAAGGTCCAAGACCACTTCTAGGCATTTGTTATTGCCAAAGAAGTAGTCCAGTGTAGACCTATAGTTGTTTTGTTTTCACGTATATTGAGTTGGCCGATCTCCACAGGCTTGTCCATTTATGAGTGTTAAGTTGTAGGATCTAAGTAAATTTACCCATTTGTCTCCCTTAGTGTTAACAGTTTTTTGCAGCATCGCACTATTCTTCGATACGTATCTAAAAGCTGTGCATTCTAGCCCATCTGTGCAGCACGCATTTAAGTCTCTAGCCAGGAGAATTTGTTGACATTTGTTCTCTTTCCCCCACTCCGGGAGTACTTCCACTATGAGAGAATGTATTGGTTCTAAAAGATTTAAGTCTGGTCGGATGTAGGAGTTTATCAATAACAGCTTACTCTCGTCATGGGCGTTCCCCCAATGTATTTCAATAGCTTACCATATTTTACTACCAGATGAGAGTATCAATTGACGTGTATTAATATCCTGTCTGACATCTATAATCAAACCACCAAAGGGACGGCCCTTCTACCCTCCCTCTGCCATTATTTGGTAAATATGGAAGCCATCCACATGCAGTGTTATAGTTAGCCAGGTTTCTTGCAATAGGAATATATCATGCTTGGCTAACTGGGGCATCAAGCCTTCTTTATGAGTAAGGTATTTATACCTTACTTTATGAGTAAAGTAGTTAAGGTAGTGTTCCAACTTGCAATGCTGTAAGTTCTGGGGCTCGTGTCACAACTGTTCCTTGAGTTCACTGTGGTATCACATAACCAAACCTTGATGTCATAGTATGCAGGTTAGCAGATGGAGGGACACAAAAGAGGCTTCCATTTGCCAGCAACCTACGTTCTTGCTGGCATCCTATTTCCACCTTTACTACCTGTCTTGTTCCCTCGTATCTCTCCCTTGGGGGAACACCCATAATGACAGTCAATCTACCCCCAACAGAATACAACAGAGATACCACCTTGCGGTGAAACAAATCGTTTCAGTGCCCAAGTTGTGACTCTGTTATATTCCGGTAGGATGTTTCTCAGCATGGCCAAAGGTTTTGCTCAATTCAAGAAGGGGCTGTTCCAGGTGGGTGAGATTTGCTCCATTTTTAATAAGGAACTCATCATTGGTGTAACAGCTCTGGCTAGACCCCCAGACTGCTGGACATACGGAACAATTCACCATTGCTCACTGATGTATCTTTGGAACTGCTCCGAAGTATTTAAAAGCCTGGTTGTCTTTGCACATCACAAGTATAATTTTGTGCTCCTCAACCCATTCTCTGCTTGATTGTCCAACCTTCAAGCGCTCGAGGGGCAGAGGTAGATTTTTCCTGGTTAGAGTGGCAAGATACTGGAACTCCCTGTCTCCTGCCCTTCGACTAGAAGTACATTTAGATCTGTTCAAGAAATCCTTGAAAACCTCCCTGTTCAAGTAGCCTTATCCTCCGTACAGCTGTTTGTCAATTGTCCTATCTTTGATGGTCGTCCCTGTGTGTAACTGTGCCCCGAAGCCTGTGGATACCGGCATAACAAAAAAAAAACACTCCTGGTCAGCCTGTTCTGCTGAGCTGGCTTTTCTGTGGCAGCATTTTCAGTGGATGCGTTTACCTTGTATTGTAGCTTTGTGCAGGACCATGCTGTTCTTGGGCTGGATTAGGAACTGGCTTTTCAGTGCCAGCATAGCTGGTGTTAACAGAAGTTTGGCTGGCCTTACTCGACAAGGGAGAGTTTTAGAGTTTTAGATGTCAAAGCATAATTTCTCACTGCGGTCCATTTGTCCATGAGTGTCACTTGTCTCTTGGTGCCCACTTTGATACTTCCTTTGAAATGCTGATCTTTTGGCCTTTCTGTGATCTAAATTGTCTGGTAACTGCTGATACAACTTGTGGAGTGCCAAACTCATAAACATGTTTGCCTTGTTGTGCTTCACTCGTAAATCGTGTTGCTTCCGAGTGTTTCCTCATTAAGATTTCAGCACAGAGCGCTTCCAGCGCATCCTCTTTGTTACATGCAGCAATAGTCACTGAGTCATCTAGCCATATTGATGAGGTATCAGGCTCGGAGGCACAAGTCTTATATCGTACTTTATCCTTAGGCTGAATAACTGTTGGGGACTCTGTGATAGTTTGTTTTCCCACTTGGCCCATTTATTTCCAGTTGCTTTTCCATTTTTGTAATGGTGTCTTTTGTTGTAACTATCTCAGTTACCATAGGTCATGCTTGCATTATGTATTCCACCACTTTAGTGGCCATCGCTTTCAGTTCTTTTTATTTGCTGCTAATGATGAGCACAGCAGGAAAAGTGACTCGATTTTTGCAAGTACTGTGCCAATCATGTTAAGATAGCTTCCTTGGGCTCTCAACCAGCATCACTGTGTGGGCTATTGCATTCATTGCTCTCTGAGCTTTCATCACTTGAATACTCCATGTTAGCTGCCAATGCAGTGAGGTCTGGGCTAGCTGACAAGTTTCCACCAATAAGATTACCACTATACACTGTGCCTTGGCCCATGGAGTTATGTTTGATATTATGGCACATTTGTAGTAGTGAACCGTTATTGTCTATTGATACGGGGAAGCTTAGACCTCCGTTTTTGAATATGTCCGGTCTGACAATAATATTGCTGATGCTGAATTGTGTCTGTACTTCCAGCACAGTGGCATTGCTGAGGATATTACCATCAGCTGGTACTGGAGGTGCAGGGCTGGGAGGCAGACTGGGTTTTGGGATGGCTGAAAAGTAGCCTTTGATTGGCAAATAAGGGCGGCATTGGCCGTTTTCCAATGCAGCCATGTCCTTTTTATTCTTTTTCATGAGGGGTATTCCATTTAACCCTCTTCCCATATCAATTGGACTCCGCGGATGCTTGTCACCCCTAAGTGTACTGCTGCACAGACCAGATCTGGTCAGTAATGTAACTTTGTTTGGCTTTGTCTGCTCTTAATGATTATGGTAAGAAATGGCCTAGGTAATAGTACGCTTGGACCGCCTAGATTGGGGGGGCGCCGTTCTTGCATCCCGCTTTCATCAGGAATGTAGCCAAAGTGACCCTTAGTCGGTTTAATGCGCAACGTGCAGATGGCCGTTGATCATCTTGGAGGCACTCCTTGGATCACAGAATATCAGGAAAAAGGAGGGGGTGGTGGGGATTAGTTCAAAGAAAAGGTGAGTTATTCCTTTAACTGGATGTGCACATAAGCTCACCGGAGCCGGCAGCAACGTTCCGAGTTGCAGACGTATTTGTAACCACTCTTCCTGCAATGGGGGGGCCTCTAAGGATAGTAAGGGACTTAAAAGTTTGGTGGGTGTGAGACTTACTTGCTTAATGAAGATGACGGCTGTACCGCCTCTGCCGTTCCCCTGGGTGCAGAGTTAGAGCAGCGCTCAGGGTTGCTCTACTCATCAACAGGAATTCAAAGTGATGTTGTCCTTGTGGACAGCACACCATGCACCGCATACTCTGTGGATGACTGCAGACCACTCAGTCTCGACCACTCCACGCTGTGCTCCACGCTAGGTGGGATATTTATGGTGTTGTGACAGCAACTCCTCCTTACAACAAAATAGATGGTAGAAAGACTCTCCTCAGCCCACAGTCCACTGCAGACCACTCAGTCTTGACCACTCCGCATGGTACTCTGTGTTAGGTTGGAGATTTAATGGTGTTGTAACAGCAACTCCTACTTATAAAAATAGAGATGGTAAAAAGACTCTCCTCAGCCCACAGTCCACTGCAGAACACTCATTCTCGACCACTCTGCACAGTGCTACGTGCTAGGTGGGAGATTTTATGGTGTTGTAACAGAAACTCCTCCTTACAACAATAGAGATGGTAGAAAGACTCTCCTCAACCCACAGTCCACTGCAGACTACTCAGTCTTGATCACTTTGCGTGGCGCTCTGTGCTAGATGGGAGATTTTATGGTGTTGTACTAGCAACTCCTCCTTACAACAATAGAGATGGTAAACACTCCTCTGCCCACAGTCCACTACAGACCACTCAGTCTCAAACACTCCATGTGGTGCTTCGCGCTAGGTGGAAGATTTTATGGTGTTGTAGCAGCAATTCCTTCTTACAACAATAGAGATGGTAGAAAGACTCTCCTCAGCCCACAGTCCACAGCAGACCACTCAGTCTCGACCACTCAAATTATGGTTATGCACAAGATGTTTTGACACCAAAAAATGGTATTACACATTGACCCGTTGCTTAAGGTAGTGTAGCTTTAGAGCCAGTTGGTGTAGGGTTGACACCTTGTTTGCAGCCAATATCCACAATTGCATTGGTTGTAGAGTCCTGAGAAAATGTGGTCTTAGCTTCACCCCTTATCATGGCAGTACCCCATTCAATAGCAGTGTTTCTGCTGACCACTAAATCACATTTATCTCCATCATGACTTGCAAAATTTGAATTCATCCTGATAAGTTTGACAAATGTAATCCTTGCACAACCTACTGTCAAAGAAATGTAATTTACATGGAAAATATGTTTACTAAACAATGTATTTTGTGCGTAACTTTCAACTGTGCAATGTGTTTTTCCCAACTGTTATACAAATGGTGCAGAAACTGCAGCGCGTGCACTGAGTTCTTCTGATAAAGTTCAACAATAAAATATTTTCTCTGCATGTCTGTTTCATTGTTTAGAGCATAGCCCAGTGCTTCAAGTTAATAATTAAGCTTAAATGAGACTCCATCATACATAAAAGAAAAATAACTTACAAATGGTTCATTTAAACTGCAATAAAATGAAAATGACATTTTTGATCATAACTTCGTCCATAACCAATCAGTTGCTCACTTTTAAAGCGAAAACAGATTTGGATTTGTTGGCAAATTCCTCATGATGTAAAACTAAGTGTGATATCGTTGCATCTATGAATGATATATTTACATATTTTAAACACATTTACATATGTCTTGCTACTGGGGCATTTAACATGTTAACAGGTGCAACTTTATTGTGTGATTTCCAAAATATGCATCTCAATAATGGGATATGTTCCTAACAGACGTTATGAGAGAAAAACATATTTCAATACATATCTGACAAGAACACCCTCTGGCCACATGTTAACATAATTTAGATCCATCCGAATAGAGAGTGCATCCCTGCAAGTGTCTACATCTGAAGGGAACCAATGATAAAAGGATTTTAATGAAAAAGAGTCCCATCAAACGATTCTGAATGGGTGATATTTATCAGCTATTAAAGTCCAAACACAGAGACAATAGAGGGAGTTATGTGATACTTGTGAAGCCTTCACACATATGACATTGGGACAACGCCTTTCCTTGATTTGTTGATTCAAAAGTTGGGTAAATGCACTTTACAGATAACACTTTTCAGAAAACCTACAGATAAAAATACCCTTCTTCATTATGATCGCTTCCACCCAAGTAGCATAAGAAATAGTCTACCCATTGGCCAGTTCCTGAGGGTCCGCAAGAATTATATGCTACTAAATTATTTTGAGACACACAGCAAGGAAAACACATCTGAAACCACGAGGGTACCCATCCAAGTGGTACAGTTAGCCCATGAGAAGGCACAACATACCGCACTTGAATCGTGTCTGACCACATCAGAGATGAGCACCGTGGGGAAAATGTCCTGTGTTACCATGTATACTCCTATTAGCTACAATCTTAAGAGAATGATATTGAAAAACTGGCATACAATACAAACACCAGATTTTATACTGTTTAAAACAAAAGACAGAACAATTTGAAAGACACCCTTGTACATACGTATCAGGACAGACAAGACACACGTCCTATTAATAGCAACATATTGTGGGGGCTCCCGCCTTTAGAGGGTCATTTTAAATGTAGCAGATTTTCAGTCTGCCCTGTAACGAAGGATATGAAAACTGCAGATCTAAAGGGTCAAACTCGAGTTTTAAAAACCTTTACTAATTGCCTTATACAATGGGCCATCTACGGAATCAAATGCCACTGCAACCTACTCTATATCAGGAAAACTAAAAGACAAGTGAGGCAATGAATATGCAAACATTTTTCCCGTGTAAAAGACAAAGTAGATAAACCTGTGGTTACACATTTCTGTAAGCAAAAACATACACCATCAGATATATTTTGGTTTGTAATACAAACCATTTCACCCACTAATCGAGCGGGAGGCCATGATCTGTTGTTGAGAAAAGCAGACCAACAGTGAATACACAGACTAGATACTGTCCAGCATGGTTTAAATACATGCATAGAATGGGGACTCTTTATGTAATACATCCCGGTAAATTCTGACCCCCCAAGTGAAGATGTTTCTCAGAACTGTATGGCCCCATCCATTGCTTTGCATGAAGGACTGACCTTTACAAAACACAAAAAAGTCCATCTTTGAATGCCAGATGGGATATAGCGCTTAAGCAGTGCAAAATTATCCTCAAAATACTGCCAAAAAAACCTTCTCACAATTTATTTTTTTTAAATGTTCAAAATAAAATATTTTAAAAATAAATATTCTGGGAACATAAAAAAATATATACAAATGTTAAGGTGAATCATCTGTGAAGAGTGGTTGATGAAGAATAACTCAGAGGCTTATATATCCACATGTCATACCATTAATTTCTACCAATATAAGATCCGACAGTAAACATTTTGAAATGCTAAACCTGTCGAGTCAGGGTCACGTGGTTTGACATGTGACATCACGATGCAGAACACATCGACGAGGTACATCGATGTAACGTAAGTAAAGAAAGATTTCGCCCTTCCGGCAAGTACGCTTGTGGCAGCAGGCGAAGATTCAAATGATATGCTGTTTCATGAGTGTGAGATACTAGCCTGCACGTAATTGAGAATGGCATAGTGAGATATGCATGCGCTCGTCCCATAATTATTGACTCACAGTATTTTTGAAAAATGCCTTCGTGCACAGTGCAGCTTTTTCAGAGACATTAGCCTTGTCACAATGTCCATGGCTGTGAGATTCTTGGCTGGCCTAATGTTGGAGTCAGGAAATTAACATGTCTCAATGAGTAAGAAGCTAATCAGCAACGGGACACTATGCTAAGGGAGTCTATTGTTTCTCTTGTAGGAAAATGACCTAACACAGTGTATACTTACCTTTGAAGTATCCACATTGTCAAAAGAGCACTAAAAAAAACAGCACGTGAAATAAGGTCAGTAACGCACAGCATTATTGCATACTCCTGATTAATTAAATATACAATGAACAGCCCATAGAGTGAATACCAACTTAGATCATATTTATTCTTGATTCAATCTAGAAATAAAGATAGAAAGAAAGATTGTCCAGTTTCATCTTCAGATATAAGTAACACTTCTGAACCAGCAGCCCATTCCCCCAGTGACTCAAATTAAGGTTAGTGTGTGACACCTGAAACAGAGTAAAATAAGAGAAATAACATCACAAACCCGAGCACTGTTCTGCATAAGACTAATAGTTTTAATGTTCATTTGTATTCCATTGTTGGTGTATTAAACATCCATCTCGTTCTTAGACTAAGCCACCAAATCAATACAAGATCGTCCTGAAGAAGGCCCATCAACAACAGTTGAAAAGCGTTAGGGATAACACAATAAGAAACCTGGCCTCATTACGGGTCTGGCGGTAACCCTGCCGGTGATAACGGCGGGTTGCCTCTGGACCCGTAAAGAGTTACCGGCGCCTGACTTCCCAGTAAAACCAGGGTATTACAACCTTAGCAGCCACAAAATCAGGTGGCGGTAATTCTGTTAATCCCCATTGATATGATATGATATTGCATTTATAACACGACAATACACAAGTGTTTCAAGGCGCAGTGAAGTAAGGGAGGGGAAACAGAGGGAAGACAGAGACAACGATCCTACTAGGCCATGTGACATTGAGATCGTGCAAGTGCAGGGGAGGGGGGAAGGGGAAAAGTGCAAGGGGTAAAGGGGAAGGGGCAGTGCAGTACATAGAATAACAGTAAATAAATAAGGAAAATAATTAAAAGTGCAGCCAGCTAGTGGCAAGTGCAAGGGTAAGTGCAGACATCAGGTGTCGAGTACTACTGGGGGCTGCAGGGATGCAGAAACAGTTCTTGAGTGCTAGGGTTGCCATTGGGGAAGTGCAGGTGTGTAACTGGAGAGGAAGACCTGGGCCCGAGATCAGACGGTAGCCCGGAGATCAGCAGGGGAGAGGAGGAGAGAGAGCAGAAGCAAAGAGGAAGATCTTGAGGTGCTTCCGGAACCAGAGATGGTTCTCCTCAAGTTTCAGAGGAGCAGGGAGGCTGTTCCAGAGGGAGGCCCCAGCAAAAGAAATGGATCTACCACCAACTCGCTGCTAGGATGCCTGTAGGGCTCCATGGGAGTGGAGACCATGGAAGCACCGGCACCGTTAATAGCGGTGCTGGTGCTTCTGTCATGGCTTGCTTACCGTGGCCGCTGTGTCCAGCAGGGTCTGCCCTGTCGGGCACAGCGGATCTGCCAGGCAAACCCATAGTGTGCCGGTCCAGAAATCACGGTGCCGTTAGGCTTACCAACACTGTTGTTTCTGGACCGGCACACATGTAATGAGGCCCATAGGGGCTGAAACATATGTCGACTTTTCCAGGCTAGAACTAACAGCCTGCTCAATGGTTTTCATGCATCTCGGTGGAGAGTAAACACAGGGATAGGTCTCTTATAGGCCCTTCACTGTGAATTAGACAAGGAAGGACATAATTGTTTGACCACCAGTAAAAGGTGTATGTGCTAAAGAGAAGTAAAGTCACATACCTTACTAACCTCACAGTACCACTACCCATGAATACTCAAATGTATTAGTGTGTTAAATGTTATTGAAACATGTTTTGTTTATGTTTTTATGAAAATGATCTTAATAAATTGTAAGATTGAATATAAGAATTGTGCCCGGTTAAATATAATACTGAAATAAGATACAGTATTTAATAGTGTCACTGTCTACCCAGTCACAGGCTATAACAAAGGGGTAACCGGTTTCCAATGTTTTGCTGCATACTGTATGCCATCTTCCCGAATCTAAACTGGTCCCCTGACAACAAAACATGGGAAAGTACCCATGTTTACACCACTGTCTTGAGCTAGTACAGTGTCTCAGGGAGTCCTTTAGCACCTGACCCTGTACCCATCTACCAAATGTCACATTAGAATATGTAAATTTAAGGTGTGTTCAACTACAGTGCCCCTTCATATCCCTCCAACCCCCTAAATAGAAAATATATCCATGAGGGATACAGCTATGGGATAGGGGCAGCCTACTTCAAAAAAATAAACTTGGTATTAGACAGGCAGGTCTCTGCATTTTAAAAAAGAGCCATCACCCAGTATAGAATTGAATTGTTTGTGTCACCAGCTTCTATAGATACACATTAAAACATAAGCCATTGATCAAAATGTATTGGAATTTGGTCGAATGATGAGCTATCATTACAACTAAGAAGAGGTTTGCGTGAAAAGAGGAAAGCAAATCAGAGACAAGTTAGTCCATGCAAAGCTCACTAAGTCAAAAAAACAAAACCACATGAGAAACATTTGGTCTATGTATTGCAGTCTGAACCCTGAACCAATATTGTGTAACCTTCCTTTTGGACATTGCTTGTTCTGTACATGTATCCAAAAGTACCTATAATTGGCTCTGGTATAACTTTGCCGGTGCAGAATTAACGTGCCAGTAGTACCATATACCGCCATGTTTGCTGGTGCCGTGGATGAATTACCTTCAGCTATCGAGCCTTATAATACCACCGGACCAAGTGCCGGTAATGGTGTGACCATTTGCTGCTACCTTGGTGGAATTACAGTCAGGCTACAGGCAAAGTTATAATCAGGCACAATGTGTTAACACATTAACAGTGGGACCGTAGTATTAAATAGTATTAAATGCCCCACCTGCCAGCAGGACCCGACTCATGTCCCCCCCACACCACCCCCAGTGACGGGCACCTGCCAGCAGGCCCCAACTCATGTCCCCCTCACACCACCCCCAGTGACGGCAACCTGCCAGCAGGCCCCGACTCGTGTCCACCCAACCAACACATTGTCACAACATACATACATGTAGCAAATGTCCACCCAAATCCCACCCCACGTTGGCCCCCCACAGTGCAACTCCACACCCATCCATTGTCCCCACTTCCCAGTACAGGCCCCATGAAATGTCATGCACTGAAGCACACATGCATGCACCCAAAGACATGCCCAACATGGCTACACAGCAGCAACAATGACGACTGACACATGCACCAAACTAATGAGAGCAGAAAACACAAATATGTGAACTGAAGAAAATGTATTAAAAACAAAAATCAAACAAACAAAAAGAAACCATGCCAAGGAAAAATAAATGAATGTGAACGTAACTGAAATGCAAAATCCATTAAAAGTGTGATCCCAAAAAAAAGAAAAAATCCTCAAAAGGGTCCATGTCCAGAAAAAGAAAACAGAATCCAAAGGGGAAATAAAAGAAAACCATTCCATCATGGGTGTGAAAAACATAAAAGAAAAAAATCCACAGTTCCAGCACTATTCGTAATTAGGTTGTTAGGGTCCATGATCCCAAAACCAAATGAAACCTAGTAAAAACCCTACAAAATGCAACTATGTACAAAAAGTGGAGCAATGTCCATCGACTCCAAAATTAAAAAAATGAAAGGAAACCTAAGCCTAATGAACTATATACAATGGCGACGGGCTAGTCCTACGGCTCACTGTTCTTACCAAGAGTCTTGGCCAGGGCATCATCGAACTCTGAGTCTATGTCCCAGAGGCGGGACTGGGCTCTGTCCTTGGCCGCTCGCAGGGACGCCAACAGGCTCTTCACCAACTCCATGCAAGTCTCCTTGAGATACTGTGCCCGGCTCAATGCCAGCCCCATGGAGTTCTCCGCCTTGACCATGGTGAGTCGTGCACTCTCTGCCTGCCACCGCTCTGCATCAATTTGCTGGCCCATCCGCTGCCACACGGAAGACACACATAGTCCAGGGTCCTCCTGCCCTTCGGCCAATGCCTGCCCCGTGATATTGTATGCCCCGAGTCCAGACACCTCCTACGTTAAGCCTGCTGCTGCTGCCGTGATGTCATCTCCCTGTGCCACCATGACTGCCTCCAGGATACTGACGCCCCCCGGGGTTGTCGTGGACATGCCCTGCTGGAAGTTGCCTGCACATCCTACATTGCCAGGGATCTAGTTGCTTGGGTGACCACATCTGCTGAACCTCCGACTCCCGACTGTGGCAGGGAAGGGATCTCCACCAACCTGGTCGCGGTGGAAGAGGCAGGTCCACAGGGTGCCCTGCTGGCATCTTGGCCAGAAGACAGCATGGAGGACGACTGGTGCATAGTGGGTGCAGAGGAGGAGAGGGTTGCAAGAGCGGCAAGCACATGGTGGAACCCTGCGATAATGAGCCGTCCTAGCCAGTTCAAGATGGCACACAGCTGTTCGTGATGATGTGCGTTGTACTTCCTGGAATCACGCACATCATCATGAATCACGCGTGTGCGCATCAAGACACCGACTAGGACTGGCTCAACCCTGTCATGGATTGCCTTGTCCGCAGGTAGGGGAAGGTCAGTTGATGTGGACACATCCACTACCTGCGGACGGGCCTGGAATGAGGCATCCCTGCTGGTGCAGAGAGATGCAGTCGCAGAATCAGGGACAGGATTACGCACAAGCACCTCTGCGGTGACTTGTGCTGCCTCCTGCCCCTGTCCCTGGACTGCACCACTTGCACCAGTGGAATCACCCCCATAAGGCCCCACGTGTGGATCTAATGTGGCCTCCTCCTCCTCCTCACCCACCACCAACCTGAATTCCTCTGCATAGTCTTCTGCATTGTCCTGCCCCTGTGGGTGCTCACCTGCCCCTTCCGCTGACGAGGAGCCCACTCCCAACCTTGGCCTCTTGGGCCTCCCCTCGGCAGCTGCGGCCGTAGTGGCGGACGCGGCACCAGTCCCCTCACTCCCGGAAGATGCCATAACCTGGGAGGGTGACTGGGCCTTGCGTCTCCAGCCAGTGGAGGCATCCCTGCCGCTCTGCTCCACAGTGCTGCCTTGGCCCTCTTCTTCACTCGTCGCTGTGGAAAGGGAGACATTGAACACAAGCATCAGGTTACTGAATGTAAGTCTGCTAGACACAAAGCAAATGCACATGAGTGGCACTGTCATATGTCATAGCCATCATCACCTTCCACAACACACGGGTCCTTGCAAGCAACACACATGTCATTGCATCCGTCCGTGTCCTCCTCCCATCACAGTGCAATCATGGACAGCTAGGCCACAACAGTCAATGCACGCATCGAGATGTGCATGTGTCAGGCATCCATAGCTTTTCCCAGTCACATACTCACCACTCAGTAACACGTACATGCATGTCCATGAGGATGACATCAGCATCCATGATGCACAAAACAGACATGGCCAGTTACCGACACAGGCATGCAATCATGTGTGCATTGTCACATGCATGTGCACATCATGCATAGCAACACACACACCATTGTCGTTGCACAGGCTTGACCATACTCACATGCTCCACTGTCAATTCCCTGCACACAGACATCCTTACATGGGGCATGCCAGACACACGTCCAAGGTGCTCACACCTGACAAACCTCAACATGCACTACGCTGTAGATTAACACATGGACACTTACCAGTTGACTCCAGACGGGTCTGCAGCTCGAGGACCTGGTGGTGAAGCGCTGAGTTAATGCGCTCCAGGCCCCTCATCTGGATGCTGGTCAGCTGGTCCCAGCACCCCACTTCTCCACGAGCATCAACGAGGCGCCGGGCCTTCCTGAGGGGCCTGGACCTGAAGTCCTCCCAGCGCTTCAGGACACAGTCGTAGTCGCGGGATGCCACCCCCTCTATGTTGATGGCATCCACAATGTCCTTCCAGATCCTCCTCTGTCCATCCCTGTTGAGGCGCGAACTTCAGGAGAGGGTATCGTAATTCCCCAGGACTCGGGCCACCAGGATGCCAACTTAATTTTCAGTGAAGCTAGCAGCCCTCTCCCTCTCTGACTGGGGGTTGCGACTGGCCCCAGATGGTCTTGAGTCAGACATGGCAACCCCAGAGGCAGGTGTCGGTGGGCAACTTGGTCCTCGAGCTGGGCTGTGGAGCGATGGTACACCAGTCGGGAGTCTTCTGTTCCAGCAGGGGTGATCACAGCAACTGTACCCCTTGCAATAGCTGGTGTGCAGGCACCAAATAGCAGGGCACGATGGCAGCAGGCAGGCAGCAGCAGCAGATGGCGCTTGGGAGGCTGCTAGGGGGTCTGGGGGGCAGGAAAATGGCCTTCTGGGCTGGAGTGTGGTCTTCCTTGTGTTGTCGCGTGGCCAGCTTGATGCAGAGTGATTTGGCACATGAAGAAACAGCACGTCAGCGTGTAATCCGAGGAAAGGGCCTTAGCGCGTAAGCGCGTGAATGATGTGACACGGACGGGCGTTTCCCTTGGCACGGGTGCAGATTGAATCTGCACGTGCAAAAACAACGCGTCTGCATGTAATTCGAGGAAAGGGCCTTAGTGCGTAAGCATGTATGTGTATGTGCTTTTCGTGGAGATCGAAGCGTGTGTTGCTACTTCTTGCTGTTTCACGCGCCACCACTTCACAGCAGATCAAGGACGTACCTCTTCTTTTGGCAGGGGTCTTGCCAACGCATGTTTTTCCTTCCCACACTAGTCAGACGTTGAGTCGCGCACGCTATTTTTCCCACTGCGGGTCACCATGTGTATCGCATACCCCTTTTTGAGGTCATAGTAGCCTGTGTGTCCCATGCGTATACGTTTTTTGTATCCCTGGGTGACACTGCGTACTGCAGGAGTTTTATTCCACACACGTGGGCTACGGATGTTGCGTGCATGGTTTTGTTGCAGATTTGGGGTGCCTGAGCATTGCATGACCTGTCATTTTCTCACTGGGGTCACATACAGCCTTGCACGTGCACAGGGGTGCTGTTTACATCTAGTACCCCACCCCCTTCACCCCAGTTGCCCATGACAATTGTTGTATACACCTCCCATTGGCCCTAGTACATCCGTGCCATGGTTGGGAGGCAAAGAAAGGTGAGGGGCACCTTAGTTGGGCATCCTCCACGTGGTGGGCATGGTCAGGGATGTGACTGGGGTGACCAGGGAGTAGGTGGAGTGCAGGGTGGCCAGTGTGGCTGCAGAGGGGGAAGAAGCAGGGGTGCGCCACTTTGGCAGGATGTTCTGCCACGTGTTGGTGCAGTCATGCCACCACCCCCTGTGGCTCCAGGAGATGCAGCTCTTACATCTGACACTGGAGCCCATGTGACCTGGCAGTCAGTTTCATCTACTGCCATGGGACCAACAGTAGTGGTAGCTGCAGGTGCAGCTGTGGCCACCACCACCAAGGTCAGGGTTGGCCAGCGCATGATGCGTTGGCACCTGAGGACTCCCAGGATGATTTCCAGGTGGTCAGGAGGCACAAGCAATGTGCACGTAGGGATGCTCTTACCGAAGCACATGTCCCTGGGGCAGTGTTTTCATCTGCTGACCCGAGCAGCCGGGTGTTGGCAACTGCATGGGCAGATGCAACCAACTCCACCCTGGCTGTGAGTCTGCCAGCCAGGACATTCTCGGTCACAGACCTTGGCACAGCGGTTGTTGCTGCGCTTGGTCCTGTCAAGAACACCCAGCAGCCACTGACACAAGTCAGGGCTTCCATCCTAGTTCCACCTGCCACTCCCTTGGTCCAGTCCACCAACGCCACTGCCCATACTGGTCAGGGTGGCATTTGTCAGTCAGGGTCCAGACCACTTCCCAAGAGGAGGAAGGTTGCTCCTGCACAAGAGGCTGGGACACGGCTCCGGCATCCGGCACGTCAAGGAAGAAGCCTTTTGGCAAGCAGGAACTGGACTTCCTTGTGAGCTAAGTGTCGGAACACAAACGTGATATGCTAGTGGGCCCAAATTGTCACACTACTCCTGCTCAGCATTGGGACCACTGGAAGCATGTTGCGGATGGTGTTAGTGCATTCGGACATGAGGTGCGCACAGCTCAGGACTGCAAAAAGAATTGGGATGAACTCTAACGCTGTGCTAAGTAAAAGCGTGCCTCCAATTATCCCATGACTCAGGTGAATGGCAGTGGGCCAGCACCTGAGGAGGAAGAATTCACTCCGCACGAGGTGATCGCTGCAGAGTTCATCCCGTCAGAATTGGTCGTAAGAGTGGGAGAGATGCTGGATTATGATGCCCCGTCCGGTGAGTGTTGTGTAGTGCTTGTCCAGCCATGTGTGGTTTGCTTGTGTGATGTGTTGTGCTTGACTGCCAATACATGCTATGTGTACATTGTTCTCATGTGCGAGTCATGCAATGCTTCACTAATGCGTGGCTGCTGTGATGCATGCTGGACATATCAAGCAGATGGGGACTGTCCTCATCACCACACATGCACCCTACACATGCCAGTCACCCGGCTGCCCCTCCGGTCCATGTTCCAGCTCACTGACCCTTCTGCATGTAGCCTGGGGTGTCTTTCCACTCAGCACTTGGACTATGTCATTGCATGACTGTTGTGCATGTGTGTTTAGCCTGCATGTGGATACACCACGCGGGCATGCTTTCTTGTCCCTCCACCCCCCTGCACCTCAATTTCACCATGGCACTGGTGGGTAACATGTTGGACTAATGCAATGGCCTGTTCCACGCTCCTGTGTACATGCACCCTTCCCCCTACGAACCTGCCAGACACATACTGTGGGGTACATCCTTTGTCCTTGATGCAGGGTGTCTCACTCGGACTGTGCATATGGCAGATGCTCCCCGGGGACATGAGTGACCATTCATGCTCCATGTGCATTCCATGCATGTCACTATGTGTCCTTGGCAGGATGATCATTGTAGTACGTGTCCAGGATTACATACGTCTTGTAAGTGACCCAAGTCAAAGCTCAGCATGTAGTGCACAACTGAAATCCTTATTTATTTTTGTCTAAAAGTTCAATATTCTGAATGATATACCAGTCACATCCTTCTCCTGGAACCCCCCTCGGTCACTCTGAACCGTGAATCAGGCTAGTTTGCAAAGGTAAATATTTATTTATGTATTTAAGATTTAATCACAATATATTTGGATAGGTAAACAACAATCACCAATGGGGTGACAGAACACTGAATAATGTCTTTAGTACACGAGGAATAGGTAATAAGCAAAACAAATGCAGCACAGAAAATAATACTTTTGTGTTGGTTCAGATCAGATAGCACTGTGGTTAGAAGTTCCCCCTGCAACACTCCTCAACCCCCAAGAGGCAATGTAAAGAGATGGGAGGAGAGAGCAGGTATTCAGGAATGGCACAAATCAAACAGAATATTAATCCCACTTTCCCCCAGCAAACACAATTGAAAGACGGAATTGACTTTTCACCTGTCAAACTGGCTTTCAAGAGAGTTTTTAAGAGAGTTTTTAGAATGGAGTGGGCAAAAACACCAAATATGGTAACAATTACTGAAATTGTTATAAATTCCTATGGAAGCTGCTTTGAACAGTTGCACACAAGCACAAGCAATGATTTGGTCAACATAAAACAATTGAAATCTTAAGGTCCAAGTGGGAAGCAGTTAAAAGCTATTTTACATGTGTAAACGTTTCAGATTTTTAAAATTGTGGCAAACTTTTCATTGCGCGATATTCGCGATAACGGGAGAATTGCACTGATTTGTGTTCTATGGATAGCTATGGATGTTGGGTAGGAGTTGAAATTTTGTTTCTATCACAAAAACTGAGGGAGTTATGGAGGTTTTAGCAAAGGTTGTTTTTGTAAAATAGGCGCGAGAATGGAAAACAGAAATGCACTTTTAAAAATGACAAATGGGTTTGCTTACACTAGAGGATGACTATGAAGAAGCGAATACCACACAGGGAGATTACAGTCACTGGATCAGGGTGACCCACCTGATAAGGAAACTCGACTTCTTCAGATGAGAAAAGGGTCAGCACAAAGATAGTTCTAACAAGACAGGTTCTGAAGGAAAGATAGGATGGGTTGGATAGGGATAAGACAAGACAAAGATACTCCTAACAATAATGGTTCTGAATGAAAGATATGATGGGTTGGAAATAGGGATAAGACGATGCAAAGTACATATGCTATGAGCCACAGTTCTTCCTATTCATACTCACAGGATAAGTTTTTAAATGGGACAGTCAGCTCTGGTCCGGATTGGGTCTGGTCTTGGAAAGACAGCACATCAGGCACAGGACTGGGTCCTCTAGGCCAGTCGCCGGATTGGCACAGGATCTGCTCTCCTAGTGTGTGGGTATTTGGATCAGCTGGATGGCGGCTTCCTCAGGCAATCCTAGTGGTGGCAAGCCATAGAATTTCTAGATACTGGTTCAAAAGGCCTTCTCACACCACACAGCGCTTTACTGAGTGGAGAGAATACAATTGAGGATTTCGGGCCTTGCTGGAAATCAATAGTCTTGATTGCTGGCAAGAAAGTTGGCATCTGGATCTGGAAGAATATTTAAAGCTGGATGTAGAAAGTTGGATCAGAGTGCTTTGCCTGAATTAGGAATGTGGCTGGATCTGTCAGTCCCTATGTGTTGTCAGCTGTCTCTATTTATGCTATAGAATGACATCACAAAGGCGGTCCAAATTTGATTTTATATTAAATGTACATTTCTACATTGGTCACCTTTATACAAATCACACACAAAGATGCCATATTTTACATAGCAACTATTCCTCAAAACCCCACAGTGGTGGGATCTTGTCTCCCCTTTCTACAGAATGTTGCCCTTTTCGCTATGAACACAATTTCCAATTTTTCTGCACATTTCCACAAGTGTGCGTTTTTAACATAGGGATATGCATGTACATTTTCACAATTCGAACAGTAATATATTTTGCATAAAACCACATATCTTGCCATTCCTGTCCAGAACATGTCACACAGTTCTACCACCTCTTAACACGTACAGCCAAAAATTAAATTAACAACTCTGTCCTTTTTATATTTTTCACCATTTTGAATAGCAAGTTATGAGTCTTTTAAAAATGTGTTCTTTGTTCATGTTTAGCAACAGATGGTCTCTTGGCTCTGCCTCTTTTTGTCTCCCTGCAGTCCAGGTCATCCCCCTCCTTTCTTTTTCCTTCCAGAGGACATTAAAGACCCCTTTAACACTTCCAGTTTCCTGGGCTGCAGCTTTGCCATTGTTCTTTCGCATTGTGTAGACAAGATTCTGTTCTAACCTGCAATTAACACCTCCCCGTGAATTTCTGCTAAGAGGAAGGCCCTCCTTCTTGGAGAAAAACCTGCTTCTCCAGTTCTGGCAGCTTCAGCCAAGCTAAATAACTTTTAAACTTAGCAAAAACCACTTTTGTTGCATCACATACAAATATACTTCTTTCTTGGCCTTAAAGTCTGTGGAATCAAAAACACAACTAAAATTTGTATTCATTTTTGGCAACAATCCTGTTTATGTTTGCTAATTCAGCAGACTTTTTAGTTTTAGGTCATTTTAAAGCTTCCACAGTACTCCTCTGACAGCTGTCATTCAGGTAGCCGCGGGTACTGCACCCAGATTGTGGCATAGAGGCTGTCAGTTTTCAGACTTTGTATGTTTCACAATGTTTCATTTGATACATGGATTTTAGCACCAGACAAGATTGCGAATGTTGAAAAGTGTTGTGTTATAGGCATTTTGGAGTTCTTGGCAACAAAGCAAATGCCATTTGTAGGCACATGCTTGGGTGTCACTTGCGAAGTGCTGCTTTTCTCTCTGCACTCTGTTTGCTGGTCATGGGACCCCCTGGCACATTTCTGCAGGGTGTGCTCTATTCCACTGCACATGCACCATGGGTGGCAAGTTGTGCATCCCTCTTTTTGTGTGCTGAAGCACATGGTTTTTGTGTTTTTTTTTAGGTTTTTGGCATGCACAAGAGTTTTGCCGCCATTATTGCTGCTCCTTTCCCCACAACTGGCAGAGTGATACCGCATAGCATAGCGGAGTGGGTCAATACATCCCCCAGCATCATGGCATTTGGTCATCCATGCTCACTCTGGCTCAGTCCTACATCACGCACATGTTTAGGGTGTCATTGTCTGTCTGGGGCACAGGCCTCCCCTGTTGCAGGCCCCCTGACTCTGTTCAACTGGTCTAGTGCCTTCTGCACAAATGGGGGTACTACTGAGGGTTCATCATGTATCCTTCTTACTGTCCCATTGTCATGGGATGTGGTGTCAGTTGAGTGAGATGATGCAATTGACAGTAGTCAACACTGTCTGCCAATACACAGTTCTCTGGTCAACCTTTCATTGCCATGCAATGTCTCCCTGCATTTTCACTAATGGGGGGGGGGTTGCCTGTAGCCATGCAATCCATTGCATGCACATTGCACATGATGGCTGAACTTGCCCTTCCTTGCCTTCATGTTTATGGATTGACATCATAACATGCTTGTTGATGTAGATAGTTGGTAACATACACATGTTTTGCACTGAACCCACCCACTTCTGAGCCATGTTACACCGTTCTACATGCCTACTCACTGCTGCAATGTCAAAGTGACCTGGCATGTATGTTCAGATTGTCATCCCTTCACTGTTATGAAACACACAGGCACAGGTGCATCCTGTGGCACATGTACTCTGCATTGGAACACCCTAGCGGGTGTTTAGCAAAGTTGATTGGTCAATCTGCGGGCTATATCAACTGGTATAGGCTGCAGATTGATTATGGCCTGCCCATTGGGTTGTAATGACTGTGGAGCTGCCTGCATGTTTGTATGTGTACACTTTCACATACATCAAAGCAAGCAGCGTTGTAGCTGCTTGCTTTGCTGTGTAGGATGCTGTTCATATTCACCATACGAGTGTATATGAACACGGGTGTATTTAAACACTTTCACATGTACATATGCAAGCAGCTTCAACGTTGTGTAGTGCAACATTGCAGCTACTTACTTATGTGTGTGTTAAAGTGTTTATTTACATGTGTTCTCTGCAGCTTTTTTGTTGAATGACTAATATGTTGTTATTTAACCTAAATGCTGCTGAGATTTCAGCATGGTGCCTGTTATGTTCAACTGGCACAATCCTGAAGGTGCACTGTCGTGCAGTATGTGTATGCCCAGGCCCACTTAGCAAATCTGGTGGAGCCTGGGTGTGATGATTTGACACACTGAATAATGTTTTTTGGCACATTCAATGCACAATGTGCTGAATCAGGCCCTGAGTGGTGTTCTGGGGGCTTCATGGACTGGCAACTCGGACCGTAGTGGGCACTATGGTCCCTCATGCCTCGTTGCAGGCCCTCGATTTGCTCGGGACATTCACTATGTCTTTATGGCCCATGATGTCCGGTATGGGCCGAGCTGCAGATGGATGAAGCTGTATTGGTGATGATTATTTAGTGATACATGTGTACATGCATATTACGTGTGTCATGGTGTGTTTTGATTCACTTGCAGCTGTGGGCATTTGGCTGTTCAGACATGCTTATGCTACATGCCATCTCTTTGTTGCCATCGGTCATTTCTGCCTGTGATATGTGCCTGCCAGAGGTGGTGTGTGATGGAGGTGATACACTACATTCAGTACATGTGTAGACTTCGCAATTTACACACATCCATTTCTGCTTTCGGGATGCCATTGCATATCAATGCCACTCGATGCATGCCGGAATTTCAGTTGTGTGTGACATGTCTGCTTCATGTGTTGGCTGTCGATGTGATGTCTATGTTTGTGTGGGTTATGTGCTTCTGACATGTGTACTCATGTTTGTTTTTTTCACATTACAGGTGATGACACAATGGAGCCAGAGGATGGTGATGTCATTCCAGACACGGGGTTGCTATTACATCAGCAACCTGGCACAAGTGGGGGTGGTGGGGTGGCAGGCCATGAGAACCCACGTGTGCTCCAGACCATTGTGTCCAGGGCTGGCAATCAGTCAAGCTCTGATGATCACTCTGAGCACAATATTGAGTTGGATGTGTGTCATGTTCATTCATCGCTGTGAGTGATCCTGATGCGGACGATCTTCTGTGCGCGACCCCTGCACTGAGGAGCCAGACAGTGTTGGAACCTCCGCCTGTGGTGGTTCTGGACACACGGTCACACTCCACACCAGTTGCTGATGTGCCTGGGGCATCATGTCAATGGAGGGATGTAGTCCTGCAGACGTGGGCGGTGCCAATCCAGCAAGGACCACGGCTCCTTGGGCCCCGCAGGTGTCATGTCCGACAACGCGGTGGCCGTGCGCCACCGGGGTATACTGAGTGGGAGCAATCCATGTATGCCAGTTCACAGCAACAGGGGGCAGCTATTGATAAGATTGCTCAAGGCATGGAACGTGTAGCCCAATCTGTGCTCCCCCCTGCAAGGCAGATCGAACTCCAGCAGCAGACAGCGCAGTACACGGGCCGCTCACTGGGCTGGGCATGGCAGCCTCAGACAGGGCACGCCGGGCTGAAATGGTGTCACTGCGTCAAGCACTTGCTCACAAAGAGGCACACATGCAGGCCCTGAGGGATGACCATGAATCCCTCAGATCTACTTTGGGTGTGCTCAACATGTCCTAGAGGCAGCGGCCAGAGGAGAGGTTGGAGCAACTTGAGAACACCATCTCCGCTGAGCTGCGTGCATGCCGGGAGGTGCTCCAGATGTCATGTGAGGCCATGCAGGCAGAACTCTGTGTTACACATGCTACCTTGCAAGAGGAAGCACGAGTATCACGTGAGGTGTGCATGCTGACCTACGTGCCATCGCCACACAGGAACAGGTTTACCAGACCCGCAGGCTCGCTGCCGTCGAGGGGCAAGCTGCGCATAGGCATGGTCAGGCAACTGTGCCACGTCCACCTTCTTATTTCCATCGAGAGGGTGACTCAGATGATGACTCATCTTCCACACAGGTCGAGCCGTGCAGGCTTTGAGCCCATGGAGGTTTTTCTTTTTGATCTCAACATCATCGCATGTGGGTGTTGAGATGCACCCTGTACCTCCCCCCTCATGGATGACCCCTCCCCCACCTGTGTCGTAGGTGGCCATTTCTTTTATTTTTATAATATTGTTTGTCTATTGTGCATTCATGTGACGGTGTGGTGCTTTGTGGCTTTTGAAAGCATCCACTGTCTGTTCCGGCTGGGACCATACAAGCTTGTCTCGTTTATGTGTTTGTGGCTTGGGGTCCAGACACATATGCCCCTCCTGCTTCCCCTTTCCATGGGCTTGCAAGGATGGTTCAGTGTGACAGCAATGTACACAAGGGCATTGGACTTTCGTCATATCTGTGGCCAGTCTGCTGCTGTACTACTTGTGTTTACACCCCTACTGGGGATTATGGATGTTTTCTCCATGGCATGTCTGCAATCAATTTTGGTGAGTACATTTTTGAACTGTGCATTTATTGAAGTTGATTCTGATGTTTTTCATGTCTTGCCTGTATACGTGCTTGATGCACTTCATGCTGTAGACAGTAGCCTGTACCCTTTAGCTGTCACAGCCACACTGATGGTGGGAGGGGGCCGGGTGACAATTGACAATGTCAAGTTGGTACGTGTTAGGTTCAGCCCCTGGGAATTGTGGCAAAGGTGGAAGCATTAGGAATGTGACCCAAGAACCACAACTCACGGTCCAGTCCTCACCTGAGATGTCCGCCTAGACTACTTCTCCGCTCTGTTACATTAGGACGGCACGTTATATTTGTCTTCCCTCTTGGACTTTACTGCTGCGTGACAGCACAGTTTTCCTACTGGACTACAGCTCTTTTACTTGTTTTTCACACTCTGGTGCCTTTAGTCCCTGTTTTTCTTCCTGCTACTGTCCTTGTTGCAGATCTGTCTGCCCATCTCTCGGGCAGTTATTTCCATGTATTTGTACGGTGCCTCTGTTTGCCTCAGTACACTTCTGTACCACAGCATCTCTCTCGCTCTCTCTCTCGCTCCTCCTATCTTTCATCTATTACATCCATACCTTTATGTTCACTTTGGCTTTTTACCAAAGCTATTCAACTGTTCTGGCTCTTAACTTGCTGTCAGCTGTTTATGGCAATCTCGCATTCACTGTGCCTTTCCAGATGTGTGCTGTCTCTGCCTTTCTCCGTTCATGCTCTCAATGATTGATTGGATTTCAGCTCAACCATCCAGTAGTGCCAGCCTCTTCGGTTATTTTCTACTCAAGTTTCAGCCCTACCCATCACTTGTGGCATCCTCATTGATTATTGAGTACTCAAATTCCTACCCATCCTGTTGAACCATTGTACTACTGTGCAACCTTGGAAGTTATTCTATGATTCAGCTTGTACATGTACTTGGCCATATTCTACAACCTCAAGTCATCTGCTGGAGACTCTTCCAGGGTTTTTTGGTGCCTAGAGGCTTTTTTCCCTGGTTTGGGGGTTTGGCTCCTTGGAGTTCTCTGCAATTTGGTTTTTTTACCGGTCAAGGTGGCCTCTGAGGGGGCTAGACCCTATTTACACAAAAGGAACAACAAGGAAACCAAGGGGAAGGGGGATCCTGAAGCTAGGTAGACTAGAAGGAAGAAGCCGACGGTCCCCAGAGACAGTTGTTCTGAAGGACAAGGTGATGAGGAAATGAGGGAGGTGCTTTTGTTGTCGGACATTACGCTTGGGCTACAGTGATTGGTCACTGTCAATGTGGGGTACTATGTACATGATGTGTTCTGCTGGCCAATGACTGTTCCTGTGTTGGGTTTACTTTTCAGGTGTCAGGGGATTGGTGTGGTTTGACACACTGGGGTGTCCATATGGGTAATGTTCACATGTGATGATTACAGGACACTGAGGGTCACTTAATTTTACATGCATGTATTGAGCGCATGTCCCTACTGACACACACACACTTACACAATGCACCACCACACATACAACCACCCATCCATGCCCACACGTTTCACACAGATTGCCTTCTCTGCCATGCTGTGTCCCTGCAGCACATGATCACTTACCATTTTGGGATTGTGTACATGCGTCACTGGGTAATTTTTGTAGCTTGTCCTTTTTTATATGATGCTCAAGGTGTATCCCCAACACAATGGCCGCTCACTGTGCGGTGTGCTGAGCGGTGTGTTGCAGGGGACACACACAGTACACGGTTTGGGGTTTTGGCAATTTGGATTGGCCAATGTGCATGCCAACAGGCATTCTGTCTTTTGTTGATGGTACCGCTGGTGGCATGCATTTGTGTATGACTTTGTATGTGTGGGAGGGTGTTGGTCAGTCATTTCATATGATTCCATGTCAGGTGTGATTGTCTCAGGCCTGTTTCCATTTATCACGTGGCGCTTCGTAACTAAATTGTCATGTGTTGTGAATTTGGTTTGCTCTTTTGCTGTCGCATGCAATGTCATGGTGTGGCCGACGAGGGTGATGGGGGTTGGGAGGGTTTGGGTGACATACCAGTGATTTTCATGGCCTGTTTGCAGGGGGGTGGTATGGTATACACCTTGCATGTGTTCCTTTTGGTCACACCAGATTGGTTATGTTTAAGTAGCTAGGGATGCACACAATGTAGCACTTCCGTGAAAACATTCTCAGGGTGGTAAGGTTGTGATAGTTGACTGTCTCTTTGTCATTGTCGATTGTCACCTGGTATGTGCCAGGCCTGTGTGCACTCCGCAGGGGTGGGAGTTAAGGTGAAAAATGTGGCCACAAGCTGGGCCCCGGCTGCTTCGGCACGTGCCCTTTCCCCTCCCATGAGCAGTGCCTGTGCCTCTGGTTGGGGATGTGGGGGCACCACCATGTCCACTGGTATGCACCGCCGTGTTGCAACATTGTGCAAGACACATGCTGCCACAATGATCCTGCACACTACTGGGGGTGCATATAGTACCTGCCCGCCAGAGCGGTCAATGGAGCGGAAGTGTGACTTGAGCACTCCGAATGTGCGTTCCACTATGCCCCTGGTTGCAATATGGGCTGTGTTGTATCTTACCTGGGGTGGTGTGGTGGGGTTCCGTATTGGTGTCATCATGTGGGTGCTCAGAGGGTAGGCACTGTACCCTGTGGGGGTGATGATGGTTGTCATTAGTTGGGTTTGTGTATTTGTCTGTGTGTGACATGCATGCATGTGCACAGACATTTGTACTCACCAATGAGCCATGTGTCACCATGCTTCCCAGCTTCCATGTTCTGGCTCAGGGCGGACATTCTGTATATGAAACTGTCATGGGTAGACCCAGGAAAGTTTGCATAGACAGAGGTGATGATTCCATGGGCATTGCATTGAACCTGTATGTTCATGGAATGCCAGTGCTTGCGGTTGCGGTAGATGTTCTCAGTGGCCCTAGGTTGACGTAGGAACACATGGATGCAGTCTATGGCACCAAGCACTTTGGGGAAGTGTGCCACCCTGTAAAAGTCCTGGACCACGGCCTGCCTTTCTGTGGGTGTTCTGGGCATGTACATGTGCCTGCGGACTCAGGGGCACGCAGTCTTGATTGCCAACATCTGGTGTAGGCAGCGTGACTGTGTGGGTTGTGAGACACCCCCAACTATGGCAGTTGTCAGCTGAAAAGGCCCAGAGGCCAGAAAATGCAGGACATTGAGCAGCTTTTCCAAGGAGCTTAGTGCTTGGGAGCATAAGGTGGGTGATGTGAGCTCAATCTCCCACTCAGTGACCAGGTCTAGGATGATATGAGGTGGAAACCTATACCTGCCATAGACCTCGTCATCAGGCATCCCAAAAAGGCTGCTCCTGGGCAAACAAAAATGCAGGGCCTGGCTATTCTCCTCCTCCTGCTGTGTCCCACGATCACTGCTGGGGGAAATGGGACATTCATCGTAGCTGTATATACGTGTTTGTTGTTTGAGCGCACTTTTATACTGCGGGGGGACACTTCCGCCTGCCTTCGTGTGGCGGATGTGTTTATGCCTGTGCATGTCTTTTGGTGTACCCTGTTTTCCCCAATTAGATTCCATGAATACGTGTTGTTCGCGCACGTGTGGGCGTTCCATGTATTTCCCAGCAGTACTTCCCCAGTTACACCCTCATTTTCACGCGTTTTTCCCCATTCCGCGTGTTCCACCCCCTTTTTGGTTTGTACGCTACATGTTGTGCTCTTTCACTGTGTGTGTCGCGCACAGCGTTCGGGATGTCGGAGTGACATGTGCGCCCGTGTGCTCCACACGCGGTTTCGGCAAAACATGAGCACAGACTTCCATGAATCGTTTGGGTGCGATTCGCATGCGTGTGCTGCATTTTTCTCACTTGCGCCACCGATTTCGGCACACAATTATTCTATGAATCGGCCCCTCAATGTTTAAGTGATTTCATTTTGGATATTGTGTATGTTTGTCGGAATTGTGTGTTTTACTTTGTGGAACCTCTTTCATTTCTCATTGAATCCCCAGTTCCCAAAGTGAGAGGGATTATTTTTAACAGTTGGGAAGTGTCCCTTTTCATTGTTGTCCTAACAAAACTTAAATTTTACAATTTAATTGTCATCCTTAGATACATGTCTTCCAACCTTATTGCCTCCTCCTTCTACACCTTGACTCTATCCTATTTCCTCTTTGCCCCACAATAGAAGCGTTCAGAAATATTCGGGCTCTATTTCCGGGTTATAACAGGCAGAGGAAGTAGCTCCATTCGAATATACACCTATAAACTGAACCATCTATCAGGGTGAGCTATATCTAAACATGGTTCCAAGGCCTGTACAATTTTACGTTCACACTTGGGAGGATAGCTCAGGGGCAACGTTCTCACCTTGGAAGAAATACGACACAGAGCAACACAAGTTCGATACCCGGGTCGCGCTTAGAAACCTCTTGGTATTAAACGCCTTATAAATAACCTATCATAACATATGTAATCACACCATGGAGAGTCAGCTAACTTTCTTGTAAATAGCTGTTACAGTAATAGCACCTGCATTTAATAACTTCTCATGTAACAAAAAAAGTGGGGACACTTTAGATGACCAAGCATATGATGGATGTGTATGCCTCAAATGACAGTTGTTTTAAATAAACTGTAGCTCAGGATAGATTTACTCTGACAAAAATATGACCCTTCTGATAAACCAAAGTGCTGTATTTACACAGAACGCCTGCCTATTATTTCCAATCATAGAGGATTGTGAACAGAACAGTTACGTGCAGTGAAACATACATTATTTGAACAGTAATCCGTTTCATAACAATAATGTGGGAAGGTTTTGCAATCTAAACTCAATATATATCAATGATTGTGATTGACGATTCACAATTCAGTCTCTTCCCATTTGCTGTGTTGGCACCAGTAGACCTGCCTAAAGCAGCTGGGATTACACTGGATAATAGCGATGTGATCTGCTTTACACAGCTCTGTTTGGCCTCGTCCCATTGTCTAATAATCGTGAGAAGCGTTCCCCACTGTACTGCACCAAATTAGCTGAAAAGGTATTCACGAGGACAGGCTATTTGTAACTCCTTAGAGATTTTATGTCACATTAAAATGATTGCTTTCATAGAAAAAAAACGTAAAAACATCAAGGCTATTGAGATTTCAATGATATGTGGTTTCCAGAAAGTACTGTTTTGTTAGCTTGTTGCTAAAATGTGCTGAAATGAATTGCCTTAACGTAACATTCTATTCATACTGGCAAGAAAACCTTTAAGACATTTTGGAGAACAAAAAGAAACATATGCTAGAACATTGAGTAATTAGTCATTTCACACAAACACATGCACAGTAATAAAGCAATTAAGGAAGACGTACATCTGCATTCAAAGGCATTACATAGCGTACGGATGCAAACAAAATATTGCGCAATGAGATTGTTGATGGGGTTACACTAATTATTACGCTGAACATATTATACATTCAAAATAGCATATATAAAAATATCCAGGGGTGGCATACGCGCATGCATTTACAGAAACACTAGTATGCCGGTAAGATAGCTCCGTGTGTTAAGCACACTGGGTGTGATCTGGAGGTTACAGGGTTTAATCCTGGCAAATCCAACTCCTCCTTTCAATGCCGATAAATGCGTACAAACTTCAGTTGTTTGATGTTATATGCAAATATGTCCTCTGTAAAGCACATTGGCAAAAGCGCTACGTAAAATAACACATCATTATTTATTAGTAAGGCCATTGGTGCTGTGTTGGGTGTAAGGAGTCATGTTTGATGTCCATCTTGTCTTCCCATGATTTAAAAGAAAACAGAGCTGAAATGCAAGTCCCTCTTCATAAATGTTCTTCTCTCTGAGTGTTTATTCTACTGCCAATCTATTAGATGAATGTGGGTTTTGAGAACAAGAAGGGCCACCCAGAATGATCTTCGAGACGGGAGCATTGGCTTGACTACTAACTCTAGCATCTCAGTCTGTTGTTGGCAACTCAATCTATGGGTTGTGTAACAGTCCTTTAGTGCGGGGGGGGTCATAATTCCCCTTGGTCCCCCACAACCCTTTCCCTTGGCTCTCCAGTCTCGCACCATGGGCCTCATTATGAGTCGGCCAGTCTGGTATTAAGGCATCTACTTTACCCCCACCGGCAAACCTGTAGTTGGACGGTCCTGTAAAGTGCTGGTATACATTAATACCACCACCTTGGTATACATTAATATCACCTTGGTGGTGGTATTAATGCATACCAGCACTTTACAGGACCGTCCAACTACAGGTTTGCCGGTGGGGGTAAGGTAGATGCCTTACTGTCTATTGCTGGTGCTGCTAATGACAGCAAATCCCCCCATGGAGTTTTATCAGACTCCATGAATGGGGATTTACACTGTCAATCCGGCATTTATAATCTGGCGGTAATGCCGTTGGACCGAGTCCCAAAAACAGTAGTATCATTTGCCGGTATCCTGGTGGATTTACCGCTAGGATCCCGGCAAGGTCGTATTGAGGCCCCATGTCCTTTCTGCTCCGTCACTCTCTAACATCTCAGACATTGCCACACTTTGTGCAGTAGAGGGAGTGCTGAAATGCAGAGCTCCTATAACAGCGCTGGTGGAGGGCAGCGGTAGAGAAGAGTGGTGTTGCTGCTCTTCCATGATCTTCTGAAAACCTGCGCATGTGATTAGCCCTTGTTGAATAATTTGAAAAGGTCCTAGTTTCATTGCATCGTTGGTCAAATGATAGTGTACCTGTGTTAACAATGACAATACCTGGACAGTATCTGGCAAATGGTATGTGTATTTGCATATTCTGTGGCAACACCAGGGAAATGACGTAGTACAGCAGCATATGATGTATGTGTGTGGAATTTAGTGTAAGCGCCTAGGAATCTGATGTCAATAACAAGAACATGATGGGAATGATAAACCACATGATGGCCATACCTCAGAAATGTTTTACATGAGTTTATGTGAGCTCATAAGCGTTGTATTACAACACCTTTCATGCATGTAAAGTCTTGTCATGTGTCGCGTTGTTGTAACAATGCGTTGACAGTAACAGTATAACTACTGATACCACTACTACGAATAATAATAATAATAATAATAGTAATAATAAAAACACTAATAATAATATAAACAATAGCGCCTCTCCAAAACCACATTATTCAATTTGTGGCTCGAAATGTGGCTTAAGGAGAGTTACTGAAACGTGTCACGTGATTAGATGGTATTGCTTGAGTGATGACTGAAGGACTGAGTGCTGCGGGTTGCAGTAGTGTCACTGCCCACAGCTTCCCACCGCCCTCTGCTCCAATGGCTCTAATCATGAGCGCTTTCTAGTGCAGTTGTATCAAACATTTAAAAAGTGTGCCAGATAAAAACAGCCTGCTATTATCTAGACTGGGATGATTCGACAATGGTTTCTTGTATCTAAGACAAAGTTAAGCACATGCGGCTATGCCACCCCTGGATACCCGTGTATCTTGTATTTTACATGTATAATGTGTTGAGCTTAGTAATTACTGAAACCCCATTGACAATATCCAATGTGCAATATTTGCCTATGTCCACACAATATGTGGTGCATTTAGACGCAGATGTATGTCTCCTTAATTGCTTTCTTACTGTGTGCATGTGTTTGTATGAAATGACTGATTACTCAATTCTCTGGCATATGTTATTTTTGGCTCATCAACATTCCTTACTTTTTTGTCTGCAGCATAAATAGTATTTTACTGTAAGGCATGTACAACAGTAGGGAAAAGGCATAACACAATAGTACTTTCTGGAAAATAATACAATTGAAATCTCAAGTTTTCTGTAAAGGTGGTAATGTTAATGTGACAGAACATCTGGGGTCAGATTACCGAAACTTTGCACAGGTGCAGTGCAAAGTTTGCATGGTATTAGCACTAGGGCAAAGTTTGCCCTATTTCTAAAAATACTGGGACTCATTAAAAAACCATTTCACCTCGACATGTGCAGTTTGGCATATTAAAGGAACTAGCGCTAAAATTGTCATAGTGCTAAAAAGAAACAGTTTTTATGCATTTTTTCATCAGGGCGAAGTTTGCCCTAGTGCTAATACCATTCCGTATTACCACTAGGGCAAACTTTGCCCTGGTACAAAAAATGTAGTGAAAATGCATCGTTTTTGCAGTAGGGCAATTTTTATCTTGGTGCTTTTAATATGCCAAACTACACTTGTCAAGGTGCAATGGTTTATTAATGTGTCCCAGTGTTTTTAAAATAGTGCAAACTTTGCCCTAGTGCTAACACCATGCAAACATTGCACTTGCACCCGTGCAAAGTGTCTGTAATCTGGCCCCTGTGCGGCATTACAAATAGCGTTTCCTTTCTAATACGCTTTCATCGTGTTTGGTGCAGTTCAGCGCATTATGCTATTCACGTTTAGACAATGGGGCGAGTGCGTACTTTCTACAGCAAATCTCAGTGTTTATATCCAGTTCAACTATAGTATGTTTAGGCAAGAGGATAAATTGTTATTCCTGGCCATCTCTTAACGATCACATACACTGATATGTATTGCTTTGGCCTTGCAAAACCTTTTCACGTCATTATTATGAAACTGATTACTGTTTAGCCATAGCTTCACACTTCACTGTCAGTAACTGCTCAATGCACAGCAATGGTGCGAAATAATAGGCAGAGGTTCTGTGTAAATAGAGAACCCTGGTTTATAGTAATGGCCATATTTTTGTCCAAACGTGTCAGAGTATTTGCGCCGCATTCTGTTCTGTTGTACTTATCTATCTGCTTCACATCATCTGGGCAGGGCGACGGTTGCGCATGAAGGAACACAATTCAGATATTTGGAATGCAGTGTGCAGGAGGTTAAACACAACATTGTGTTGAGATATTGCCGATTGAGTGAATCTAATTATTTGAAACCCGCGTCGTACTCATGGTCGTCTTCCACGTCGACTGCAAAGGACGTTTATCTTGGCTGGCAAAAAGGAAAACCTTTATCAGTTTTGAAGCAACTGTGCGCTACTCTTGGACTCTATTCACGAAAAAGAAAGAGAGGCATCTGCAAATGATACAGAGGCGCAGAGACATAGGGCCGATTCATAGAAAATGCATAAAGATCCTGAAAAGTACTATGCATAAAACAACTTTGCGCCTGCTTGCGCACAAAAGTATTTTTGCACGGTTTGCGAATACGTCATGATGTAGTTTTAAGGGCAAAATTGAAATGTAGAAAAGTTAATTTCAAGTGGGAGGACTTACCCCTCCCGAATTTGAGCTTGGTAAACTAAAGGGGCCAATCAAAGCAAAGAGGTTCGGCCTTGAATAAGGGAATGGAAAATAGTTGTCCAATCAAAACTAATGACCAATGAGCTAGCAGGACAACATTGAGACATGTTTGTGGGATTGGTGAAACATTTATAAGGAGGCGCACAATGAAAATAGCGCAGACTGACGGAAATAAGCAGGATTGGACCTTGAAACCAGGAGAGGTGACAGAGACTGGGGCCTATGACCAAGGTGAGGGGAAATAGAGGAATTGAGCCTGGAGATAATCTATGACTGATGTCGGATTCTGATGGACCTTGTCCTGTACCTGAAAGATGACCTGAGCCTTGATGTCCTTTTCCCTGAGCACAAACTCACAGATATTTATTTAAGTAAACGTAAGTAAACTTGTAAAAAAGAACAAGTCTGGTGGGGATCTGTTTGATTCAATAGTTTTCCCATTATTGATTAAGTGGACGCACACATTAGATCCTTAGCGTTTTTACTAAATAATATTTTATTTAATTCCCACATAGCCAAATTACACAGGGTGATTTTGTTGAAATTCAAACTTAACAATACCACTTCCATTGTGGATACAAAATAAACTTGTAAAGTAATGGGGGATTCCTATTCATTTTTGCCAACCTCAAAATTCCCTAAAGGGTCAGGTGCATTGAAAACAACATTCCCCACTGCTTCTCATTCCCTTGAACCCTGCCTTAAAGCAGACGGGTTCCAAACGATCAACTGAATACCTGGGATCTTGTGTGCTTGGACAGAACAGTGTCTTCCTAGAGTTGGAGTCACTGATTAAGTAGCACTCCTTCTATTGAAATCGAGAATGTGGCTCTTGAGAGAAGGGATAAAAGTGATAAAAGAAGAAGGGTTTAAAATATAAATGAAATAATACAAGGTTTGTTGTGCTATAAGACTGCCAACATTGGTAAGAGCGCAGTGCTAGTCAACATGTGTTGTGCATGTGAATAAGTTAAACAAAACTGCTTGAATTTCCAAGTGTTTAGGGAGATTAAAAAGACATAGGGCCACTTTACAAGTATGCCGGTGCGGTAACCGGACCAGCACACTACAGGTCTGCTTGCAGAGTTGCTGTGCCCAGCAGGCGGGACAGGGCTGGGCACAGAGGCCATGGTAAGCAGACCTACATGTAAGCACCAGCACCAATAAATAACGGTGCCAGTCCTTCCGTGTCCCCTATTCCCTTTGAGTCCTATGGAAATGTGGATTGAAATTTACCGGTGCCTGACTTTCCTGAACACTGGGGTCGCAATCCCCTGGTAATTCTGGTAAGGCAGGCACCGGTAAATATTGCAAGTCTGGCGTCAACCTGCCAGTTTTACAGGCACGGCTACCGCCAGACTTGTGATGAGGCCCATAGTCCTGCATTTGTGAAATTGTTTCTGTCACTGAAAATATAATATAGTGTGTGAAGCTACTAATCTTGTCATGTTATAAGGTGCTACATGCTATACAAAGTGAACACCAGGCAGAGTGTTTTGACTGTACATGTTGTGGGGCTAAAGGGTATGTGATCTGTGTTATCCTGAACCAACTTGTTTTTTCAATTTGTGGAAAAAAAATATTAGGAAAGAAAAGCATTTGGCCCATGGAGTGAGGTGGTGTGATCTGTGATTTTGTACAAATATGAATTGTCCTATTCTGTAATAAATATACATTCTTTCTATACACCGGCCTGCTTCTAGGCTTATCTGTAGCACAGTGGTGAGGCACCTCAGTGGTTCTATATGAATTACAAACAGGGCTAGGTTGAATTTAAAAGGAATGTTGGTGTGGCCCTTTTGATGGGGGGGTGACTGAACTCCCTGTATTGATGATTGCCACATACATATTTCCTACATAATACAGAGCCCAACTTTAACTACCCCTGAGAACACATATATCACATAAAGACCATACAAATAACGACATTTAAATTTCAAATGACCATTCAAGCTTTTGAATCCATTGGCCCAAATGTGTTACAGCCCTAATGGCATTCACCATATGGAGGGAGCACAGCTCAAGGGAAAGGTATTAGTCTTGGAAGGAAGACAACACAGAGCAACACAGGTTTGAATCCCAGTCCCACACTTAGGGAAAGGTCTCCGGTATTAAGCGGGTTATAAAGGTTATTATTAAGATGGGTCATATACATTATTGTGTAACCAATCAGTCCATTCTGTGGAGAAAACTAAGTCTCTCACAAAATAGTTTTCCTTTGTTCTTAAAAGTCTTCAATAGTTTTCATGTGTATTCGTTCACAACACCCACATATTTCCACTCCATGCACATTAAGCAAGTCTTCTTTAAGGGTGTAAGCAGTTCAGGGACCACACCTCATGTGCAATTTGAAGAAGGGCTACATGAGGAGAAGAATAAAGTACCATTTAGTATTTATTGTAAATAGTGACAGATCTAACTCTAAATATATTGGTTGACCAATATATTGGTAAATAATAACGGTCCCCAAAGTGTAATTTTGTCTCAAGGCACCTCTTTCGGGAAGACAGTAGAATACAAACATGTGTCTATGGATTTAGCAATCCTATCAGTGGACAAATAATTGATTGAAGATTATTACAATACAAATTGAATAAGATCAGCCATTATATGCAATTGACACTGGGGGGACTTTCTTGGTGTGCACCCTGTGCCCATATCGGGCTAATGAATTTACCTGTGATACTCTGAAAGTCAAGCTAGTGTCTGAGTTACCAGTAACTAATTTGGCACTATGGAACCATCCACCTAGGTAGATATCATAGATAAAGATCTCACAACCCAATTTGAAGATACTTGAGAAATTGCCACTCCGGAAAAATTCCCAGGTTTCCCTCAGTTGGTCAAACAGCAAATGTATCTGGCTGCTGCTTGTGATGCAGATGAACAAAAACAGGTGCGTCTTGATTTACAGGACATTTTCTCTATTAAGTCATATGATTGTAGATATACATTTCTACATTATATCCAAATACCTACAGACCCTTACTGTGAACAGTCTAGGCAGTCCTTTGGTGTTCATGGTCATCTGAGATCTTCAGGGCATCTATGCTTAATTCTGCATTATAGGGTTGGTGAAAACCAGCTTTTGGATGGCTTATAACTTTGGCACCACAAAGCAGCTTTTGGATGGCTTATAACTTTGGCACCACCAAAGTTATAAGCAATCCAAAAGCTGCTTTTCATCAACGCTGTAATGCAGAATTAAGCATAGATGCCCCCGAACATCTCAGATGACCACGAACACCAAAGGACTGTCCAGACTGTTCATGGATATCAGTGAAGAAAAACACCCGATTTTAGGCTTTTATGGCCATATTCCATCCCATCTGCATCACCCCTCAGCTCCCGAGAGATTGTTTAATTCGTTTCACAAGTGCGATGTCCTCATACTCTGGGCACTGTCCGCAAATCCAACATGGCAGACATTTCCAAAAAATATTACGCACCTCACGCTTTTCATCATCTAATCCGCAAACATCACATCACCCTCTGGTTCAATCGGAGGTTTGTCTGCGGACCAAACATGGAAGTGAGTTTGTGGACCAAACCCAGATATCACACATTTTTTTTAACTCATTTTTGCAAGTAAAAAAAAACGACTTGACCGAATTACACCAAATTTACAAAAGCACGCTTTCAGGACGAAGCTTTTTTCGACACCTCACCAAACTTCAATGACGGACCACATACCTTTTTTGCAAAGTTTTGTGAGGATCCGTCCGGATGGGGCAAAATGATAAACCGCCCAGAAAGTGCTCTTCCTATGGGTTGAGAAACTTAACCATAACTACAGGAACGCTACCGCAGGCCCTGCAATATAAATTGCAGTCCACAAACTGTTCTCAAAAGTGTATGATGTATTGCAGCAGTCTCTTACCTTTAAACTCATTCTTTGCTTCAGACAACAGTTCTCTGTCATGTCTGCTGTATGCCAAGACTCTCTAAAGCGGATTTGCAGTTATTCAACATATATTGAATTCATTTTGGGTGGAATCTATATAATTAAGCAATCTAATGGTTTCAGATGAGCTTGGTGGTTATACATAGCAGATTCTCTAGAGAGGTTTGAATTTTTAGGTGCATGGAAGTGTGGGGTAACAAGGATAAATGTCTCCAGCTCAGCTTGGACGTAGTGAGGTAGTGCTTGGTTTTAGAGAATTGCATATTAGATATCCCTATTTTAAGATTTGCTATTAATAGCTAGTGGGATTTTGTTACTTTGTACACTTATTATGCAAGGTTATGTCTTCAGATAACCTTTACAGCACTGACAAGCTCCTTTCATTGTTTTTAGTATGGTCAATCAAATGGGTCTCCACAAATTGCACCTCATTTCAAGTATGGCAGTAAGTGGTAAAAGTGGCAGTAATTCCGTTACTGCCACTTTTAACACTTTGCTTGAATTAAGCATTTGAGGAAATGGGCGCTAATTCCACCATCCGAATTAGCAGCAGTGAATTAGCACTGACGAAATTAACGTTGAAATCTGGCAGACATCGCCCCGATGCTAATTCCACCAGTGGAATTACAGCCAGTGATAAAAATGCAAGTGCAAGTGGATGTTGAATTACTGCCAAAATACGAATGAAATACCTTCATTCACTGGTAGTTCTGCAACAATTGGCACAGTTACCTCCACCAAACAGGCAGAGGTAAATGCATCCAGTTGAAGAAAATGAAACCAAGGTTCATCCAACTGACTCAAACAGGTAATATGATCGACACACCTTGACCAACCTCACTTCCAAGCACCATTCAGCCCATGGCAGTTGCCAACTATGATATTCTGGGACTCCTACTATATATTGACCTACAAAGGATAGCACACCAGCAGCAGAAACGGAACCCACCAGAGCCAAGGCGAAGGAGATGTGTGGGAAGGAGGGCACCCATACCCAGAGTCAGACCATTGCCCTGGACACTGGCAGTTGCACAGTTGATAAAACTGTATCACTTCAACCACCAAACATTTGCAGACCTCCTCACCCTTAGTAAACCGGACATTGCGAGTGCCATCATCATATGAACAGCCATACCACCACTGCTGAAGCTGGTATCAGTACTGAATTTCTGTGCCACAGGCAAATATCAGCACTCTGGTGGCATGCTGCATTGAATGTCACAGAAAACCTTTCCCAAATTGCTGGGACAAATGGTGGATGCACTACTAAAACATGTGCACCAGCACATCTCCCTGGACAGCACCACTGCAGAGGTTAATTCCAGGAAGGACATATTTTACACCACTGCCCACTTCCTCAATGTGATAGAAGATCTGGACAGTATGCATGTGACATTGACGGCATTAAACAGTACCATTCCATGAATATGTAATGTACATGTGCCTCAGACCGCACTGTGACCGACTGCTGTGCCCATTTCCCAGGTTCAACTCATTCCACCATGGTTCTGTGAAGCAGCACCCTTTCTGCATACATGGATACCCACAGAGGATAGCACCTTGCATCCACAAAGGTGAATGTGGAAGTGAAGAGGGGGCGTATAGGACTCCCTGCTTATGGCCATTCTGTGGAGGTAATGGAGGCAGAGCTGACCGACTCAAGGACATGCATGTGTTGCATTGTAAGGAAGTGCCCTCTGCATATTTTCCAGGCCAGATGATAGTGCCCCTGTAAGCTCCCACACCCTCTGGCCCACCAAAGTATTTGCTACTGAAGACTGAGATGGGTGTCTGCACTAATGGGCCATTTCCCTGGTTATTCTCTCTGTGGTGCCTTGATTGGCATACTGCATTGCCTGTGCATGCAGCAAAAGGAGCTCTGTGAGCTTGTCCATCCTCTCCTGCAACTGCTCTATTCTTGTGACCCTCGCCCATATGGCAGATAAGGCATCACTGCGCAGGGCAGCAGGTGGGTGAACAGGTGAGGTGGTGGGTGTGACATCAAGCTCAAAGATTGCTGCATCGCCACTTTCCGGAGCATCATCACCGGCAACAGGCTTTGTGGACGACTTCAGGTCTACAGCAAAATAGGATTGGAGAGGTATGATCACAGGAGAACCAAGGCCGCCTGAAGGGGATGGCCTGTATGTGGGTAGGTCATGACCAGCTCCACCCCTGACTTGTGACAAAGAGCTGATGCTGGTGACTGATAAAGGGTGCCTGGTGGAAAGAGGTCACCAGTGGTACCCTGCTTCACAGGCACACTGCTGGCATTCAAGGTGAGGGATGTTACAACCAGCAAAGGAATTGCCATATATGTAGCTGAGGTGGTGATGGGTGCAGCAGCAGATTTGGGGGCAGGCAGCTTGGTGGCAGTGGTCGGGTTCCATGTAATAATGTCGCCACAAAAATCTCGCCATGCAAAAATATTGCCGAAAAATGGCCGTTTTTTGTGGTGACATTATTGCATGGAACATGCGGGGGACACCCCCGCAACCCCCAAACTTTTTTTTGTCTTTTTTTTTTTCCCCTGTCCCCATATATATGGGCACCCAAATAATATTCTACCTTTACAAAGGTCTACCGTTCCCCTTATTTTAACATTCCCTCTCTCTCACGGTTAGGGGATAACCATCATTTTCATCATATAAAGGAGACAGAAAATACATTCCCCACTCAACACTGATCTTTACATATCGTGTGATGCTGAAAGACCCTCATAATACCAATAGTCTTGAAAAAATAGACCTAGTACTTATTTGTTTTTTTATAATATCAAAAATAGTTTATTTTACTAGGTTGAATCACAACCCAACTTGCTCTTTTATAAAAATAGCTCTAAAACAGAATTTTCAGTAAAAAGGACCCCATAACACAACATACAGTGGATACATCTACAATACAAATTACTAGTTTCACTCACATCCATTCCTATAACATGACAATACAATACATCTACATATACAATTTATATAATGATTTAAACATTTTCCAATCACTGAGTGTTATTAACTCAGAATAAACAGTCCCGACATGTTTCAGTTCATCGTGGCACTAAATGCATGAACCTTCTTCAGGGGAAGAACACTTTTAATTTTTTCTCCACCATGTAATCCAGGGCCCCAACAGTACTCTTCAAACCGTACTCCTATAATTTTTCAATACACAAAGAAAAATAGGGTATCACTACAGATCAACATCATCACAAATACATAAGTCAGCTCCAAAATACTAACTATGTTACCAGTAACATTCAAATATGTACCTATGTACTGGTAAGATCAATTGAACCCAATAGTCACTACATACCTCACAAGTAGGATTACTGCAGTGTAGGTGTGCCACAGTGCACCCGAATGTCCTCCGACCTCTTTCAATGAGTCTGATACTGTTCTCTAAACGGTTCTTTAGTAACCAGGAACCTGATTTCCACTGAGAAAGGAACAACAAACAAACAGTGGTGTGAACAACACAACCACTACTCCCTCACTTCATCACAAATTCACGTGACTGCTGAAAATATATAGAGCTTCCATCAACCTGCCCATCTAGGAGGTGCTCCCACGTGTATCCCTATCATTCAATGTGGTCATGCCTTTCATAACAACCCTATAGTGCTTTTAAAACTACAACCTTCACCATAGCACTACCACCAATTTAAAACAATATATGCATATGTACCTATTACGCCATGCAAATACTCCTGCGTGGATGAAGAGATTGTTTACATATTCTTCGTCGCTGTTAAATTGTCCAAAAAATTGTAACCTACAATAGAAGAAACCTGATCAATGTTCTAGCTAAAATATATATATATATATATATATATATATATATATATATATATATATATATATATATATATATATATATATATCTCACATGTATTTCTGTGGCACGCTATGCCCAATACAATGTAGTTTAACTAAATATCAACCATTGTTATAAAATCCAAATAAATGCTCGTGTAAGACGGTGGCCCATCATTTAATACCCAATTAGTAACGTCTGCAATACAGTGTACTACATATCAATAGTTGTAACCTTAATTACGGACGGAAACTTCACCCAATGTAGCTCCGGCAACCAGGGATCGATACCAGTAAATGCGGCGGTTCGGCTGCTAACCCCATGTTTTTCGTAGTGAGAAGCAGTTCAAGTTGACAAATGCTAAAACACAAACGAAGGACTAACCTTCTTTGTTTTATGGAACGTCGCGCATCCTATTGCTGAGACATAAACGATGGACTAACCCCCTTTATTTCATAAACATAGTAAACAGATTTTCTCGATCATGGGTAATTGCCCGAGATCTCTAAACTACAATGTAATTAATATCAATAGTTGTTACCTTGCATAAGGACGGGAATTTCACCCAATGTAGCTCCGGAAACCCAAAACAAGATTCCGGAAAGCGCGGCGGTTAGGCTGCTAACCCACTGTTCTCGTAAGTGCAATAAACCAGCTCACATACACCTACCATGGTAGGCCAATTAGTGACCCCAATTATAATTTACCCAGGATTCCATGCTGGAGAAAGTCTGATCCGTTCTGCAGGTAAAAAACCTGGGGTTATAACATAACCAGGGGACCATTATTAGACCAAGTTCTACACGAAATAGTTTGTAGGTAATCAAAGTTGCCCACACTATGTGAAGTAAACCATGCAACACATTACAAAAATACATTACAATACCTGAACCATATCCGACTCATCACATTATATTTACAAAGTCTAAACCAGTGTCATTTTTGAAAAACCCATTTCCATTCATAGTGCATCTTACTAACTCTTCATATTTCTCACTAATGACCCATCAGATATATCTATATCTCCATAGGGATGTACCACCACCCCATGCCCTTTTATCTCTGAGTATGCAACCAGTCAATTTCTTCATTAAGACCAATGATATGACTTTGGCACCTGTAAATCATTTTTTGTTCGAATAGGATGAGTTTATCATCTATTTCTGATTTATTTTTGCCATAAATTTTCTTTAAGATCACCCAACTGAAATCCTCGTGAGAATGTTTCATCTGTACAAAATGTTTAACCATAGGAGCTAGCAGTACTCGTTTTTTTATGCAACTGCGATGTTCTATCATGCGAGTACGACATTTCCTGTTGGTTTTGCCTACATATTGTAATCCGCAAGGACACGTAATTAAATAGACAACATTTTCCGTGTTACAATTGGTCATTTCATTAAGAACCCACTTAATATCAGGATTTAACATAATATATTTTGTTTCCTTCGTCGTGGCACACATCACACATTTTCCACAGGGAAAATGTCCCTTAACAGGCGGAAGGCCCCATAACGTGGTTTGCCTGGGTGCTAATGGTCGTTTGATGGATATGTCATTCCTAATGAGCATCTGTCTGATGTTTTGGCTTTTCCTAAAAGCCACCAATGGAGGTGGAGTCGATTCAGCATTGTACACTTTCTTCCATGTCTTATTAATAATGCCTTTGATTTTATATGACAAGTTCGAAAACGTATTGACAAATACAATCCGATCACCTTTATCATCTCTTTGTCTTTTCTCTAGTAAGGCCTCTCGATTATTATTAGAAGCTCTTTTGCAAGACCTCTTTACCAGCTCGGCAGGATAGCCTTTATTACACAATTTTCTTGACAACAGAGCTGCACTTTCTTTATAATCCTGCCCCAAACTACTGTTTCTCTTTAGCCTCAAAAACTGCCCGAAGGGCAGATTCGCCTTGATATGATTAGCATGGTGGCTGGAGAAATGGAGAAGAGCATTTTTGTCAGTTCTTTTCTTGTAAGGTTTAACTTTAAGGTATCCTTCATAGTGAAATATGGTGATATCTAGGAAGTTAATTTCTTGTGTATTGATCTCTTTAGTGAATCTTAAGAAAGGGTTCTGTACATTTAACCACTCGACAAAAAGTTCTGCCTCATTAGCTGTTCCTTCCCATAGTATAAAAATGTCATCTATATACCGAAGCCATTTCAAAAGGTGTTTCCTATACGGGTTAGTGACTGGATAAATGACCGTTTTTTCAAAAAATTCCACATATAAATTAGCAAGATTAGGTGCCATGGCAGCACCCATGGCTGTGCCTTCAATTTGCTCGAAGAATGCTCCTTGAAACTGAAAGAAATTACGAGTCAAAGCAAACTCCGCACACCACATAATGAAGGCATTACTGACAGGATGACCATCTACCCTCTCTCGTAGAGTTTCTTCTATAACCTCTAAAGTGGCCCTTTGAGGAATAACTGTATACAAGGATTGTATGTCCAGACTGATCAATAAGAACTGGCCTGAGGTAAAAGGTAAATTTTCAATTTTGTTGATAGCATCCGAAGTATCTCTTAGGTAACTAACCATTTTGACCACAAATGGTCTTAAATAGAAATCAACAAATTTAGACAAGGGTTCAAGGATGGAGTTGACTCCAGAAACAATAGGTCTGCCTGGGGGATTAGTAAGGCTCTTGTGCACCTTAGGTAGAATATAAAAAACAGGTACGCGTCCTTGTTTTCTAATGAGGTAATCACATTCCTGTTTACTAATCATTTCTGCTTCATATGCACTCTGTACTTTGGCTTCTATGATCTCCATCATAGCAATAGATGGATCAGAAGGTATGGAATGATAACTTCTGCCATCACTCAGTAAGCGCTGGCATTCCCCCACATAATCCTCACGGTTCAATAGCACTATGGCTCCGCCTTTATCGGCCTGCCTCACTACTACATTTTGTAATCTGGCCAACCGTGACACCAGTTCTCGTTGAGCACTACCAAAATTGGAATGATGCGGTATGCCTTGTTGTTCCAATTTATATACCTCCTTGAGAACCTGTTTCTCGAAGACACGAGATTCAGGGGTATAACTCTGTGTGGGGGCACAAAAAGTAGATTTATTTCTGAGACCTGTATGGTTAACATTCTCATACACATTGTCATTACGAAAAAACTCATTCAAATGGACCTTCCGCATAAAACTGTGGAATTCAGATCTGAACTCGAATGGATCATGGTATTTAGTGGCAACAAAATTCAAACCTTTATTAAGAACCATTTCTTCCTCAATGCTCAAATCGTAATTGGATAAATTGATCACCATTGATTCCTCGATCGACTGCGGGTTTGAATTTGGTTGCCCCAGTCTCCTCGGTTGGGCCCTTGTCCTAAAAAAGGACGTCCTTGTCTTTGTTTTTGATAACGTTGTCCTCGACCCCTACTATTACCTCCTCCTTGTTGATTAATCGGGTCTGCAGTACCCGTACTCCCATCTTCACTCGAGCTATAAGAGGTGTTACGGAAATGTACCCTTTTTCTAGAAGGGGCTTGAGTGTTAGTACCCTGGTAATTATTACCAAACTTAAAGCCCTCGACAATATAAGGAAATGCTTTCTCATGTGTAAATGTAGACAGATCTTTTTTCATCCTCTTAATGCGATCAACATTGGTGTCATTTTTAAATTCTGTTAGTTCTTTGAGATGTAGATCTAACTTTATTTTGAAAGCATCAAGGTCAAGGTCTTTTTTTATTTCCTCTTGTAATTTGGAAATATCCATTTCAATTTTTTTTTTTAGAGACTTCTGTAGCCGTATCTATTATGAGGACCAGCCAATCGCGCCCGCACTTATTCGAAATGTAGCTCCATTTTATCTTAAATTCTGGATTATCCAGAAATAGCCTCGGCTCATTTCTAACTATGAGACCTTGAGGTAGTGCTTGGTTCTTAAGATATTGTAACATGATGACCCCATGTAATTCTGTACGAATTAAACGTTTTCTGATCAATTTATCCAATTACGATTTGAGCATTGAGGAAGAAATGGTTCTTAATAAAGGTTTGAATTTTGTTGCCACTAAATACCATGATCCATTCGAGTTCAGATCTGAATTCCACAGTTTTATGCGGAAGGTCCATTTGAATGAGTTTTTTCGTAATGACAATGTGTATGAGAATGTTAACCATACAGGTCTCAGAAATAAATCTACTTTTTGTGCCCCCACACAGAGTTATACCCCTGAATCTCGTGTCTTCGAGAAACAGGTTCTCAAGGAGGTATATAAATTGGAACAACAAGGCATACCGCATCATTCCAATTTTGGTAGTGCTCAACGAGAACTGGTGTCACGGTTGGCCAGATTACAAAATGTAGTAGTGAGGCAGGCCGATAAAGGCGGAGCCATAGTGCTATTGAACCGTGAGGATTATGTGGGGGAATGCCAGCGCTTACTGAGTGATGGCAGAAGTTATCATTCCATACCTTCTGATCCATCTATTGCTATGATGGAGATCATAGAAGCCAAAGTACAGAGTGCATATGAAGCAGAAATGATTAGTAAACAGGAATGTGATTACCTCATTAGAAAACAAGGACGCGTACCTGTTTTTTATATTCTACCTAAGGTGCACAAGAGCCTTACTAATCCCCCAGGCAGACCTATTGTTTCTGGAGTCAACTCCATCCTTGAACCCTTGTCTAAATTTGTTGATTTCTATTTAAGACCATTTGTGGTCAAAATGGTTAGTTACCTAAGAGATACTTCGGATGCTATCAACAAAATTGAAAATTTACCTTTTACCTCAGGCCAGTTCTTATTGATCAGTCTGGACATACAATCCTTGTATACAGTTATTCCTCAAAGGGCCACTTTAGAGGTTATAGAAGAAACTCTACGAGAGAGGGTAGATGGTCATCCTGTCAGTAATGCCTTCATTATGTGGTGTGCGGAGTTTGCTTTGACTCGTAATTTCTTTCAGTTTCAAGGAGCATTCTTCGAGCAAATTGAAGGCACAGCCATGGGTGCTGCCATGGCACCTAATCTTGCTAATTTATATGTGGAATTTTTTGAAAAAACGGTCATTTATCCAGTCACTAACCCGTATAGGAAACACCTTTTGAAATGGCTTCGGTATATAGATGACATTTTTATACTATGGGAAGGAACAGCTAATGAGGCAGAACTTTTTGTCGAGTGGTTAAATGTACAGAACCCTTTCTTAAGATTCACTAAAGAGATCAATACACAAGAAATTAACTTCCTAGATATCACCATATTTCACTATGAAGGATACCTTAAAGTTAAACCTTACAAGAAAAGAACTGACAAAAATGCTCTTCTCCATTTCTCCAGCCACCATGCTAATCATATCAAGGCGAATCTGCCCTTCGGGCAGTTTTTGAGGCTAAAGAGAAACAGTAGTTTGGGGCAGGATTATAAAGAAAGTGCAGCTCTGTTGTCAAGAAAATTGTGTAATAAAGGCTATCCTGCCGAGCTGGTAAAGAGGTCTTGCAAAAGAGCTTCTAATAATAATCGAGAGGCCTTACTAGAGAAAAGACAAAGAGATGATAAAGGTGATCGGATTGTATTTGTCAATACGTTTTCGAACTTGTCATATAAAATCAAAGGCATTATTAATAAGACATGGAAGAAAGTGTACAATGCTGAATCGACTCCACCTCCATTGGTGGCTTTTAGGAAAAGCCAAAACATCAGACAGATGCTCATTAGGAATGACATATCCATCAAACGACCATTAGCACCCAGGCAAACCACGTTATGGGGCCTTCCGCCTGTTAAGGGACATTTTCCCTGTGGAAAATGTGTGATGTGTGCCACGACGAAGGAAACAAAATATATTATGTTAAATCCTGATATTAAGTGGGTTCTTAATGAAATGACCAATTGTAACACGGAAAATGTTGTCTATTTAATTACGTGTCCTTGCGGATTACAATATGTAGGCAAAACCAACAGGAAATGTCGTACTCGCATGATAGAACATCGCAGTTGCATAAAAAAACGAGTACTGCTAGCTCCTATGGTTAAACATTTTGTACAGATGAAACATTCTCACGAGGATTTCAGTTGGGTGATCTTAAAGAAAATTTATGGCAAAAATAAATCAGAAATAGATGATAAACTCATCCTATTCGAACAAAAAATGATTTACAGGTGCCAAAGTCATATCATTGGTCTTAATGAAGAAATTGACTGGTTGCATACTCAGAGATAAAAGGGCATGGGGTGGTGGTACATCCCTATGGAGATATAGATATATCTGATGGGTCATTAGTGAGAAATATGAAGAGTTAGTAAGATGCACTATGAATGGAAATGGGTTTTTCAAAAATGACACTGGTTTAGACTTTGTAAATATAATGTGATGAGTCGGATATGGCTCAGGTATTGTAATGTATTTTTGTAATGTGTTGCATGGTTTACTTCACATAGTGTGGGCAACTTTGATTACCTACAAACTATTTCGTGTAGAACTTGGTCTAATAATGGTCCCCTGGTTATGTTATAACCCCAGGTTTTTTACCTGCAGAACGGATCAGACTTTCTCCAGCATGGAATCCTGGGTAAATTATAATTGGGGTCACTAATTGGCCTACCATGGTAGGTGTATGTGAGCTGGTTTATTGCACTTACGAGAACAGTGGGTTAGCAGCCTAACCGCCGCGCTTTCCGGAATCTTGTTTTGGGTTTCCGGAGCTACATTGGGTGAAATTCCCGTCCTTATGCAAGGTAACAACTATTGATATTAATTACATTGTAGTTTAGAGATCTCGGGCAATTACCCATGATCGAGAAAATCTGTTTACTATGTTTATGAAATAAAGGGGGTTAGTCCATCGTTTATGTCTCAGCAATAGGATGCGCGACGTTCCATAAAACAAAGAAGGTTAGTCCTTCGTTTGTGTTTTAGCATTTGTCAACTTGAACTGCTTCTCATTACGAAAAACATGGGGTTAGCAGCCGAACCGCCGCATTTACTGGTATCGATCCCTGGTTGCCGGAGCTACATTGGGTGAAGTTTCCGTCCGTAATTAAGGTTACAACTATTGATATGTAGTACACTGTATTGCAGACGTTACTAATTGGGTATTAAATGATGGGCCACCGTCTTACACGAGCATTTATTTGGATTTTATAACAATGGTTGATATTTAGTTAAACTACATTGTATTGGGCATAGCGTGCCACAGAAATACATGTGAGATATATATATATATATATATATATATATATATATATATATATATATATATATATATATATATTTTAGCTAGAACATTGATCAGGTTTCTTCTATTGTAGGTTACAATTTTTTGGACAATTTAACAGCGACGAAGAATATGTAAACAATCTCTTCATCCACGCAGGAGTATTTGCATGGCGTAATAGGTACATATGCATATATTGTTTTAAATTGGTGGTAGTGCTATGGTGAAGGTTGTAGTTTTAAAAGCACTATAGGGTTGTTATGAAAGGCATGACCACATTGAATGATAGGGATACACGTGGGAGCACCTCCTAGATGGGCAGGTTGATGGAAGCTCTATATATTTTCAGCAGTCACGTGAATTTGTGATGAAGTGAGGGAGTAGTGGTTGTGTTGTTCACACCACTGTTTGTTTGTTGTTCCTTTCTCAGTGGAAATCAGGTTCCTGGTTACTAAAGAACCGTTTAGAGAACAGTATCAGACTCATTGAAAGAGGTCGGAGGACATTCGGGTGCACTGTGGCACACCTACACTGCAGTAATCCTACTTGTGAGGTATGTAGTGACTATTGGGTTCAATTGATCTTACCAGTACATAGGTACATATTTGAATGTTACTGGTAACATAGTTAGTATTTTGGAGCTGACTTATGTATTTGTGATGATGTTGATCTGTAGTGATACCCTATTTTTCTTTGTGTATTGAAAAATTATAGGAGTACGGTTTGAAGAGTACTGTTGGGGCCCTGGATTACATGGTGGAGAAAAAATTAAAAGTGTTCTTCCCCTGAAGAAGGTTCATGCATTTAGTGCCACGATGAACTGAAACATGTCGGGACTGTTTATTCTGAGTTAATAACACTCAGTGATTGGAAAATGTTTAAATCATTATATAAATTGTATATGTAGATGTATTGTATTGTCATGTTATAGGAATGGATGTGAGTGAAACTAGTAATTTGTATTGTAGATGTATCCACTGTATGTTGTGTTATGGGGTCCTTTTTACTGAAAATTCTGTTTTAGAGCTATTTTTATAAAAGAGCAAGTTGGGTTGTGATTCAACCTAGTAAAATAAACTATTTTTGATATTATAAAAAAACAAATAAGTACTAGGTCTATTTTTTCAAGACTATTGGTATTATGAGGGTCTTTCAGCATCACACGATATGTAAAGATCAGTGTTGAGTGGGGAATGTATTTTCTATCACCCAAATAATATTGCCACAACATTTTCTCGGCGATATTATTTACGGCGAACATATATATGGGGATATTATTACCTGATGCCAGTGGTCGGTGCTGATGTCCCTATTGTGGTGACAATGCAAGTATTCTTCAGTACCAGCAGGGAACTATAATACGCAATCTCAGGAAAGAAAAATCACAAACAGTAGGTTAAAAAAATCAGCAACTAACAAATATCAAACCTAAAAGAAAAAAACACAGAAAAAACTCAGCTTTTCTCCAGATGCATTTAACACCTATCCTGTGTCATCCCTCTATGCATGTGTTCATTATAGTTGCTTTCGGGTACGGCTTTGATCCAGTTTTTTGGATGGGGTCTGCACTGCCTGCTGTTTGGTTTGCATGGGTGGCAGAAGAGGTGCTTGGGGTTGCAGGGTCTACAGCTGCACAGATGGGTACGTCATTTGGGGGGTGCTACATCTCTGCCCTAATACCTTCACCCTGGTTGCCTGGTGTGCCTATAATGAGAGTAAAGACCTATTTTCAATTGTCATGTATACTGTTGCAGGTCTGCACGGAACAAAGAGAATGGTCAGGATCCTAGGTCCATATACGTATCTGGGTCTCATGCCTGTCTTGGGCAAAATGCACTGCAGTTTGGGTTGCCTCTGCAGCTTCAACATTACTGAGCTGGTCTATGGCTGATACAGGGTGCATGTGTGTCATCATCCTGGTGTGATGCTAAGGTGTGTCCCCTGGGTTGTTGGTGCAGGTGGAGACAATCTGAGGAGTGCATTTGTGACTGTCAAGCAATATGTGTACTGCCATGCTTGTTATAGCACTTATGTGGTGGATGCTTTTTTGAATGCTGTTTAGTGCATTTCTTGGGTCATGTGTGGGGACCTGGTAATAACAATCATCTGATATGGTGCATATGTCATGACCAGGGGGTTTTATGGGTTGCTGGTCATGACATTGTGCATGTCAAGGGTGCATGAGGTGATTAGTCCGTTAATGTCTACAGTTATCACATCTGTTTACATTTTTTTCCCACATGGTGCAACTTTGAGGTGTACGCATGGAATGGGTCATCATATGTATTCCTGTGGTATTGTTGACGGTGCGCCAGCAAGGGATTCAACACCAATTAGTCACCTGTGTTTGCTTAATTCTGGCTGGGACACATGCACTGTCTTCACATGTCCCTGCCTCCATGGTGTGCTTTTGTACTCACCTGGCTCTGTTTGGCTTCCTGCTACTGCCTCTGCTGCTCCAATTCCCTCTATCCCTTCCAGGTGAAGGAGGATCCCCACTCTCTACTCTCAGGAGGTACGGTGTCATGGCTCCACTGTGCTTCCTCCAGTGGCAGTCATCTCACTGTGATGGTGAGTAGACTGCAGACATGCACATTGAGGTCATTTCACCTCTTCGTGCAGTCTTCCACATCCCGCTGCGCAGTGGCCACTGCCACTAGCTTGTCACTTGTGTTGACCCATATTGCGCTCCTGCAGCAGTTTTGAGCTGATTGCCCCGAAAAGATCATCAGCAGTGGCCACCACCTCATCTGCTAATACCTGCATCTCTGCCACAATAAATTGGGTTTGCGCACTTTTAATTCTGGTACCCTCATCCTGCCCTTGTCTCCTACCATACTTCCACAGTTTGGTAGCTGAATGTTAAAGGGAAATGGTGGAATGAAGATGCATTGTGTATTTAAAGATAGCCACCGCTGAGCTTCCTGTTTGGGAAATTACCCTATTCCCGCCCAGCAGTAATTCCGCCGGCAGAATTACCACTCAGTAATTCCACTGGCAGAATGACCATTCGGTAATGAATTCATTTTTCGGGTAATAACAGTAATTCTGCCAAAATGTGGAGGATTTACCATTGAAAAGTTGATTTTCAGAAGGTTAATTCTGCAAGGCGGAGTTACCATTACCATCGATGGTTTGTTCTTGCTGCCGTCAACTTGTGATATGGCAGTAATTTAGCTGGACACCACAACAGTAATACTACGTCCGTCGGGCAGAATTGCCACTCAATTTGCTGCCTTGCTTGTAATGAGGCCTATAATCTCATGACATCAATATATACTTCTAATCTAGCATTCATAGTTGTTTGGTCAAGAGGAGCTGGTTGAGTGCTGAAAATATTATAATTTGTCAGCATTTTTAAATGTCAAATCTATTCCTAGTTCGATCCCTCTTATGCTGTTATGGACCTCGTTCTGCTGAATGACAGCACCATTAGTCAAGCTACATGTAACTGTTCTCTTTTCTGCCACTTGTGTTTATCCAATGATCTTTTATACGTGTATTTGCAAAAGTGACCTACTAAAAACAGTATTTCACAGTGGTCAATTGAGCCGATATACATAAAATATATTTTATTTATCCACAGACCTCTCCAACAGATTGTGACATTATTTTATGCCTTCACTTCACATCTTCAATTTACTCTCTGAATGTGGCCTTGCTGCTGCACATCCGTTCTCCTGCATTTGCCTATCCAGAGGGAGAAAGTGTTCATCAGCAGCCTCAAAAGCCTCAGAAGAAGACAGTTAGGTCTCTGTGTGTTGAAGATGGAGTGCAGTCAGGGGTGGTATGTAAATTAAATCTTTCCAACCAATATTTTATTTTTCATGTATAAACATCATTGTACACATACTGACTGTATTTTGAAATGTATTAACAGCTCTTTTTTAATCTGATACATTTACTGGTCCTGATGACTGTCATGGCATCATCAATCACACAAACTATACACTATTAAACAGAATAAATAATTCCCTGTTTCTATCCTTCTTGTAGTAAAAATATTGTAATGATAAGAAAAGTATAGATGTGCCTCAGTTCAGACACCGATAGTTAAGCACTTCTCTTTCACCCATTGTTTCTTTTGGCGAATTGTGCAGGCAAAAACAGTATTTCACAATGGTCTGTTGAGTGCCAGTAAACAGAGGTTTTAAAGGACTCAGATATGGTTAGAAGTGATTTATCTCACTTCACAAAATGTACAGCAGTCTGGCATTTCAATTATCAAGCACATTTATGACATATCAACTTAATACAGTATGTTTTATCAGCCCCACACTTTTAAACATTGTATAAAACCTAATAAAATGTAGCATACCCAGGGAAATCATTTGGGGGTTGCCAGGGTAGCAGTTGCTACTCCTGGCTTCCCTTCTGCTGCCCCTAAACATGTCCGTTCTATCCATGGGAAAATGCACAAAGAGTCATTGCCAAGAGCAGAAATCTGTGTTGAACCTGAAAAAGGCAATTGTAAATGCAGCTAAATGTGCCACAGCTTTTTTCAACTGGAATCTCAATCTCATTAGTGGGAGAAATTATAGGGATTCAGAAAAAAAACATGAATCCACCATCACTAACAGGTAGGAAGTCCATTAGTGGAGTCCATTAGGGTTGTCTGTGCAGCTCATGCCCAGTCCTGTAGTACCAAGCTGGGAATGGGGGCTAGGTCTAGCTAGATGGGAATGGGTAAGAGCAGACTGCAATAATGTAGTATAATTTATAGTGCTTTGAAGTATAGTGCTTTGAAGTATAGCGCTTCACTGAATGGATTAGCATTCTATTGCCAGCAATAATGTGGCACACACATATAGTCATTTTATGTTGCCAACAGAACAGATGAATGTATGGCTAGAGGCATGCAAGGTATTGAATTCATATTGCAGCCACAAAGCTCATTATAAAACGTAAATGTGCATCAATATTTTTTATTTTCTCTTACTTGAAATGCCTCATTCACAGGAGACTACATTAGCTATCTAATTGACTGACTTAATTAACAAATACTAATCACTAGTACTAACTCATTAACATTATGATGTAATCTCTATGTGCAAATGAGGTGGAAATACATGTTTTGAAATTTGATTTTAAACATGCATTTTTCTCTGGCTGCGCTGAATGTGAAGGACATGAAGGCAACAGGAAATCAAACAGAAACAGTTATTATAGTATGAAGATTCCATTGTTTGTGACACAGGGGTGTCAACCTAATACACTTTCTGCTAATATGATTGGAGGGAAGTACATCTGTAGCTAGGCTGCGTAAGCAGCAGAGTTCTGCTGGGCAAAGTCTGACAGAAAAAAGATTAGATCGCTTTTGCTGAACTGCCGAGACAGAGGATCTGAGGCTGGGCTGTGAGGCAGGCGTGCCCAGTCTCACTAAGCACCGGCTTGAGAATTCCATGTTCTCCCTGTGCACATCAAGCTTTCGAGATTACAACAAAGACAACCCTCAGCCCATTCTTCGCAGGCGAGCGAAGGGAGATCGCGTGGGGGGACAGATAATTGGTAAATATCCAAAGTGAATTGAGGTTACCTTATGCTGCTGTACAAATGACCTTCTAAAATATCAGGTAGAAAAAGGGATCCCCTGTATTTAATTGCCACGCTGTAATGTTGCAAAGTGAATGTTGTTCTGTCGCTGTATTATTTTCTCATCTTTTTGTTACAGACAATGCGGGAATACCAATGTACAAAAGGGTAAGAGGTTTACTTTGAAATGCAACTGTTATAATACACATGATATACGCAGATCATGTACAGTGTTTTTATTTTTGTCTTTTCTTGGTGCATTTAGAATAATATCTCGGGAAAGGGGGAAGATTTTTAGGTAATACATGTGTCATGTATCCATGCATATGGAATAGATAGAACTAGCAGTGATAAATAGTTGTGTGCGTGTGTTCACCCAGTGCATGGTGTCTGGGTGGAATTTAATACAAAATATCGATTACTGGCGGTCCATGAACCAGTAATAAATCTGTAATCAGGCCTATGGAAGCATAGTTCATTGATTTATATAAATCAGTGATAACACCACAGGTTATTGAGAATGCTATATGTGAAATTGTGGTGTTTCTGAATGTAGGTCCAAGGCCCTCTATAGATAACAAGAACTTTATAAGAGGGAGGTTTTGTGTATGCTGGGGCCATAAATAAAACAGAAAAATCATGCTCACCACTAAAATACCAACAATAATGTATACTACTAAATGATCCCATATAATGTAATAAGGAATGGTCACTGAAAGGAAATAAGGCCAAACCCAATCTAAATGCAAGGAGTAGTCATCACCAAATTACCATTATTTTTGGCGGTAAGAAAATAATGCCAGACCCCAAATCTACACAAAATATCCAACAGTACTCAGTGACTGCAAAGCATCAATGCAAATATCATCAGTGTTTCTCGTTGTCTGCTTTGCACAACCAGTGAGCCACTGGGCCTGTGATGAGAAGGATCTCCCCAGTGGCTACTGCCACTAATCCTGCCTGGGCACTTTGTGACCTGACCCAGATCTGCCAGACCTGCATCACAGGCACACTTTAGATAGACACATAGTGAGATAATTAATGGACATGAAGTTTCCTTCCACCATAAAACATAAACCATCTGCTGCTTCCTCAAGCAAAGAAATATATATATTTGGAAGGATAGCTCAGGGGCAATGAGACTATTCACAGAAATACTTTTCTTGAGAGCTTTTTCACCTAAAAATGTTTAGTGAAATACTTTTTCATCGAAAACATCTTTTACTGACTTTTTTTTTAAATGGAATGTTAACTCTTAAATTAATGTTGCATTGTTATTAAATATAACAATCTAACATTAAAAATGTTTAAGGTATAATGTATTTTTTTGTGGGTTAAAGGGTTACATTTGTTTGGGAATGTTTGGGTGTTTTTAAGGGCGGAAAACAGGGGTTTGTGGGGAAACCCCCAATAAAAAAAATGAATTTGGTTATACAGATTAACGGGTTTGGGGGGAATGTCAAATTCTGCCTTCATGGAGAACATCGATTGTCATTCCTATTCATAAAAAAGGCGACCGTAGTGACCCGGGGAACTATCGACTAATCACCTTGTTAGATGTACCCGGAAAATTATTCACAAGACTCATCTTAAAATAATTTAATCAGTGGATTGAGCAAGCAGAACTACAAGATCGGAACCAGAATGGCTTTATACTGGGATTGGGGACCGCAATTAACTTGCATACTCTATAATTGCTTTATATAGCCTTTATAGAGTTTCAGGCGGCCTTCGATTCTGTGTCCAGAGAGATCCTCATTGAAATGGAGGGCAATCTATCGGACCCTATTGCCACCTCCAAAGGTCTTAAACAAGGTTGTGTTCTGGCGTCCATACTCTTTTATTTTTTCATTGTAGACATGTGGCATTATTTTGCTAACATGATCTCAGACTTGCCTAGTTTGGAAGACCGAGCAATCCCCAGGGTGTTTTACGCTGATGACCTAGTGTTGCTAGAGTAAACACCCAGGGGACTACAGGCGCTCCTATTCCGGCTGGGCGAATATGTCCAAATCAATCTGCTGAAGGTCAATGAATCTAAATGTAGGGTGATGACTTTTTGTCACACCCAGATTGCGAGAAAGATGATCTATAAATGGTTTCTTCAGGGTCACCAATTGCAGTTGATCCAGGAATATAAATAATTGGGTGTAACAATCAGCAAGCACCCATCTGATAAACTGTATCATCTTTATCTTCAGAAGAAATTGAACACAGCCACATCTCAGGCATGTATTTTGCAGCACAAATTTGACAAATTATCCCTATGACCGACCATAGTAATTTATAATCAAAAAATGGTGCTGAAACCAGAGTGTGGCTGCCAGAAACCTTATGGCAGAGAATGTAGGGTCAATTTTGGAAAGCAGTTCTAGTACTAACTAAAACCACATCCATGTGTATAATGCAGCACAAACTGGGAGTTGTCCCTCTGAATGCAATGTACATGTGGAGAGTGTGTTCTCTATATAGAAAAATACTTCAAAAAAAAGTTCATTGTTAAACACATCATCATCCTATGTAACTACCACTAGTCACACCAAAATCTTAAAATGGAGAACCAAAATTCAGAACTTCTTAGACGCAGAAGAAATTTCTGTGTCTTTGCTCATTTCAAACCCAAATGGAGAGGAAAAAAAGGATATGCCTGGGAGATTGGATCCGTATAAGGGAACACTGCACAAAATTGACATTGTTTGAACAACAAAGCTTTATACCTAAGAGAGTGACTGTGGTGGCGCTATACATAGACAAATGTCCAGAGTATGTAGGAAGAATGCTATATATGAGATTTAGGCTAAATCTCTGGTATACGAATGATGTTCTCAGCAAGCGCAAAGTGATAATGATAGAAGAAAATATTTGTCGTTATTGTCTTGATACATTCCAACCTGAGACGATAAAGAATCTTATATCTGAATGCCTTGCCTCAGCTAAGAACATCACATTTCTTCCATTTATTTCCAAATTCAGACTTTATTATGTCTGATAAGCTGTGGAGAACAATTTTTGATTGCCATAGAATATCAGTCAATATAGAAGTGGTTACTTTTTTCCAATTCATTAATTTGGCAAAGTGTGATATGCTAGAGGATAACAGCAAATAGCAAATCTTTATAATGGACAGATGTTGCAGTGCCACGTATGTCTTCCTCATAAGTAATTCTAATTCAGCACTGCCTTTAATCGACTGGAATTTTGACCTATGTAATGAATATCAAATGTTCATTGATATGTAAATATGTTCTTCTGAATTTTAGATTTAAAAATACTTTAGACATAATTTTATACAAAATTTATGATTAAATTAATTTTTATGTAACGGCTTCTAATTTCAATGTAAGGAATTAATGAAATTCTTAATGAAATTGTTAATATTCTGTTTTATTTGTTGTTATATTTGAAAGGCTGTTTTGTTCAGCCATATCAAAAGAACAAAAAAAATAACTTCAGTATACAAGTTTACAGGGGTTTGGTGGACCCCCCCCCCCAATTAAAAAAACAAACTAAAAAATAATTTGGTACAAAGGTTTTCGGTATAACATTTCCGGTAGATAAACACATTTAATTATGTGAATCTACATTACGTAAATACATTTTAGGTGAAAGGATTTCTATGAAAAATACTTGGTGTAAAGATGTCGGTGTAAATACATGTTACTGACAATTCACTTGCTTTGGGTACAAGAGGATGCAGTGCAGCATGGGTTCAGTTCCTGTTCCAGTGCTTAGAAGCTGGAGAAGGCTGGCATTAACCACAATATAAGGGACCAAAGAAAAAAATACAATCAGCCTTTTCTATGCATGATGTTGCTGCTGTTTACATTTTAAAATACAGACACAAACTGCAATTACTGTGACATGCAACACATCCTTCACCTCTATCACCCATGTAACACAACAAACTGTGAGTTATTTACCAAATAAGCAAAATAGAAAGGTGATGGATGGAAGGTTTCAAATCATTGACAAGCACTGACACAGCTCTGGGCAACCCTCTACGCCATTATTTTTCAGCATGCCAACTTAAGGTAGAAGAGGAAAGACCATATTGAAATTCATGCTTGATCCCACCCCAAAAGGGGTAGTCCATCCCAAACTGCTAGGTCATATCCCTTCTGCACAAGATCACAAGCATCCCCAGACATGTTGCCGCCTCACTGGGCATCGTGAGTGATGGGTAGCCTAGGTCCTAGGCCCAGCAGGCCTTTCTAGATGTGATGTTGTGGAACTGCTGCTTACATTTTAAACTTTAAAAATCTGGCAATTGTGACCTGCAACAAATCCTCCAACACGTCCCCCTCTGTCTTCCATCTAACAAAAAGACATGTGTGTAACTTACCAAACAAGCAAAACAGAAAAGATGACAGCTGGATGGTTTCAAATCTTTCATAACCACTGGCACTTCTCTGGGCAACCCTTCAGACCATTGTTTTTCAGTCTGCCAAGCCACTACTCGAGGGTAAAGACCATAGGCAGATCAGGCTTGGTCCCACCCCAAAATGGTTAGTCCAGCCAAACTGCTAGGTCACATCCCTTCTGCATGAGACCGCAAGCATTCTCAGACATGTTTCAACCTCATTGAGCATCATCAGTGAGGAGTAGCATAGGTCTGTAGGTCCAGCAGCTTTTCTAGGGGTGATGTCACAGAGCTGCTGATGCTGTTTATATTTTAAAACTGCGAATAGTGTGACCTGCAATACATCGTTCACCTGTATCTCCCATCTAACAAATACATTTGGGTTACTTACCAAATAAGCAAAACGGGAAGGTGATGGCTGGAAGGTTTCAAATCATACACAGACACTGACACAGATATGGGCAACCCTCCAGACTATCATTTTCTGGTTGGACTTGTGTTGGTTTTTGCTATTTCCAGTCTGTGGCCAGACACCTGGCAGGTACTGGATGTCTGCACCCTGGGGTTTAGGTCTCTTTGTTAGGCCTCTTTGAGATGCTCAGTCAGTTTAAAGTTTAGCCTGAGTGATGGAAAATAGTCTAGGTTGTTGTGCTGGACATTTGCTTACATTCACAGTCATTTGGTAATATGGGCCCATACACACTAATATGAATGCTGCATATGGTGATGCATTCTTGTATGAAATGTATATCATATTACAGTGATATTGTAACCATATTTTTCTTAGCATTGTGAGGAAAACTCTACTTGGTGTCACTTCCTGTTTTGTCAGGGGATGAAAGGTCGTGTCACATCACTTCGTGTGATGTCACCTTTGAGATGGGTCAAATTACATCACTTCCTGTGATGTCATCAGAGGTCAAGGGACATGTGATTTCACTTCCGCTACCCCTGGCATTTTGGTGAAATGACGTCCCTGAGCATACCATTAAAATCAAAGAGCAACCAAATAACTAAAAATAAAATGAATTATATAAATTACCAAATTAAGGCATTTAACAAGTTATGTTTCCTTTCTTTTTACTCATGTACAGTAAAATCCATCAATATCTTGAATATTTGTGTATCTTTACCCCTTTTACCAGCTCAATGTAAGGAGGTTTTAACAATCTCCTATGTTTATTTCAAAAGGTCATTCAGTAGGCCATCTTCAGGAATTGTACCATTGTTTGAGGTTCCGATCACGCATTAGTCTATATCACATCATTCCAATATACCCATAGGGAGACACAAAAACAATAACTTTCACTCACTTCATGCATTGCAATGATATCTTCATAAACTGTCAAAAGAAGAAAAAAAGTTTACATGAGGTATGAGTTAAGTTACCATTTGATCTTGAATCAGATGCCTCAAGTTCAGTCTCTTCACTTGTCCGAAAATGCCCCCCTTGTATGGAATCGCACTAAGGACATGAAGGGACAGCTCTTCAGCCCGTGTGCAGCGGTTGATACTTCACTCCTAGCAATGAACTAGACTGCCTGATCTTGGGAAAGAAAAGTCACAAACAGAAGGTCAAAAACCAGGAACTAACAAATATCAAAACAAAAAGCAAAAAAAAGAAAAAACCTACATTGCATGTGTTCATTGCGTTGCAGTGATCCCCTCATCACTTAGGACCTGATTCACAGAGCGCTTTCCTATGGATGTGTGCCATTATTACATGCTTCTGTGAATCAAGCCCTTAATTCTTTCAACTGCATGTGCCACTTTCTCTAGTTTTCCTCTCATTCCCTTCACACTGTGTTTCCCTCCTACACATTTATTTCTGCAACAATTTAAGCTTCCTACAGCCATCAGGTGCACTTTATGTTCTTCCTCTGGTCACATTACAACAAACAATTGTTTCTAAACAATGCAACATTCTTTGTGAACTAACATTTTGTTTCCCCTTTGAAATTCAACACAGCGTTGAACCATGTTATCAGAACACGAGCCACAGCTGTTTCAACACCTGATTGTTTTGTGCTTAGCACGTTCCATAATTTGTGTACACCAACATATTCATATAACGATTGTGTTAGTCTGTCGCAGTCTGTTTAGTGATTGTGCTTCACCTTACAACATATTTTTCTATTTCCTATTTACGGTTAATTTTCCTGTGGCAGAGAATCTATTTTTTAAGTAGGATTTTCCAACATACCCCACACTTTCTGCACAGGACACCGAAATAAAATCTGGGGACTCTGCAGACACATTATCCAGATTTGCAGGCCAATTCATGGAATTAATGTGCGCTGGAAGTTCCGGCGCAAGCGTGCGAATCGCAGCGCAAGTGTGAAAATCGTAGCGAAACCAGCGCACAACGATTCATGGAAGTCTGTGCGCGTGTAAATCCCAGGATGTGCGCCAAAATTCTGTGTGGCACATGCTGTCGCACACGTCTCCAAACAGCGTGCGCTCCGCACACAGCGAAATCGCACATAGCGTGGCGCACACAACAAAAGTAGGCAGAGCAGGGGGCGTGACACGCGGAATGGGGAACAACATGTGAAAATGTGGGCGTCACGGGGGAAGTACAGGAGGCAAAAACGCAGGACGCCCACACGCACATCAAAACATGTATTTATGGAATTGAACGGGGCTAACGCGTGCGCCAAAAAATACGCGCTAATCCGGAAACACGTACGGCAGCAGGAAGCAGGCGTACGTGGACCCGCGCAGCATAAAAGTGCAAGCAAACAACAAACAAGTTCAGATGCCAGGATGAATATACCGTTCCTAGCAGCAGTGGTCGTGGGATACCGCAGGAGGAGGATAGTCAGGCCCAGAATTTTTACACCCAGAACCAGCCTTTTTGAGATGCCTGATGACCAGGTGTATGGGAGGTACAGGTTTCCACCTCACATAATACTCGACCTGGTCAGTGAGTGGGAGGATGACCTCACATCACCCACCCTGTGCTCCCAAGCACTCAGCCCCCTGGAGAAGGTCCTCAATGTACAGCACCTCTTGGCCACTGGATCATTTCAGCGGACAACTGCTATAGTGGGGGGGGGGTGTCACAGGCCACGCAGTCACGCTGCCTACACCAGGTGTTGGCCATCATGACTGCATGCCCATCAGTCCGCAGGCACATATACCTGTCCAGAACACCTTCAGAAAGGCAGGCTGCCGTCCAGGATTTTATTTTTACGGGGTGACACAATTCCTCAAAGTGCTAGGTGCCATTGATTGCACGCATGTGGCTCTACGTCCCCCCAGGGCATCAGAGCACATCTACAGAAACCGCAAGCACTGGCATTCCATCAACGTAGAGATAGTATATGATGCCAAGGGAATCATCACCTCAGTATATGCCAACTATCCAGGGTCCACCCACGGCAGTTTCATTTACAGAATGTCAACCCTAAACCGGGACCTAGAAGCTGGGCGGCATGGCGATACATGGCTGTTCGGTGCGTTTAAATGCCTCTGCACAATGTCACAACCCCACTAATGATGATGCCATAAGGGACAGTCAACTGTCACTACCATACCAGCCTGAGATTGGTCACCTGCAAGTGCTACATTGTGTGCATCCCTACCTACTTAAACACAACCAATGATGTGTGATAAAAAGACACATATTCATGCTGCATGAATGACTACCCCCTTGAAAAAATACAAAATGAAAATAGTGCCATGTCACCCAACCCCTCCCCATCTCAGCTACCCAACACACCATGGCATGTCATGCAATGTGAAAGCAACCAAATGAATGCACAACACATGACACAAGTGACACAAAGTGCACTGTCCGAAATGGAAACAGGCCACAGAAAATATGCTCCCAGTAATCAATAAGAAACAGCACACATGAACAAATACCAGCAACACAATACAGAAACATAGTTGACACAGTGGCAAAATATGACAGTACAAATTCAAAGTAGTGCAAGTCTTACAACCTGAATACGCCAGCACATCGACCCCTTCCATCTGTACAGTGTTACTGCCATGCAAATGTCTCAGTGTACTGCATACAACATGAACTCCATCTGAAAAGTAGAGGAAGGAACCTGCAAATTAGGAGGAAGACAAGGATGCACAAGCACATATCAATACACCAATCAGTGTAGAAAACAACAACAATATCCACTAGGAATGTCTACACAGTATTGACTGCAGACTGCCCACATAGCTCATGGGAGCCTAACGTCACTGTGTAATTCACTGTCACTTGGTCACACCCTTTGCAAGCCCATGGTAATGGGAAGCAGGAGGGGTGTGTGTCTCACAAACCCAAGCATCTAACCCAAACTCAGGACAAGCCTGCATGTGCCCAGCTGGAATACAGTGAATGCCCATGGGAGCCACACAAGGCAACACACTGTAAAAAAAAAAAAAAAAAAAAAAAAAAAAAAATATATATATATATATATATATATATATATATATATATATATATATATATCAAACATGGCCATGTGGGGGCCAGAGGGGGATGGGGGAGGCCACCCAGGAGGTTCGAGGACAGGGTGCACACCAACACCCACTTGCGTGGATGTTGTGAAAAAAAATACCTCCTTGGGCTCATGGCCTGCACGGCTATGCCATTGTGGGAGAACTGCTGTCGCTCTCTTCACCCTCTGCTGCTGCATCAGGAGGTGGTGGCACTATGGGAGGCAGCCCATGCAAAGCCCGGGTATGGTCCTCCATGGCAGCAAGCATGCGGGTCTGGAAGGTCTGATTCTGGAGGATTAATGTGCGGAGATCCCCATGCAGCACCTCACGGGTTGCCTGCATTTCTGCACGCATGGCCTCGCGTGGTGCCCGGATCTCCTCACGTGTTGCCTGCATCTCAGCTGAGAGCGAACGTGTGAGCTGCTAGGATTAGTGGAAGCCCCAAGGTCAACCAGAGGCTGCCTGAGGGGATGTAGTTCTTCCCTCAGGGCTTCCCTGTGGGCCTGGGACTCTATTGATATCGATTGGCGCAGAGTCTCCAGTGCCGCCCGTCGGTCCCTGTTGGACGCCAACATGTCTTCCCTGTGTGATTGGCAAATGGAGTCTGTTGCCTGCTGTTGTTGCTCCATCTGCCTTTCAGGGGGGATAATGGAAGTGTCCACCCTCTCCATTGCCTGAGCCATCATTTCCACTGATGCTGCCTGTTGGGTTGCAATACCGTACATGGAGTTTTCCCATACAGTATTGCCTGGTGGCGCACGGCCACCACGTCGACGGGCATCACACCTGTTTGGGGCAAGGCGATCTGCACCTTGCTGTTTTGGCACTGCCTGAGGCTGCAGGACTGCATTCCCCCTCTGATCTGCTAGCCCAGGAACAGGATCAGATGCTGTGGAGTGTGACCCTGCATCCGTTACCGCCAAAGGCGGACCTACCAACACCGACATCCCCATAGAGGGTTCTCCCCCTGGTGCAGGTGGGTTGGACAGAACAGAATCCCTGCCAGAAACACTTACCCGCGACGGCACATAAGTCTCATCATCTTATTCAGCACCCGAATAGAGGTCTGGCGAGGTGCACCCAGAGACACCCCTGGAGAGTATGGCCTGCAGTAACATTGGGTTCTCACCCACCACCACACCACGCCACCCTCTGGTTCCCGGTCATGCCAGAGATTCCTCCTGGGTCTGCACCATCTCCTCAACCTCAACAGCATCAAGTGTGTCATCACCTGCAAAAACATGAAAGACAACAAATGGAAACAGGCATGAGCACCATAGCACACACATAGGCTGTGACAAGCCACAGATCCAGTACATGATCAACACATGTCCCACATGACTATAACCCTGCCATGCATGCACTGTCAAAGAGTTGGAAGTGGAGTCAAAAAGGCAGACACTGGGGAGAGCAAGATGGAAAAGCAACACATTTGTAGCACGTTGGGTAGCACAGGCATCACACATCAGGCTGTGAGTGGCATGTCCAATACACATACATTACACATGCCACCACACAGATGTCATGTAGCATATCCACGGTAAAGTAAAAAATAAAGCAATATGTCAGTGATTGAGTACTGTCACACATCATGTGACATCGACATGATGAGAAGATTAATGCTGAATAGTGTTTCAAAATATGGGTGTGCCACACACTGAAACACATCCAGTGTCCAAAAATACTGTCATTGTGGGCTGATCAAAGGTTGGTTACTTTGACTCACAGGAAACATCTGTCATGTTCCACATGCAAACAACCCCTTATAATAATTGTTATGCAGGCCAATACTCCATCAGCCTGAATGGTGTAATAATTGACATAACCAGGTAATAATAGTGCCCCAGTGTGGCATGTAAACAATGACAGAAGCATATCTCATATGTTGCAATAGGGCATAAAATTGTCTAGCAAAAAGGGGAGAGTGCAAACAATCAGCATGAATGACGACTTACTAAATCAGACCAATGTAGTTGCAAGACAACAGTTCAAGGTAAAGTGCACAAATGTGGACTTAATAGGCAACTGTGGCCAGAAGGGATACAGTCATACCCAAATCCAAAGCACGTGAATGTATGGGAGGAAGCACATGGGTGACCCATACCACTCAGATGCACACACCCTCACCTGGCACTCAATCTGAACCCATCACTCAAACAACATACACATGGATTACACACACATGCATGGGCACTCACCGGACAATGCATCATAATCCGTTCTCCCTTGGATCTGTTCCTCTGTGACGAAGGCCCCAGCAACAGACTCATGTTCAGTGAGTTTGTTGTCCACTGGTGGAGACCCACCGCCAGTCATCAGAGTAGCGGCATGTTTTGAGGCCAGCTTGTTCTTTGCTCTGCGATTCAGGTCATTCCACCGCTTGTAGCAATCATCAGCTGTGCGCCTCACAAATCCAAGGGCACCTATGCGGTCGGCGATGATCTGCCAGTGTGCCTTACGTTGACCAGTTGTGGTCTTGGACCCTGCAGTCACCAGCATTTCGTGGCTATGTGCCGATACATAGGACACATGTGCATCAAGTTCCGCGTCATTAAAGCAAGGCTTCCTTGACGTGCCGGTGTGTGTAGCCGGGTCTGGGGTCTCAGCCTGTCGTGCCAGAGCACCCTTCTTCCTCTTCTTTAAAGGTGGAGCGGAGCCAGAGTGGCTTACGCCGCTCTGGTCAGTAGGTGCAGAAGCACGGGTGGACTTGGTAGTAGGAGTGTGGGAATGCACAATGACCATAGGTCTTGTTGCAGGCATTGGTTGCAGGGTAATTTTGGCAGGGGGAACATCAGTTTGATGTACCTGGACCAACACTGTCCTGGCTGGGAGAGTCAGAGCTGGGGTGGATGGAGCTGCAGCTGCCCCTGCAGCCTCCCCACCCTGCCTACTCAGTGCAGCAGATGACATAGCTTCCCCAGATCCATGTGGTTTAGTGACAACAACTAGCCTAGACTTGCTGACCTGGAAGTTAGCCTGGGAGTCATCCTGTGCCAGGTCAGGTGCCACAATGGGCTGTTCCAACAAGGGCTGAGCTGGGATGGTGTCAGACATGTTTCCCTCAACCATGGGGGGAGCATGGGTGCCCTGATTGGTCCTCTAACATGGGGGTATAGGGGCACCCTGAAAGTCCCGGCCATGCCCCTACCACGCCCAGCATGGCCACCTTTTGCGGGTCGCCACCTTTGCCTCCCTTACTGCTTGGTCGCCTCCCAACCATGGCACTGATGTTGTTGTGCGTATGGGAGTTGCAGTAAACAATTGTCCTGGGCATTTGGGGGTGAAAGGGGTAGGGTACCAGATGGAATTCGTACCCTAGAGCTCTAACAAGGCTGTCTGTGACCCCGGGGGGAAGATGACGGGTCACGCAACGCACAGGCAGCCCAAAATCAAAAAATAACGTGCACGCAACCCCTCATAGACCATGTGCATGAAAAAATGTACCCGCACTACGCTGTGGCACACCGAAACACCGAAATAAGTATACACGTAATACACGCAGCCTAAAATGACCTCTGAAGGGGTACGCGACACACTGGGCAAGCACAGTTGGTAAATACGTGCGCAACTCACCATCTGCCTGGAAAAAGAATGTGAAAAATACGCTGTCTGAGGAGACAGGACAAAAGAAGAAGTGAACGCTGTTTGAGGAAACAGGCCCAACAAAAAATCAGAAAATAAGCTGTCAGAGGTAACAGGGAGTACGAACTTGAAACGCTGTGAGTAATCGCGTGTGAACCGACAAGAAGTACAGAATTCACCCACTCGCTCGCCACGAAAAGCACGTACAAGGAAATGGCGCCCGACACGTAGCTTTTAAACCGGCCCACATGTACACGTCACATACGCGTGTACGTGCTAAGGCCCTTTCCTCCAATTACACGAGCTGACACTTGGACGTGGATTTTTTAGACATGGACAATGAACATGCACCCGTTGATGAAAACGCCTGCGCGCATCACGTCACTTACGCGCATAGGCCCTTTCCTCGGAATACATGCATCCACACGTGGACGTGCAGTTTTTCCACACGCAATGCCACTTCACAGATGCGGGTCATGTCACAGAAGCGCTTACGCACTAAGGGCCTTTGGTCCAATGAAACTGTGTACATTTGCTGACGCGCTTTCGCGCGAAGGGCCTTTCCTCGAATTAAATGCTAACGTGCAAGATTTTCACGTGCCAAATCACTCTGTATCAAGCTGGCCACGCAACAACACACGAAAGACCACGCTCATGCCCAGAAGGCCGAATTACTGCCCCCCAGAGCCCCGAGCATGCTCCCACCTGCCATCTGCTGCTGCCTGACTGCCTGCTGCCCACGTGCCCTGCTATTTGCTCCCTGCACTTCAGCCAGGGGTGCAGTTGCTGTGACCACCCCTGCTGGGATACCATTGCTCCACAGCCCAGCCCCAGAACCCAGTTGCCCACCCACTTCTGCCTCTGGGTTGCCATGTCGGGCACAACACCATATGGCACCACTGGCAACCCCCATCCAGAGAGGCAGAGGGCCACCAGCTTCAGTGCCAGGGAAGTTGGTGTCCTGGTGGAGCAAGTCCTGGGGCAGTATGATGCCCTCTTTGGAAGTTTGTGCACCGACAAGGAAGCACGGACAAGGATCTGGATGGACATCGTGGCTGCCATCAACGCAGAGGGGGTGGCAGTGCGCGACTTACATCATGTCAAGAAGCGCTGGGAGGACTTCAGGTCCAGGACCCTCAACAAGGCCCGGCGCCTCGCTAAGGCAGCGGATGCCAAGGGGAGCCGGGACCAGCTGTCGGACCACCAAATGAGGGTTCTGGAACGCATATGCCCAGCGCTCTACATCCAGATCCTTGAGAGGCAAACCCGTCTGGAGTCGAGCGGTAAGTGTACATGCATGGTGATTGGACGATGTGCGTGTCGTGGTTTGCCTGTAGTGTGCAGGTTGCACATGTGTTTTTGTAGGGCGATGTAGGAATATGTATGAACATGGGCGTGAGGCTGCCACATGTGAGTCCTCTCAGGTGTGAGACACATCGATGGTGTATGTGTTGGTAAACATGCTGGGCAAATGCAGGTGTGGGAGCACACATGTTTGAATTTCTGTGTATGTGCATTGGCATGGTTGTGGCATGGATGTTGGTTCATTATGCATGTATCTGCACTGTGTACATGTGCATGTATGTGTATTTGACAAGTGTGCAACAGTGATGCAACATGGATGCACGTGACACTGATATGTAGAAGGCTGAATGTCAGATGTAACATGTATGGCGATCTCATCACTGCAACAGTTGGATTTGTACACAATGCATGTAAGTGTGGTGGCATGTGTGCATGTCTAGTGCACTCCCATTGTTTCATGTGATGTCCATCTCACCTTTGGCTGTACATGCTGTTGAATGTGTATGGATGCTGCTGCCTGGTGCAATATTGCTGTGGAAATGCTCATGTGTGTGAGTTAAAATGACATGTGTGTCGTGGAGTGTGATGCCGTGTCTGAATTTTGACTATGCCACACATGTACAACTGTCATGTGTGTATCAGTCCAATGTACTGTGCCCTGATGCCTGCGTTTTATCTCTCACTGTCTGCAGTGTCGACTGATGAAGAGGGTGGAGAGGGTGCTGTGGAGCACAGCGACAGGGATCGCACCACCAGCCTGAGACGCAAGGCCTGGCTCCCCTCCCAGATTGTCATCTCGTCGGGGAGTGAGGAGTCTGGTGCCGCATCCCAGGCCACAGCTGCCGAGGGTAGGTCCAAGAGGCGGTGGTTGGAGGTGGACTCCTCAGCAGCAGAAGGGGCAGCTGAGACCCCACATGGTCCGACGGAGGAAGATGGCATGGAGTCATCCAGGTTGGTGGGGGTTTGGGTTTGGTGGAGGAGGAGGCCATGGAAGAGACACATACGGGGTCTGGAGGTGGGGATTCCACTGGTGCTAGTGGTGCAGTGCAAGACCAGGGACAGGAGGCAGCACAGGCCGCCGTGGAGGTGCCTATGTGCAATCCTGTCCCTGGTCCTGTCACTGCATCATCTGGCTCCAGCAGGGAAGCCTACGTCCAGACCCATTTTCAGGGAGGGGATGAGCACACAACTGGCCATCCTCTCCCTGCGGACGTGACTATCTGGGACCGTGTTGAGCCTGTCCTGGGTGGGGTGGCGTTGCGTCAACGGGCCATGCAAGGTGACCTGCAGTCTTTTCATGTGGAGACTGCACATCATCTCGAATGGCTTGTTGACCGCGTTGACCTACTGGGACAGGTCACAAGGGCCGGATTTCTCCGTTTGCTGGACCTTGTTCCGACCCCCTCCTCACCTGAACCCCCTATGCGCCAGTCGTCCTCCATGCCATCTTCCCACCCATCTATCACCTGGGTCCCCTGTGGAGCTGCCACTGACCCTGCGGCCAGGCTGGTGGAGGACACATCACTGCCACAGTCGGGAGTCGGACGTCCAGCAGGGGTGGCCACCTCAACAACTTCACCCCAGCCGGAGGAGAATGTGCAGGCAGCAAGAGCCAGGGCACAGGCAGAGGCACAGCAGCAGCAACAGCAAGGTGGGAGCCATGATGGCTCAGGGCCTTCAACATCGGAGGGGCAGGCATCGGCCATAGGGCAGGAGGACCCTGGATTTTAAGTGTCTTCCGTGTGGCAGCAGTTGGGCCACGCCATAGATGCGGAGTGGCAGCGGGCGGAAGAGGCACGGCTCACAATGGTCAGGGCAGAGAACTCCTTGCGGAGGGCTCTGAGGCAGGCCGAGTGCCTCGAGGCAATTCGCAGGGAGTTGGAGGAGAACACGTCGTCGTCCCTGCGAACCCTCAGGCCATGGAAGAGGACCACCTCCAGGACATTGAGCAGGAGTTCGATAATGCCCTGGCCCGGGACATCCAAAAGTTAGCCGTCGGACTAGCACGCTGCCATTGTAAATAGTTTTTAGAGTTAGGTTTCCTTTTACTTTTCCTTTTATTTGTGGTCAATGGACAATGCCACACACATTTGTATATAGTTTTATTTTTAAGTAGTTTCTTAGGTAGGTTTCATATGTTTGGTTGGGCTCATGGACCCTTTAAATCGTTGGACAATGGATTCATTTGATATCTTTTTTGGAATTTTGCACATGAAGTAATGGATTTTTATTTTGGACAATGGATTGTATATAGTTTGATCATGGATTAATTTGGAATTTTTAAGTTTTCATTATGAACATGAAACAATGGATATCATTTTTTCACCTTTCCTTTGGATTTGCGTTGGTGCAGGGAGAGTTAGGACTGTTTTTCTTTCAAATTTTTTTGGATTGTTTATCATTTTCATTTACTCATCATTTTCACATGCTTTTCCTTTCATGTTTGATATTTTGGTATGCTTTAATTTCATTTATTTATTTATGTACATAATACATTTTCATATGTTAGTTCCATGTGTGGGATTCGCTCATTGGGTTGATGCATGTGAAAATGTGGGTTTACACAAGCAATGCCAACTAGTGTATGTGTGTGATGGACATGTGTTGATGTACATAGTTGAGTTTTGGTTTGTGTCTTGAAATGGGAATGTCAGTGTGGGGTGGATTGGGAAATCATTGCGTCTCAAGAATGGGGTGGCGGCATATGGTTTTTTGGTGTAGAAGTGGGCCATGATTGTGCTTCTTTATTTCATGTAGGGGGGTATATGAATGGGACATGAGTGGGGGCCTGCTGGCAGGTGCCCCGGACGAATAGGGGGTGGGGGTGCTGGGGGACATGAGTGGGGGCCTGCTGGCAGGTTCCCTGCAGTGCTGGGGGGTGGGGGTGCAGGGGGACATGAGTGGGGGCCTGTTGGCAGGTGCCCCGCACTGCTGGGGGGTGGGGGTGCAGGTGGACATTAGAGGGACATGAGTGGGGGCCTGCTGGCAGGTGCCCTACACTGCTGGGGGGTGGGGGTGCAGGGGGACATGAGTGGTGGCCTGCTAGCAGGTGTCCCGCACTGCTGGGGGGTGGGAGTGCAGGGGAACATGAGTGGGACATGAGTGGGGGCCTGCTGGCAGGTGCCCCGGACTGCTGGGGGGTGGGTGCAGGGAGACATGAGTGGGACATGAGTGGGGGCCTGCTGGCAGGTGCCCCGCACTGCTGGGGGGTGGGGGTGCAGGGGGGCATGAGTGGGGGCCTTCTGGCAGGTGCCCCGCACTGCTGGAGGGTGGGTGCAGGGAGACATGAGTGGGACATGAGTGGGGGCCTGCTGGCAGGTGCCCCGCACTGCGGGGGTGTGGGGGTGCAGGGGGACATGAGTGGGGGCCTGCTGGCAGGTGCCCCGCACTGCTGGGGGGTGGGGGTGCTGGGGGACATGAGTGGGGGCCTGCTGGCAGGTGCCCCGCACTGCTGGGGAGTGGGGGTGCATGGGGACATGAGTGGGACATGAGTGGGGCCTGCTGGCAGGTGCCCCGCACCGCTGCGGGGTGGGGGTGCAAGGGGACATGAGTTGGACATGAGTGGGGGCCTGCTGGCAGGTGCCCCACACTGCTGGGGGTTGGGGTGCAGTGGGACATGAGTTGGTGATCAGTAGTGCAAGCTGACATGTGGCTTGGCTGGGGGGCATGCCCATGGTGGATGGGCTGCCTGCGGGACATGACCAGGGGTGCAGGGTAGTCTCCTGTGGTGTTGGCTGCCTGCAGGGGCCGTGGAGGGTGTAGAGGGAACACCTGGGAGGACCCACACTGCCAATTCACGTGTAGGACTCCCTGCGCACCCCAGAAGTACACGTACCCTGCTCAAATCACGTGTGAGACTTCACGTGAACCCCAGTTATACATGTACCCCACTCGCACAGTGCCATTCGCATGTGAAACTTCCCACGCACCCCCAAAATACACGTACCCTGCTCAAATTGTGTGTGAGACTTCACGTGAACCACAGTTATACACATACCCCACTCGCACAGGGCCATTTGTGTGTGAAACCTCCCACGCACCCCCAACATACACGTACCCTGCTCAAATTGTGTGTGAGACTTCACGCAAACCCCAGTTATACACATACCCCACTCGCACAGGGCCAATCGCGTGTGAAACTTCCTGCGAACCCCAGTTATATACATACCCCACTCGCACAGGGACAATCGCGTGTGAAACTTCCTCCGCACCCCAGTTATGCACATACCCCACACGCACAGGGCCAATTGCACGTGAAACTTCCCGTGAACCCCAGTTATACATGTACCCCACTCGCACAGTACTATTTGCATGTGAAACTTCCAGCGCAACCCGGACTAAACGTACCCTGCTCAAATCGCATGTGGGACTTCACACGAACCCCAGTTATACATGTACCCCACTCGCACAGGGCCATTCACGTGTGAAACTTCCTGCGCACCCTGAAATACACGTACCATGCTCAAATCGCGTGTGCAACTTCCCGCGCACCCCAGTTATACACATACCCCACTCGCACAGGGCCAATCGCGTGTGGAAGTTCCCGCGCACTCCTGAAATACACGTACACAGATCCAATCGCATGTGAGACTTCACGCGAACCCCCGAAATAAACGTACCCAGATCCAATTGCGTGTCAGACTTCACGCTAACCACATTAATACACATACCCCGCTCACACAGGGCCTATCGCGTGTGAAACTTCATGCGAACCCCCGTAATACACGTTCCCCGCTTGGCGTTTGCTGTTTGGCAGCCCTGTAAACTGGTCCAGAGTTAGTGCAGCCCTTTGCGCTGGATTGGGGATTTTGATGGCTTTTCCTTGCGCTAGGGGCGTTCTTGGGGGCGTAACTGGCGCTGCTGCAGGGTCACTGCGCGACTGTGCACCACGGCTGGTTTTGGTAGCTAAAATTCATGAATACGCTGTGCGCGGAAATGGATTTTAACGCATGCCACTGGCACAGAGATTTGGACGCGCACACTGTATGCCAGCCACGTGCGCCACTTGTGCACGATATTCTATGAATTACTCCCTTGATGTTCACAGCTAGGACCCATCACCTACACTAAGGCGTGCAAAACATGATGTTTTCACATTGCACTCATTTGATGTTACACAGGTCCAGAACGGTTGCTTATCATGAAAACATTTAAAGTCTCTGCCTTAAGTGGATGGTGTTGCTTCATGTGATTTCTATCTACATTCTATTATTATACAACTCACAAGCAACCAGCAAGTCATCAAGAGTATGTCCAAGAACATCAACAACGCCCCTGACCAGCCAACTCTGGAACCTAATACAAGACTAAATTACTTCTCACCAATTCAGATAGAAAAATGTGCCAGCCCAGTGAATCAAAGCAAAAGAGAAGGCTCACCAGCCGAGTCCCTTAACCACAAAACTGGTACAAGACAATCATCATCCTAACACATCAGCAAAATAGTGCTGCAACCTCTTTAACCATTCACTGCCTGGTGATTGGTTTTATACAGGACTCACTAAAAGTAAACTAACGGTAAACCAACATTGGACTTTATGTCCTCACTGTATCTCATATACAATAGCACGTTAGGCCCTTTTGGCACTATCTCAGAATACATTTACCACATAAACCAAAGATGAACATTCATTCAGAGCCTCTTAGAACACAATTTACAGTGCTTATCTTTGCTTTGCATTTAACCACATGTGATAAAGTGAAATACCGCCTGTGGTAAAATGCAATTACCACTTGCTTCACCTCTACATGATAACACAAGAAACCAGGGCACATAAATAAATACCAGAGCTGACTTGTTTCTTTTCCAAACACTTTATAAGTAATTGAGATTCATGATTAAAATAAAACAGTCCATGAAATGCACTAAAATATACGTGACTTTCTTCACTTGCCCATTCTGACTTCACACTCTGTTAGAATAATACAATGGGCCCGATTCATGGAATGATTCGCATGGAATATAGGGGGCTTGTGCGCGAAATTGCACGCAAATGCCAGTTTGTGCATTCATGGAACACAATGCATGGGGCTTACCAGGGACTTGTGAGGAATCGGTGCCAGTCCAACACGTCACTGCGACACCACAAACGCCTTGCACAAGACTCTTAGCAAAGGGCCATTGGGTTCTGTGCAGTCACCTAAAAAGGGGGCGGAACACGTGGAATGGGGAACAACAAGCGAAAATATGGGCGTAACAAGGTATGTACCAAAGTAAAATCCTCGCAACGCCCAAAGGCACGCTAAAAACCCATATTCATGGAATTGAACAGGGCTCGCAGGTGCGCGATAAAATATGTGCAAATCCTGAAACACGTATGCCACGCGATAGCTGGCAGATACGTCAATGCGCACAAAAATAAATGCATAAGAAGCCCACGCGATCAACACACGCGCATTTACAGCTACGATGAATGTACCATTTGTCGCAGCAGTGATCATGGGACACCGCAGGAGGAGGGGGATGGCAAGGGCCCACATTTTTCTACCTAGGTCTAGCCTTTTTGAGATGACTGATGACCAGGTCTATCACAGGTAAAGTTTCCACCTCATATCATATTAGAACTGGTCACGGAGTTGGAGGATGACCTTCATCCCCCACCCTGTGCTCTCAAGCACTGAGCCCCTTGGAAAAGGTGCTCAATGTTCTGCATTTTGTGGCCACTGGGTCATTTCAGCGGACAACTGCCATAGTTGGGGGCATTTCACAGCTGACGCAGTCATGCTGCCTACACCAGGTGTTGGCAATATTGACTGCACGCCCTTCAGTCTGCAGGCACATCTACATGCCTAGGACACCTGCATAAAGGCAGGCCGTGGTCCAGGATTTTTATTTGGTGCGCACTTCCCTAGCGTGCTTGGTTCCATCAATTGCACCTATGTGGCTCTACGTTCACCTAGGGCGACAGAGCACATATATCGCAATTGCAAGCACTGGCATTCCACCAACGTGCAGGTTGTAAGCTGTAAAGGATTCCAATCGGGTGTCAAAGTGGGCCAGGACTCCTGCCTTAGCGTAAGATGTAGCGCTCAATTAGAATACTTTTTCTTTAAATTCAACAAATTCGAATTGAGCTGTCACCCAACCCATATCACACCCCCTTTTACAAATACCCCGGGTCACAATGGACCATGAACCAGGCCGGTTGGTGGGAATAGAATATTTATTTATTTTAAATTCAAAGAACATCACACAGTTTGAATATTGGGTAGCAATCACAAATGGAGTGATAATTACAATGTAAACTAATGAAATACACTTGGTTGACCTTCTACAAGAACATATTCAAAGCACAAATGAATAGGAGCACTTTTTCTATTCGGGTATTGTACAACCCTTTGCAATTCCGTAAAATGACACTCGGAATTGACAAAATAATTAAATCAATGTGCAGTTGAATCAAGGAGGTAAATATGAAATTATCACAGTATCAGGAATGTAATATCACTAGCAACTACAAGGTAAGGTAACAACAAAGGGCACATAGTTCACAAAGCAACTTGAAAGTAAGAACAAAGTGCAGCAAAATAACACATTGAAAAGTTGCATTTTACACTTTTTTCGGATTTAAATGTCAAAAGGGTTTTTAAAAAAACAGGTGAAATAGACAGAATTGGAATGTGTGATAGATGCACATCACAGGGATAGTATAGAATTGAAAGAGTGACTCTAGCTGAATAACTGGGTGAGATTTTCAAGATGAAAGAAATTCGGTTTTGGTAAATAGAGCTGTTAAAATGTGAAAATCGGTTTGGAAGAAAGGACCATTTTTACTTAAACTAGATTATGAAGAAGAAAGCGCTGCCCATGAAACAGGTTAAGCGGCTGCTTTAACCCCCTTCACGCTGCGTGTCTCTTTATGTGGAAATTAATTGAATTATTCAAAATATGACTAAGGATTTATGCAAGACAGAAATGAATGGAAGAATTGCGCTAACACTAGAAAATTGAGGACAGGATGAACAGAGAATTCTGTCAGTTTTGGACAAGTTACCAGGGTATGGATATGATTACTTAAAGAGTAGGAAAAAGACAAGGGGCCTCATTACGAGTCAGGCGTTAAGGGGTTAACGGTGCCATAAACGGCGCCGACCCTTAACGTCTGATTCTGAGGTCCCTTTGTGCCATGGTGAGTTTAACGCCTTCTTTTTGCAGGCATTAAAATCCATGGCGCTAAGGGACCATGGTGCTAATTACGCCACCGTAATTTACGGTGGCATAATTAGCGCCTCCCCCACTCCCATTATGCCCTATGGGGCAAAAATGGGAATGGGAAAGGGTAAATGGGAAATGGGGATTTACCACCCCACTCACCTTCGAATGGGGCAGTAAATCCGCCATCCACCATGGTGTAAACGTAGTTTATACCATGGTGGTAAGGGTACGACCCAGGCGGTAACTTACCGCCTGGGTCGTAATGAGGCCCAAGGTATCAAGATGGGAAGGCTATGTGTTGCTATGGGATGGGGAAATGCTCACAATCACTGCTGGAGTTTGGAATTTGGGACAGCAAACCAGGTTTCTGGACTCAAGGCAATATCTGGTCACTGATCACCTGGGCAGACTCTCCTAACAGAAGACAGCTGGACAAAGGTCTGGTCACGGCACAGCAGCATGCAGGTAGTGGGGCAAAAAGCTGGTCTGGTCACAGGATACTCTCCAAAAGGGTACCACAGCTTTTCCCCCATTCTCCCTGAGTTAGTGGGGTTTTGTTATGGGGTTTAGTTATGGAGGGTGGTTCTGCCTGGATAGGAGGGCCTGAACCAACTATCCCTTTTCTGGCAGTGGAGTCTGGAATCTGCAAGGTGGCTCTGGAATGTCTGGATACGCAGGCACTGGAAAATTCAGGAAAGAGAGTGTCCTGTCTCTGTGAGCTCCCCCCAAATATATAAGGCGGGTGACATCTCAGGATTTATTGTTGGGCAGAACTAAGCTAGACCTACCCCCAAGAACCGGATAGGTCAGCCTATGTGTGTTGCCTCCTCAAGCAGGGGACTCACTTTATAGGGTTGTTTTATGAGGTTCAAAGCCATCCCACAGTCCTTTTTGCCAAAAATCAATGTCAACATAATTCACACATTTGTACAGTTGTGGCACATTTGCTAATTGCATAGGCAGATTACATATTTCACGCAGAGCATGGCAGTCCAACTTCCAAGTTTGTAGGACATTGTTTCGTACGTCTAATAACTTTTCGTCATTTTCAGTGAGAAATATTTTACCTAAATTTCTATTACTTTATACCTGTGTGAATACTATCATAAGGCATGTTAGTATTGAATTTCAAAGTGGCACCATATACACTTTCCTCACAATATCCAATTCTCTGATTTCTGTCCCCAATATGCCAGTGAAGGCTACCATGTCTTAATTTAAAGCCACCAAAATTGCATCTAAACTGTGAAACTTTCACATTTCTGTGTTGTCCAATTGCGGAGATAAAAGTCTAACGGTTTTATTTATAGACTAGTCTTTTGAGCCAGATGGCCAGCATTGTCTTCCAAATAAGGGGATAGCTTACAAGGCTGCTCTGGAGTTGGCTTTGAAGCCCCCCAGCTGAAGTTGTGGATAGTTGTTTTTCCACAAGTAACATGTAGGTGTCCCAGAATCTGACGAGCAGGTGAGATGCATCCTCCGGGACCATTCAAAGGTTCCAAGTGCAAAATTAACACGTTTGTGTCCCAGAAATCCATTTGTGGCTTCTTTTGGGGGGAGGCCACTCCTGCAGTCAGCACACACCTGTCCTTGAGAGCCAGCAGAAAAACCTGGTCTGTGGCTTCCACATCCCAGCCAATGCATTTATTTACATATCTATTTATTTAGTTTTCTTGAGCCCAAAAGGAAAGGCTGTTAGAATAAAACATTATATTATAGTTTAACAAAGCCCCCCTTACATTTTAGGCAAGGACAGGGCCTTATTCAACATTACACTTTTAAAACAGGCATTTTTCTTGTTTGCAACAGCACATCTTGACACATGGTGAATTCAGCTGGGATGTCCCTTCCAAATTTGTTTTTCTCTTTCATCTGGATTCCAAACATTGTTTGCAGCCCTACCCAGTTTCTATTTTTGACATTTTGTAGCATAAAAGTCAAGCGTTTCTCTGTACGACTGAGAGTAAAGTTGTTTGTGATTTTACAGATTTCTCCAGACACAGCTTGTCATTCAGTGATAATGCTCTCTCCTGCTGGAGCACAATCTGAATGTGGCTGGGCATAGTTGGGCCTTACTGATAAAAGCAGTGTAATGTTGAACAGATGAAAAGAGCATCAGGGCGGCATCATTTTAAGTGTTCAATATTTCCCTTTTTCAATGGGAAACTTTGAGCTAGCAGCAAAGCAGCGCTGCTTTTCAATTCTCTTCTTTGGTGCACCTAAGAACACACAATGACAGCCTTTCTTGGTGTGCCCCTGTTTCATCTTGCCCCATAGGTGCTTGGCAAGACAGTGCAGCCATCTTTTTGTAACTGCAAAACACAGTTTTGATACTAGGCAATGGTGCCCAAAGAAACCAGTGCAGCCATTCTGCTGGTAACTGCTGAAGTGCAGCTTTGTGATGGAGGGGAATTCTGCTGAGGGGGTCAATGTGTCCGACAAATCCCCCCGACTCTTCCGAGACTTCTTGTTGAGGGAGAGTAGGGCAAAGTCGGGTTCATCAGGTAGAGTCCTTCTTCCATCAGGGAGCGATACATCATGATCCTCCCGTTGTCTTTTGTTGGAGTGTGGAGCAACAACCCAGCTTTTCTTCCGGTCTTTCTTGGTGGTGTGGAGCGACACCCCCAGATTTTCCTTTGGTCTTTCCTTTCCAGGTCCCCGTGGAAGTCTTCGTTGGTCTAGGAAGGGACGGAACCCGGGTTATTTGGCGGGACCCAAGGTATTTGTAAAAGGGGTTGTGATACAGGTTGGGTGCCAGCTCAATTCGAATTCACTGAAAATAAAGAAAAAGTATTCTAATTGAGCGCTACATCTTAGGCTAAGGGCAAGATTCCTGGTCTGGTGTGACACCCGAATGGAATCCTTTACAGCCTCGGGGCTTTTCCGGGATTAGGATTTGTGTATTCACCAGTCACAGCTTAACACAGCAGGCTGACCTGACCTTCAAGGTTCTGATACTTTGTGTGGTTGGAACACTGGGTTACGCTGTCGAAGCACTTTGTGGCTTCTTTTGGGGGAAGGCCACTCCTGTTGTCATCACACAACTGTGCTTGGGAGCAAGCAGAAAAACCTGTTCTGTGGCTTCCACAGCCCAGCCAATGCATTTATTTACATATTTATTTATTTAGATTTCCTGAGCCCAAAAGCTAGGCTGTTTGAATAAACCAATATATTACAGTTCAACCAAACCCCTCTTACATTTTTAGGCAAGGACAGGGCCTTATTCAACATTACACTTTTAAAACAGGCATCGTTCTTGTTTGCAACAGCACATTTTGACACATGGTGAATTCTGCTGGGATGTCCCTTTCAAATTCATTTTTCTCTTTCATCTAGATTCCAAACATTGTTTGCAGCCCTGGCCAGTTTCCCTGACACAGCAATCTGTCCAAGGAACAGGTCCACTGAAATTAACATATGCACAGAGAGCTAGGGTTTCTTTTGAAGCATCTATTTTTGACATTTTGTAGCATAAAAGTCAAGCGTTTCTCTGTATGGCTGAGAGTAAAGTTGTTTGTGATTTTACAGATTTCTCCGGATAAAGCCTGTCATTCAGTGATAATGCTCTCTTCTGCTGGAGCACAATCTGAATATGGCTGGGCATAGTTGGGCCTTACTGATAAAAGCAGTGTAAAGTTGAACAGCTGAAAATAGCATCAGGGCGGCATCATTTTAAATGTAAAATATTTCCCTTTTTCAATGGGAAACTTTGAGCCAGCAGCAAAGCAGCGCTGCTTTTCAATTCCCTTCTTTGGTGCACCTAAGAACAAACACTGGCAGCCTTTCTTAGTGTGCCCCCAGTTTCATCTTGCCCCATAGGTGCTTGGCAATACAGTGCAGCCATCATTTTGTACCTGCAAAACACCATTTTGATGCGAGGCAATGGTGCTCATCGGAGCCAGCACAGCCATTCTGCTGGTAACTGCTGAAGTGTAGCTTTGTGATGGAGGGGAATTCTGCTAAGTGGGTCAATGTATCCCACAAATCGATGCAAAGTGTATCATTACTTCTGTATATGCAAACTATCCAGGGTCCACCCATGATAGTTTCATATTCTGAATGTCACCCTACGCCGGGCCCTGGAAGCTGGGAGGCATGGCAACACATGTCTCATTGGTGAGTATAAATGCCCCTGCACATGCATGCATGTCACACACACACACAAATGCACACCAATGATACACATTTTCACCTGTACAGGGGACAGTGCCTGCCCTCTGAGCACCTACAAGATGACGCAAATACAGAACCCTGCCACACCACCCCAGGTAAGATACAATACAGCCCATATTGCCGCTCAGGGCATAGTGGAGCGCACATTCAGAGTGCTCAAGTCACGTTTACGCTCCCTTGACCATTCTGGTGGTGAGTTGCTATATGCACCATCACTAGTGTGCAGGGTAATTGTGGCAGCATATGTCCTGCCCAATGTTTCAACACAGCGTGGTGTACCGGTGGACATGGTGGTGCCCCCACACCCTCAACCACATGCAAACTGATGGCAAGGCTACCCATTCCCAGCTTGACCTAAAATCCAACCCCTGTGGAGTGCACACACCCCTGGCATAATGACAAAGGGCCAAACATCTGTGTCCAACAAACCACCCTGACAATGTGTTCTTGGAAGTGCAACATTGTGTGCAACCCTTACAACTAAAACTAATTTAATTTTGGGTTTCCAAAAGAAACACATAGAAGAGGGGCTATACCACTACCACCATGACAAACTAGACATCCAATCACCTGTGTGTCACATAAATCGTCCCATATGTCATGTTAATTTATCACCTGTCTGTGCTATGGTATGTAATGTCAAAGGAGACAGATAAATGGCCAATACATAATACAGGTGTCTCAATGAGCTCAACGATGTATGGAACAAGTACAAAAATAACACCCACTCATAGAGATCCATAATATTCTGGACAGGAACAGTAATTGCATATTAAACTATACTACACTATCAACAGTGCATGTGACAGTGAATCTGTCGGACAGCAATTCATCATATTTTCACAAATGCATCAATATGCAATCAGCAGGGACCGAGGACAGGGTGGAACAGAGAGACTCAGTACCTGCATGGTGCAATCAGAAGGAGCAAGTGCATAGATGTTCATGGGGGGATGGTATTCAAAGGGTGGTAACAAGTTCATGGGTTGTTCAAGTGCAACCAGTCATTGGATGCTTGGGTAAGTGCAGAGAGAAGCAACTCTCTTGGGTCATTCCCCAAGTGCAGTGATTATGACACTAGTCCACGTCACAGAGGCAACTGCCGCACAAATTGCTGGGGTTGACTAGGCCGTGTGAGACCTTGAGGCACATCAAGCAGACAGTTATCAAGCAGCCAGGACAAAAGGAATGCAGAGAGTGAGAGAGCAGAGGGATTGCTTAGCAGTGAAGAGGGAGAGAGAAGGAAGAGTAGAAGATGAAACACATGGGTATGTCATGGTAAGCAAAGAAATGAGACCCCAAACCGAGGGCGGCAGGGTGTGTATCCCAGAGGTTGGCCCTTGCTGACGATAAAGATACCCTGCAAAAAATCTCCATCAATAACTGGCTCACCTGAACAAGGTTAGAGTAACATGATGAAATGGCTCTGGAGGGACAGCATTGAGGAATGAACATTAGCAGATAGCGAGTATGCACACACTAATAGTTGACCCAAACATTCGACGCAGCAAATCTGAGAAACATTCCTAATCCCAAAAACCCTGATAGATTATCAGATGTGCCACTCATTAGACCTGTTTAAAGTTGAATGAGGCACACCTCAGCTCAAACATCTGCCCCTGCCATAGTCCACAAACAGTTGACCATGCCACACACTCACAACCAACCATGAAAGGTGGACACACAGTCAGAAAGCACAGTTATCATAATCAGTAAACAGTGTCCCCAGCAATCCATCAGATTAACAATACCATAACCATAATTGGCATCACACCTGGGCGAGTATTACAACCCTCACACAATAGTAACCGAGATAAAGGTCAGTAAAGCCAGAGTGAACACACACAGTGCCCCGTTCCCATGCAGACACCACTGAAATGTCAGCAAATGCCATGCACTCACCTGTCCGTGGAACTCACTTGCCTTGCATACAATACACACCATCGGGAGGCACATGGAATGCAATGCAGAGTAACAGAAAAAAATGCATGCACATACATGATCACAGTTGACACCAGAAACAAAATATGCAAACAACACAGAGTGCAGGAGCAACATATGGTGACACAGGGTGAATGGCCATTGACATTGATTTGTACAGGAGTACAGTGTATCACACCAGCGAGAGGGAGAGAGAGAGTGGCAGAGAAAGTGAATAACAAGGAAATGACAGATCAAGGAGTCTGTGGCCTGGTTTACCGATGTACAATGACATGCTGCACAGCACAGTCGGTGCACCCATTGAGGTATCCACATAGGTAGCTTACACAGTGACATCAGCTCCAATCAAATTACCACAACGCCATGTGAGCATAAAAAGAACATATAAGAGAACCAACAATGAAGCCCGCCCAACATGCAAGACAGTGCAAATGTTTACCAAATAACGGTGTCTGCATGTTGTAAATCCCAAATGACCTTCACCAGTAAGTGTGTTTCCTAATTTGTTAAAGGAACGACATTGTCTGTTGGAGCGCATGAGGAGTATGGGCTTCTAATGGGGCGCAGGATGTCTCACCCGGGACAGCAGTCACTGCTACATCAAAGATTACTGGAACAACATGGGAGAACATATTAAAACACCCATTGTGCAGTATAATTGACTAAGCAAATACGTGCCATGCAAAAACAACTTGCTCATGGCCTCTCCATGTGGCGTGAGCTCCTGCTCCTGTGGTGACCCACCTCCAGTCACCAGAGCAGAAGCGAGGTTGGCACCCAGCTTCAATTTGGTTTGATGTTGGAGGTCATTCCACTGCTTCATGATCTCACGAGTGGTGCGCGTCTCATTCCCCAAGGCGTTGATGCGAACCGTGACTCTCTGCCAGTGCACCATACGCTGAGCAAGCATATGTGTGGTCCCTGGCTGCTTGCACATGTCACGGTGGTGGTCACGCATGTAGTCCAAGAGGATCTGGAGTTCTTGGTAGTCTCTTTTGCCGTGCTTTGGGATTGAGCCTTTCCCTCTGCAGTGGTTCAAACCCTGTGTGACTGGGACCACTCAGGGCATTAGGGGCTGGACCACTAGTGGCCTGGGCCATGCCATCACCCGCTGATGTTAGGTCAGTTACTGGCCCTGCATGTCCCTCAACATGGGAACTGGGTCCAGGGCCTTTAACTTTACATCCCTCCACTTGGACACACGGACATCAGCTACCTCTGCGTGTCCAGGTACCTGGGCGGGGGACAACAGATACTGATGTATCTCTCTCACCCGGGCGGTTGGGGGCAGCAGCTGCATCTGCAGGTGCCTCAACCTGGGTGCCTGTGAGAGCAGATGACCCTGCATATCCCTGAACCAGGGTGCTGGGGTCAGGTGTTTTGCGGGGACATCCCTTCCCCTTGGACACACAGACATTGTCTGCCACCTGGGGGGGGACAACAGATACTGCTGTAGCTCCCTGAACCTGGTTGTTGGGGACAGGAGCAGCCCCTGCAGCATGGGTGGTGGGGAGAGCAGTATCACCTGCAGCTTCCGGACCCTGGGTGCAGGTGACAGCAGCATCACCTGCAGCTCCCTGCCCCTGTTGGGGGTGGTGCACAGCTATCTCAGAATTTCCTCAACCCAGGCCATCTGGGCCACCTCTCCTACGTTTCCCTCCAGGGGCCTTCCCAACCCTTGGCACAGATGGATTTGTAAAATGGGAGGCCCAACAAGCAATTGTCCTGGGCAATAAGCGTGAGGGGGCAGGGTACATAATGTAAAACGTACTAGTGTGGTCCAGCAAGGCTCAATATTAACCCTAGTTGAACAAATAAATAGGGGGCATAACGCACAGGCACCCCAAATATCAAAGATGCATGTATGCGACCCCTCGGTAGCTCCTGTGAAAAAGCATTACCCGATACGCTGTGGCACCCAGCAACACAAAAATATGTCCATGAAGCCCACGAATGCCACTGTGATGTCAACAATGGGGATATGCAATACACAGAGGCACCCAGAGTAAGACTAACATGAACGCGCATCACTGTTAGCCTCCGAAAAGATAATACACGCGTGTGCGTGGGGTTAAATCCCCCACCAAAATAAAAGGTTTGCACTGTCACAGTAGTGAACAAATTGCGTGGCACCCCAAAAATCTCAGAAGTCCACACGTCTGTCCGCTCCAACTTGCATGTGAGGAGTAATGTTCTCCTACGCACTCCTTTATACTGAAACTGAACGCCTACTAACAATGGTCAGCGTGTGTCAAGTAACTTACGCAATTCGGCCCTTTCATCTGATTTCACGTGTACCTGCTCATTTCGCACACCTGCCTCGTACTGCCCTAAACTGCCTCCTATGAGCCATCTGCTGCTGAATGCCCACTGTGTATGCCTGCTGCCCACCTGCCCTGCAATTTGAGTGCCTGCTGTCAAGCCATTCCCAATGCTCCTGTCCTTGGCCCTGTGACCACCTCAGCTGATCCTGAAGACTCCCAATGTGCCATACCATCACCACCGCTCCACATCCCGCCCATCCCCAGGATCACCTTGCCCACCCACGCCTGTCTTGGGGGTTGCCATGTCTCAACCAACATCTTCCGAGGTTAGTGGCAATGCCATTGCAGCGAGCCAGAAGTCTGTCAACTTCACAGCCAGGGAAGTTGATATCCTGGTGGATCGTGTCCTGGGGCATTATGATGCCCTCTTCCACAGACCAATGCAAGTCGGCAAGGAAGGACAAAAGCAGATCTGGGACCAGATCGTGGGTGCCATCAATGCGGAGGGGTTGGCACCTAGTGACTACCACCACGTGCACAAGTGCTGGGAGGACCTAAAATCCAGGACCCACAGCAAGGCCCTGCGCTTCCTCCAGGCTGGTGCCAAACGGGGGTGTGGGGCACAGGGGCCGGATTAACACCACCGACATGCAGGTCCTGAAGAAATTCTTTCCGGTGCTGCACACCCAGAACAGCAATTTGCAGCTCCGTCTGGAGTCGTCAGGTGAGTGTCCATGTGTTGCTGGCCTCCACAGTGTATGTGCATGTTGCTGTATGGTGGTAGTGTGCACCTTGGCCTTACAGCAAATGTGCCTCTTGTACAGATGTCTGTGTGCATGTCCCAGTCAGTGCTCTACATGTGTTCTATGAACCATGTGTAATTTCAATGGTCTTACTTTTACATTGTGTGTTGTACTGCAGCATTTCATGATGTGCACATGGTTTGTCACATGTGTCTGAGACGTGCCCGTGTGAGAGGTGTGACAGATGGGTGCTGTTGTCAACACCATGAATGTGCATGGTGTTCATGTGGATGTGTCTAAGATGTGACTGTGTGACTGGCCATCACTCCTGGATGGATGTAATAGGTGCATTTCAATGTGTGACCTAGTCTTGTTGCGTGATTGCTGTTGAAATGACTCTGATGTGATTGCTCAGTGCACTGATGTGTGTGCATGACATGTGTATGGGCCATGACACATGTGTGTGTAGCATACGCAATTGATAGGTTGTGACAGTGCCATGTCCACGGATGTGATTGTCTGTTGTGAAGGACAGACATGTATGTGTATGTATGTACATTGCATGTACCTTTGTGTTGTGGAGGGTGATGATGGTTGTAACCTTTAGCAGTGTACTTCATGGGCACATTGTTGGTACCAAACACACATCGGTGCAGTACTGTGATGTTTGTATTCTATGTCTCCTTATTCACAGTTGTGTTGGAAGAAGAGGACAGAGAAGGTGCTGTGGAGCAAGGCAGCAGGTATGCCTCCAAAGGTCAAAGATGCAAGGCCCAGTCACGCCCCCTGGACACGACATCTTCGGGGAATGAGGAGACTGGTGCCACATCTCAAACATCAGCCATAGCCGCTGAGGGAAGGTCCAAGAGGGTGAAGGTGGATGTGGACACCTCAGCAGCGTGGGAAGGTGAGCACACACAGGGGCCATCCATTGCGGAAGACGCTGGGGAGGCATCCAGGTTGGCGGGGGAGGAGGAGGAGCGGGCCATATTAACCCAGTCCATGAAGCCCGGTGGGGGTGGTGAGGTGGGTGTTACTGCTGCAGTCCTGACCCAGGGACATGAGGCTGTGCAGGTCACCATGGAGGTACTTGTGCAAAATCCTGGCCGTGGTTCAGCGCCTGCAGCAGTATGCACCTGCCAGCATGCCCCAGGTTGGATCCATCTGCAGGTGTCGGTTGTTTCCACCTAGACTGACACCACACTGCCTACAGATGTTTCCATTTGGGACAGAGTGGTACCCCTACTAGTCGGTATCAGGAAGCGTACTGGCACCATTCGTGATGATGTGCAGGCTTGCACTCGTGTGCTTGCACATCATCACAATGACGTCTGGCATCTGCTGAAATGGCTAGTAGCATTCCTGGTCTTGAATTGGATGCGTCCTATGTTGAGGGGGCTGCCTGCAGGGTGGGATCATGGGTGATGGGGGCTGGGGTATCCCATGTGGAAGGATCTGCCTGCAGGGTGGAGTCACAATTGATGGGGCTGGGGTCGGGGGTGTTCCGTCTGGAGGGGGCTGTCTGGAGGGTGGGGTCATGGGGGATGGGGTGGGGGTCTCCCTTGTGATGGGGGCTGCCTGCAGGGTGAGGTCACAGGTGATGGGGCTGGGGTATCCTATGTTGAGGGGGCTGCCTGCAGGGTGGGATCATGGGTGATGGGGGCTGGGGTGTCCCATGTGGAGGGAGCTGCCTGCAGGGTGGAGTCACAGCTGATGGGGCTGGGGTGGGGGTGTTCTGTCTGGAGGGGGCTGCCTGGAGGGTGGGGTCATGGGTGTTGGGGGATGGGGTGGGGGTCTCCCTTGTGAAGGGGGCTGCCTGCAGGGTGAGGTCACAGGTGATGGGGCTGAGGTATCCCATGTGGAGGGGGCTGCCTGAAGGGTGGGGTCATGGGTGACGGGGGCCAGGGCGGGGGTGTCCCATGTGGAGGGGGCTGCCTGCAGGGTAGGTTCATATGTGATGGGGTTCTCAGGTAGGGGTATCCCATGTGGAGGTGGCTGCCTGCAGCATGGGGTCACGGGTGAAGGGGGCTGAGGTATCACATTTGTAGGGGGTTACCTGCAGGGTGGGATCACAGATGATCGGGCTGGGGTATCCCAAGTGGAGGGGGCTGCCTGCAGGGTGGGGTCATGGGTGATTGGGGCTGGGGTATCCCATGTGGAGGGGGCTGCCTCCACGGTGGGGTAATGGGTGATGGGGGCTGAGGTATCACATGTGGAGGGGACTGCCTGCAGAGTGGGGTCATGGGTAATGGGGTCTGGGATGGGGTATCCCATGTGGAGGGGGCTGCCTGCAGGGTGGGGTCACAGGTGATGGGGTCACAGGTGATGGGGTCTGGGGTATCCCATGTGAAGGAGGCTGCCTGCAGGGTGGGGTCATGGGTGATGGGGGATGGGGTATCCCATGTGGAGGGGGCTGCTTGCAGAGTGGGGTCATGGGGGATGGGGGCGGGGTTTTCCCATGAGGAGGGGGCTGCTTGCAGCGTGGGGTCACGGGTGATGGGAGCTGGGGTATCTGATGTGGAGGGGGATGCTGCAGGGTTGGGTAACAGGTGATGGGGCTGGGGTGGGGTATACCATATGGAGGGATCTGTTTGCAGGCTGGAGTCATGGGTGGTGGGGGCTGGGGTATCCTATGTGGAGGGGGCTGCCTGCAGGGTGGAGTCATGGGTGATGGGGGCTGGGGTATCCCATGTGGAGGGGCTACGTGCAGGGTGTGATCACAGGTGATGGGGGCTGGGGTGGGGGTGTCCCATATGGAGGGGACTGCCTGCAGGGTGGGGTCACGGGAGATGGGGGCTTGGGTGGGGGGTCTCCCATGTGGAGGGGGCTGCCTGCAGGGTAGGGTCACAGGTGATGGGGCTAGGGTGGGGGTGTCCCATGTGAAGGGGGCTGTCTGCAGGGTGGGTTCACAGGTGATGGGGTTCTGCTGTAGGGGTATCCCATGTGGAGGCGGCCACCTGCAGCATGGGGTCACAGGTGATGGGGGCTTGGGTATCCCATGTGTAGGGGGCTGCCTGCAGGGTGGGGTCACAGATGATGGGGGCTGGGGTATCCCATGTGAAGGAGGCTGCCTGCAGGGTGGGGTCACGGGTGATTGTGGCTGGGGTGACAGTGTCTCATGTGGAGGGGGGTGCCTGCAGGGTGGGGTCATTGGTGATGGGGGCTGGGTGTCCCATATCCAGGGGGCTGCCTCCACGGTTGGGTCATGGGTGATTGGGGCTAGGGTATCCCATGTGGAGGGGGCTGTATGCAGGGTGGGGTCACAGGTGATGGGGGCGGAGGTATCACATGTGGAGGGGAAAGCCTGCAGAGTGGGGTCACGGGTGATGGGGTCTGGGATGGGGTATCCATTGTGGAGGGGGCTGCCTGCAGGGTGGGGTCACAGGTGATGGGGGCTGGGGTATCCCATTTGGAGAGGGCTGCCTGCAGGGTGGAGACACAGGTGATGGGGCTGGGGTGGGGGCGTCCCATGTGGAGGGGCTGCCCGCAGGGTGGGTACATGGGTAATGGGTGCTGGGGTATCCCATGTGGAGGGGGCTGCCTGCAGGGTGTGGTCAGGGGTAATGGGGGCTGGGCTATGGTGTCCCATGTGGAGGGGGCTGCCTGCAGGGTGGGGTCACAGGTGATGGGGGCTGGGGTATCCCATTTGGAGAGGGCTTCCTGCAGGATGGGGACACAGGTTATGGGGCTGGGGAGGGGGCGTCCATGTGGAGGGACTGCCCGCAGGGTGGGGTCATGGGTGATGGGGACTGGGGTATCCCATGTGGAGGTGGCTGCCTGCAGAATGGGGTCAGGGGTAATGGGGGCTGGGCTGGGGTATCCCATGTGGAGGGGGCTGCCTGCAGGGTGGGGTCACAGGTGATGGGTGCTGAGGTGGGGGTATCCCATGTGGAGGCGGCTGCTTGCAGGGTGGAGTCATGGGTGATTGTGGCTGGGGTGGGAGTGTCTCATGTGGAGGGGGGTGCCTGCAGGGTGGGGTCATTGGTGATGGGGGCTGGGTGTCCCATGTGGAGGGGGCTGCCTCCACGGTTGGGTCATGGGTGATTGGGGCTGGGGTATCCCATGTGGAGGGGGCTGTGTGGGGTGACAGGTGATGGGGGCTGAGGTATCACGTGGAGTGGAAAGCCTGCAGAGCAAGGTCACGGGTAATGGGGTCTTGGATTGGGTATCCATTGTTGAGGGGGCTGCCTGCAGGGTGGGGTCACGGGTGATGGGGGCTGGGGTATCCTATGTTGAGGGGGCTGCCTGCAGGGTGGGATCATGGGTGATGGGGGCTGGGGTATCCTATGTTGAGGGGGCTGCCTGCAGGGTGGGGTCATGGGTGATTGGAGCTGGGGTGTCCCATGTGGAGGGGGCTGCCTCCACGGTGGGGTAATGGGTGATGGGGGATGGGGTATCCCATGTGGAGTGGGCTGCCTGCAGGTTGGGGTCATGGGTGATGAGGGCTGGGGTATCCTATGTTGAGGGGGCTGCCTGCAGGTTGGGATCATGGGTGATGGGGGCTGAGGTATCCCATGTGGAGGGAGCTGCCTGCAGGGTGGAGTCACAGGTGATGGGGCTGGGGTGGGGGTGTTCCGTCTGAAGGGGGCTGCCTGGAGGGTGGGGCCATAGGTGATGGGGGATGGTGTGGGGGTCTCCCTTGTGATGGGGGCTGCCTGCAGGGTGAGGTCACAGGTGATGGGGATGGGGTATCCTATGTTGAGGGGGCTGCCTGCAGGGTGGGATCATGGATGATGGGGGCTGGGGTATCCCATGTGGAGGGAGCTGCATGCAGGGTGGAGTCACAGGTGATGGGGCTGGGGTGGTGGTGTTCCATCTGGAGGGGGCTGCCTGGAGGGTGGGGTCATGGGTGATGGGGGATGGGGTGGGGGTCTCCCTTGTGATGGGGGCTGCCTGCAGGGTGAGGTCTCAGGTGATGGGGCTGGGGTATCCCATGTCGAGGGGGCTGCCTGAAGGGTGGGGTCATGGGTGACGGGGGCCAGGGCAGGGGTGTCCCAAGTGGAGGGGGCTGCCTGCAGGGAAGGTTCATATGTGATGGGGTTCTCAGGTAGGGGTATCCCATGTGGAGGTGGCTGCCTGCAGCATGGGGTCACGGGTGATGGGGGCTGAGGTATCCCATGTGTAGGGGGTTACCTGCATGGTGGGGTCACAGATGATTGGGCTGGGGTATCCCATGTGGAGGGGGCTGCCTGCAGGGTGGGGTCATGGGTGATTGGGGCTGGGGTATCCCATGTGGAGGGGGCTGCCTCCACGGTGGGGTAATGGGTGATGGGGGCTGAGGTATCACATGTGGAGGGGACTGCCTGCAGAGTGGGGTCATGGGTAATGGGGTCTGGGATGGGGTATCCCATGTGGAGGGGGCTGCCTGCAGGGTGGGGTCACAGGTGATGGGTCACAGGTGATGGGGTCTGGGGTATCCCATGTGAAGGAGGCTGCCTGCAGGGTGGGGTCATGGGTGATGGGGGATGGGGTATCCCATGTGGAGGGGGCTGCTTGCAGAGTTGGGTCATGGGGATGGGGGCGGGGGGATCCCATGAGGAGGGGGCTGCTTGCAGCGTGGGGTCACGGGTGATGGGAGCTGGGGTATCCGATGTGGAGGGGGATGCTGCAGGGTTGGGTAACAGGTGATGGGGGCTGGGGTGGGATATACCACATGGAGGGATCTGCCTGCAGGCTGGAGTCATGGGTGATGGGGGCTGGGGTATCCTATGTGGAGATGGCTACCTGCAGGGTGGGATCATGGGTGATGGGGGCTGGTGTATCGCTTGTGGAGGGGGCTGCCTGCAGGGTGGAGTCATGGGTGATGGGGGCTGGGGTATCCCATGTGGAGGGGCTACGTGCAGGGTGTGATCACGGGTGATGGGGGCTGGGGTGGGGGTGTCCCATATGGAGGGGACTGCCTGCAGGGTGGGGTCACGGGAGATGGGGGCTTGAGTCGGGGCTCTCCCATGTGGAGGGGGCTGCCTGCAGGGTAGGGTCACAGGTGATGGGGCTAGGGTGGGGGTGTCCCATGTGAAGGGGGCTGTCTGCAGGGTGGGTTCACAGGTGATGGGGTTCTGGTGTAGGGGTATCCCATGTGGAGGCGGCCAGCTGCAGCATGGGGTCACAGGTGATGGGGGCTGGGGTATTCCATGTGTAGGGGGCTGCCTGCAGGGTGGGGTCACAGATGATGGGGGCTGGGGTATCCCATGTGAAGGAGGCTGCCTGCAGGGTGGGGCCACGGGTGTTTGTGGCTGGGGTGGCAGTGTCTCATGTGGAGGGGGGTTCCTGCAGGGTGGGGTCATTGGTGATGGGGGCTGGGTGTCCCATATCCAGGGGGCTGCCTCCACGGTTGGGTCATGGTGATTGGGGCTGGGGTATCCAATATGGAGGGGGCTGCGTACAGGGTGGAGTCACGGGTGATAGGGCTGAGGTATCACATGTGGAGGGCACTGCCTGCAAAGTGGGGTCACAGATGATGGGGTCTGGGATGGGGTATACATTGTGGAGGGGGCTGCCTGCAGGGTTGGGTCACAGGTGATGGAGGCTGGGATATCCCATTTGGAGAGGGCTGCCTGCAGGGTGGGGACACAGTTGATGGGGCTGGGGTGGGGGCATCCCATATGGAGGGGGATGCCCACAGGGTGGGGTCATGAGTGATGGGAGCTGGGGTATCCCATGTGGAGGGGGCTACCTGCAGGGTAGGGTCAGTCAGGGGTAATGGGGGCTGGCTGGGGTGTCCCATGTGAAGGGGGCTGCCTACATGTTGTGGTCACAGGTGATGGGTGCTGAGGTGGGGGTATCCCATATGTAGGCGTCTGATTGCAGGGTAGGGTCATGGGTGATTGGGGCTGGGGTATCCCATATGGAGGGGGCTGCCAGAAGGCTGGTTTCACAGGTGATGGGGCCAAGCTGGAGTTGTCCCATGTGGAGGGGGCTGCCTGCAGGGTGGAGTCATGGGTGATGGGGGCTGGGGTATCCCATGTGGAGGGAGCTGCCTACAGGGTGGACTCACAGGTGATGAGGGCTGGGTTGTCCCATGTGGATGGGCTGCCCACAGGTTGGGGTCATGGGTGATGGGGGCTGGGGTATCCCATGTAGAGGGGGCTACCTGCAGTGTGGGGGTCACAGGTGATGGGGCTGGGCTGGGGGTGCCCCATGTGGATGGGGCTGCCTGCAGGGTGGGGTCATGGGAGATGGGGGCTGGGGTATCTCATGTGGAGGGGGCTGCCTGCAGGGTGCGGTCACTGGTGATGGGGTCTAGAGTGGAGTTATCCCATGTTGGGGGGGCTGCCTGCAGGGTGAGGTCACTGGTGATTGGGGCTGGGGTATCCCATGTGGAGGGTTTTGCCTGCTGGATGGGTTCACGGGTGATGGGTGATGAGGTGGGGGTATCCCATGTGGAGGCGGCTGTCTGCAGGGTGGGGTCATGGGTGATGGGGCTGGGGTATTCCTTGTGGAGGGGGCTGCCTGCAGGGTGGGGTCACAGGTGATGGTTGCTGGGGTGGGGCTATCCCATGTGGAGGGGGCTGCCTGCACGGTGGGGTCACGGGTGATGGGGGCTGGGGTATCCCATGTGGAAGGGGCTTCCTACTGGGTGGAGTCACCGGTCATGGGGGCTAGGGTTTCCCATGTGGAGGGGGCTGCCTGCAAGGTGGAGTCACCGGTGATGGGGATTGGGGTGGGGGTATCCCATGTGAAGGGTGCTGCCTGCAGGGTGGGGTCACGGATGATGGGGACTGGGGTGAACCATGTGGAGGGGGCTGCCTGCAAGATGGGGACACGGGTGATGGGTGCTGGGGTATTCCATGTGGAGGTGGCTGTCTGCAGGGTGGGGTCATGTGTGATGGGGTTGGGGTATCCCATGAGGAGGGGCCTGCCTGCAGGGTGTGGTCACGGGTGATGGGGCTGGCTGGGGGTGTCCCATGTGGAGGGGGCTGCCTGCAGGTTAGGGTCACAGTTGATGGGGGCTGGGTTATCCCATGTGGATGGGGCTGCCTGCAGGGTGGGGTGATGGGCAATGGGGGTGGGGGTGACAGCATCCCATGTGGAGGGTGCTGCCTGCAGGGTGGGGTGATGGGTGTTGGTGGCTGTGGTGGGGCTATCCATGTGGTAAGGGCTGCCTGCAGGGTGGGGTCACAGGTGATAGGGGCTACGGTATCCCATGTGGAGGTGACTGCCTGCAGGGTGGTGTCAGGGGTAATGGGGGCTGGGCTGGGGTATCTCATGTGGAGGGGGCTGTGTGCTGGGTGGGGTCAGGGTTGAAGGGTGGTGGGGTGGGGGTATCCCATGTGGAGGTGGCTGCCTGCAGGGTGGGGTCATGGGTGTTGGGGGCTGAGGTCTCCCATGTGGAGGGAGCTGCCTGCAGGGCGGGTCACAGGTGATGGGGGCTTGGGTGTGCCATATAGAGGGGGCTGCCTGCAGGGTGGAGTCACTGGTGATGGGGACTGGGGAGTCCCATGTGGAGGGGGCTGCCTCCAGGGTGGGGTCACTGGTGATGGGGGCAACCCATGTGGAGGGGGCTGCCTACAGGGTGGGGTTCAGGTGATGGGTGCTGGGGTATCCTATGTGGAGGGGGCTGCCTGCAGGGTGGGATCATGGATGATGGGGGCTGGTGTATCGCATTAGGAGGGGGCTGCCTGCAGGGTGTGATCATGGATGATGGGGGCTAGTGTATCCCATGTGGGGCGGCTGTCTGCAGTTTGGGATCATGGGTGATGGGCGCTGGGGTATCCCATGTGAAGGGGGCTGCCTGCAATGTGGGGTCACAGGTGATGGGGCTGGGGTATCCCATGTGAGGGGTCTGCCTGCAGGGTGGTTTCATGGGTGATGGTGGCTGGACTGGGGGTAACGGGTGATGGGGGCTGGGGTATCCAATGTGGATGGGGCTTCCTACAGGGTGGAGTCACCAGTGATGGGGCCTGGGGTATCCCATGTGGAGGGGGCTGCCTGCATGGTGGAGTCACCGGTGATGGGGGCTGGGGTAGGGGTATCCCATGTGAAGGGTGCTGCTGCAGGGTGGGATCACGGGTGATGGGGAATGCGGTGTCCCATGTGAAGGGGGCTGCCTGCAGGATGGGGACGCAGGTGGTGGGTGCTGGGTTATTCCATGTGGAGGGGGCTGTCTGCATGGTGGGGTCATGGGTGATGGGGCTGTGGTATCCCATGTGGAGGGGCCTACCTGCAGGGTGGTGGTCACGGGTGATAGGGGCTGGGCTGGGGGTGTCCCATGTGGAGGGGGCTGCCTGCAGGGTGGGGTCATGGGTGATGGGGGCTGGGGTATCCCATGTGGATGGGGCTGTCTGCAGGGTGGGGTCACAGGTGATGAGGGATGGTTGGAGGTATCCCATGTGGAGGGGGTGCCTCCAGGGTGGGGTCATGGGTGATGGGGGCTGGGGTATTCATTGTGGAGGGAGCTGCCTGCAGGGTGGAGTCACCGGTGATGGGGGCTGGGGTATCCCATGTGGAGGGGGCTGCTTGAATGGTGGGGTCATGGGCGATGGGGACTGGGTTGCCCCAAGTGGAGGGGGCTGCCTGCAGGATGGGGTCACAGGTGATGGGTGCTGGGTTATTCCATGTGGAGGGGGCTGTCTGCATGGGTGATGGGGCTGGGGTATCCCATGTGGAGGGGGTGCCTGCAGGGTGGGGTCACGGGTGATGGCGGCTGGCATGGGGGTGTCCCATGTGGAGGGGGCTGGCTGCAGGGTGGGGTCATGGGTGATGGGGCTGGGTGGGTGTGTCCCATGTGGAGGTGGCTGCCTGCAGGGTAGGGTCACAGGGTATGTGGGCTGGACTATCACATGTGGAGGGGGCTGTCTAGAGGGTGGGGGTCACAGATGATGGGGCTGGGGTGGGGTTGTCCCATGGAGAGGGCTGCCTGCAGGGTGGGGTGATGGGCGATGGGGACTGGGGTGAGGGCATCCCATGTGGAGAGGGCTGCCTGCATGGTGGGGTCACAGGTGATGGTGGTTGGTGTGTCCCATGTGGAGGGCGCTGCCTGCAGGGTGGGGTGATGGGTGATGGTGGCTGGGGTGTGGGTATCCATGTGGTAAGGGCTGCCTGCAGGGTGGGGTCACAGGTGATAGGGGCTGGGGTATCGCATGTGGAGGGGGCTGCCTGCAGGGTAGGGTCAGGGGTAATGAGGACTGGGCTGGGGTATCTCATGTAGAAGGGGCTGCCTGCTGGGTGGGGTTATGGGTGATGGGTGCTGGGGTGGGGGTATCCCATGTGGAGGGGGCTGCCTCCAGGGTGGGGTCACTGGTGATGGGGCATCCCATGTGGAGGTGGCTGCCTGCAGTTTGGGATCACGGTGATGGGGGCTGGGGTATCCCATGTGGAGGGGGCTGCCTACAGGGTGGGATCACAGGAGATGGGGGCTGGGGTATCCCATGTGGAGGGGGCTGCCTGCAGGGTGGAGTCTCGGGTGATGGTGGCTGGGACAGGGCTGTTCTATGTGAAGGGGGCTGCCTGCAGGGTGGGGTCATGGGTGATGGGGATGGGGTGGGGGGTCTCTCATGTGAAGGTGGCTGCCTGCAGGGTGGGTCACAGGTGACGGGGCTGGGGTATCCCATGTGGAGGGTGCTGCCTGAATGGTGGGGTCACTGGTGATGGGGCTAGGGTGGGGTGTCCCATGTGGAGGGGGCTGCCTGCAGGGTAGGTTCACAGGTGATGGGGTTCTGGGGTAGGGTTATCCCATGTGGAGGGGGCTGCCTGCAGCATGGGGTCACGGGCAATGGGGTCTGGGGTATCCCATGTGTAGGGCGCTGCCCGCAGGGTGGGGTCATGTGTGATCGGGATGGTGTGGGGGTTTCCCATGTGAAGGGGGCTGTCTGAAGGGTGGGGTCACAGGTGATGGGAGCTGGGGTATCCCATGTGGAGGGGGTTGTCTGAAGGGTGGGGTCATGGGTGATGGGGGCTAGTGTGTGACGTCCCATGTGGAGGGGGCTGCCTGCAGGCTAGGTTCACAGGTGATGGGGTTCTGGGGTAGGGGTATCCCATGTGGAGGGGGCTGCCTGCACGATGGTGTCACAGGTGATGGGGGCTGGGGTATCCCATGTGGAGGGGGCTTCCTGCAGGGTGGAGTCAATGGTGATGGGGGCTGGGGAATCCCATGTAGAGGGGGCTGCCTGCATGGTGGAGTCAGCAGTGATGGGGGCTGGGGTGGGGGTATCCCATGTGATGGGTGATGTCTGCAGGGTGGGGTCACGGGTGATGGGGACTGGGGTGTCCCATGTGGAGTGGGCTGCCTGCAGGATGGGGTCACGGGTGATGGGTGCTCGGGTATTCCAAGTGGAGGAGGCTGCCTGGAAGGTGGGGTCCTGAGTGATGGGGCTGGGGTATCCCATGTGAAGGGGGCTGCCTGCAGAGTGGGGTCACGTGTGATTGTGGCTGGCGTGGGGTTGTCCCATGTGGAGGGGGCTGCCTTGGGTCATGGGTGATGGGCTGCCTGGGGTCACGGGTGATGGGGGCTGGGTGGGTGTGTCCCATGTGGAGGGGGCTGCCTGCAGGGTAGGGTCACAGATGATGGGGGCTGGTGTATCCCATGTGGAGGGGGCTGCCTGCAGGGTGGGGTCACGGGTGGTGGGGGCTGTGGTGGGGTTGTCCCATGGAGGGGCTGCCTGCAGAGTGGGGTGATGGGGGATGGGGGCTGGAGTGAGGGCATCCCATGTGGAGAGGGCTGCCTGCAGGGTGGGGTCACAGCTGATGGTGCTGGGGTGTCCCATGTGGAGGGCGCTGTCTGCAGGGTGGGGTGATGGGTGATGGTGGTTGCAGTGGGGGTATCCATGTGGTAAGGGCTGCCTGCAGGGTGGGGTCACAGGTGATAGGGGCTGAGGTATCCCATTTGGAGGGGGCCACCTGCAGGGTAGGGTCAGGGGTAATGGGGGCTGGGCTGGGGTATCTCATGTGCAGGGGGCTGCCTGCTGGGTGGGGTCACGAGTGATGGGTGCTGGGGTGGAGGGTGGGGTCATGGGTGATGGGGGATGGGGTGGGGGTCTCCCATGTAAAGGGGGCTGCCTGCAGGGTGGGGTCACTGGTGATGGGGACTGGGGTGTCCCATGTGGAGCGTGCTGCCTCCAGGGTGGGGTCGCTGGTGATGGGTGCATCCCATGTGGAGGGGGCTGCCTGAAGGGTGGGGTCACGAGTGATGTGGACTGAGGTGGGGGTATCCCAAGTGGAAGCGGCTGCCTGCAGTGTGGGATCATGGGTAATGGGGGCTGGGGTGTCCCATGTGGAGGGGGCTGCCTCCAGGTTGGGGTCACATGTGGTGAGGGCTGAGGTATCCCATGTAGAAGGTGATGCCTGCAGGGTGGGTGCATGGTTGATGGGTGCTGGGGTGGGGGTATCCCATGTGGAGGGGGCTGCCTGCCGGGCAGGCCCAGTGCCAGGAATTGTTATCTGGGCAAACTTTTCTCAGATTCGTGATCTGGCAAACAATGTATACCTGGATCTGCAAAATCAATTTTCCCATAATGTGCCCTCAACTTCTTTAGTATGTTTTATAAGTTGCAGAAGCCTGGGTTCAAACCAAGGTTGTTAGAACCAGGGTTGACATATTTACCCACAAGACTACTTGCATGTCTGATAAAGATGCTTGTTTGGATTGCACTTCGGGATATCTCTACTTCAGACAGTGATACGTGCGAGGACGACATCAGTTACATTGGCATACTGCTATCTCCGTACGTCGGCTACACTTCCAACCAACGTAAACAGTGACTGTAAGATCAGCATTGATTCCTCGCAAGCTCACTAGGAGGCTTTCCCTGGTTCCTTGACAATCGCCATAAATCCCCACAAATGACTACAGAAAGCAACTGCAATTGACCAGCCAGTAGAATCTGCTGTCGTGTTAAACTTAAGAAGAACATGCCATTGACGTATTATTGATGGACAATTACTGCCTCTACTTTACTGTGAGACACAAGCCTAGCCTGCCTCGTCCTACCTTCAGCTAACCCAAGACAGTGGGGACAGTTCCATCTACAACAAAACAGATGGCAAAACGTGGAATCACTAGGTGTTGCATCGTGGACGAGCCATCAATTTGACACTTTCTGTTCTTTGAGCTGTAGTGTTTGTCTCTTGTTTTTGGCACTTTGTTGAGTGTAAATCTTAAATGATGATTAGCCACTAAACTGGCTTTTTTAACGCATAAATTACATTATTTTGTGCCTACTGCTCCTTACAGTACAGGTTGTGTATTCTTTAATACCCCAGACAGTCCCTGACGAATTTCCCTGCACTATGTAGCACTTTTGTTTTTGGAAAGAAACATGTTGGATGAGTTGTGTTGAGAGTATGTGTATGAATTGGTTATGGTGAGAGTGATTGAAGTGTTGCATGTAATCTTTTTTTTTTTTTAAATCGTGTATTGGCGCAAGCATACAACACTTTACTGACACCACAGACATTAAAGGGCGCTACTTTTGTGAGCCCACTATACCAACTTAACTGCTGTCTGTTTATATCATTGCACTGACTATTTGTGGTAGAGCAGAAATCCAGGAGGTAGACTATTTAGTTTGACTCAACCATACCCTCCTGCACTCACATTGATCTACCTCAATTATTGTTAGAAAGACACTTTTTTCTGTTTATTGTTCAGTATATGGTTTGATTGTGTACATTAATAGAATTGCATATTTTTTCAAGACTTTGTTGCACTGCCTGATAATTTAATGTACTAGGAGGCAGTTGCTCTTCTCAGCACTGTGGTTTTCCTGTGGTTCTTACCTGTCATTATTGGAGATTGGTGCCCACCTAACCCTAATGTTTTGTTGTAAAGGTTGTTGACCTTATTGAGGGTTGGTTAGAAGTGGGTTTCCCACTCCCTCAACCTCTCGTTGTGTTGTTGGGATTGCACTCCCTGGCAGATTTTTGCAAATGAAGTCTTGGACAAGGCTAACAGATGGTCCCGAGTATGTGAGGCATGTGTGTGGAGATTATGGTGGGAGTAGTTAATCGCTGTCATGAGTGCAACAAATGTTACATGTTTTTTAATTCGTCTTTTTCTACTATTGGAGCTGTATTTTTAAAGGTATGACTTTAGCTGGAAACAGCCTGTTCACCTCAGCAGGTTCTGCTGACATGAAGTGATTCACACATGTTCACTTAATTTGTTCAAATGGGAAACCTGCTCTCGCCTTCCACCTGCTCATCCTTTCCAAAATCACAGGCTTTCCAATACCCCTTCCACAGCTCTCTTCTTCCATTTGCTCCTTTGATTCCTTCCATAAGCTCCCTCACTACTTTGACCTTCAATTGGCTACTCACTTCATCTTCCATATGCTCCCCATCTCCATATGGGAAACTTTTGCCAAAAATTAAAAATGAAAGCTTTATATTGCACTTAACAAGAGTCTGAGAGATTAATCCTAATTATTCATGCCCTAGGAAATATGTTTTTTACCTTTCTTCAACATACTGCTATAATTGAGATATAAAAAAACAGTACAGCGCAAAAGAGAAGCAGAAAGAACAGTGTGGCAATATCACCCCCTGTCACCTTCCATCAGCTCCCCCTGACTTCCATTCCCATGTACAATCACTCCCACCTACCCCACCCTTCCCCCACTATGTCTTCTTGCCTGGCAGGGGCGAATCGAGGATGATGCCACCTCCTCCTCAGCAGGGGCTGAGCAATGAGGATGCCACAATTTATTCGCTCTAACATAGAGTGCGCTCAATAATACGTCCCTGAATACTGTGGCTACTCCCAGGAGGCCACGTAGGAGGTGCTTGTGGTCCAGCCATTTGGTTGTGAAAGACAGCTCCCTCCTCCTTAATAAATATTGAATCAAAGAATAGGATAATTTGTTTCTTACAAATGACATTTTGAAGCACAACATTGTATTTTTGTTGCAGTTTTGCAGCTAATTTTAATTGGGTTGATGGTGTGTGGGAGTGCTAGCATGCAGGTGAGAGTGGGATCAGGAGGAAGACAGTGGAGATTGAAGGGTTTCCTACCTCCTGGCATCACTCCCAGTTGGATGTGATAGGTAGGAGGGGCCGTTGCTCCCCTGTCACCCCTATACATCATTGTCTGGTACATACTCTTTACATACTGTTTATAATATGCAATTGTCCATGATGACTTCTCATTTGACATGTTTACTCTGCTATATTGAATGTCCCTATTTTGATCAATAAATGTGCCCTTATATTTTTCAAAGAAAGATGTGTGTATGTCTCCTTGGCTGGCCCTGACCCCTGTGCTTCCCATCAATTAAACCAATTTTGGCATGAAACACACAGTGAGATTAAATGATTTTCCCAGGATTGCACACTTTGGTTAAGTGGTAAAGTCAGAATGTCAGCATAGCCTGAAATGTAGGTACTTGACCATACATCCTCCCAGCTAAAGTTGGTACAAATATGTATTGAAGTTTGGTTTTAAACACCTAAAACATTACAATTCTGGGTCTTTGCACACAAGTCACCTTTTGTACAGATTTTTAAATGATACTTATACCCTGCTTACCATAGCCGTTACTCTGTGTATAAAAGAAACTTTAAGCGATAGGGATGATTTATAGGAAAAAAAATGTTATTGTCATGAATTGTATACTTTTATACCAATGAGTGTAAGCCATGAAAATAAAAATGTTGTTTATTTTGTAAGTTTCTGTATTTGATTTTTCTCTTTACTTTTCTTTTTCCATTTATTCAGTTTCTTTTTGGTACTTTGCTAACTTTTTTGTAAAGGTTTGTAATAAGCCATAAACAATAACAAATAATAATATTCACTTTTATACAGATTACTTTAAAAATGCACAAGTCAAATGATAAACCAACCCCACAATGTTTTCATCATTATAGAATCGGGTTGATGAAAAAGAGTATTGGGTCAATGTTGTTTTGAATCCTAAATTGCATAGAGGGGACTGCTATTGTTTGCACCTTCTTTGCAAAAGGGCCCCTACAGGCAATTCTAATTGTTTCTACAAAGTACTGGAAAAGTAAATAGCAAAACATAGGCAAAATCGCCTTTTCACTTCATTTTTGCACTATGTGCCTGGAAAGTATTTATCTCTCCCACAATTAACTATTTGGAATCTGCTTGCTTTTATCAATTGCGCTGAAAATGCTCCATTGGGTTCATGGGACCCAATGGGGAATACCCATTAACGCCCAACCCTTGGTCCGGTGCTAATAGCACCAGACTGGGTGGCAGAAACGCTTTTAGCCCCGGCTGTATCCCATTGGTAATACTGCCATGATACCACTCAACTCGTAAAGTTGGTGCACTTACCGCCAGCTTAGAGCTGGGGGGTAAATGCTGCCAGACTTGTGATTGAGCAAAATCTTAAATGCTGGGGGTAATAATGTTACCGCCGCATATAAGTGCTGCCGTCCAACTAGTGATGAGGCCCAAAGTCTATGAGGAAGACACGTGTCAGGGGATACCCACATTTTATGTGGATGGGTGCTCTTACCAGGTTTACAATAATGGGGAAAAAGAACTAGTGTCTGGCAGTGGGAATGCCTGTGTGAATGATAACCCAGAACCTGCAGCTGGTTACAAAATAGGACCCTGAAGTAGTCAGGTGGCAGAGTTTATTGGTGTTTATCAAGCCATCCTCACTGCCGTGCACCTCCAATTCCAAGAACTGGTCATAAGCACAGATTCAGATTATGTCAGGAATGGGTTTGTGAAACACCTGATTAACTGGGGAAATCAAGGCATGCTGTGTGCATTAATTCAATCAATTGATTATCTGGTAACTTCTAATGAGATGATCATCTATTAGATTAGAGGTCATTCCAAAATAGAGTGACCAGACAAGACTGGGAATGACTTGGCTGACAGTTGGCGAAAACCAGAGTCATTCAAATGGATCTCATAGAAACAGAATCCCTGTTGGGGGAAATCCAGGTCACTGCTGTCACCATGCCAATGATGAACTCTCAACTGCCCACTAGAGTAAAGAAACCCCAGATGCAGATTTGATTACTGCACAAAAAGAGGATCCAAATATTGAGAAATCGTATCAACATAATGAAGACCCTGTGAATTTCATCTGACCGAGTCGGATTGTACCAGGAAAGAGGATCTCCGGGTGTTGATGAAGTTTTCCAAAATGTTCATAATCCAGGAGGATTTGTTGGTATGGAGATCCCTATCTGGATGTGACCAATGGGTGGTGCCTAGTTCAATCCAAAGCCTGATAATGAGTCAGGCCCATGACATGGTCACTGCCAGTCATAGGGGGTTTCATAGATATGAGAAATCTTGCATGAGGTTGCGTACTGGCAACACATGGATCAGGACCTGGACCTCTATTTAAAGGTGTGTGTGGTCAAGTTCAGCCATGTTCTCTCACACACTGAGCTCCCCTACAGAAAAGGGGATGTACACTGCCTTGGTCAGATTTTCTAAATTGATTTAATTGGCCGAGTGATTAGTTCCTCTAGAGGAAACAAATGCATGCTGACTGTAAAACGTTTGTTTACAAGTGGGTGGAATGACTCCCAGCCCTGAATTGTAAGGCAGACACAACTGCCACACTAATGATAAACCACATCTTCTCTCGTTTCTGCTTCCCACAAAGTATTGAATCGCACTGAGGAAGTCATTTAAACAGCAAGGTGATGACCAAGATGTGGGAGATTCTTGGGGTAAAAAGAAAACACCACATTGCTTACCACCTAGCCTTGAGCAGGGGAGTTGAGAGGTACAATAAGACAATCATGGGCATCTTGAAGAAGTTTGTGGCAAACTCTGGACCTAGTTGGGACATCCGATTACCACTTGTCCTGATGGCCATTAGGTACATGCCACCTTCTGCAACAAAAATGTCTCTATTTGAGCTCATGAATGGATGAAAAATGGTGCTACCTCAGCATCTGCTATTAGTACTCAAGAGCAGACCCTGCTAAATGCACCCATTACCCATGAGTACATTCAACATTTAAGGAAACACCTTCAGCATGCTGTTGCTTATGCTCATCGCAATTTAGAAAAGTCAGCAGAAGGAATGAAAACCTACTACAACTTAAAAACGACCAAGAAGGAGTATGAACTAGGGGAAAGGGTCTACCTGTACAATTTTCAGAGGAACCAGACCAAGGAGAGAACGTACGTCCCCTCTTAGCGTGGTGCCTTTGAAATTGGCGATAAAATCTCACCTATTGCCTTTAATATCTTCCTCCCTAAAGGAGAACATATGGAACAGAAATGGGTCCATATCAGTCAGTTGAAGAGCTATCACCCCAGACAAGCACTACGACTGATTGAAGAGCCCAGCAAGGGTAGAGCTCAGTAATCATCTGAAGAATCAAAGGAAAGGATGGAAACCCAGATGGAGAATATGACATATATGCTGGGAGTAAAGAAATGTATACTCATAAAGAATGTATAAAAATCAGGAAGAGAAATATAATGTTTGTAGAAATATTCATGGGACTGAAAATTCATGTAAATATGTGATGTTGTTTTGTTTACAAATGTTATGCCAATTACCAGGGAAAGAAGTACAGTATAGTATACTTGACTTCTCTTTTTTACTCCTCTCTGCAGACTCAATAACTACTTACCTTCACAGCCTGGGGGTAGGAGGTTCCAAAAAGGGAAGAGTTCCAGGACCAAAACCCCAAAATCCAAAGAGAGGGGAGTGCAGACTAGAGCGCCACTCCCTCGGCATGGGAAAAAGAGCAGACGTGCTCCAATGAGAATATTTGTGGAAATAATAAGCGAAAAGGAAACAAAAACCCCACTCTCCTTTGCTCTTTTCTATGGGTAACCCGACTCAAAGACCCAGGGGGGACTTGTGGGTTAAAAATACTCAAGCATACACAGGGTGGTGGGAACCTAAGAAGACAGAACAGCTCACTATCGAGAAGGATCAGAGGTACCTTAGAGAACCAGTGAAAGTCGGAAACCCAGAAGGGTCATCAATAGAACAGTGGATGAGGAGACCCCAATCAAACTACAGGGGAGGCACTTTGTAATGGTGCAGATGAATGTGCCAGTACTGATGTCTGCCCATCCTCCCCCTTTTTACTCTAAAGGTGAGATAGAGTACCAACAGGCCCTGCTGTCTCATTAGCCCCGGGATGAGAAACAATACAATTGTAATTGCTTATTGTAATTGTTTATTTATACAGCGCTTATGCACAGGTGGAGTGCTTCAAAGCGCTTCAAGGGGGGTAGGGAACAAGGGAATACAGTAATCATTCTTAGGCCTTGAGGTTTCCAAATTATGTAAACAGAAACACTAGCGTACAAGGCCTGACAGCATTTCTACTAGTGCAAGTACATGAAGTGTTAGAGTTGTGACCAAGCTAGGGAGGGGGGACATAAAAAGGGGTGGGGAGACAGGACAGACAATCTTACTAGTCCTAGTACATTTAGGTCATGCATGTATACAGACGGAGGTGCAAGGAGGAGGGTGTGGGGGAACAAACACATTCAGTCCAACAGGGCCCTGGGTTAAGTGCAGAGAGGCTGCCTCACTCATGGAGCGTAAGCAGAAAAGTGTAATTCTGAACCTAGTGCAGAGGCCCGGAGGCGAGTGCAAAGAATGGCGGGGGGCTAGGGTCTATGTGGCTCTGGAGGTGAACCAGGCAACCTGTCAGCAAACACTGAACAGAGTAGGGAGGAGAAGGAGGAAGGAGGGTGGAGAGTAAAAGAATGGAGGTTAGCAGGGGAGAGGGAGGGAGAAGGAGGAAGAGAAGAGGAAGGTTTTCAGGAGTTTCTGAGGAGTGCTCCAGCTCAAGACAGAGAGAGGCAGGGATGCTGTTCCAGTGGGGGGAGCATGCAGAGGATAAAGATCTACTGCCAGATCTCTGTATGTGAAAGCTGCTCACCCGCAGAGAGTTGGAGAAGGATGAGCGGAGGACTCTAGAGGAAGGGTTTTTAGGAAGAGAACATTGTAGATAGTGTGGGCGGTACAATCTGAGGCAGAGTTCAAAAACCAGTCAAACCATTAGTGCACATACAGTCATAAATAATGATTCAGGTTTTATGACACTATTAGGGATCTAAACTGAGCCATACAATGCACAAGTAGTGTGATCTCGGTAGGGTAGATTCTTGTGTACCAAGAGAGGGACTCACTACATTGCAAGGGCAGATGCAATTATAGGAAGACAAGGGCACAACATGTATGGGCAGGGAAACCAACATATATCAGATGTACAAGATGAATTTAACATGAACAAATGGGAATATAAGTATCTAACAGGGAGGCAACAGTGCAGAAGGGCAGCCATTTTCCTAACATGGAGGCTGTGGCAGGTCCAAGAATGAGCATTGCATTAGAATCCAAGATGCTGTAGTCACAAAAGCCCAGACAATAGTTCACAGTGAGCAACATGGTCAGAATGCCAGGAAGGGAGTAGTGGGTGAGCAGAACCCAGAAGGAAGATCACAGTTCCCAAGATGCAAAGTAATAGTCTCCCAAGTTAATTAAATCAATATGAGTACAAAGAGCCATTGATGTCTAGGTGCATGAGAATAGTATGTGAAAAGACTCCAAAGAGAATAGATGAAGGATGTCTCAAAATTGTTACGAAGAGGACAACATGCATATTAGAATTGGCTAAACTGTGAAAAAATAGGAGCCAATTAATTCTCCAACAAGGTCCCGTACCACGAGAACAAGACGGTGAGAACACTGGCTATTCATAATGATCCAAACACAGATAAGACACATGCTCAACTCCCCAGTACACAGACAGACAACAGATGATACACAAGGCTATGTACCAAGGAATGGATAGGACAAGGAGCTACTTCTAATTGGAATAATTGTAGACCATTGACTTCTCTCCCCCAGCTCATGGCTCTCTCGTACATTGATAGTTAGGGAGAATTCTCAATATGTGATAATGTCCCTTACCTTTTGAGTCCCCAGCAGTTTTGCTGGATTTCTAGGATTTGATTTTTTACCTGGGAAGAGTATGAGCCTTTTTTCCCCACTCTTCCATGTATTTTGTGTGTGTTTTACTTTTGTGTTCTTTGGTTATAGAGTTTTAAAACAACTCCAGTGGTATCATCTTTTACTGTGTGTCACACAGCCCCTTCAGTGCAGTGGCACAGGGATGTCCTTTAGACTTCCCAAGGTTTAAAACACCTTCTCTGGGACTGACTACTGTCTCCCAGAGCATGCAAAGTTAAATTGACTTTAATAGTCTCTTTAAATTTACTGACACAGCACACACTATCTTCCTATAGAGTGCTGAAGGGGTTGCCTAGCTTCCCCTGAGTCAAAACACTCATGTAACAGTAAAATGTTACCCTTTCCTACTTTAAATGGCTGGTGGCAGTGGTTTAGATCAAAGTACCATGATTTTTCCCGAACGCTAACAACGGTAGCAAAAAATCGTGTCAGCCATGTTTTTCAATATGGCGCCCAAGTCCAATCTGTAAATACAGACTCCCGTCATCTTTTTTTGCCATTTCTTTAAGGAAAGGTCCTTCTTGTGTTTGTCTCTGCGCGTTTGGCCCTTTTGTTCATTGGCCTTTGGTGGGCTTCAGTGCTGAAGCCCTCCTCTGGCGCCTTAGTGTCTTGGGTGGACAGGATGTGAGGGAGGTGGCCGAAACTCCCTGTGCTTAGTCTCCTAGGAAACCAGAATGCACTCTGGCGTGATTGGCCACCCTGCTGTGTGAGTGACAGCCAGGCTGGAATGAATGGGGGGAAACTGTTTAAAAGCAGGTCTCTGGGACAAGGAAAGCAGAGTCGACCATTGGAATGAAAGAACCGAAGACAAGCTGAAGGATGAGGAGTGCTGCAACTCCTGGATGACTGGTGAAGCCCTGCTGCAGGTGCAAATTGCCTGAAACTCCATCGCCAGAGAAACCCTTCAAGGTTAACTTCTTCCCATGAGTTTGGTGGGAACAACCAACTCGTATGCCACCTGGACACTGTCCCCATCTGGTCGAATTTTCATCAGAGTGCTGTTGAAAACCGGATAGCCAGAGGGAAGGAAACCAGCTTGTGGACTTTAAGGCACACACACTTTAAACCAACGTGTTGCTAAAGCTTTTGGCCTCATCCCTGGGCAGTGCAGGAACCTCCCGACATCTTCCTTCTTGTCCCCACGACTGAAGCACAGGAACAAAGATCTGCTCGAACTGCCAGGAACAACTGCCTCAGCTACAGCTCTTCTTCATTAACAAGGTACGAAGGCTTGTCCTTCCCTTAACATTTGTCAAACTTTTCACCTAGTCAAATTCTTCTAATCTCCGTGGCAAAGACTTAACCATTATCTACCAGAACTGTGCTATCCTATACAAAAGACTCTGAACCATTGACTTTGGCCCAGGCCTGTTGAGAAGAATTGCTGGTTGTATTTAAATGAAAGCCCTTGCCCTGCCTATGAAGGTATTTTGGCTGTTCTTATAACCCTGTCTTTTTTACCCCTTTATCAAGTATCAGAAGTGCCATTTTGCTCCCACTTCATTTGGAGCTAAACTTGTTCATTTACTTACTGTATGTATTTTTGTGGTTTATTAGTGTGTGATATTGAGCTGTTCATGCTAGTGTAATGTTTTTTAACTGACTGAGTAAATACATGTATATTATATTACCAAGAAACCTTGAGTAAGTTTATATTTGAATCACTGTATTTGTTGGTCCTTTGTGTAACTTGTTCTACTGTTCACTTAAACTCTTGAGATAAGTCTGGCTGCTCAGCCATCACTACCACTTTACTGTGTAGTACAGGCTTGTACCAAAGGTGAAATTGTGCTTATACTTGTAGTCCTAATTGCCTGTAGTGTTCACAAAGGGTACTGCAGGTGAATCTGCCTAACATTGATGTCTGTTAAGATGTCCAAGGTTGGTGAGAAAATGGCCAACCAATAAATATCCCTTGTGTCACACCACCTATAATGAACACTGTCAACCAATTCATTATCAATGTGATGAAGTATTGAAAATATTATCTAAAGTAGCTTGGGCCCAGAGGGAGCCCTCAGATACGTTCAATTCCATATAGAACTAACACCTATGTACTCTATATGTAATTTGAGATGTTAACCAATCAGATATCCCGTACACGGATATATATGTACCATGTTCAATAGAGGGATTACACACATTTTTTGATGTAATTTGTCACGCCTCTACGGATAAAAATAGTGATGATTGAAATGAAGATTTGCTTTCTTTTTCTACTGTTTGCATTTACAAACTGTTTTTGTTCTATGAAAGAACTGCTGATGTATCTATTCTTTTATTCTTGTTTTATTTTTCTACTTGATCTAATGCACTGATTGCAGATTCATTGATGTATTATTTCACTTTATAGTTTTCTAGGTATATTCCCCAATAGTTTCTGAACCTATTTGAATATAAAATAAAACTTCAAAACTACACTCCAGTTGGAAATATTACATGACTGTGAACCTTGGCAACCAATCAGATATACTCATACGTTTTGTAATTGACATTGCATTAAGATGACACGACTGCCGTGTCTTGTGTGTAAAAACCACTCACATCTATTGGAATGTTGAGAGATGATTGTATGCTGTCCCGGACAAGTTTTACTGCTTCAGATAAAACTGGGTTTTTCATGCACTTTGAGTAATCCATTATTGAGTATTGGTTTTACATGGGCAGCAAATTGGGCACATCACCGCAACCTAAAGAGTGAGCAGAAATTAACACTGGGACACCAGAAACCCTGGAAACCTTTCGAAATGTGGAACAATCTGACACATTAGTGGAAAGGGATCAGGGAAATATCCCTCCACATAAACAAGATTGGTTTTGTTGAATTTCAGGAACTTCAGATTTGTACATCCCTTGGGCATCTTTAAGAAACTTTGTGATAATACTGACAAGAAGTGTTTTACCCTGACAGGACTTTTTGGTTAAATACATTATCAAATCAAGATCCAGGAGGGAGTCCTGGAAATATTGAGAAGCCTCTATGGAGAGTACAATGTTCAAGACACTGCAGCTTTCTGTTACATGTTTGGCCAGTTTAGTGGATAGGTTTGGACCGAGAACTATTTATGTTTTGGACTGTAGACAAGCATGGTCTCTAAACAGTAAACAGCCTTAGGGTGCTGGGGGTGTGGTTTGCTTCAGTGTTAGAGGAACCATCACTACTCTTTACTTTGTAAGATGGCAGTCCTTGTGTTAGGGATTGCCAATCATGCTTTAGGGAACCCTTCTCACCAAGAGTGTGAAAACCTATGTCCTTACCCTCCTTTGGTTTACATTTATTGGATGCCTCATCCTTTGGTTTGGGGGTGTTCATTTGAGCCTTTTTCAGGAATCAAAAACTCACATAGATTTTGGCAACCTTGGTAAACCTCCTTGGATCATTGATATTTTTGTCCACTAGATGCTACTGTAACTCAATTTCTCAGTTTTAAAGGATACACTCATATGTAATGAAATTATGCATCTCTTCAAACTGTAAACTTTTTTATTCCTGACCTACCCACTCAGAGACCTCAAAGACTGATGCATAAACACCTCAAAACTGTGATTCACCTAGTTGGTTCTCTGAAACACCTAAGGCATTGTTCTGGTGACTTGCAGACCTTTCTTGTGGTGACTGATTTCATTTTATCTTAAATGGGCCTCTCCTGAGGACCTAACTGAATAATTATATCAGTTTCAGTAGGCAGCACATAAAGGCTGTATCCCACAATTACTTGTTCGAATCCTGGAAGTGGAAAGCTAGTTACAGTGTTTCAAACCATTTGAGGATGCCCTTCCCCACCTCATACTGTTCGCCAAAATCACTGGGGATATGTGGTCTAGGCTTTCCTTGGTTGGAACCATTGTAAACACTCGACTCCACACTAGACGTCTGTTCGTGGGACCCCTCTGTTCCTCCAATTCCATTTTACACAGCAATACAATGTCCTTCTGTTTCTGCATCTCGTCGATTTGCATGTGGTCTTCCAGGACAAACCTCCTCGCTTTCTCACAGCCAGTTCCATCCCACTTAAAATAATATCGGAACAGGCTGAGGCCTGGAAATTAGCAGAATGTCAGAATTTGGCTGAAACCTTGCACTTCTATGACAGCACACTACCCATCCTCTGGAAAAATGTAGGTATATGATATCACTATCAGTGTCCCCTCCATATTCATGCCCCAGTAGAATGGGTTGCATACATGTGGGCTCCAGATCACTAGTGGTCACCCACTGGGGCCTAATCTACCCCATACTTTCATGAATAGCTTGGAGGCTCTTAAGCAGTACAGCAATCACAACCTTACTGCAGCAGAGGAGTCCCCTTTCATGAAATACCATGCAGAGGGCACCAGCATTCAAGACCTGCAAGGAGCTCATGTCAAAATCCAGTGTGTGCAAACAACAATATGCTTGTCAGTGTTTCTAACTCTAACTGCACAGTCTTTTGTTTTGGATTACCAAACTATGGGATCAATCTGTATCAAACCCCCCATTGTCCACTAATGTGACAAAATGACTACTAGCCTGCAGAAGTACATGTATGAGTAGTGGCTAAACCGCCAACTCAGCCAATAGCAGTGATCACTATCATAAAGGTACTACAGACAGCAGATTCTGTCAGGTATACCTCCTTATACTTTTGTGGTAATGGGGGCTAAGGGATGCAATTCTCTCTGTATGGCTGTGAGGTGAGAACCATAGCAACCCAAACAAGAAAGTATAAATAATGCCCAAGGAAGGGTCTATACAAATATATATATATATATATATATATATATATATATATATATATATATATATATATATATATATATATATATACTTCAATTAAACAAGGTAAAAGAAAATCAACTAAATAAAACACTGGTACAAACAAATCCACATGTATAAAGAGAACACAGAAAATCCAGACTAATATAATATGGCACTCTGGATTAAATAGCTGGGGTGTGCAGTTATTATATTGGAGTAGTGCCACTTTTCAAAGACTACGCTCTTGAAGAAAAAGCTGAGCAAGAGGGCTTTCAAGTCACTATAGTTTCAGAGGGTGGACCAATGGGAGAGGGCCTCACCTCACAATAGTACTTTACGTGTATCTTGGGAGACTCAACAGCATCGAGTCAGGCTTATTGGTGCTTTTCGGTGTTTGAACCAGGTTTGAAATGATGCCAGTTGTGTTGATCCAGTGGTGAGTCGGCATTGAATTGGCATTGAGACAGGAATCCATTTGGTTGAAGTCAGCGCTTGGGTTGATGCGTTTTTTACAGGTCCCACAGATATGAGACTGGTTTAGTCTAATCAAGAGGATGTTTATGCTTGTTTGAGTTGACATGGCTTCTAGTGGTTCTAACTGGCTGTTGAGTCAGATCAAGATGAGGCACTGTTGGATCGGAGCAGTGCTCAAAGATTTGGCAAGTCGGGTGCTTCCAGAGCAGTGAGCCTGCATGTGATTCAAAACTGTGTGGAACACTATCATGTGAGACAGTGTTCAATCAGTTTGAAGATGCATTCAGAAGTGCCGAGATGCAAACTGTGCCAAAAGCAGATCTGTGGCCACTGCAATGTCTGATATTAGTTGTACATGGTCAAAACAGTTAAAAACCAGCTCAAATCAGCCATACAGGATTGCAGGCTAATTTGGATTTCTCATATTGCTGTGAGTCCCAATACAGGGACTCTAGGACAAGGTGAGTCCTTCTTGCTTTGCACTCCAGGTCCACAGAGTTGTGCTCGCACCTACATGAATTCCATCACCTCCAGTGATGCCTGGTTCGAGTTTAACTGGCAGAGTGGCAGCCTGGGGGATCCACAGCAGTTCACCCCCAATGTTCCCTGGGGATAGATAGGGCACAGTGCTCTCCTCTGTCCTGGTTGCTGTCTGTTTCCACCTTTATGTCAGAGGACTTTGAAGAGGATTACATTTCCCGTTGACATACAAAAGGGTATTCTTCTTCTGATGTCTAAAATAAATTAGAGAAGTTTTATAGGCAAAATGTCACAGGTTATTGACACCAAGCAAGCCTGCTGTAAGTGGTCCAATCCCTGTTACTGTGCCAAGCAACCCTTTCCTTCTTGCATCATCCTCAGTGTGCTTTGTTCTGCAGACAGTTAGGGGTCAGGATGGAAGAGAGCCTCGACAGGAAACCACGACTTGGCACACCTTCTCAGGTTCACCTTCGCGTACAGGCTACCGTAATTCTGCCCCATTGGCACATTTGGTGACTTCAAAGGCCCTTTGGTCTGCAACACCCTTGTGTGAGTCTGGTCTTTGTTATGTGAGAAACCCTGTGAAGCAGAGTTCCCCGGAGATCTCCTGGAGAGAGCTCCTGTGGCATGATGGTAGGTGTTACCCTTCCTCCTGGAGAATCAAAAAACAGCAAGCATCCTGGGTATTGTTGCACTTGGAGCAGTTGAGACAGCCAGTCTAACCATGAACATACGATGGGCCTCATTCTGATTTTGCTGGTATCCTGGTAGTAGAGCCGCTAGGATACAATCGAATACAATCGAATGTAGATAGCATTTACGGTACTCGGTCTGGTGGCAGGTCTCCATGAGGGGATTTGCCATCATTAGGGCATTGCCAGTGCCAGTAATTAGGGCTTTTTAGCCAGTAAGGCACCAGCCTTTCGTCAAGCTTTTGGCTGGAGGTAAGGCAGGTGCCCCACTGGCAAACCCATAGTCGGCCTTTCTGGTAAAGTACTGATATCCAAAAATACTGGCACATTTGTACCGGCCCGGCTGATTTAAAATGAGGATGATTGTCTTGACCTCACTAATCCAGGCACACAAGATTGACAACTTAATGATATTGTTTTAGGGTGGTATTACCTAAATGTGTGCTCATAACTGTCACCATAGCATAATGAGGAGATTACCCTGCCATCATACAGCTAAAGCAACAATTATTACATTTTAGTTCAGAGGTGTAGAAGTGGAAATGATACGTCTGTTTGCAGGGACTTGGTGATCCAGCTGTTGCCAGGAATGCACATGTGACCTATGAACCTGCCCTGATTCACCAGAGAGCAGAGGCTGCTGATGTCAGGAGATTGTTGAAGCAACGATACATGGATGCACTATGCTTTTGGCACATGTCTTTTTTACGAAAGGGGATTTGATTAAAAGACATCCCTTCCAAAAACAGAAATTTTCACATTTTCTTAAAATAATAAACATCAAAAAAGCCAAGGTTTTCACACCCTTAACAGATGGCATCCTATCACACCGTGTTCTTGAAAGGACACTCATGCCATTCTCATCACCCACTCACAGTGCTCCTACGGCCCTGGCAAGTGAACATATGTGCAGGTTCTTCATACTCTTGAATCACTTAAGTGCAGGTTCCCCACGCTGTTCAATGGCAAGGAACAACCTACTGGTGATATGATGAAACACATTTGGATAGGCTGTGTACAACCGGTATCATGTTGGGGCCAAAATATTGTTGGGATATGACGATAATGTGTCAATTTCGCTCATTGAAAAAGCATATGTACAAATGCAACTATCTGGACTGTATTAGACCAATTGCATCAATCACATTATAATATTTCCTTTGGATTTTTTTAATTCTACCTTTAGCATCTTTTGTATTTTTATTAACTGAACCCCATATAAAACGTATTCAGAGCAGGTGACACACGTTTAGAAAAATGTTGGGGTTATATGGCTAAACACATTGATAGAATAGAAAAATATACATTTCACACATTTAAAAATAAAATAAAACACACATTCTCCTATGAGGAGGAGCAGCACATCGGAATTCAAGGCTCAGTACAGTAATTCATTTTGAAGTCACGGGTGAATAGGGCCTTACCTTGTGATTGTGTGCGACAAAACACACTACATTATGTTTATATCTTTCAGTTTTGAACCATGCATCAGTCAGTCATGTTGTCTTCTGCAATCAGTTTGTGCAGAAAATAGCTGAAAGGTATGCCCTCACATGAATGCAGAAGGCCTGCGAAAGAACCCCCTCTGGGAACGCGCACAGTGATAACAGAACACTTACTAGCTGCGAGTCACAGACATTGACAAGCACTGCCTATGGGAATAATGTCGAAGCCTGAGGCAGCGTAACAAATGCTGCACTTGACATTTCCCCCCTTGTGCTCAGAAAGGGCAAGTGCGGACGAAGAATGAATAGTCAATCACTACTTTACTAAACTATGTATATTACAAACAGGGCCGAACATGACATGATGCAAGCATCCTCTTAGACTCCATGATTGATCATGCACAAAGCAGATGAGGTTGTATGAATCTAAAACAGTAGCATGCGATTTTACTGCAAGTCGTGCACATGCAGAAAATGGATTCAGAAGCACAGCCTGAATACCATTTACTAAATGGTACAACATAGCATGCGCTTAAAAGGAATCTGCATATTTGATGTTAATTATTCACACGCAGAAAACGTTTTCAACTGTAGATTAAATCATTTGATACCTTTTGTATTTTTAATTCCATTAATACTGTCAATGGAAAGTGCAGTGTTCTATTTAATATATGCATGTTGTGAATAATGTGATTAATTACAACTTACAAGTAATGCCTCGTTTGCCTAATAGATAATAATCGCATTGCCATGGCACACGACCATATAGAGAAGTCATTTAACCAAAATGCCAAGGGTAGTGGAAGTGACATCCCACGACCCTTGACCGCGAATGACATCACAGGAAGTAATGCCATTTGAGCCCACATCGAAGTGACATCACACAAAGCGATGGAACACAACTTTCATCCCATGACAAAACATGAAGTGGCATTCAAATATAGCATTGTTCCTAAGTACACTATGAAAAATATGGTGGCAATATCACTATAATGTGATATACGTTTCAAACAAGAATGGATCACCATATGTGTTAATATCGGTGTGTATAGGCCCATATTACCAAATTACTGTGAATGCAAACAGACGTCCATGGCCAAACGATAATTATGTTTTATTATACAGCACTTACTCTTAACCACTTTAGACAAATATACATTCAATTTCACCTGTGTTGGTACTCATTTATCGACCTCAGAAGGATGAAAAGCTGAGTTGACTTGTTTAAGAACAGACTATAAGTGACTCACCCCCTGAAGTGTGCCTGAAATAAACCTTTGATGAGTCTAGCAATTATTTTATAGAATTCCAGAAAGACAAGTTATTTGTTATTCCTTTTCATTCTTATTTAGGGTCACTGCTGAAAGTGTTACACTTGTGGAACCCCCTATTTTTTTAAGAGGCCTGAACAAGAAAGCCAGCCACTCCAGAAACACAGAGGAACATGGTGCTGGCCACAATCCAGGAGCTTAGATCTAAAAAATAAAAAAAATACATTTTTAATGTATTTTTTATTTTTTAGGGGTAACAAGGGAGACCACAGTGGCAGCAAGGGAGACCACGCGGGTCAAAGCTGCAACCCTTGGACAGCCCAAATGACGTCCTTGCGACCATACAAAAAGGTATGTGCATACCATCATAGCTCCAAATTAGCACCCACAGGGCCTCATTACGAGTTTGGAGGTAGCCATGGAGCGATTAGCTCCATGGCTGCCTCCAAACTGGGCTCATTTTCTGGGTTCCTGCAATGGGGACTTACCATGTCATTCTGACATAGGAGGACCCGGTAAGTCCTCCTTGCAGGAATCATTCCCCATTACCATTTGAGCCCCCATAGGGCTCAATGGGAATGGGGATAGAGGGAACAACAGGCACATTATAAGTGTCCCGTTGTTACCTCCTTCTTCCCCTCGCAGGACCCGGAAAGCACGCCTGGTTATACCAGTTGTCCGATCCGGGTCCCGCGATGGGAACCCTCTGATCAGCCCTGATGGAATGAAGGGGGCTGGTCCCGTACCGGCCCCCTTCATTCCGTGGCGGCAAGCCTCGTAATGAGGCCCACAAAGACTGCTTTGGGAATGCAACAAACCGGGTTAGAAGCAGGCGGCAAACCACTGAGACACAAACTGTGTACAGGTAACACCAGTGAGAAGGCACATTAAGACACAGAGGAGCGATATTCCACTGAGCCGTAGCGTGAATGGAAGGCATAAAAGCCTTGAGTAAGGCTTTCCTGCCTTCTATTTAAGCCACAGCTCATTTTCCAGCATTTGTACTGCGGAAGGTGGGGGTGTTTATGCTGCCTCCCTTCCTCTGCACCATACAAATGCCTTAGAAGAGTAAATGTCGGCCTTTTTTTTTGCAGCGTTGCCACATATACAATTTACGTCTGTGTGCTGTCCTGCCTGTGGTTGGCTGTGTAGGGTAGATAGGTCAAGTCAACATGACCCAGAATTTCAGTCGGACGCTAAAGCCAAACTACCCTATGGTAGATCCAATTTCTTCCTATACTTTTATTTTAAACAGAAACCTTTCTGGATCGTAGTGAGGGGGAGCGGTTGGGAGTGGCGCTCCTCTACTTTTATTCTTTTTAGGGAAAGTGACTTTGATCAATGGCGTTAGCAACCACTAAAGCCACATGCCTGTGGTTGCTACCAGAGACAAAGAATAACAAACACCAATGCAATTCCAATAGGTAATTGAAAATATATGTAGGATCTCTGAGAGAATGTTCTGTTACTTGAACTGCGTCCACTGTACACCAACTGGTTCACCAAAATTGCATCTGTACCCTACACCAGGTTAGCAGTTCTAACACGCTTTGATGCAATGGCATCCCCTATGGTTCCGAATAATTCCTTCTTGCTTGAACAATGTGTGAAACTGAGGATTATCTGTCAGCATGCACTTGGTCGCCACTGACCAAAAGCCAATTGATAAGATTAGGGTCCATATCTGACATTGGACCCGATTCGTACCCTTGCAGTACCAATCAGCTTTGGGACCAGTATCCTGTTTAAAGCCGACCCTGTCAACCCATGTTTTCTGAGGGATAGTGACTTTTCAATTTTGTACATTTCACAGGAACTCCTCATGTGCGAAATGTCAAATTTTGTGTAAAGAGAACTTAATTGATGTTTGACTTTGTGGGTGACCCTAAAAAGTAGTGCCAAGTCCTATAGCTACATTACTTACCTTCAACCTACCCATGATAAAATAGGAAGACAATTTTAATAAAGAGTGGTCCTCCCATTGTTTTAATGACATACTAAATAATTTAATGTATTTGTTTTTAACTCAAATAATGAGTATTTACAAAAACAAATATCTTTTCAAATTTAAAACAACAACTTATAGAGCAGGCTTACGAAGCAGACTTACAGATTTCAGTTTTCAACAATTTGCAGATGTTCAGAGTTTTTCAAGTTTTCCAAATTTCTCTTCGAGAGCTTCGCCATCATGCAATGCAAAGTTGTTAAAAAACGTGTTTAAAACACACTATTTAATCACATTATTAAAATGACACTTAAACACTACTTTGTCATCAAGAGAGGAAACAAATCTTCGATAGATATCCCCTGATCCTCCATGTGTCCTTTTATACTGACATTTACAGAATATCAGTATTCCACTATCATAAGTGATCCCACCATTTTTTGATTTGACACCATCATTGGTACAATGCTATCTGGACTGACTCTGTGTCTGTTTAGATAATAGTGCCAAAAGGGATCGGTTTTAATTGAGTCGTATTGACTCACAAACTTGCCCAGGGAGAAAATATACCAATTACTCATTTCTGCACATTGGGTGAGGACATGCCTGGCTGTCTCTGGCATTTCTGCATTTTTACATACGTTCCAGGTTTGTTTACCTATCGGGATCGCATTGTACTGTAAAGGATTATAACCAGGTGTCACACACATGATCAGGACTCTTGCCGTTTGCCTAGGGTTTAGCGCTCAATTAGAATACTTTCTCTTTATTTTCTACAAATTCGAATTTAGCTGGCACCCAACCCATATCACACCCCCTTTTACAAATACCCCGGGTCACAATGGACCATGAATTAGGCCAGTTGGTGGGAATACAATATTTATTTATTTTAATTTCAAAGGAAACCACACAATTTATCCTGTTGGGCAGCAATCACCAATGGGTGATAATTACAATGAAAACTACAGAAATACACTTGGGTAACCTTCAACAAAAACATATCAAAAACACACATGAATAGGAGCATGTTCTCAATTAGGATAGATAGCACCCGAGTTAAGATTTCCCCCTGCAATGTTCCCTCAAACCCAAATTAATCGAATTATGGATGGGGTAGGCTATGTGTTGCTACGGGAGGGGGAAATACTCACAATCCACACTTGCATTTGGGGATTTGGGACAGTCAACCGGGTTCTGGTCACTGCATAGTGGGCGTCCCTTACAGCAAACAGCTGGGCATGTCTGGTCACTGGATGGCAAAGGTACAGCGGGCATGCAGGCAGTGGGCAAGAAACCGGTCTGGTTACAGGATGCTCCCCAAAAGGGTACCACAGCTGTTCCGCTTTGTTATTGGGAATTTTAGTGGGGTTTCTGGATAAATGGCCTTGCTGGGATAGGGTCTGCAATGCTTTGGCCTGGCAGTAGGGTCTGGAATCTTCCAAAGGTGGATCTGGAAGGACTGGATACGCAGGCACTGGAAATTCACTGGAGAGTCCCTGTCCCTGTGTGCTCCCACCCTTTATATAAAAGCGGGTGACATCACCGGGTTTATTGATGGGCAGAACTGAGCTAAACCTACCCTCAAAAACCAGATAGGTCAGCCAACGTTGGTTGCCTCCACAAGGAGGGGACTCAGTTTATGCAGTTGTGTTTTTATGAGGTGCAAAGCCTTCCCACAGTTATTTTTGCCAAAAATCAATCTTAACATAAATTACACATTTGTACAGTTGTGGCACATTCACAAATTACATAGGCAAATTACATATTTTATGCAGACTATGGTGTTCCCACTCCCAGGTCTGTATGCCATTGTTTTGCCCTTCTAATAGTTTTTCGCAAGTTTAGTGAGAACCGCTTCACCCAAAATCCCACAATTGTAGGTGCGTGTGCATATTATCACAGGGCATATTTCTATTAATGTTTAACATTCCACCAATTGTATGTTTACCATGATTCATATTTTCCTGGGGTTTGTGTCCCATACATGCTATGGACGGCCACAATATCGTGTTTAGAAGCCACACAAATCTCATTTAAACTGTACAACTTTAACTTTAAATCTTAAAAGTTTATTCATCAAATAGTATTTTGAGCCAAATGGGGCTGACCTTTGTCCTTCAACGGGGACCATTTTGTTCTGGCTACCAGAAAATGTCAGCTTCGCCCAGAGTTGTCATGGACTTTTTCTTTGGAGCTCCTTGGTTTGAGTGGATGATTGTTGTCACTTCCAGAAGTCACAAGTAGGTGTCCCAGATCTATTGTCTCAAGCTGAAGCCTAGACAGAAGTCTCACCAGCAAGTGATATTTCGTTCTCTTGGTCTATTCAGAGTTTCCAAGGGCACATTTAGCAAGTAAGTGTCCCAGAATCTAGTGTGGCTTCTTTTGAAGGGAAGGCCTCCCCTGTTGCTAGCAACCCCCCAAGCAGAAAACCTGTTTGGCTAGTTCCACAATGCAGCCAATGCCTTTACTTAGTTATTTAATTTTTCTGCATCAGAATCATGCCTGTTGAAGCAGAACATCCCATCTAGGTTTTCACACAACACCCCAATGACATTCCTAGGCAAGGAAAGTGGTTTATTCAACATTGTACTTTTAAAACAGGCATTTGTCTTGGTTTGCAAAAACACATTTTGACACGTGGTGAATGCTGCTGGAATTTCCCTTTCAAATTCGGTTTTTCTCTCTCATATGGATTCCAAATATTGTTTTACAGCCTAGTTAGTTTCATTGATACAGCAATCTATTTAAGAAACATGTCCACTGAAATTGACATGTGCCCTTACAGCTAGGGTTTCTTCTGAAGCAGTGATTTGTGACATTTTGTAGCCCAAAAGTCAAACGTTTTTCCATGCGGCTGAAAGTAAAGCTTCTGTTGATTTCCTGGACCTGGTCTGTACAGCCTGCCATTCAGGAATAAGGCTCTCTTCTGCTGGAGCACAATCTGAATATGGATGGGCATGGCACAGCCTCACTGATAAAAGCAGAGTAATGTAAAACAGATGAAAAGAGCATCAAAGCAGCATCATTTTTAATGTAAAATGTTTCCCTTTTTCAATGGGAAACTTTGGGCTAGCAGCAAAGCAGTGCTGCTTTTTCACTCCGCTTCTATAGTACACACCAAAACACCTCGGCAGCCTTTCTTGGTGTCCTCCTGTTTCCAACGGTGCACAATGGTGTTTGGCAAAACAGTTCAGCCATCCTTTTGTAGCTTCAAAACACCGTTTTGAAGTGAGGCAGTGGTGCTCAAAGGAGCCCGCGCAGCCATTTTGCTGTTAACTGCTAAAATGCAGCATGGGTATGGATGGGAATTCTGCTGAGTGGGCCAATGTATCCCACAGTACACACCCTGAATGGTTAGCAATGGCAGTTGGTTTATGCGAAGGTGCAGTCTAAAATCCCAAACCAACAGGCTAGGTGTGTGTAATTTCTTACCCAATCCCATGATTCAATCTTTCTTTTATAGATGTCTTTGATTATTGTTTATTGGGTACCTTTTTCGAATTCAGCGAACCGACCTATAAGGTGGAAACAGTCCACTTTTAGATCACACAAGCCTTTTCTTTTTCCCCACTGTCTGACCAGCTTGTGCCTTGCCCCAGTATGTTCAATAATGGGCATTTTGGGTTACTATATAGTTTCAAATACAGAAACCCCATGCGAGTCAATGCCTGGGTCTTTAAAGACAGCAATCCTAGCTCGAGTCTCAAATATGTCATGGACGTTGCCGGTGGAATGCTTAGAATATTTCTCCAGAGCAGACCTTCTAGTACATCCAACCAGTCTAGATCCCACATGGCTAGAGCTTCCAGTCCATAGAGGATGGCTGGGACAAAACTCTGCTTGTAAAATGTAATGGTGCCTTCAAAAGTGTTACCTGCAGATTGTCTAGAGAACGTGTTTATTGCAGCCATTAGTTGGCTAGCTCTTCTTTTCTTGGCATAGATGATGCTGTTCTATTTGCCACTGGCAGCCAGTTCAAGACCCAGATAGGCGTTGCTACTGACGTATTCCAAATTTACCACTAATAATGAAAGATTGGGTTACTGTACATTTTAAGCAACCTCATGTCATGGGGATGATGTATATATTGAAACTCTGCTGCTACATCCTGATGGCATTTTGTCATTAATAAGCTACATGCACCAAACAAGTGTTATCTACTGAATTCATAATGTACAGGAGTGCTTAGGAGCACCGTTAACTATACATTTTATAATGTAGAGAACCAAAGTGCTAAGAAGAGCTATTCACTATAAACTATACACGTACAGAGCCACAACACCTTTGAAGCATCCATTCACGAATGCATGATTCTGGCTTAGAACAGAAGGACTGCAACCTTTACCCTGCCAAATAGATTTGAATTGGCTTCTTCCGAAATTGGTTTTATTTTAAAAAGAAGACACTAGTTGAACAAAGAAGTATTAGTAATAACATTGGTTTGAAATTACTCAGGTACACGTAATAACTATCAAAACAAAATGTATGCTTGGCCTCCGAGATGGCACACAAATGAGATGCAAAATTGATGAAGATGCTAAATGAAGTTGTGCACGGAAGTAGAAGCCTAAACAATCTTTATATTAGTTATACATAAACTAAATGAAACTCAAACGTTAGTTACACATAAACTTCAGATTTATGTATGTAAATCAGAAGTTGGAGGGTGGGGGTTTCAAATAAAGAAATTATATGAAAACCCCCACAAACAGAGAAATGAGACCAAAGGATACAGACATAGGTAGAAAGAATAGTCAACGTCAACGTCAGACCTACAGTGGGATAGAAACTAGGGAGAAGGATCCAAAAGTAGGGATATAGTGCACAGATTTCTTTTGGACATGGTGGTGGGCGTTGACCCTCTGGTGGGCATCCAAGCTGATGATAACCAACATATTTGTCCTGACACATTTCATAATAACTATTTATTGGGTTTTCCTAAAAAAAAACATGTGAAATTGAATACACATGTGCACATGACAACAACTTGTAATGCAAGGTGGAATTTGGAATGACATTAGAGAGCGTTTGCCATAGCATGTGAAGGTAACCTAACATGTGCCTCTGATCTCCTATTTTTTCAGATTGTCCATGTTAATTTGTCAACCTATTTTTCATGATTTCAAGATGGATAAGGCTTAAAAGAAGAAGCATTTGCTTTTCTTTGCTTTTCTTTGAGGAAGCACAGTAGGTGCATGTTTATAGATTCAAACACAACATAATCTCAAGTCACAGAGAACTAGTCACAGAGAGCTAGCTGTCAAAGAAAAGGACGCCAGTTTTCACAGATTTCTTTATGCAGAGAAATTGAAGTGGATTTTAAATTGCACAATTCTATACATGCTTACATACCAATTGGTTAAGCAATACAGTGGAGAGAAACATGCAGAAAGACAGGTATTTCTACGTAATTAACATTTTTGAATAAACACGAGAAGACACACAATGTGGAGTTTTTTACTCAATGAGTGACAAATATGAAATTGCTTAATTAGAGTTAAGAGAGACTGCTTTAAACTTAATGCAGAATAAGACATTGACCCTACTGGCCTAAGGCCTATCCCATGTGTTAAGAATCAGACTGGCAACTGGTAAGTGCATGCATAAAAACACATGACATACACCCAAACCTCTCCTAACAGTTGGAATGCAATGCTTGAACATTACTATCATGAGGCGAGCATAGGATAAGTGTGGGAACCCATTTTATATATATTATGAGTGTTGTGGGGGGAATGGGTGAGGGCACAGGAGGTGAGGAGGCCATCAGGGGGCTGGGAAGCGGAGCTAACAGGAGGCAGACACTTGGTTCGGGTCTCCGAAGGCAGGACGCCATTTTGCCTGATAACCATGCGTAAAATGATCAAAAAGGGAGACTCTCATTGTTTGAAGGCGTACGCGTGGTAATTTAGCATTGTGCATGATTGTAACCATGTTGGCATCTCGCACCATTTGATTGGGTGCCCTTTTTCATGTGGTTATGTGTATTGTTAGCATAGCCATGCGTATGCAAAGTTTCAAAAACTTGGAATTACCAATTTAGAGTTTTGGAATAGGTTGAATTATGCCAGGCTAGATGTGGTGAGGTGGAACAAATACAGTATGTGATTTTGTAGAATCTAACATTCAGTAAATTATATTTTAATTTTCTTTGAAATTTTCTGATAATCACGGCTGTACCTGTGTGTGTATTCCCACAGCTACAATGATGGAGAATAGTCATAATTTAAGTTTGTCACAGAAAAAATATACTGTGCTTGGGCAGGCAGGGTAGTGGACATAATGGGGAGAAGGACAACTTACTTTGGGGTGTGGAGAGGTAGAGGGGGGTGTGAGAAACCTGAGGGTATTCTGCCATGTAGACCACTAGAATCCCTTATTCAGATGGCCAAGGGAGGGCTGGGGCTCTCAGATCCCAATGCTGGGTGTGGATGAGTGAGAGAGGATTACCTGGGTAGGGAAGCACAGGGTTGTGCTCGGAGAAATACCCCAGGTGAGACGCAGTGTTATACCAGAGAAGAAGGAGAGCAGGACAAGATCTCTGAGACCTCTGTAGGTTGTACCACATCTGTCTCCCTTTCTCCCTATAAATCTCTCTTGCCTAATACCCACAACACCTCTGTATATAACAAATGCTCTAGGATCCCAAACCCTGGTGCACCCAGAAACGATCTCTCCCAGAATCCCTCTTTTCCTGTTTCCTACCCAAACACTCCCAATCGTTCTTCTCCACTTTCCTATGTCTATTTTTCCCCCAACAGCCAGTCTACTTTAACAAAACACTACGGTTCCCACAATCCCCCCTGTTCATTTTACGATAATAATCCTGGGCTTGCCAGTTTGTTTCCCAAACTCTACCAATCTCATCCTTCTGCATTTATTAGCCCCCGCTGGTACGAGGGTTGATATTCCGTATAACACCTTTTCCCCATCCTACCACTTAGGAGAATCAGACACACTAAGCACTCCCCTTTACAGCAAAAACACTTTCTTGCCGCACAGAAGATAATGGACTAATACCAAAACTGTTTACCTGAAATGTCCCAACCAAGGGTCAGGAAAAGTCAGGCAATTGACCAGAATCACACACACCTGATGACCCTTTCTCTTCCCCACAGGGATAAAAGTGGAGCACAAGAGCACAATACGAGCAAGGCGGACAGCACAACGAGAGTGCTATCCCAGGGCGGCAGTTTAAGATGAGGAGAAAGGCAGTGAGAATCGGGGGGGTGAAAAGGAGAGAAGCAACCTTGCCCTTTCCGACCCAGACCCGCCATTCCTCTGCGGAAGAAATCAAAAGACTGTAAAGAAAAGCTAACGTGTGCTGCAGCAGATGTCAACAATGATAAGCAGGAGAACAGAAGGCACTTTCTTCCATAGTACCATCTTTGACTCCAGATACAAGGAAAGCCAAGCGACTCATCACATTCAGTGAGTCCAGTGGAGAACCAATAAGAAGTGTTGAATGAAAGCTACAAGAGAGTTACAAGTTGAGGAAATTAGGAAGAACTGTGAATGTCGCAGGGGAAAGCAAGCTGAAAAGGTCTGGCATCCCGTGGGTCCACGGAGAAAGACTCTAGTTGGTCGCCAATTTGTTTGTTGAAACTACCAATACCAGAAGGCCATGTGAGAGTTGTAAGAAGGTCTAGCAAAATCTGCTATACATTCAAAAGTCTTGGAAAGATAAGGGGAACAAAACCTGAAAGGTGAGGGAAAAGATTGGCAAGAGTGAACCCGAAGGAGGGAGGCCGATAAAAATGGGTGAAACCTGATGCCTCAATGAACATTTGTGCTGACAAGAGGGAACCCAATAAAGGAACATTAAGAATCGTGAATTCAGAAATAGTCTGAGCATGGAAGAGGGTGATACAGGGGTGAAAGGCCATCACCCACCGGAAAAGGCAATAGTGAACCCAACGGAGGAAGGCCAACATTTGAGAAGGGTCTGAGCCCAGAAAAGGGGGATCCATGGGTAAAAAACGATCACCCCCACTCCGCCAAAATAGGAATGCATCAGAAAAGATCTTTTAAAAGTAAGCCAACGTGAACCAGGCGGAGGGAGGCTAACATTCAAGAGGGATCTAAGCCAGGAAGAGGGGGACCCAGGGGGTAAAGAAGTACCACCCCAAGTGTAATCAAGAAAGAACTTTTGTTATTTTGGCCACATTTGGCCTCGGAACCACAGGTATCTGAGCCCAGAAGAGGGGGACCCAGGAGTAAAAGGTTATCACCCAACGTATAAACAGAAATTAACTCTTTGTTTATTATTTTGTATGCAGCAGGTCTACGGAGGCAAGATGCTTTTTGTAGAAAAGAGACAGAACCGCCAGAGGTCCTGGTATCTGAGAATTGAACTGTAGGCTTGTGCTGACAAAAGCTTGAGTGTGTGCTGTGCTCTGGAATCCCACCTCACCCTGTGCTGAAAATGTGGGGAAGGGAGGACCCCAGCTAGTGCATCCTGATTTATCATTTGTGAACACTTCTTTGTATCTCAAGAAACCTTATCCTAGACATTTCTGTATTTAGTTGTAAGGATTGGCAATAGGTTTTTTGTATAAGCCCTTTTATTTTTGACAAGATGCCTTATTATTATTTGATGGTCATAGATTGCTCCCATCTTAGATTTCATTTTAGATTAGCCATTTTCCAACCCATTTGTATAGTTTAACAAACACCCTTGAACTGTGATCACTTGTGTCTGTCTTTACTGTTGCCACCATGAGTTCCTTACAGGGGATACATAGGATATTGGATGCTTTATGAAAGGAAAAAAGTCAAATTTAGTTACTTTTCATGAATAGGGGCTACTACATGGCAGGGTAACTACCATAACCACGGCTATGAAAGAATACATTTAAACAAGGCCTTTTTTGACATATATATGTGATAATGATCAATTTATACAGTCTTTGTTCTTTATTGACTATTTTTGTATAACTGAAATGTTGGGCCTGAAAAGTGCTGTTTTGGAGAGAGGGAAGGAGGAGGTTGGAACCGTGAAGGGAAGAACATCAGGGATCACTCACATATCTAACAATGGGTAAAAAAGTGAAACCTTTTTTTGAATTTTTTTGTTTTTTGAGGATCTTTTTGAGTTTCAATTTTTTCAGAAAAAGAGGGGTTTGAAATAGCCACTTTTAAAAAAAATGCATATTGGCGTCAGTTGTCCTGGTGTTCAGCAATGGGCAATGCCCAGCCATCTAAGGTGGCATCTCCCACCTCGATCCGGTTGTGACAATTACAGCATAGTACTTTGTACTGCTCCAGATTGGATGTAGGAAGGATTGAATGTGGTCCACCTCGATCCGGTTGTGACATTTACAGCATAGTACTTTGTACTGCTCCAGATTGGATGTAGGAAGGATTGAATGTGGTCCACCTCGATCCGGTTGTGACATTTACAGCATAGTACTTTGTACTGCTCCAGATTGGATGTAGGAAGGATTGAATGTGGTGGTGTGGCTTTGGATGGATTAGAGGCAGTAGCAACATGAGTGGAAGGCAGTGAAGAAGCAGTACCAGATGACATGGATGGCAGAGAGGTGCGTTTCGGGCTGCAGATAAAGTCACGCAGATTGTGGACCATGGGCTCAAACCGTATGATGAAAATGTGTCTTTCTATAAGGTCCCTTCACTTCGTACCAATGGACAGAGTGGAGGTGCTGAATCAAAGTGGAGGTGGCTGAGCTTGCTACTGTTTATCAGAAGGTCTGCTCTGCAGCATCTTCCTGCAGAAAACAGATTGTACTTCCTCAACCCCTTCTTACTATGATGCTCCTTTACTCTGAAATACGTCCAGCTATCAGTGACAGATTTTATGGCACACTCCTTATTCCACCGAAGTGAGACAGTAGATACCCAAATCAAATCTTCATCACTGCTGGTCCCAGACATACTTAAATGTGGGACCGGGGAGGAAAAAAGAAAACCGTCCAAAAAAATAACACAGAAAACACAAAAAGGACTCTTCCACACAAATTACAAATGACAGGACAAAGGACGAAGGTATAGGAACAAGGGGTGTAAGATATCATTCACAATAAAGGATGAATGCAATCAGAACAGCTCCCACATCCTCGAACCTCCCACTCAAACCAGGAACACTCGCAATATAACAGTGGAAAAGTTGCTTCCTTTACTACAACCGATCATCAATGCCACCAATACCAAACACTCAGACCCTACAGTCCTTGTGGACTTCATCAACCACACTGTACTGAACGCCATGAATACAATCGCCTCTCTCAAATTGCACAAGGCCAAATCCCTTGCACATTTAAACTCGTGGTTCACACAACACCTCAGATCACTGCGCAAATCCAAAAGACATGCAGAAGCAATCTGCAAGAGTCATCCAACAGCCTCTAATAAAGACAACTTTCTAATAGCCTCCCTTAATTATAAGGATGCAATTCTACAAACTAAAAAAGAAACCTATAATGCCGGCATCATTCAAGCTCAATCAGACACCAAAGAACTCTTTAATGTACTCAGAGAGCTGGTATCCCCAGCACTAACGCCTGTCACCTGCACTAAAGATACCACATGGTGCGCCAACATACAGGCAGCATTACTGAACAAAATAACAATGTTACAAAATAAAATAAATTCTAAAAAACTCATGATTCTCGGTACTGCCTCCAAACCCATGACCTCTACTCCCTACCTAGAAACTCAGAAAATATTCAACTTCTCTCCTCTCACTACTAAGGAGGTAAAGGATATAATCACCAAACTAAAACCCTCAAGATGCCAGGGAGACATTTCCCCTGCGCCGATCACTGAAGAGGCAGCCAAGGAATTGGCTCCCTTCATCACCTCCTTAATCAACTCTTCATTTGAAACAGGTATAGTGCCCAACAACCTTAAAGATGCCTGGGTCTTCCCGTTACTTAAGAAACCGAGTCTAGACCCCAATATCCCTGCGGACTATAGACCTATCACTACGGTCCAATTTGTTCTCAAAATTATTGATTGAGCAGCCTAACTACAGATTCAAGAGCATCTAGAAACCAACAACATCATTGACCGCAGGCAATTAGGATTTCGGCCAAGGCACAGTACCGAAATGGCCCTAATTGATCTAAAAACCCAAATTAAGGAGTTAAAAGACAAAGGCAAACTTGCTCTCCTCCTACTACTAGATCTGCCAGCTGCATACGACTTAGTAGACCACAAAGTACTCTGCATGCACCTATCCTCAGCAGCACTCTTTTCTGATAAAGCCACCATTTGGATCCAGTCCTTCCTGGATAATAGATCTATGAGAGTTTTCTCTCCATCAGCCTCTGCTGAACCTGCACCAGTCACTTGTGGTCTCCCCCCAGGTTCCTGCATGTCTCCCACCTTTTGCAATGTATTCACGTAGCCTTTGTTCAATGATCTCGACTATCTGGGTGTCACCTACACTAATTATGCAGATGACACCCAGATACTCATACCTGTAACTGGACACTACGATACTGACGCCAAAATACTTAATGATATCTACAGCATCATTCAGGCTTGGATGGACCAACACGGACTCTGTCTCAATGACGAGAAGACAGAGCTTCTCCTTTTAGGCTCCAAGCTCAAACTCAACAGACTAAACAAACAATATGACGCCTTTAATATTGACGGTACCTCGATCAAGGTTTCCAAGGATGTGAAAACTCTTGATATTTAAATCGACTCTTCTCTAAACCTAGCAAGACAGGTTAATGCTTTGGCATCCTCAACATCATACACCTGCAAGTTAATTACGGCCTGTAGACCGTTTCTTCCAAACACACAACTGTATCTCCAATGCCAGAGCCTTAGTACTCACCAAGCTAGACTAAAGTAATGCACTCTACCTTGGAACCAGTCAACAGAACTTGAAAAAGATGCAAGTTCTTCAAAACAATGCCCTAGGGCAGCTGTGAATCGCCCCAGATCTCAACAAATATACGAGGTAAGACACAACCTGCATTGGCTATCGGTCAAGCAAACTATTGCCTTCAAAACCCTTTCACTTACTCAGAAATGTCTCGCTAATCTAGCACTAAGATACCTAATAAAAGAACTATGCACGTAGTACTTCAGATGGTCTGATAAGATCGATGCAGGCACATTGCCTAAAAATCCTGAACTTGAAGCTACAAAAGGCAGGAGGTAGTCGTTTCCCCGTCCTAGCAGCCAAATTATGGACCACCCTACCCCTACCATTAAGAACTGAACATGCCTACCACCCATTCAGGAGGAATGCTAAAGCTTGGTTCCTCATCCAAGAGTCCTACCTACCCTTCGGCCTCACAACCCTAACCATCAGCAACCCCGTATTGCAAAAATGTAATTAAGTATTCTCATTCTGTAAACCCTGTAAATTATATCTCAGACAAATGTATATTCTGTAAATTGTGTAACTTTATTTCTGTCATTATATCGTCACTAACTTCTCTGTTAGAAATGTGCCCAGATGCCTCCAGACTTAGAGCGCCATACAAATAAATAAGATACAAATACAAATACAAAGGAATGGAAACATGTGGATAGTGCTTTTCAAAGGTTCTGGAGGCTCACAAGTAAGTTCACCCACCAAGAGCCCAAAAACAAGCAGAAAGAAAGGGTGGTGTCTTTGGGTGTGATGAATACCCACAGCTATGCCATAAGCTAATCAGAATTTGTGATTCGTGTACAAGGTTAAGATGTATAGCCGCGTCATCACCAGAGAGACAATCAGAGCGTGAGTTGCATAAACGTAGCTGCACCCAGACGCGATGATGTATTCAAGCGTACCCTATTGGCCAATCAAATCGTATGCTGTGTTTACTTGGACACACATGACACATAGCCGCTTCATCACCAGAGAGCCAATCAGAATATGAGCCGCATAAACGCGTCTACGCCCAGATGTGATGACGTATTCACATGTACCCTATTGGCCAATCAAATTAGAAACACATGACACATAGGTGCGTCATCACCATAGAGCCAGTCAGAATGTGAGTTGCATAAACATGGCTATGCCCAGGCACAATGACATATTTGTACATATCCTGTTGGCCAATCAAATTGCATGCTGCAGTTATCTGGTCACACATGAAACATTGCAGCATCAACAAGAGGAACCAATCAGATGGCCTGTGCGTTAACCCGGCGGCTACGCCCAGGTGCAATGAGGTATTCACGTGTACCCTATTGGCCAATTGGATTGCACGCTGTGGTTAGGCAGTAACACATGACACATAGCCGCGTCAACAACAGGAACCATGCGCTACGAATGGAATGCTTTTTCATTGATGTGAATAAAAGCTGCGCCATTTGATTAGTTGGTGGGCATAGCTGCGGTTATTCACCACACTCAAAGACAACTCATTTTCTTTTCCTCATTGCTTTTTTATTCTTGGTACTGATCAGGTTCTCTGTCAAGTACAAGAACGTTTAAAGCAAATTTCTCATTTTCCCCATCCTTTTTCACCTTTTTGTTCCTATACTTTTTCTTATATCCGGTTATTTGTGTTTGTCTATTCTTTATTTCAGTTAGCTATTTTATTTTTATTTATTTTTTGTTTTACTATTTTCCTTTTGAGTGGCAGAGTCCTTTTGGTTGTGTGTTTTTATTATTATTACATTTTCCTCCCTTGTCAGACATTTTTCACCATGTCTTGCCACAGTAGCAATATCAACATCATCCTCCAGCCCACAAACAAATGTTACGGAATTAAAAAGACCTCAGATAGCTGGCAGTATTTCCTAGTAAAGGAACACCATTCCAGGAAAGAAATCGAGGACGTGCATTGTATCTTTTGCAAAAACATCTGCAACATGGGTGGTCAATTGTTCCTTCCCAAAGTTTGGGAACATCTGTACTCGCTCAACACCTAATCCAAGTACATTGAGAGAAGGTGGATGAGGACTATTGGAAGGCATATGAACACCTTAAGGAGAAGGTTCATGGGCCTAACTCTATATGCTGTAAACCTGCTGCAGCCACTATTGGAACCTCTGCCCTGCCCACTTTGTCTGGTGCAGACACAGCTTCTGCACCATCGACCAGCACCCAACTCCATCCACTACTACCCATATTAAATCTGCAGCAGAGCAAAATTCTGTGTTGCAAAAACCACAACTGGATCATGGTGGGAGATGCCACCCTGGATGGCTGGGCACGGCAATTTCAGAACACCAGGTCGACTGACGACACTAGGCTCACATTTCTTTAAGTGGCAATTTCCCCCCTGTTTTTGAAAAAAAAAACACGAAAATACCAAAAAACAAAAAATACAAACAATTTAAATGCACCTATTTTTACCCCTTGTTATATGTGCCAACCCTAATGTTCTCCCCTTCCCAGTTCCACCCTCCTCCTTCCCTCTCCCCGAAAATGGCCCTTTTAGGTGACACTCCCTTGTTAATAAAATAGACATTAGAGAACACAAACTGTTTAAATGGATGAATCGTTGTTGTATCATGTATTTAATACAGTTTATGTGAGAATAGTGCCATACATGCAATATTTTTACATAACCATGGCTATAATGAATGTCTATGCACCCTGTGAGCCTATTCTATAGCTCAGTGTAGCCAGAGCTATGCCCGTCATCTATACTTGTGGCTACTGGCAAGTGAATGGGATGTTGTGTATTTTGGCAGGATGGTCTAGTCACAGCTTTCACTGTCATAGCAGCCGCGGGTACACAATTGTTATAAGTGTGCAATGTTTCTCCAATCATAATAGTAGTTAGAAGAGATTATTTAATTGGTTGTTCCAAGTTAAATGTTGAAATGCATTATGGTATTGGATGGTGGTATTTATTTTAGATTCTACTTGGAAATAACTGTGTCATTAGCATCTGTAGTGGTTGAAGGGTTCAGTGGTTGGAGGATATTTAAGGTGAATATTATTTTTGGCAAAAGTGATAGAAATGGAGCAAAGCTGTGAGCCTGTACCTGCCAATTCACTTACTGATTTGTCAGGTGATGAATCTCCTTCATCAGATAATTATGAGGAAATAATTAATCATGAAACTGGGACAAACAGTGATGATGTTGAGGAAATTGGCAAACTATGGGAGAAGTATTGACTAAGTACCTGCTTCTGGTATCACTACAGATCGGGAAGCAGTTTTTGAAAAAGTAGCTATCGGTAAAAGTTGTGGACACATATTTTTGTTTGGGAGATCGGGTTATTGTATGATTGGTAAAAGAAAATGAATAACACATCTGAAGGAATATCACAGAGATACATTGAAAGTTAATTTGGATACTTCTAATGGAATTTTTAAGGGGATTACCGAAATAGAAACATTGTCAGAGTAAAACATATTTTTTTTAGTACAATTTCGACTTTATGTTCCATCCTTAATGTTCTATCCTAATCAGTTCCTCCCTCCTTTTTCCATATCCCAAAATGGCCCTTTTTAAGGGCCACCCTGTATGTTTGAAAAAATAGGCGTTAAACAACACACACTGTTTAAATGGATGAATAATTGTTATATCATCCATGTATTACTGTTTTAGTAAGAAAAGTTCCATATATGCAATATTTTTCTATAACTGTGTCTATAATGCATGTTTATGGGCCTTGTACCCTATCCCATTGAGTAGCATAGCTGTGGTTATGAAATGATATTTTCAAAAAGAAATATGTATATATGTGTGTGATAGGTAGTCCTTGAAAGTTCTATTTTGAGATATATTGAGTGTAGTATTTGTCCAAAGTTAGAGTAAACATTTAATGACTTTCTCTTCATTGCAAACACATACAACTCTAAACAATTTGTAAAAGTTAAATATACAAACAAAGCCTTTTATGCAAAATAGTTATTTGGGGGGTATTCTATTTCTCTTTTCCCCATCTGTGTTTTGCTGATTGACACAATAATCTGCATTAGTACAATGTATGTTTCTTGTTAGTTCTCTTATGTCCTTTTTCACTGATTGCATATCAATATGAATATCAATAAAATTGGCTTTCAATTTTTTTAATGGAACCTGATTGCATTTTGAGGGAAATGTTCAGGTGGCTGCTGCTGAACCATTCTTCTCAATTAAATCACTTCCTCACCTGTTAATACATATTTAGAATATATTTTGGAACAATTAAAGACATCATTGACTTCACAGTACTTTCGCTTACAGCAAATACATTTCAAAATACCTCACTAACATATTTCACTTTAAATACTTTCTTCTTTACCACACTAAGGCATATGTAAAATCACAATAATCTGTATCACTAACCTTTATTAGTTAGATAAAAATAAAGAATACACTCACATAATCCACAATATCCTGCAGCTTCCTCAGGTTGCAGCTCTTCAGAATCCTTCTTAATTATTTCCTCCTCTGGTGGCTAAATATCAACCACTCTTGGTAGTTCTCAATTCTGTAGTAAAAGTAAAAACATTTTCTGCATCCTCACATACCTGTTAGAATGAAGAATGAAAATACATTCCCTGATCAAATAAGGTGGGATTCTCTGCATTTACTTTCTGATTGGGACCTTATTGTTTCTATAGTGGGCAGCTGCCAATAGGATGTCAAGTAGTTCATCTGCTCTTTCAAGGTAATTTTTGGAGTGACGTTTTTATGTGCCTAATAAAGTGGAGGTTCTATTGTATCATAATTTTAAGTACTTTTCTACACCAAACTAAACATATTAGTATTATACAAGGTGGAGAATATTTGTAAGACATGCTGGGCCCCTTCATTATTTATTTATGTTCATAAACACACTCATTTAATATTTCCCTGCTAGATATGTGTCTATCTATGTGTGTATACCCACAGCTACAATCCAACAAATGAAGCATTGTTCTCTTTTAGAGGCATTGATAGCTGCAGATATATCTGCTTTGATAGCTGTGCATATTAGGCCACACAATTCTGTGCATTAATTATATTATTTAGAAAACACAATCTTACATGTCTTTCTAATTCCATGCCCTCACCTCTACCCTACCCTTGTGTCATTTGAACTTCAAAATCCTGGCACTATGTGTTTTTGCATATGTAAGAAATGTACCGGTACCCCTTGGGTAGCCATAGCTATCATGTTGATATTTTGTATCCATGGCTATAAGGGGATGTACATAAATGTGTTATTGGTTGATTGAAGATATATTATGAAACATATTGTTGTATTGGAGGGTGGTGTTTACTTTGCATTGTAACAATGATACTTTGGGAGTACATTTCCATGAAAAGCATAACGGGGACATTTCCTTAATGACATTTGGAGTACTCTTAAAGACCACAATCGTAAAGGGGATTGGGGAAAACAATTGAGATGTCTGGAATCCAGATTAATAATCAAAATGGGAACATTAAAACCCAATGGTCATGACAAGGTGAGGACCTAAATGGCTGCAAGTACTGTAATAGTATGTGTACAGAAGTGGGCAGAGCCTTGGCCGGCTGTCTTATATGTGTGGGTTGTGGTAACTGGTCAGATTGTTGTGTGCATGGTTGTATTAAGATGTGTTGGTTGTGTTGGGTGCATGGTTGTATTAAGATGTGTTGGTTGTGGCATGCCCCAGGACTCTTGGGTGCATGGCCGAAGAGTCTACTCACTGGCTGTAAGTACTGTAATAGTATGTGTACAGAAGTGGACAGGGCCTCCGTCGGCTGGCTTATGTGTGTGGATTGTGGCCACTGGTCAGATTTTTGGGTGCATGGCAATATTATGCTGTGCTGGTTGTGGCCAGCCCCTAGGCTGTTGGGCACCCAAGAGTCTGCCCACTGGTTGCAAGAACTGTACTATTTGTACATAAGTGGACAGGCCCTTGGGTGTCTGGCTTATGTATGTGGGTAGAGTCTGCCCACTGGCAGCCAGTACTGTGATAGTATGTGTACAGAAGTGGACAGGACCTCGGGTGAGGAACATGGTGTTACATAAAAGATATGCCAGGCTTTCCAGGAAGCTTCTTTTATCTCACATGAAAATACCTATGAGTTTGCTGACAAATTGACAAAAAGGCCACAGAAAACCATTTCTTTCTTTTAAATAAAACAAGAACAAAACAAGGAAATTAATTGTAGTGATCAGAAACAAGTGATAATTGAATATGAGAAAGAGGTTGACTCTGTGGAGAGAGAACACAGAGTTTCTTCCTTCCCAAATTTAATGCCTCCTCCAAAAGAGCAGAGCATCCAAGTTAAGAGAAGCATGACAAAGAACCTGAATGAAAAAAGTGTTTCAAAGAACCCCTCAAACATAAGACACAGGAGAGTAGAACCAGATGAAGTTGCCAAACATTAAAAGAAGGATTTTACTTCCCCTCCATACTTCTAAAGGTACCCCAAACCATGCAAACCAGAACCCACACAAGAGGTGGAAATACCTGTCCCAGTGTTAACTTCTAAGTTTATTTTCATTCCTACATCATTCACCAACCCACATGAACCTGGCCCTGAAGAGAATTCCCCTCATGGGGTGCCCAAGGTCAAGCACATGAAATTCAAAACATCAACAAAATGCAATCTGAATTATCCAGTAACTCTCACTTTCTATGTAAGTTGAAGAAGAACGATGAAACTTTGTGTATATCCAAGCTAAAGGACAGTGTGACTTATTGGCTCTCATAGATCAATATTTTGAGACGTACTGGAAACTCTGAGCCAAGGAAAAGGGAAAAGGGATACATGGCTGTATTATCATTAAATGTTGTTTCTTTGGAGAAATACATAATTTTGATGGAAATGATATCCCAGCACATGTGGTTGCTGAACTTAACATCAAAATTGGTTGATACAGACGCACCCATCTGATGACAGTCGTGAGCCAACCTGTATTTCTGGGAAACAATTTACTTTCACCTCTGATAGATTGTGTGAACTAGATCTTCTGCACTCAAAAAACACTGCCCAATTAAAATACATTTAAGTGCCAATTATGTTAGTTTGAATGGCACCTCTCCCTTCATTGAAACACATTCTGACTGAATGGAGATTAATTTTCAAAAGACTAAAGTTCAAGGCATTCCCAATAACCTTTTAGAACAAATCTGCCTTGAATTAACATGTGATTATCCACTATATATGGGAAAACACTGAATTTCTATCCACGGCAGACCTCACTGAGTATTAAGGTCAACTGGAGGATAACTCAGGAGAAATCAGCAAATTATCTCCACTACAAAGGAAATGAGAACTCATATTCTTCTGTATGCAGCCAATGCAGCTGAGGAACCGTCCCTTCAAACCCCCTCACCAAATGTGTTTGCCTCAAGAAAGAAACTTTGTCAATTCATTATTGCTTAGGAAATTACAAATGGATCAGAAAATTCCCACATTTTGATCTGGCAGATAAGTGGGAATTTGAACTTGATGCAATGGATTCAAAATGTATGATTACCATCAGGTGTATGCTGGAGATTATAATTGGAAAGAAAATCATAATTGTTGGGTTGTGAGAGATGTAAATTCTGACTTTTATATTGGTGATGACATATTACATTGATTCACAAATATTATGGATCTTACTAACAACACAATTTGGTCCAGGATTGGGGGAAACCCAATTGACTTCAATTATAGATAGCATTTAAGCCAAATCAATTACTGCCCTAAGCTGCCAAAGTTCAGGAAATAATCAACATTACACATTACCAATAAGATCAGAAAGGCACATACCTTGTTTGATGAACACGCTTTTATTAAATTAAATAATATTCTTCATCAAAAGGACCTCTCTCCACATCATCTTTAGATCGCAAAGATGATACATCCCAAATATTTGTTGATAATAATGATCCCGAATGTGTCATTGTGTCATGGGCCACAATAATAAACATAGTATTCCAGTGTATGGAAGGGCTCAGGAACTAATGACGATCAGCATCAAGAAGATGCAAGCCACAAAAAACAAAATACTTTTGTGCAAAAGGCTGTTTTGTCCTTTCTGCAGGAGAAATAGCTCAAGGACCACATCTCCCAAGCACCCCGGGCCAAGAACTACATGTTGAAGCCCACGTCGGGCGGGGCACGCGCGCACATGCGCACGCGTTCAATAAGAGCACGGGGCTTGTGCTCAGGACAGCAACCAGAGAAGACGTGTTCTCCGGAGCTCCGAGCAAGGGGAAGCTCACGAGGGGCCACGCCCCGTGCAACCTCCACCCGGGCCCCTCAAGCCATACAGATAAGTACCACAGACAATCAGCAGCGTAAGCCGATCTGGGGGAAGGCGCGCAGCGCAGTGCAGAACCATAGAGAGTCAGAGGATACCACCAGCAACGGCGGTCAGGGGCACGCGCAGGGGGGCTCCGCCCAACCTCCTCATGTCCCCCCCTGCTCCAGCAAAGCTAAGTATTGAATATTAACGCCATAAGTGCCTGCAATTGAACTACGCGCAACTATAGAAAAAAACGCAGCGCATAGTCGGGCATGTTTCACCCACTAACAACCATCTAGATTACACCACGAGTTGTTGCTGCGCAGAAGCCTTTGGGGCAACACGATTTGGGCAATAACGGATGCAGAGCCACGCGCGGCAGTCATCCGCTCGTAAAGGGAAAAAGCCTGCATAATTTTTGGGCAATAAAAGATGCAGAGCCATGCGTGGCTGCAATCCGCTCGTAAAGGGGCATATTAACAGCTGCATGTACTAAACTATTGAGCACTGAAGGGTGCATGAACTTCTAGTGCAAGAGTGAGTGAATGTCAACATTCGGTGTGTGATGTAACACGCAGATGGTAATTCCCACTCTCTTTTCAGCATAACACTGCTCCGGATTCCGGACCTGAGAGTGCGCAGGCAGGAGGCCAGCATTCCCCCCTTGAGATAAGTCCCTTTCTGGTTATAAGCCTTGTTGTGGGGTCTGGGGGGAAATGTGCATGTTGTGAATGTCAATGTCTATGAATACCAGTTATTGCTTTGTGTTATCCAATGTCCCCTTCCCTGACCACCTCCCTTCTCCCAGTCCTCTTTCCGGTTACCCTAACTACTGAACCTATCCAACCATCGAGATCCTAACCCTCTTTCCCCGCCCTGGTCGTGGAAGCTTGTGTAAGTCTAACTTGCAGGCGCCAAGAACCTGGAGGGGTAGGTTGGTTCGTGCCACTCCTGAGCCTGGAAGCTGAAGCCATGACAGAAGCACAAGCCCAAGTGTCACCGGCTTCCGAGTGGTACGACCCAACCAGTCATGGAGGAACTCACCAAGGTCCTGCAGAATCTGCAGGCTGAGTTTGCTGCCACTAGACAAGATTACGCAGTGTTGGCCACCCAGGTGCGCAGTCTATCTGCCCAAACTTCCCCCCTTCCTGTTGGTGCAGTGACGCCTACTCCGGTCCAGGTACATGTGTACTCCCGAACACATGGTTCCCTTGGCTCCCCCGGAAAGGTATGGGGGGGATCCTCGGAAATGTCAGACCTTCCTCACACAATGTAAACTTCATTTCTTGACCAAACCTGCAGCGTTTCGATCAACCCAAGCTAGAACAGCTTTTGTTATTTTGTATTTGACTGGTGACGCAGCGGGTTGGGCAAATCCATTAATACAAAGGCATGATGCAGTTTTGTATGACTGGGAAGACTTCCAGAATGAGTTCGGAAAGATATTTGATCGTAGGGCGGCTAAAATGTGCAAAGATCGGGAGTTGCTAACCTTGCGTCAAGGGAATAAAGAATTGGTGACATACGTCACCCAGTTTAACCGCCTGGTTGCAGAGGCAGAATGGCCTCGAGAAAAACAAATGTCCCTTTTTTATCAGGGACTGAGAGAAGAGCTTAAAGATCTCATAGCTCAAGTTGATCCCCAGCCACTCGTTTGCCCAGCAATGATCGATTTAGCTTTGCGATTAGATCACCGTCAGGCAGAGCGCCGGGGAGACAGGAAACGCGGGGACTCAAGACCGATAGCACGGTTAGATCAGTTCCGTGGGCCACGTCCTACGGGCCCGTCTGAAAAGACGTCTGGAGACGAACCCATGCAAATAGGCTCGACCAGAGGTCCTCTTACTAAAGAGGAAAAAGAGCGCCGACGTAAGGAGGGGCTCTGTATGTATTGTGGCTCAGCAGGACATTTTGTAAAGGAGTGTTCCACCAAACCCAAGGCACAGGGAAATGTATCGGCACAACAGTAGTAGGGGTGATACGGTCGAGCCAAGTGGCAGAAGATGCCCCAGCAGTTAAGTTTGCTAATTTTGCTCGACATATAACCTTTAGAGGTACCCTAGGTTACTCCATCAGAGGGTCTCCGTGGCTTTGCTGTTGGACTCAGGGGCCACGGGCAACTTTATTGACATAGCATATGCGCGTAAATTAGGAGTACCCTTAAGTCAAAAGGCGTCCCCAGAGGCGGTACGAGCAGTTGACGGCACTGCATTAAGTTCTGGACTTATTACACAGTGTACTCAAACGCTGTCGTTATGCTGCCAACAATGTCATATGGAAAACATTCAGTTTGATCTGATTGCAGCCCCTCAGTTTGGGATCATTCTAGGTTTACCCTGGTTGATTAAACACGATCTGCAGGTGCAATGGTCTAAGGGGGAAGTCTCTCTAACCTCTCCATATTGCTTGGAGCATTGTATCGTCTCAGAGAAGGTCGACGAGCCTGTTCAAAGCTCTGAAATAAGTGTTAGTGCCACATTTGTCGAGGAACCCGATCTGAGTTCTTTGCCTCCAGAATACCTCGAGTACCGGGATGCATTTAGCAAGCAAGCAGCTGAAACTCTGCCACCTCATAGGCCATTTGACTGCCGAATTGATTTTGAGCCAGGGGCGGTTTTGCCTTGTAGTAGGGTTTACGCCCTCACAGAAGCAGAAATGATCGATTTAAAGAACTATATAGACACTAATTTAAAGAATGGATTTATCAGGCCATCTAATTGACCGGTCTCGTCTCCACTCTTCTTCATACCTAAGATGACCGGAGACTTGAGAACGTGTATAGATTATCGCGGGGTAAATCGCATAACCATCAAGAACCGATACCCTTTACCTCTGATACCGTTTCTATTAGACCAAGTCTGCAGGGCTAAGGTTTATACTAAACTGGATCTCCGAGGAGCATATCACCTGGTGCGGGTAAGAACCGGTGATGAATGGAAAACGGCCTTTAGAACCAAATTCGGGCTCTATGAGTACCAAGTGATGCTGTTTGGTTTGTGTAACGCTCCCGCAGCCTTCCAGCACTTCTTAGATGAGGTTTTGCGAGGATATTTGGACGTGTTCGCGGTGGTCTATATAGACGACATCTTAATATATTCTAATGACATACAAGAACACGTAAAACATGTAAAGGCAGTACTCCAACGGCTTCGAGAACATCGTTTGTTCGCAAAAATAGAGAAATGCGAATTCCATTGTACTACAGTAGAATTCCTGGGATATTTTTTGACACCCTCTGGTGTCCAAATGGACCAGCGAAAAGTACAGGCTGTCCTAGATTGGCCGGCTCCTACCACTGTGAAGGAATAACAGACATTCCTGGGATTTGCGAATTTCTATCGCAGGTTTATGAAAAACTTCTCGGAGTTGGTCACCCCCATTACAACCTTGCTAAAAAAGGGGAAGACATTCCAGTGGGATGAGGCTGCAGATTTCAAAAACTAAAGCACGCCTTCACTTTGGCCCCAGTTCTAAGGCACCCGGATCTGGCGTTGCCTTTCGTGGTTGAGACTGATGCCTCCAGTTACGCCTTGGGAGCCGTCTTATCTCAACGGGATGGATCAACAGGGTTATTACACCCAGTTGCATACTACTCTTGGAAACTGCTTCCGGCTGAAATAAATTACACCATAGCAGACCGAGAATTATTGGCTGTGAAGGCAGCTTTCGAAGAGTGGCGCCATTATCTTCTGGGTGCTCACCATACCATAACAGTGATCACAGATCATAGAAATCTACAGTTCATTAAAACTGCAAAAACCCTCAGTCCCCGACAGTTGCGTTGGGTGCTTTATTTTGCGGATTTTGATTTCCTCATAACCTATCGTCCAGGATCAGATAAAGGTAAGGCTGATCTGTTGTCACGATACCCTGAAAATTAGATGAGAAACAACAGAGAAATACGTCCAATAATCCCCGCAGCTCGTATTGTCGGGTTAGTAGGTCGGTCCAATATCTTTGAGGATGTACTCCACGTCATGTCTACCCAGGAATTGAATGAGTGGTGTTCTCGAGGTTCTCAACACACCTTAGTGAAGGGTCTCCCATATTATGCCTCTGCCTTGTACTTACCAACAACGGCCCTCAGGGAAGAGGTTATGAGTTGGTGTCACGACGCTCCCACTGCAGGACATCCAGGAATAGCTAAAACACAACAAAATGTGGCACGTCATTACTGGTGGCCTACCTTACACCGGGACGAATGACTCTATGTAACCAAGTGTAGCACTTGCAGTAGACAAAAGGCCAGTATTCAGAAACCTGCCGGCTTTTTACAACCACCGCCTTCTCCACCGACTCCTTGGCATACGATTACCATGGATCTGATTGTGGATCTACCACCCATTCGAAAATACACTTCGATTCTAGTCATGGTTGATTCATTAAACAAAATGGGTCATTTTATCCCTTGTCGGGGTGTCCCCACTGCCGGAGAATTGGCAGAATTATTTCTGCAAAACATAGTACGACTCCACTGTTTACCTATGCGAGTCATTACAGATCGCGGGCCACAATTCACCTCACGTTTTTTGCGAGCCTTTTGCCAACTAATTGGCATGGAGGTGAGTTTGTTTTCAGGGTACCATCCAGAAACAGATGGACAGACAGAGAAAGTAAATCAGGGACTTGAACAGTACCTCCGCTGTTACACCACCACCTCTGAATCATCGTGGGTGGAATATGTCTGGTTGGCTGAAATTGCCTACAACAATTCAGTACACTGCTCCACAGGGTACACGCCATACTATGGAGTCTACGGCTACCATCCCAGGGTCTTGCCCACCGTTGCTAATGTACCCCAGGAAAATTTACCCACGCTGTTAGGGTTGCATTCACATGCGCGCCAGGTTTGGACAAACATACAACAAAACCTAAATAAAGCCAAGCAAACTTATAAGGCCTATGCAGACAAAAAAAGACGTGATAGCCCCCAGTATAAACCAGGAGATCGAATTTGGCTCTCCACGCACCACATTCGAATGACAGGGCCCCGTAAATTACAGCCGCGATTCATTGGACCATTTACCATAACCGCTGTGATCAATCCGGTGGCAGTAAGATTCAGCTTACCCAGCCAAATGAAGATCCACCCAACCTTTCATGTATCATTGCTTAAGCCCGCCCTACCTACTATCCGTACTATAAAACCACCACCCATTATGGTACAAGGACACCCTGAGTATGAAGTGCGGGCTATATTGAACTCGCAACACCAAAAAGATGGGCTATATTACCTCATTGACTGGGTAGGGTGCGGTCCAGAGGATCGATCTTGGGAATCTGCTAGGGGTGTTCATGCACCGCGACTGGTCAAGGCATTCCATCGTAACCATCCAACTAAACCTAAGCCCAAATCCTCCTGTGCGGGGGGGAGTACTGTCATTGGCCACAATAATAAACATAGTATTCCAGTGTTGGGAAGGGCTCATGAACTGATGACGATCAGCATCAAGAAGATGCAAGCCATAAAAAACAAAACACTTTTGTACAAAAGGCTGTTGTGTCCTTTCTGCAGGAGAAACAGCTCAAGGACCACATCTCCCAAGCACCCCCGGGCCAAGAACTACATGTTGAATCCCACGTCGGGCGTGGCATGCGCGTGCATGCGCACGCGTTCAACAAGAGCACGGGGCTTGTGCTCAGGACAGCAACCAGAGAAGATGTGTTCTCCGGAGCTCCGAGCAAGGGGAAGCTCACGAGGGGCCACGCCCCATGCAACCTCCACCCGGGCCCCTCAAGCCATACAGATAAGTACTGCAGACAATCAGCAGCGTAAGCCGATCTGGGGGAAGGCGCGGAGCGCAGTGCAGAACCATAGAGAGCCAGAGGATACCACAAGCAACGGCGGTCAGGGGCACGCGCAGGGGAGCTCCGCCCAACCTCCTCATGTTCCCCCCTGCTCCAGCAAAGCTAAGTGTTGAATATTAACGCCATAAGTGCCTGCAATTGAACTACGCGCAACTATAGAAAAACACGCAGCGCATAGTCGGGCATGTTTAACCCACTAACAACCATCTAGATTACGCCACAAGTTGTTGCTGCGCAGAAGCCTTTGGGGCAACACGATTTGGGCAATAACGGACGCGGAGCCACGCGCGGCAGTCATCCGCTCGTAAAGGGAAAAAGCCTGCATAACTTTTGGGCAATAAAAGACGCGGAGCCACGCGCGGCTGCAATCCGCTCGTAAGGGGGCATATTAACAGCTGCATGTACTAAACTATTGAGCACTGAAGGGTGCATGAACTTCTAGTGCAAGAGTGAGTGAATGTCAACATTCGGTGTGTGATGTAACACGCAGATGGTAATTCCCACTCTCTTTTCAGCATAACACTGCTCCGGATTCCGGACCTGAGAGTGCGCAGGCAGGAGGCCAGCATTCCCCCCTTGAGATAAGTCCCTTTCTGATTATAAGCCTTGTTGTGGGGTCTGGGGGGAAATGTGCATGTTGTGAATGTCAATGTCTTTGAATACCAGTTACTGCTTTGTGTTATCCAATGTCCCCTTCCCTGACCACCTGCCCTCTCCCAGTCCTCTTTCCGTTTACCCTAACTACTGAACCTATCCAACCATCGAGATCCTAACCCTCTTTCCCCGCCCGGGTCGCGGAAGCTTGTGTAAGTCTAACTTGCAGGCGCCAAGACCCTGGAGGGGTAGGTTGGTTCGTGCCACTCCTGAGCCTGGAAGCTGAAGCCGTGACACATTGTATCCCAATTAATGGTCCCATAGCTGATGTTTCTGATCACAATTTTGATGACAGCAGAGAAACTATTCATACTTGAGAAGGTGGGAATTATATGGTGTACCCTTATTAAGATGTGGATGTTATTTGTGAGAGGCTAGAAGATGAGGTAATATTCAAAGTCACTAGTAATTACCTTGACTAAGGAATCAATCACACAGGTGTATTGCATAATCAAGGACCTCTTGACCCAACTAGAAGATACTTCTGAAATAGCCACCTAAGTCATATTGTTGCCTTCCATCAGATGGCTAAAAACAGATCAGTATGGCTGATGCATGTGAGCCAGAAGAGCAAAAACAAAAATGAAGACACACATTTGTAGATTTTCAGAACATTTGCTTCCTTGATTACTGTGATTGTGAACATATATTCATTCAATATAAAACTATACCTATGGTCATAGATAATGTGCTACTGCCAGTATTTGTAATATAGTGCCCATATTTTTAAGACAGTACCTGTTACATTTAGCATCAATGGAATCAATCATGGAGATTAACAACAATTTGGAGTCCTGTGGGATTATTTGAGTTTTCCACTGTACTTTTAATAACTTGTTAGTAGCAATATTGAAACCCAATAGACAATGGAGGGTCTGTGCAGACCTAAGGAAATCGATGAAGAGGGTACATGTGTCATGAAGGCCCCTTCCTTATATTTACCAGGGCCTTACACTGATCCAGGGTACTGAATTATATACTGTCCTTGATTTGATTTATGGGCATTGGACAGTCTTGGTACTCTGTGAAAATCAATGTTGTAAACTTGCCTTTACGTTTGTGGGGCAACATAATGCATGGACTAGAACTCACTTTGGGCATGTTAATAGCGGAAATTAACATAATTCATTCCTACAAAAAGATATGCCAGACCTTGTGGAAAAAGGGAATTTGGCCTATGAAGATGACACCCTAATCAAAAGTCAAACTGTGATAGAACACCTTACAAGGACCCGCCATTTGTTGACTCAACTGAAAATGGCAGGTGTGAAATTATCACTTCAGAAAGCAGTGTGGTCCAGAATTAAAGTCATTTTCTTGGTCATGAAATCACAATCAAGGATCTCAATCCTCAGAAAAAGCAGGTTGAGGCTTTGCTTAAATTGAACAATCCCACAAATCTATGTGAATTATTAAGTGTTTTAAGATTGACTAACTACAGTCATAAATTCATAGAGAACTACTGAGAGATCAGTCAACCGTTTGTGACTCTTTTGACATGAGCGGTGAAGTGGAGTGGTGCGACTCTCAAAAAGTGCTGTGAAACTACTGAAAATAACTCAGTCCCAAGCTCCATGCTTGACATAACTGGAAATGGGATTTTATGACACTTGTTAAAGTGATTTCATATGCAAGCACAAATGTAAATTACATCTATAGATTGCATTTTTCCAATGTAAATGGAAGCAGGAGTTGCAGAATGCACAAGTTGAAAATAGAGCTCTATTCCTAAAAGGTCAGAATCTGTCAAAATATACTCCTATTAACCCAAGAACAAAGACTACGATAAATAAAGTTTAAAATTATAACATTTCAGGGATAGAATGTTGTCACATGTTCTGGATGATGGACTTGTGCATTTCTTACTGTACATCAAATGAAGGTATTTTATCTTAATTCGCCCAGGGTCTTTTACTGTAATGTTTTATTCGTCCAACAGCTGTGTGATTTGTGTATGAAGCTAGTAATAAAATATGCAGTACAATATGTAGAAATGCAGTGGTGCTGCAAATGTATTTTGAATAACATTGGGCCTCATTCTAACATTGCAGGTATCCAGGTGGTAGAGTCGCCAGGATGCTGGAAAATGTTACTGTTGGGAAGGTGGCAGCCCTGTCCCACCCCCTAGGTGCTTTAGAGTGTGGCGAGATGTGTTCAAAGCACTATGAAGGGCCAGGGAGAAGGGGGGCTGTGAAATCAATATAATCAAATATAATCAATCCACATAGTGTATTTTATTTTTGCGCAGATATTAGTAAAACTAGGTAGAAGGTAGAGCCTGCACAGCGAATGCAGCATTGCGTGCATTAGGCCCAAATTGCAAGACAAGGGACATCTCTAGCCATGCCCTAGCTCCCATGAGGACAGACAACACCCCCAACTGCCACAACATTCATTGTTCTAACAGTGTATATGTGTTTTCTACTCAAGAGGAACGTGCCCTAAAAGGCTGTGATCACAGACCGGCACCTGGTGCACATGTTATCTCACACTGGCCAAAGCATGAGCCGGCCCATCCCCAGGCAACCATGAGTTATAGCCCATATAAGTGACTAAACCTTAAGACCCCTGAATTCCATGGCACCAGGTTCCCTTTGACCAACAACCCCAAAGTAACAAGTCCTAAAATGTTCAAAGAGGATGGACAGGGCACATTGTTGAAGCGACAATCGTGTGTACTGTAGTGCGGTGAGCTGGGAGGGATAAATTATAGTTCAAAATGAGGGTGGAGACCATGGAGCCGGATGGCCCGGAAGGGAGTGAATTAAATGCGTGTGTTAAGGTTAAAGTGTCCCAGAATCTCCTTTGTGCTCGTTTTGAAGCCTGCCAGGTGCACAGTATAGTGATAAAACAGCATAATGTCAGAATTGTATTTCATTTGTTCTTTGACCTTCGACATGAGAAGCAGATGATCACTACAGCACCCACTTGATGGAAGGTGCATGGATTGGGCTGGAACCAATGGCTTGGCATCTCGCATGTAGCAGACGGATCATGTATTTTGCCCACCAAGCAGCCGCGCAATATTTTACTATATGTATTGCGTCATGTATGACAATGTTTTTCTTTACAATATTCTGCTTGTACTACTTTTCAGCAGAAAGTTCTTAGCAGCAGAGTTCTTTGCTGTTGCTCTCATCTGTGTGTGAGATTAAAACTTCTCATCCTTACAAGATCGACTTGGGCCTTTCTTCACTAGTGGGTTGTATTATCTCTGGTGTTGGTGTGATCGTTCAGGGGCTTGCCTTCAATTGGTGACCCCGACATGATCCCAGCAGCCCCTCTATTTGCAGAGGCTTCCAGGTCATTGTTTCACTATTTTTACTGTATTTTGTTTGAGCTCTTTTGCGTTTACTACGTTTGGCTGCTAACTGTGACTAGAGTCCTAACATGGCAGTGCCACAAGGTTTTTCATTTGTTCTTTGAACTTCTTGTCTTTTTGCATTCTTCCTGCCAGGTCAGGAAAATCCTTTTATGGCTTCCATTTGCCTGGGAAAGCTGTTCTTTTCTCTGACTAATGCACAGCCTGTGTGTTGGAAGCCAAGACGTGAGTGGGACTGGCTGGTCCCAATACACAAACGGGTTTCAGTATGCATGGAGTTTATGCGTGTGTTTCACCAACAGTGTTCTTGTGGTCCTGAATGGAACACTGATGGGGTCTGTGTGAGCTGCAGTTCTTCGTTGGTTGCGCTGAGTTTTTCTGCTCACCTGAGTTTTTCCACAAGAAAAGGAACATGCAGCCATTCCCTGGAGATCCTGCTAGGAGCCAAGTGTCCAGCTTAGCCGTGAAGACTTTGAAAGACCCTTGCACCCTTCCTAAATTGGCCTGGCAACCAACTTTTGCTGCAATCCCAGTGGAGCTCTGTCTGACAAGTGATCTTAGAAGACCTTCATCAGTGCTTCGACCGGAGCAATGACAGGAACAACCAATCTTGACTTCTTCTTGGTGCCTGTCAATTTGGAGTCTTCAGAAGCTTTCATGGGCAATCCAGTGGACTGACCAACTCCAATTTGGGCTACTGTGGTAGTAGAGTTTCCTTTCTGCAATTTTCGGCTTGGATCTCGAGAGATCATCTGCTTGTCATGCAAGAGTCCTTCCTCTGAAATGTCGGTGTCCTAGCATTGACAGGGTTCGAGATAGAGGATCAACTTTGACCATGACATTTGTGTCCCCTGCTGTCTCAGTGACCATCCCTGAAACCAGCTTTCCTGCATCTGGTCGACCATCCTGGAGTGGCGCCTGCTCGAGAAGAGTTTTAACAGAGCTCCTGGATACTACCAGAACTCGTCTTGCACCTGCAGCTCCTGGGCTTTTTCGACCAGGACCAACAGTGGGATAACTTACCTCAGGCGACCCTACAACAACCTGCCAAGTCTGGAGAAAAATTGTAGTACAGGAGGTACGTTACAGTGGTATTTACCTGCTCTCCTATCTCTGCCCTTTTAAAAGTTTGAGAGCTTTTGAATTGTTTTACAACTGTTTGGCTTTGGCAATACTTATTACCGAAAGCCTTCCAAAATCTAGGTACAATCTTACTCACCAGTATACACCGTCTTCTTATTGTTGGAACCTTACTCACATGTACAGGACCCTCCTCCTAATGTTTTCCCAATCCCTAAAAATATTTGTATCTTTGCACATTTTGTTTTGCATATGGCCCCATACAAATTAGGTTTGGACTTTACAGGTTAGGTCTGATATTCCTGTAGACTGTTTTGTTTTGTTTTGTAATTATTATTTACGTACATTCCCTTTCAGGTATTGGGGGTGAACTGAATTATTTACACTAACTCACTGTGATTGTACATATCTATTTTAATATTTAGTATTGTGTGATATTACTACTTGTTATTAGTCATTTTTCATAGTGTATGTTTTTGGCCATAATAAAAAATATTATTTTTTTACTTACCTGTCTAAGAGTAATCCTTGATTGCTCAGTGTGTTGGACTCATTTTGGACCCCTGACTGTACGCACTCACTCCTGGGACTTGGCCTTGACCACAATCCATGCTACTTTGATTGGTTTGGCTACAGCTCCAAGAGCTGTCCCTGTTCACTATAACTAGGTTGGCATCCTAAACATCTGCTCAACCAGGCCAGAGTTTATAAATACAGTTGAACAATCAATTGATATGTCTGACAATAACAATGATGACACAAGCTCTAATGATCAAGGCACATATTATGAACCATCAGAGTCCAGATAATAATGATTATTTCTGCTGGAAATCAGCAATACTGTGGAGTATTATGAACATGATTCCACAGATGCTTTGTCTGTAGTATTAATGGAAGTTCAACCCACACCTATGTACAGTTCTTTGAGAAACGTTCATTTCACAGATCTAAAAGCACATTATATCACTGCATGGCATTCAGAACACCACCAGCACAACCACACCCAGCATCATCAAACCAACATGATCTCAACCTGTGTGCTAGCTGAAAAGACATTTCAAATGTGTGGCAGTACTTCACAGAAATGAAACTTAAACTGAATATCTTCACTTGCATGCTCTGCCAAAAAAAACATAGTACCAAATTATGGCAGGGAGCAACTTGGGCACCACATCAATCCTGTCCTATGCATAGTTATGGAAAGACGTTGACATTTCGAAGGTATGTCTCTCCCCATACCATTAGGGAAGTACCATACTGTCTCAGTGCAAACAATAACCCCTGAAACTATTGAATCTGGTTTATCACCTGGGATAGAACACCAGGCTAAATCCATGATAACTAAGCAATGCATAGCCGTTTTCCCCTAATTGTGTCAGGTCAGTCTTGTGAAATTGTTTGATTACAAATATCACAATTCCCAAGACAGACAGTGCCTGGGGAATTCTAACATTTATTTAATGTTGGCTGTATACCTCTTGCCCTACTCTTTTAACGTTGGCCCAGGGCCGTTATCCCCTGGTGTTGCCCATGGAACAGGTATATAATGCCATTAGCACAACTGGTTACCAAAAGGACAACCCCGGGTGCTAAAAACACAAAGGTTATTCCTTCCTACAATAGGATGCTGCGCCTGTCCCGTTGTAAGGAGGAAAATCCATTACCAACATGGCCGCCATGGAAAGGGAAGGCAGGGCTCCGTACAAAGCCCTGCCTTCCTTTTCCATGGCGGCCGTAGGAAGCTGAGAGGAAGGTGCGGCTGCCACAGCAAGTGCTACTGCAACTGAAATAAGGCAAGTGTTGGTGCTGGGGGTAAAGAAGAAAAGAAACGGGGGGGGTGGAGGTGGGGAGAGCTGGCTTTCAGGTGGCTTGGAACGCAGGCTTGTACCGGAGGTTCAAACCTGCATGCCTATTCACCTGATTGGCTGGCTCCCCACCTAGGGATATAATTAAAAACATATTTGTGGATGAGAGCTTTATAGGAATCATTTATGTTCCCATACAAAAGTGCAAATGTAATCCCATGCAACCCGTTGTTCTAAAATTACACAGTGAGATCCATATGTGATTTGAAAGGGGACTGGTATTTATATTTGTTGAATACAGACTGGAACCATTTTCTCGTATTGGGAGGGTGAGTTAAAATAGTCTGCGCATTCTAAATTGAAAACATTACTTCTCTAATACAAAACTAATAGAATACTAAGACAAGATACAGTAACACTATTTAACTGCACACACTTTAGCAACCGAAACCACCAGATCTACATGGGAAAGGAGAGACATTAAATGGTTCTTTGATTCTACCATGAGCTGGTGTCATTCAAAATAATAATTGTAATTGGAAATGTTTTAAAGTGAAGTCAAGCATTTGAATATGCTGACCGACAAGCGGTAGAAGTGTCACTAGAATGTCTAGTACTATGTCACACTTAAGATATATACATATATTGAATTAATCATGGAAATGGATGCATGTGTGTTATAACTAGTGAAAGTCAGGCCATTTTCATTTTTGGTGACTAGCTTTCTTTGTTTGTGTGACATTGTGGTGACTTCCAATGCATAAAGCTGGAAGCCACTTTTGATTTCACAATTATATTCTTTATTTAGAGAAATCAGAGTTTGGGCAACCCACTTGTTTCTTGCCCAGAATTATGGGGTGGGGCAGTATTTGAGGGTGTATGTGTTCACCTAGTGAACAACTTCAGTATGAATATGAATCTTACAGGTCCAGCCTCATGATTTGGCATTGAGGTTTGGTAGGCTCCAGAAAAAATGTTTTTCTTCAGGGGACACAGTTCTTTCGACTGGGACGGATTTCAAAGAGTCAGTTGCTCTCACTGCGCTTGCAAATCGTCTCTGGTGCAATGTGTAGTGCTAAAAAACACGTGCTGGACCATCTTGGTCAGTGCATGTGTTAGCTGCCGTGCAGATGAAGGGTATATCTAGTTTTAATTGGTCTTCACTGTATTGGCAGGTGCAGGTTTAAAAACAAGAAAGAGCTTTCTTCAATGGGTTTCTCTTTGGGGATTGTTCACCTAAAAGATGAAAGGGACACCTGGGTCTGGGGGTCCTTTATCGGAACGAGTTGGACCTGTGCAGATGGTGCTATGCACTAGGTCTAGTCGTTCTGTAGCCGACCGGTTTCTGTGGAGCACTGCGGGTGTGCCACATTCATCAGGGCTAGATAGGGGGCAGCTACATGTGTGCCCACTGTAATTCGTCTACAGCAGCGTGGTCTGCAATACTTGTAGATCTCTCCCTGTAAGGATGACAGGAGGGAGGGGAGAGAGATAAAACACGGATAAATATCCAATTCTACACCTCAACTGTAGCTAGTTACCAGAACACTGCATAGTACAAGTAATAAACAATGAACCAGAGGCTCACCCTCTCCGTGTGGTGTAAATGCTCTCCACGGGGGGGGTTGAGGCAGCCCGGAACCTGGGGGCCAAAAAACAGTAATTACTGTCATGTATCGATGCCAGCGTGCATCTTGAAAGCGACTATGCTCTTAATGCAATTATAACTATTGTTAACCAAATTGTGTTAATAACACTGTTAAGGTGCACGCATAGCGCATTGCAGCTTGGTTCTAGAAAGTACATTTACAACATGTAAATGTTGCCTGCCCCTCGACCCCACGTGTGGGGGAGTGGCTGGCTGCGGGAGCGCCTGGTGGGGCCGCTTACCTGGAGCAAGAGTCTTGGGTGGTCCTGTGGGCCGCGCGCGTAATGTTGCTTCGCCGCGGCCCGCGCCATCCTACTGTTATTGTAACCATGGCGCCCTGGGTAGCGCAGTCACATGCGCCTGACCCCAAGATGGCCGCCCCCATACGGGAGGAGGCGCCCATCACGGGGCCAGGCGCCGCGGGCCGTGAGCCAGGCGCCATGGTGTGAGGGCCCCCCATATGTACATGGGTGGAAATCCACAACGTTAAATGATGTGTCGAGGTAAAACATGCCGGTTGGTGCGCTTGGTGCAGAAGCGGGTGCGCACTGAGGGCTGAGTCCACCAGTGTTCCCCCAACACCCAAGGTGTAACAGCAAAAGTCAACAAATGTACCCAGTGTACCAGATGGAACAAAGGTACTGATAGTCCGGTATGGGGAGCAAAGGAATTCAAGCATACTACCCATCTTTCCACATACAATAGGTGGACTCATAGTTCTGTGGGACAACACATGGGCTCAATATGACTGGAGTTACAGCATGGCCAGCGTTTGCCAGCTGGTGGCTTCGTTAAGTCCAAACTTGTCGGTTTGGAGGCGAAAAATCCAAAGTTGTTCTCGTCTGAAAAGCAGGTTGTGTATATTTCCTCCTCTTGTTGGAGTGGCCATTTTCTCGATTATTGTCCATGTGAAATCTGTAGGGGTGTGTTTTAATGCCACAAAATGTTCAACCATGGGTGCTGTGATCTTCTTGGTTCGTATGCAGGATCTGTGCTCTGCAAGACGTGTTTTTATCGGGCGTGTAGTCATGCCTACATATCGCTTGTTGCATGGGCATGTGATAATATATATCACATTACAACTATTGCAAATCATTAGTGTCTTTTGGATCCACGGAAAATGCCACCCTATGTCGATGGAGGTGGAACGCTTGGTGCTGGAGCATGCACTGCATGTGCCACAGGGAGTGTGGCCAGTGGCTTGATTGAGTCCCCACAGTGTGTTTTGTTTAGAATCATTCTCTTTATAGGAGTGTATGAGGGAGTCTCGTAGGTTCTTCCTTCTTTTCAAGGCGAACCTGGGAGTTTACAAACTATGAGAGCCAACGTTCAAGACTGGCCAAAGTTTGAGGACCTCTTTCTTAATCTTTTTGGACAGAGGCGATAAGCTAAGGAATGCTGTGATGCTGTCTAGGGATTCACTCTGTTTGGCATGATGTTCCAGGGTGGTTTCTCGTGGGATGTTCATCACGCATTTGCGTGCCTGTTTGACTATCCATTTGGGGTAGCCCCTGTTGGTCAGTTTTCTTGCCAGGCAATGTGACTGTTGGTTGTAATCCGGCAGTGTGGAACAGTTTCGTCGGTATCGTAAAAATTGTCCGAATGGTAAATTTCGTCTCAGACTTGCAGGATGGAAACTCTCATAAATGAGAAGTGAGTTTCTATCTGTTGGTTTGTTGTAGACTGTACTAACAACTGTTTCGTTCCGTATCTCGAGGGTGAGATCAAGGAAATGGACGGACTCGATACTATGGGTTTCTGAGAACTTCAGAAAAGGATTCTGACAGTTGAGCCACTCCATAAACAGTACAAGGTCTGGTTCATCGCCTCTAAAGATGAGCAACACATCGTCAATATATCTTGACCATAATTCCAGTTTCGGTAACCACGGATTGTCAGCTCTATAGATCTTTTCTTCTTCAAAATGAGCGACGTACAGATTGGCAAGGCAGGGGGCAAACGTCGCTCCCATTGCTGTCCCAGACATTTGCTCGTAAAAGGTGTTGTCATAAAGGAAAAAATTATTTGTCAGGGCAATTTCGGCCAGTTGCATCACCAGGGTGACTGGGGTTTGCATGGGTGGATCTCTTTCTAGTAGTATCTTCTCAAGCACTCTGAGTGTTGCCATTTGGGGGATCTTTGTATACAGTGATTCGATATCGAGTGTTACCAGGATGTTCTGAGAGGAATTGAAAGGTCGGTCCTTGATGAGTTCCAGGACTGCTGTAGTGTCTTTAAGATAGGAACGCATCTTAATGACTTCTGGTTTCAAGAAGAAATCTACAAACTGTGACAGTGGTTCCAAGATTGAGCCTATAACTGACACTATGGGTCTGCCAGGAGGGGGATTTCTCCCTTTATGGACTTGGGGAGTGCGTAGAAGGCCAGTTTCTTGGGGTTCTTAGGATTGAGGAATTCATATTCCTTGTTGCTGATTAACTCATCCCCACTGGCTTCTTCTAAAATAGGTACTATCAATTGTCTAATGGATTCAGTGGGATCTGTGCCCAGTTGTTTGTAGCTGGACTGGTCTGTTAAGAGCTCCATAACCATCTTGTGGTATGCCGGGGTATCCATTATTACTATCGCTCCCCCCTTGTCAGCAGGCTTGATGGTAATTGCTTTGTTGTTGGCTAAAGATTGGAGTGCCTGCCTGTTCAGTTTGGAAAAGTTCTTGTATCCTGGAGTTCTCTCAGCTTCTAGTTCATCAAGTCTTTTCAGGAGTGCTTTCTCAAATGTGATGGACTCGGGAGAGATGGCATGAGGTGGAGGATAGCTGGGCTATCTCTATCCGGGTTTGAAATGGATCATGTTCTGCCGAGGGTACAAAGGAAAGTCCCTTTTCAAGTAGGTCCCCTTCTGCTGGGGATAGAGTGTATTGGGAGAGGTTCATCACTAAGCTCTCAGTCCAAGTTCTTGCCCTCTCCCCTTGTCCTGGATTATTGGGATTAATTCGACCAGTGGCGCTGTCTGGCCTTGGCCGCGGCCCCTGCTGTGGGTGACTCGTGGTGATTGGTTCTGCCAATGCACTTGTGGTTGCCAGTTGCCTCTTCCTTTGTTCTTCGCTTTTCCTTGACCTCTTTGAAAAAAAGGTTGTGGTGGGCCATAGGTGTTGGTTGGGGCCGCATTATTCATAGAGCTACTTGATCCTGAGGTGTTGGATCCCCTGCCAGAGCTGCCACTCGAGAAGGTCCAGTTATTAGGTCTTGCTCGGTTGTTCTGGATCCTCTTTCTGTTGTGTTGGTTTACGTGTTGACCCGGTGTGGATGTGTTGTTTGCACTAAGGTCCTCGTAGTATGCATCTGTAATATAGGGATACATTCTTTCTTGCGTGTAGGCCGCCAGGTCTTTCTTAAGTTTAGTGACTTTTTTATTAAGGTTGAAGTCTCTAAATTCTTTCATTGCGGCCTCCAGATCTTCCAGACTTTTTCCACCCATGTACATATGGGGGCCCTCACATCATGGGGCCTGGCTCGCGGCCCGCGGTGCCTGGCCCCGTGATGGCCGCCTCCTCCCGTATGGGGGCGGCCATCTTGGGGTCAGGCGCACCTGACCGCGCTACCCAGGGCGCCATGGTTACAATAACAGTAGGATGGCGCGGGCCGCGGCGAAGCAACACTACGCGCGCGGCCCGCAGGACCCCCAAGACTCTTGCTCCAGGTAAGCGGCCCCACCGGGCGCTCCCGCGGCCAGCCCTCCCCTACACGTGGGGTCGAGAGGCAGGCACGCGGACCCTCGCACCTCTGAGGGGATATTTCCATGTTGTAAATGTACTTTCTAGAACCAAGCTGCAACGCGCTATGCGTGCACCTTAACAGTGTTATTAACACAATTTGGTTAACAATAGTTATAATTGCATTAAGAGCATAGTCGCTTTCAAGATGCACACTGGCATCGATACATGACAGTAATTATTGTTTTTTGGCCCCCAGGTTCCGGGCTGCCTCAACCCCCCCCCCGTGGAGAGCATTTACACCACATGGAGAGGGTGAGCCTCTGGTTCATTGTTTATTACTTGTACTATGCAGTGTTCTGGTAACTAGCTACAGTTGAGGTGTAGAATTGGATATTTATCCGTGTTTTATCTCTCTCCCCTCCCTCCTGTCATCCTTACAGGGAGAGATCTACAAGTATTGCAGACCACGCTGCTGTAGACGAATTACAGTGGGCACACATGTAGCTGGCCCCTATCTAGCCCTGATGAATGTGGCACACCCGCAGTGCTCAACAGAAACCGGTTGGCTAAAGAACGACTAGACCTAGTGCATATCACCATCTGCACAGGTCCAACTCATTCCGATAAAGGACCCCCAGACCACATACCCAGGGGTCCCTTTCATCTTTTAGGTGAACAATCTCTAGAGAGAAACCCATTGAAGAAAGCTATTTCTTGTTTTCAAACCAGCACCTGCCGATACAGAGAAGACCAATTAAAACTAGATATACCCTTCATCTGCACGGCAGCTAACACATGCACTGATCAAGATGGTCCAGCACGTGTTTTTTTAGCAGTAAACAGTGCACCAGAGACGATTCGCAAGCACAGTGAGAGCAACTGACTCTTTGAAATCCGTCCCAGTCGAAAGAACTGTGTTTCTTTAGTGTGACCACAAGTTTGGGCAACACACAGTTCGATACCCCTGAAACAGTCCTCTTTGTTTTGCTTATTTCTTCAGGAGACAACATACCCTTCATTCCACTAATACTTCTATAGAATTTGACTTTAATTTCAGGAATGATAAGCATCTACCTGATATATTCAGCATTACAAATGGTGAGGATGGAAAGGAAGAAACCTAATTTATTTTATTTTTTTATTTAAATGATATAGTTTACTAAAAATATTTCATTTTTAGCACATTACAAAAGTGAATTCCTTAAAATACACAACAATCAATACATGTGTTCCAATTCGTTCTTATGTGTGTCCACTAGTATGTCATTTCTCTACTTTCTTTCCATGAAGAACACTTGACTGTTCCACTATGTTATGCCAAAATTGGATGATCGTAAAAACGAAGGCTTTGTTGTTTCCCAAAAGAATCTGCCCATCTTTCGTTCACATAATAGGAAGTGGTTGCTCGTGGAAGCATATCACTGAACAAATTTATTTTTTCAGTCAATGCCGTACAATCCATTATAATATGGTATAATGATTCCGATGTTTCTGGTTGTTGGCAGAATCAACAGTATTGCAGTGCTGGAGGGAACAGATTTGTTTTGACCAGGACTTTGCGTGTGGGCAGCAGATTGAGGCAGAAATGCAAAAAGGTGTCTTGAATATGACGTGCTGGGGAAATTGTTCAATACTGGGGTAGATGATTGATAGCTCTTATGTCTATCTCACAATTTAGTGCAAGCTGATATTATGCCTTAAGATGGATCGTTCTAATCCAGTCATTCTGTCGAATGCTTTTTTTTGCTTCTTGTGGACGAAGTTTGAGCATCTCCATGTTTATATCTGCATTGTGCAGCTTCACCATAGCAGCTTTTTTCCATTTGTTTAAGACTAAGTCGCTTACAGAGTTATGTCTGGAATGCAGGGATCTCTATTGCAGGAATAGAGTCATCTATGACAGTCTTTCTGATAAGATCTAAATGTTTCCAGGTTACTATTGACTCCAATGATTGTGTAGCTATCTTGTATTGAATGTGAGGCATCGGATATTCCGGTGGAAATGCTAACATTTTCTGCCAAAAGATCCCTTCTAGCTGCTGCCATATTGCTTGATCCAGGTTTAGCATGGTTTTGCTCGCATATGACAGAATGTCAACAACCGTCTGTCTATAGTAGGTGATTACTGGCTTTCCCAAATTTGTTGTGCAGCAGTTAGCCTTGTCTTGCCAATGAAAGAGCCTTGGACTTTAGATGATCTGTCCAATCCTTTTCAACCGCTGAATGGTTAAGCCATACACCCAACCTTATGTTTCCATATTTTACCTGTCCTATATAATTGGATACAATTTATTGAAAATGATTGACTCATGAACTTGACCTCATGGCTTATCTTCTTATATTTTCTTAGTGTTTCCTAACCTGGGGTGTGAATGTTAAGTCATCTTTTACATTTATGATAGTATATTTGAATATTTCTGCTTCTTTTCTTGTTTTTAGATGGATCATGTACTAATTTCAGATGGAAATTAACCACTACTGTTCTGGGGAAGAAACTATTCTAGACATTCACTTCACCTCATCATTGTGCAATTCAGTGTGTGAGGTTAGTAATCAATCAATTTGTTTGTTTTTTTTTGCAACCAATTGTCATCATGCCTAGTATATAAAATGTATCTATATCACAATTATACAAAGGAAAACAAAATATGATGGTTTAGAATGTATTTTAAACCTCTGGCAATTCTGAGCAACCCTCCATACCATCGTTCTTCACCTGCCAAGCCATTACTGAAAGGGGAAAGACTGTATGCAAATCAGTCTTGGGTCCCCCCCAAAGGGGCACTCCAGCCCAAACTGCTAGGTCACATCCCCTCTGCACGAGACCACAAGCATCCCCAGGCATGCTTCAGCCTCATTAGACGTCATCAGTGAGGAGTAGCTAGGGTCAATATAACAAAATACACACAGTTCATTTGAAAAAGATGTATATAAACAACAGTAGAGCAATGTAATTTTCCTATAATAACAGAAGCACATTAACAATTATTTAAAGATAGGATGATTACAAAAAAATAATAATAGATAGATGTGCACTCTTTAAACCCATTGGTTATCTCACTAAATGACCCCTTAATCATTTAAGCAGCACTTTGCAAGTGATACATGGGAGAGTAATTAATATATGTGGTGAACTTTCTTCATTTTCTGAACGTAGGCACTGTCTCCCCTCTTCTCTGAACCATGAGCATCTGTAAATCTGATTAAGCAAAGACAATTTCCAAAAAGGCATGCACATAAACACCAATCTAGCACAAGCTTGCCCAGTACAAATGGTACTCCAATGAATGTTTTAGATGACTAAACATTTTCACGGTAATTCAGTGATAATTCCGCTGAATCACTGCCAAAATCAGTTACAATCTCTTGGTCCTTTGGGTTTACCACAGGATTACAAGTTGTGGTGAGGTGGTTTTAGTTCCCATTTTTGGAGTCCATAGGATACCAGGTTTTATTTGGCAGAAATAGCACAAACTGTAATTCTGACACTGATTTTTGGTGTTAAGGTGGTTCATTTACTTCCAGCATGTTGCTGGAGATAAATTCTCCACTTCAATGCCAAACTGGGATTTTACAGAGCAGTACAAATGGCAGTAATTCCATTACCACCAGCATTATTAAAGAGTGATTGAGGCACATTTGAGTGGATCCACCTAATTTGCATATATGCCAGTCAATAATATTGAAGCTCATTATAATCTGGCATGCTATTTACCAGTAATGCTCTCTAATCTCAATTCTGAATTTTGTCCTATTCAAACAGGTTTTCACCCTGGTCATTCTGCTGAGATGGCCATTTTGGCTGCCTCTAGGTCGTTACTACATCTATGTCACTCTAAATAATGATATATATTCATATGCCGACAAGGCACCGCTCTGGTTTAAATCTTTCTTTTCCGAAAGAACAGAATAAGTATGGATAAAACCATTAAAATCTACACTGCGGGACCCCACCTGTGGACTACCACAAGTCTCCTTGTTATCCCCATTACTCTTCAAACTCTATATGATGTCACAATCAACCTCATCGAAAGACACAGCTTCACGTGTTACAACTATGCAGATAATACTCAGGTCATCAACACAGTCAGCAAAAAACAACAGGAGAACTCAACACTAACTGTTTCAAAGAACTACCAATGGATGAACACTAACAACCTCAAAATCAACCCAGAAAAGACAGAAATCTTGATTACACCCGACAACCAAGGAAACAATCAGAACATCCCGTGGCCCACACAACTGGAAATGCCACCCACACGATCCAAAGTAGTGAACTGGATGATCTCCAAACAGCCCTTTGAGATGAGTAGCAGTAGCCTCGAGACAGATGGTGATGCAGATTCATACTCATGCATCAAATAATCAAGACACTAAATAGTTTGGTAAAGTGAGTCCGTTTAATGACAAGTTCATAAAACGGGGAGTAAAACGAACATCAGCAATCGCTCGATCTTCTCACTCTCTTTATTTTTAGAAAAAACACAATATTTATAGCAACAACTCGTCATTGCTAACGTACAACCTGCACACATTCTAACGTAATTCTACATGTCAACCTTAAAAAGCTAACATACAACGGGATTGGTTATAGGAAGGTAACTTAATATAGGTACTATATCTGTATGTGGTAACAGGGAGAGGGAATTGGATAATTACTGTCAGGTGGGGCAACTAAGCCATCCCTTCAAAATGGACACTATGACATTGGCTCTACTCACCATAGGACCCCAGATTACATGGTCTACTGTGATTGGGTTGGCATTAAACCCCACTCATACTTTTTTACTTACGTTTAGCAGCACGCAGAAAGAACATCCAGGTGCAGAGAAGCTTGTCTGCACCCCAGCTTCCCACCAATTATGCTACAATCAATCATCACCTCTGTAGTCATGTGTCAATTACTTTTTTGTAGTTTGACCTGTAGTCTGCTCTGTGCTATGAGAACTTTTAAGGAGTATGGGCATGGCGGGGATCCATGCGTAGGTGTGAAAGTCTCACTTTTCCAGCCTGTCTTTATCCCGTGACTGGACACCGTGAAATTGGCTATTCTCTGTGTCTTTTTGTATATTTGATTTCATTCTACCAGTTCTCTGACATCTGTGGCTTTTTTTGACCTTTCTGAACAGGATCCCCTGTTCTCTTCTCTCCTTAATTGTATCCAATGTCGGTTTATTCCAGCTACATAAGACTTTGGCTTCTTGTCATGGTCATCCTTAGCTGAGTTTTGCTCTGTCTCGATTCTCAATTTTCTTGCTGCGACACACTCTATTTGAGGCCTTTTGTAACCTTTGTTCAATTCTGCTCATATGCGTAGTGGACTTGCATTCATACATAAAGTACTTCTTTAGGTAAATACTTGTAAAAATTTGGTGCTTGCCGCAATCCATCGACTATTAAGCATAGCTAGCTTCTTGATTTCTTTGCCTCCTGCAGTTACTTGCATCTGTACATGCTTAAACTATCTAAATATCTTCATCATGTATGTGGCATACATTTCTTCATCTTGAACCCAAGCCATCACTTATCCGTGATATCTCCTTTATATTTCGTCTCTGGTCAGTATTCTTAGGTCATTATATCTGCGTCAGTCCGATTTCTTATGACGTCACCAGTCATCTTCCCTAATTATCTTTGCTTCTGCCGGTATTTTATTCAGACAACCGTCATATTATTTAGACTGTAGTTATGGCTTTTTTAATGGATACCTTACTGTCCAGGTTTTCTTAGGTGTTGGTATATTAATAGGTGCTGTTACACTGATAAGTACTGGGCAGAGCCCATGTGCTGCTCTCTGCTGATTCAACTGTTCTTCATACATCACATACTTTGGTGTGAACTCAATAGGCAATGGGAGGGGGGGCAACTGGAGTGGGGGCAATACTTCACTCTTCCTCTTCACTCTCCACTCTGGGCGATTGATCAACCACTCTCACTTCTTTCGTTGCATCCACTTTTCCTTTATTCTTCACTTTTATTTTGTCCGCTGGATCCAGACATTTTGGTCTGAAGTAATGCTTCCTTTAGGTCCATATCTTTATGACTCCCTTCAAGCAACCTGCGGTTCTCACGTGCTCCTCCTTGTTTCATGTCATCAATTGGCATTCTCCACTTGGACTGCAATAGATCCATCTTGCCACATATTTCCTGTGAACCTTTGGATACAGGAACTTTATTCCCTCTGGTGCATAAATGTTGGCCTTCACAAAGTCTCTTATTTCTTCATCAGTCAAGTCTTTGGGCTTCCATCCTGACTCAACATCAATCATGATCTTCATCCCCATGGCTTTCTTTGCAGTCGTCTGGCATTGAGAGATTATTAATGTGATCATACAGAATCTAAGTAATATCATCACCAACAGGGCTCCTATGAACTTGAATGCATCTGCCATCCGTTGCGGAACCATTGCAGAACCCATGAAAATAGTGCTCCAAACCAACTGTCATCATCAAGTTTGTCTACTTCATCTATCATCTGATTCTGTAGTTTTTTCAGCATATCTATGGCCTCTGTTAAGGTCCCATTCTTGTCATCATGTGAAGGTATAAATGTGCAACATGATTCTCTGATTTTTGCACAAACACCTCCATCCACAGCTGTGATCATGTCCAAGACATATCTGTTCTGGAGTGTCATAAGTCTGATTGCTCTCAACTCTTCTCTGATTGCATTGAATTATTTTATGGTCGTGTTGATGGTCTGCAGTAACTCCCATTTGGTTGTCTGCAACCATTTAGTATTTGCTCCTCCTGAATTATTGGCATCAAGATCAAGGTAAATACTGAAGAAGTCTGACTGAACAGTTTGTGTTCATATGGGAGCATCGAAAGCTTCTATGGATTTAGCAGAGAAATAATTTTCCCTCTTTGTTCTCTTCATAAGCTCCAAGGATCTCTTCTTCCTCAGGTGAGCATCTGCTTTCGGGAAACTGTCAAGGTTCACATCACTCTTTGGAATCACCAACGCAACGCTGGAACATGGACATTCACCAATGTACATATACATCCCCAATTTTTTGGCAATCTCATGTATGCCTGGGATCTACACACCCAATAGTGATCCATGATCACTGCAGTACCATGCATCATTACTGGAGCATCAAACACTTGGCCACAATTGCGATTCTCTCACATTTTTCTTGTGCCAATATTTCTGAAACAGAATTTAGGGCTCTCCAATGGTATTATCTGTAAGGGTCCTCCTCTTTCCTCGACCCATGTCAGTAGTTTAGCAAGCTTCCGCCACAATGGCTTGCATCCATTCTGCACTATGTCAATGGTAGCCTGGTAACAACTAATGACTACCCATGCTCTGCAGATCACTACTCCTTTCTCCCATCCGTCTGAAGAAAGCACTGTTTTGCATTTGACCTCTGTTCTTCCATCTGTGAGATTCTTCTGAAGTTTTTCCTGCAGTCTCCAATTTCTTGTTCACTTATCTTCTGATTTTTGCTCCTTTCACTCCAGGTTTCTCGTATCTGTCACAATATTCTTCGTTTTGGCATTGTTTCATGTCTTTATGTCTTGAACATAGTCATCTTCATTTGGATCTGTTTTTTCAGTTGCCCATTTCAGAGAAGCATCACTTCCCATGAAGTGAACTCTGATCTTGCACATTGCTTTGTGTGACAGACAGTGTGCTGTCTGAATATCTATCTTGATAGCTACAAAGATTGTTTACTTTTCCATGCTGTAGGGCAGAAGTGCACATACAAAGCATTCCTCATCCGAAGTTCGCCTTCCAAATTCCTTCATATGCGGGTACCATATGTTGTTTCCCAAATGTGCTGTGCTATCCAGATAATCATTCAATTTGTTATTGTATTCTTGTGTGCTTCTTCTGGCTCTTACTCCTTTGATATGAGCTTCCACAAGCATATCACGCAGTAAATCTGTATAGCTCCTTCTTGCTGGAGGATTCTCAGGCATCTCCATCGATGATCCGGGCATTTCCATTAATACTGTTCAAGTAAGAGAAAGTGCAATACACTTCATCCTTTCAACATACCAAATAGGCATGAAAAGGTCTCTCAGAATTTCAGTCTGCATTCTCCTTCCAGGCACTATCTTGATATCATGACTCGCAGGATCAGGTGTGCTTACAGGTGTTGTCTCTATTTGCTTATTCTCTAAAGCCTTTTGTCTCTTTAAAAGTTCCGCCTTCTCCATTTTTCTCTCAACTTCTTTTGGCTGAAAACTTCTCGTTGTTGTTTGTCCAAACTTCCCCCATTCTCTGGATTGTGATTCTGAAATGATTGATACTAGACCAGGTGTGTTTGTACTCATTATCTGTGTAGGTGTAACTTTCATCAATCCCTTCTCGGGTTTACTTTGCCGACCCTGTCTCCAGCGTTTCAACTCATTTGCTAAAACAAGTGTCATGTGTGTGTTATTGCTCACAAATTCCATTTCAAGCTCAGTCACTCTATCATTCTTTCTCGGAACAGGAATGACTATATAGGGTCTGGGCGCTCGTGTATGTGGGTGCACGGGTATAACACTTTGTGCACCTATAAAAAATGCAGTTCTAATCGTTAATGACAGCAATATGATTATGAATATAATGCATGTATAGATAATGCACCTATATGTCATTTTACAGCATTTGCTTCTTGGGCAATATGGATGTCTCTCCTCCTGAGGGAGAACAGTGTTACTGCTTTGACTGCCTATCTCGATCATCTAAGGAAGCAAAAACTGGTTCTTTAATACATTTTAATTATTATCAGTTCCTTCTGGATTCTGCTGTCTCTGCTTCACGGATCTACAGTTCAGGACCATTCCTTTATTATAGTTCCCAGTCTATATCTGGAATCTGCTTCACTCCAGATGACATGCTGCTTCCCTATCAGCAAAAAGTGTATTTCTTGTCCACACTTCCACAATCTGTTCCTTGAATGAAAGTCTCCACACTATTCTGTAATTTGGCTCAAAATAGATTGCGACTTGGATTATGATCCCATTTATAGGCATACTTAAGTTTGCAGTATTCGCCGGATCACGGATGAATGTGAGCGCATCAGTATCAGTATGTCTCCCAACAAGATCTGGAAAGTCTTCAATTAAGTGAAAAAACACTGCATTGGCCAGTCTACGATTTTCTGGTGATAGGGACATTTGTTTTGTCCTCGCTGTATTCTGGAAGTAAAAGAAATTGTTCTGTGATCATTGTGAGCAAGTTTGATATTGTCTTTTCGTTGTCAGGATCTTGCAGAAATTCTGTTATAATAATAATTTATTTAATGTGATACAGTTTACATTAATAAACTTTACCCATAATCTAAAAATGTAAACATGTACATATGATAGTACAAAAATACCTAAATGACAAATAACTTAAAACAACACACAACATACAAAAATAAATCCTAATGAAGATCCTAAGAGAAATTAATCAGCAGACGAAAAGGTTGGTCAACCTAAAAAATACATGTCTTACTACAATATAACAATATAGCATTTATAGTAATGTAAGAATCAGATACCGAGTAAAAAGTAGAGTAAATATGTGGGCATATAAATGAGGAATAGTGGTCATAAAAATGAATAATCAACAAACACGCCCAAATTATTCTTCCATCTTGTTTGTATAACTGGGCGTACAAATAGATGAGCACAAAGAATGAAAATAAAAAGCGATAATCAACAATGCAGAACAACAGCACATCTGGACACCAAGCATCACCAATTAATGTGCTGAAGATAAATCCATGTGAGTATGAGCCGAAATATATTCAAACGCATTACAATTGGCAAATTAAGACCATAATTTATCCCTGCATATGGCATAAGCATGAGGCTATAGAATGCTACGTCACTCATTGTTTTCGCGAAAATATTCAAATCTTGATACCCAATGTCGCTTCAATCCTTAGCCAGATGTTGTAAAAGGCCGTTAGCGTCCGCAAGCTCTCGGACTTCATGCAGTGGTGCCAAAAAATTACATCACTAATTGTTGACAAATCATGGGTAAACAACCCAATATGCCGGTGGATTACATCTATCAAGCCACCGCATTGGGTTAGTAAGTGTCTGGCTGTTTCGAGTTTGTTATCGGCTTTACATACCCTACAAATCCGTTGGTCCCTTGGAATATGTTCTCTTCTGCCCGTGACCATCAGAGTTGGGAGCTGGTCCATCCTAAGTAGCAGTATAAAACGTCACAACCTTTTAGAGGGGGCAAAGATTAAGATAAACGTGTGGTTTCATGAAGGAATAAAGCCTATGCTGTATAAACTGGTAACTTTTCAATGAGTTTAGATGGGCAAAGTTCTCTAACCAGTCCCACATATCAACACGATTATTCAGTGCCTTCTGAACCAGAATTGAGTACACCCCTCCACGGCAAGCCCAACCAATATCAGCTAGATGTTTTGACATTTTGGCAAACGGAGAACTAGGGTTCTGATTCTTGCATAGTTCCTGGTACACAGTTTTTCGCAGAGGATTGTCTGTTCCACTACACATCTTTAGGAAAAACCCTAGTCTCTTTTTCATGATAGTGGCATAGAGCGAGGGCACTCCCAATTCCAGGCGTATAATGGCCATAGGGACTCCCGGTGCTAAACCGAGGACACGTCGCCAAAATTTCCCCTCGATGACCTGAAGCCATCCAAGATCTATGTCAAAGAGTGCATCTAGGCCATAGGTCATCATAGGGGTGAACACTTGCATATAAAGTTGGCACATGCCCCATAACGTGAAGCCCCCCTGCCTGTTAGTAAAACTGACCATTAAAGCTGTTACTTGCGCTGCGCGCGTAGTACGTGATTGCTTACCCGCCGCATATTCACCACTGGGCTCAAAATCTATTCCCAAATAGCGATATAGTGGCACATAAGAGATCTTAACATTGCCGACCATGAGATTTACCTGAGAAACTCTTTTACTGGTAAATCTCAGCACCTTGGTTTTATCCAAATTAATGGTAAGACCATTGCAGGAGGCATATTCCCAGAGAGCCATGGCAGATCTACGCAGTCTGCATACGCAGTCTGCTGATGGTATGGTAAAAAATGATCAAATCATCTGCATATGCCAAAACAGAACAGGCCGCCTCCCCAATTTTTGGAGGACAATTGTTAGCAGCATCTATAGCCATCGGAATGTCGTGTACATATAGATTGTATACCAGAGGGGCAGTTACGCAACCTTGTTTAACCCCCCTATTCTGCTGCACCTTTCTAGTCAGGTGCCCCTCTTGATCTAATTTCAACCTAACTGAGGTGTTAAAGTGGGTCAGTCTAAGGTAGTACAAAAGGCCCACAGGACAGCCCAAGTTGTCTAATTTAGACTATAATATTTCTCTAGGAACAGAGTCAAAGGCTGCTTTAAAATCAACGTAAAGAGCTTACAGCAGAGGTTCCTCCCTGCTACGGGCCCTAGATCTCAATAAGTTCATGACCATAAGGTTATGGGAAGTTGAATAGCCTCTTCTGAAGCTGCATTGGAATTTAGGCAAAATGTTAGATTTGTCTATCCATATCTGCAGCTCATTAAGTAACAGGGACGCAAATAATTTGCCTGTCGTGTCTAACATAGACAGTAGTCTATAATTATTCGGGTTGAGCCGATTTCCTTTTTTAAAGACAGGGATCAAGACTGCAGTCTGCCAAGAACTAGGGATCTTCCCCTGTGCCATAATTGTTCCAAACAGTATGGTCAGTAGACCGGCCCAGAACTCGGGCTGACTTTTGATTACTATGTTTGACCAGTCCGTTGGGTCCCGGAGCCCTAGAAGATTTTACAGTTTATTTTACCAATTATGGCCATATAAGGGATATCAAAAGGGATGGTTGTTGTTATAGCAGTTGGAAGATAACTCTCCTCAGTCAATTTACAAACATTTCGATTCCCTAAGAAAATTTCCCATTCTACTGCATTTATAGGATTAACCAGTTGACCCTTAACAGTCGCTCTAGCTGCACCTAGTAGAGACCAAATGCTACGAGTATTTTTAGCGCAGATGGTTTGTACTAATTTCTGATGGGCTTGTATTCTTTCCATAGATCAAATGTTCTTAATATACGCTCTGTATTTATTTTTGATTTTCCTAACGGCTACCCCTAATTCCTCTACAGGGCCCAACTTCTTCATACAGACTCGCAGGTCCCTTCTATGATCTCTCTTAGCGTCTCTGATTTTTTTATTGAAAGGGAGTATCTCGCCTTCAGGTCTAATCATCTGCTGTGTAGGGGCAGTTGCATGCCTACTAGAGAACACAGTGATCCAAATTTCTATACGATTAATAAACATGTTTTTAAAATCTGGTAGATAGGGCCATTTCTCAATCGCCAGTACGTCAGCCGCTTGGTTTATATTCTTGGCGGACCACCTTATACTTGTTCCATCTTTGTCAACACAAACTGTGCCCCGGTTACTTTTCTCAGGGACTCCATGTGGGACTCTAAACACACACTGGAGTGCAGAATGGTCACTCCAATTGTTTGGAGTGACTATCATGTCCTCCACCCCCAGTAGCATTTCTGGACACATGAATATGTAATCTAATGTACTAAAAGAAGAACCATTGGACCACATGTGCCTACCAGGATGATCACTCAAAGTGTAGCCGTTAGACATTTCTAAATCCCATTCTCCAAACAAGTGGAGCCATCCCAGCCCCTCCTTGTCAATTTTGGAATGAGTCAGTAAGCGTTTCTCCCTTAACTTTGGATTCTGTGGGTGACTCCCTCCCTCACCAGCCATGTGGCAATTAAAATCACCCACAACAACTACCGAGGTGTTTCCAGAACTAATTGACCAAGAGGCTAATAGCTCATGAAGAGCTTCTTGCAGCGTCTCACTTAGCAACGTTTGGGGAGGATTGTATATATTCACCAACAATCATTTTTCCCCTTTCCCCTTAGGACCATATATGACCTCTACTGCCATCAAATTACTCTCTGAATTGCACAAAATTAATCTTGAAGACAAAAAGCTAGCCACCCCTATCAACAGCCCTCCAAAAGGTCTCCCTTTATCACCCCGTTTAGCAAGTGATTGATAGTTCACGTAGCCATTAAGTAAAAGTGTGTCCATTGCCCAAGTCTGTTGCAGGCAAATGAGGCTGTGTTTTATATCAAAATCTACTGAGCCCTCCGAGAACAAAAGGTGTGCAAACCCTCTGCAGTTCCAGGATAGTAATAATACATTTCAATGCTTAGTTAGCACCTCCGGTAAGGATTCTGCCAGCCATTTTAACACTAATTGGACGTCTGTCACTTCATCCTTCTTTCCCTTAGGAACAATGGGGAAATCTGCCACTTTTGCCAGACCATTTGCATCCTCATATTCAAAACTGTGGTCAATTTCCTCCAAATCTGCGTCGATTTCCACATCCACTGCCCATAGTTCATCCTGGAATTTCCTTATCATCTGGGCAGTCGATATAAATTTACAATGGAGAGCGTAGACACAGGGATTAGGGCCTTTCAATGGCTCCACAAACTGGAAGTCATCAGACTTCAGCACCGTAATTCAGGTACAGAGTGCAATCTGATCAAGAACTCAGAGCGGGACATCCATCTACATTTGCCGTCTTTATAAAGGTTCTTAATCCTACAAATCCTAGAGTCTAAGGGAACAGGCCCAACCTTTCCCAATTTCATTGGTGGATTACTGACACCGTTGGCGGTAATCAGTGGTGGAGAGGATTCCTCCAGGCTCACGGCTTGTCTTTCTTCTTCAATATGGACTTCCCTCTCAAATTGCTCCCACTCTGCTACCTGTTATTCCATTTCTTCTGTCGTGGGTATCTGTCCTTCCTCAGCCCTCTGTTCATTCCTCCCTGATTGAACCACCTCTTCAAACCGCTCTTTCTTTTTATCTTGATCAGTGATCAGCCAGCTGGTCAAACAACCCTCTCCAGAGCTATTCTTTTTCTTATCTCTGGCCGCCCTTTTTTTAGCTTTCTTGAAGCGATTGCCAACTAACGCTGGTTCACCATCTTCCCCGACCAGCATGATGGTATTCATGGTCTTATGGGCCTTCCTAGCCATTTTATGCTGCTTGCAGGAGTAAAAAACCACCTTACTCTGGTCCATGCTTGCAGCGGCTTCATTGTCTTGCATGTTATTGGCCTCCTCTGCTATATCTTGAGTATTATTAATCCCCTCTGCTATGACAATGGCTTCAGAGAGATCGAATTCTGCTTCAACTTCCTCCGCATTTGCAAGCACCTGAACCGTGGTCAGTGAATTAGTGTTTGCTAAGATTCACCCTGTCATTTGGAGCAATATCTTTAGGGAAAATTGTAGTGAAGCCACTGAAAATTGGATCTCTGCTATTTCATTTGCCCCTGGGAAAGTGGAGATGAAATCTTCTTCCTCAGTGTCCGGCACATCTTCCATAGAGACCATTACCATGTTAGGGGAAGCAGACAATTTGCTTGTGGGAACTGAATGAACCTGGACACAAACAGGAGAGGCCAATGGATAATTTCCCTGTGTCAAGCCGATGTCTCCAGGTGGCCTGGGGATTCGTGGGGTCATCCCTCTGTGGATGCTCAGGCATAGTTCTAACAACAAATTGTTGTCGATATCATCGTAGTTTGAAGAACTCATATGGTCTCCTACACCGGCATCCGGCAGTACCAATTCCTCGATAATCGTGGAATTAATTTCCAGTAAGGGTATCAGGGGGAAAAAGCCAGTAATTGCTCCTAGTCCTGGGGGCGCTGTATTCTTGACATTTTTCTTCTTTTAATCCTTAAGGACGCCCGTCTCCTCTAGTTGCTTCCTTGTCTTGCGCAGATTATAATTGCTTTGTGCAGCTTTTTTTCCCCGACGGCATTCTGAACCAGTTTATTGTGTTGGAGTGTGCTCACAGCCACACCCCAGTGCGCTCGCAAATATAAGGGTAGTAGCACACCCCCAACTAGGCCTTGCCTTCTCCTTTTCAAACAGTGTTATCAGCAAAACACCCAATGCCGTCCAGATACGGGCCACCTATTGAGGCTAGTGGCCCCACTTGTTACAGGTAATGCGCTTCCACACACTTAAGTGAGGCGCCTAGTGAAGGAATGACTACACTCACCGACATTTGCCACTGAGTTCCCAAGAGTCAAAGGAACCGCACCATTAACCAAGTGCAAAACCTGATTGCTCCCAGGTTAATAATCCCACAATTACCACCAGGTGTCCAGCAAGCAGAAGACCAGTAAGCCTGTAGGAATAAATACAGATGCAGGAGTATGCCACACTCTGGTTGCTCAAAGGCAGATATGCCCACAGTCACAGCCAGTAGTTGTAGCAGCTAGGTGCCCAGCAGGTCTAAAAGGGGAAATAAGGAAGTGAGGCACCTAGTCTAATTCTCACTGCCCATGCATCAGAACGCCAGTAATTATATTAGGCAAAAAAATAGGTAGTGCATGTAGTAAAAGGAAGGGAAGGAGCACCAAAGTAGAAATGGAAGAGAACACCAAAACCGTAGCCCCACTCCACTCCACTCCACTCTGCCTGCAATCCTGAGTGCCAGCCCTAAAGGCCCTTGTACACTAGTGAGCCAGCCATCAATCCCTTCTTCAGCTGGCGAATCTCCCAGGTTATCCGCCTACGTGGAGATTGGGGACGTTAGGGGAGCTCAGAGAGCCAGATACTGCCTTACCCCTTTGCTATCTCTCCAGGCCAGGAAAAACGCTTGGCTCCACACCGGGTGCCCCCACTGGTTTCCCCACTGCCCCACAGGCACTGCTGGAGTGCTGGCACGGGGTAGGGTAGGGTAAGGTCAGGCGGGTCAGTTTCAGGCTCGTGATGGGCTGGCTGCCTGGCGTCAGGCTTCCCACCGGCTTCCAGAGCTTCGGCACCAGCAACCACTCATGCTCTCGCGTAGAGGAAAACATTATTTTTTTTAGAGGAAAGAACCTCCAAACGTGATGAATGCAGAATATAGTGAATCAAGCCACACCTCAAGTGTCAGCACGTAGCACGGAGGCTGCTTCCAATTCTGAAAAGCCTGAAAAATTCTGTTATGCTTGTAAGTCTCCCCACCAATGACGGGTAGGACCTCAATATCAATTCGAAATAGGTCAGTGTGTTCCTGGTAAGGTCACTATTGTGTGACACCATAAGTAAGTCCAAACAAAGACTCTATTGAATAACTCAGGATATTGTATTCTTTTCCAATTTATATATCCTCGATCAAAATTCAGCATAGCTCTTCTTATCAAGGCTTTAGTGTGCCTCAGTCCAAAGTTAACAAGCTATTTGTGGCCAAATGAATGTGATTCTCTTCTTTTTCCCTGCAATTAGGATGCACAGAATGTTCGTATTTGTGTCCTTTCTTCCCTTATTTTGCTCAAGGCGAATGTCTAAAACTGAGCCACAACCTAACAAAAAAGTTCCTAACACAAAAGTTCCTTGCTTTTTCACTTGATCTGTCATGCGTCCTTCTTCCTTATCATGGATCTCATCTGCATGTGCTGCGGTCTTCTCCGTTGTCTGTAGCATCTCTGTGTTTGGGTGCAGGAAGAGGGGTATCTCTGACATATGGGTTGATGTCACCAAAAAGGGCTGTGGAACCTTGACTCGTCCCACATTTTCCTTGTGTGATTCGGAACTAAGACGGTATCCCCAGGGTATAGTTGAGGTACAAGTAACTCCAGAACCTTGTCTGTTGTAGTATCTCCTTCTGTGTTCTGTACTGCCTTACACCATCCTTGTCGCTGCAGCTGTTCTGAAATGACAGACAAACGAGATGTCATGCAGTTCAAGTAGTCTTGCATTTCCAATCCTAGCACTTCTCCTGTTGGCTGAGCATCACATCTAGCTCTAGTTTTGGGCAGGCATCCGCATTTTTCTGCCAGTCGCATATTTCCTTTGGCGTAAGATGATGGTCAGAATCAGGCTAGTTTCTGAGTGCATACAATGCCAGTGGAAGGCAGTGCAACCCTCCTTTCTTCAGAGTAAGCTTCAACTTGGCTATCCTTTCCTTTAACAAGCCATTGAGCTTCTCACATTTTCCATTTCCTTGCAGATGATACGCCGACAAAAACTTGTGCTTTATACCAAACAACAAGCTGATCTGTTCAAATACTGCATTAACAAAATGAGAAACGTTATCTGACCTCATCACTTCACAAACACCCCATCTGAGAAACACTTCCCCCACGAAGAATTTGGTTGCACAGGTAGAGTCTGGGTGTGTACATGGACCTGCTTCTATCCATCTAGAGAATAGACACACCACAACAATTAGATACCTGTGCCCGTTACATACTTGAATCACATCGACATAGTGGACGTGCAAGTGGTGAAAAGGACCATAAGGCCTTGGGATGACTCCTCTGATCACACGTAGTGTATGTCCAGCTGTACATTTCTGACAGACTATGCAATTTACCATAAAAAATGCAACATGCTCTGCTAGGTTTGGTACACACCAGTTCTTGGCAATGGTTGTTGGTAGATTCTATCTTGTTACATGCGCTGGATATTGTAACTGCTCCAGTGGTATTTACAGTAGGGCTATAGGCATTACTGGTTTACCAGTGCTGTCTTGTCACCAATAAACCTCAGAGTGGTTTAAAGAACACCCTCTTCGCTTCCAAGGGTTCTTTTCTTCCTGTGGTGCCTCCCCTTGGAGCTCCATTAACTGAATTTTTGACATATTACTGTAGCCTTCCGGCTCATTCCTCACAGCAATCATTTTCTCATGCACATCAGATATTTCCACATCCATCATTATTTCATCTTCAGTTGCCATATGCTTGGCCTGAGCATCTGCTGCTTGATTTCCGTGCAAGATAAAATCTGTCCCTTTCGTGTGAGCTGCGCATTTCACCACTGCTATGCCCACTGGGAGTTGCAGTGCCTTAATGAGCCTGTCCAATAAGACGGCGTGCTGTACTGGCATGCCGTCTGCTCGGAGGTAGCCTCTCCTTTTCCAGCACGCTAAGCCTGCGCGCACTGTAGACGTCACATAGGCAGAGTCACTGTACACCATTACTTCCTGGTCTGCGTGATTCTCGAGTGTGAGTATCAACGCCAATAATTCTATAGCCTGTGCTGAATAATGAGAGGGTAAATGTGCACTAATAAGTACCTGAAATTCGCCATTTGCTGTGTGCTTCACCACAGCGACACCTGCATATCTTTGTCCATTATTTTGATCGATCCTAGAAGAACCGCCAATGAAGACGATTTCTCCTTCTGCCAATGCATTTTCTTTTATTCTGGGGATCTCATCATAGAATTATTCATAGTTCGCACAATCATGTATTGGCTCTCCTTCAATAACTGGTTCTGATATAAACATAGCCGGGTTCACTATTCTGAATTTGATATGACCACTTCATAAGCAGAAGCTCTTTGTGATGTCAATGTACCTTTTGTTTTTTTCTAAAAAGGCAAATAACGTGTGCTGAACGAATAACGTAATTGGGCATTACAATGGTTGTAGCTGTCTGCATGGCGAACGTGGCAGCAGCCAAACTTTATTTGCATGGGAAATGACCTATCATTACTGGGTCTAAAATCCGCTGTAGTATGCCAGGGGCTTGTACCCCAACGTGGTTTTCTGTGTAATGATTGCTGTCATAACAGTAGCATCCGTGTGTGAAAACAGATAGATTTCCTCTGCATAACTGGGAATCCCTAAAACTGGTGCCATGCAAATGGCCTTTTTTAGTTCATCAAACCCTTCCTCCATTGCCAATGTTTTCTTTCGTTTCCTGTGCTTTCTTTAAGGCTTGGAATAAGGGCTTGGTATAAGAGCATAGTCAAAGACCCATGCCCTGACATAATTGCACAATCCTAGAAAACTCTGCATTTGTTTTTTCGTGTGAGGCTTATCTGTTTTCAAAAGAGCTTCATCTCTTTCAGGGGTAACCTTCTTTCCTTCATGTGAAATCAGTTGGCCTATGTACAACACCTCTTGTTGACAATACTGTAACTTCTCTCCATCAACTTTATATCCTTTCTCAGCAAGTTTAGTCAATAATTCAATTGAATTGCATCTGCACTCTTCCTCTGTTGTGCTGTAAACTAGAATGTCATTCACATATTGCAAGACAACACTCTCTATTGCAATGTTGCTCAAGTCCATCTGCAGGAATCTATTGAAAATCGAAGGGGACTCACAATACTCTTGAGGCAGACTTGTGCTTTTCAAACAAACTTGTCTGAATGTAAAATATGTCAAATCCTGCTAATCTTTGTGCAATGGGATTGAGAAGAATGCATTTTTCAAATCAATCACCATGAAATAACGTGCCTCAAGAGGTTTGTTACATAGAATTGTAGACGGGTTAGCGACTAGATGGAACTCTGCCTCTACTATCTGGTTTATCGAGTGAAGATCTTGCATTAAACACCAAAACCCTCCCTTTGATTTTTTAATTGGATAAACCGAAGTCATGCATGACAACTCTGACGTTACTAAGATGCCCTGATCCATCATGGCAGAAATTGTCTTAAAAATCTCTTCATCCGCCTCCCTAGACATGGGATAGTATCGTGCTTTTGGTAAAATTGCTCCTGATTTCAATTTAATCTTCAATTCTCCAACTCCATTCAGTAAACCTATGTCATAAGGGCCTATAGTCCATACTGAGACAGGCACTTTGCCATGTCGTCAGCAAAATATTCAGGACGTTTTTTTTGTGCCAACATCATTCTCTGGGGCACCTCTCTGTTAATCATTTTCACCTAATAAATCAGGTTTATCTCAAATGTCATCTCATCCTCACCTAGTTGTTCTTTAAACAGATCGTCATCAGTGATGTCAGTCAATCTGTAACCTTCCCCAATGGCGATTATTGCACACCATTATTTGCCTTCATCATCACACCCATCAAGCCATCTCTCCTTGCATGCACTTTGGCTGCTTGTATCGTTAAGGGAAACACGTGTCCCTTTTCCTCATGCGTAGGTATTCTTGGTCTGAAAAGAAACTCATCTGGGGTTTTCATTGCTCTTTCTGCAAGGCCTGGTAGCCATGACATTAAAATGCACTCTCCATATGCGAATATCTCAGGTTCTAATGGAAAAGCGCTCCTAGCCATTCGTCCTGCGTATGCTCTGATTATTTCGCACACGTTTAAATAATGCATTCCATGAGTTGAACACACTATTCCTTCGTCAGTGAACAAGATTGTCATATTTAACTTGTCATCAAATCTCATCCCAATATATTGATAGGTGTTTGCCTCGAATAAAGCAGTGGTACCTTCATGTCACATTCTCCTATGGAAACTGGAAGTTCTTTTGTGAAAGGGACACGACTTGTAGCTCCTGTAAAACCTTGAGTATTCATGGCATCGCCAGATAAAGAAAACTTGCCTTCACGTGTACACGAGCGTGTTGCACCTGTGTCCACAAAGAACAAATATTCTTTATCCCCTATAGTAACATCTACCCTTGGTTCCTCGTGAGGGTTTGGTGTCGCTGATAGAATGGAACACATAAGGTCTACCAGTGAGCTGTCCTAGTCCATATATAATCTTGTCCCACAGTTTGTGAATGTATTTCCTCCATCACCAGTGGTATTTCCTGCTCTAGAGTTCAATACCTGTCCTGTGCCTGTAGTCTGTAGAAGTTGCATCTGGGACTGTTGAGACTGCCCTTGCGGGAAATTGGTCACAGTCTGCTGTGGCTGTAAGCTTTGCTGCACTCTCAACGCTTGCTGCTGTACAGTTTGATTCTACACAAATCCATCTCCACCCTGCTGCGAACACCCAGGTGAATTCATCATCCCCCTCTTGTAAATTGTTCATTTTGCACCATGAGGTTTTTGCCACTTTAAGATGGCCGCTTTGGCTGCTTGATCTCCACTTGGTCCCAAGGCCAGAAGCCCGCCTTGCCTCGTGATTGGCTGCTTCCACTTAGCCTATCGGCGTGCACCGACAGGCAAAGCCGGCCGACAAAGGCTGCATCCTGACTGAGCCTGACCGAGCTTGCCGTGCTCGAGTGCTCCGGAGAGCTTGCCTGTGAGTGCGCCAACCATCCCTCTTCCAAGGTGAGCCCCCTTCATCAATCCTGTCCGGCCACTTCACCACTTCACTGCAGCGTTTTTACTTAGAATCAAGGCTCTCAGCTGCACCACCCTCGCATCACCAACGTTAAATGACGAACACCTGTGATTTCAACACGCCAAAGAACAGTACTTAATGCCCGAGCATCTCCAATCCTCGTATGAACTATTGAACCGTCCTTCCTTCGAGTGTTACGCGGATGATCACACAATCTCTGCATCCGAATGTACGTTCACTGTGCTATCATGCTAACCTGCGCCGTCACTGGTTACCCATACTTGCACTATCAGTATATTAACCTACCCTGCGTTTTTAACTGCCCTGCCATCATTGTAAATCTGCTCTGAATAAGCCTGACTACTGGTCCATTTAACGTGTGCTGACTGCCCAGTGTTTGATTGCCTGCACTGCTTCTAACAAGTCTGGCTAGTGCCTCCTTTACTGTTTGATTGTTGCTATGTGCCCTGCCTCTGATAGCAGTATTAGCCTGCCCTGCCTCTGCTAGCAACACTAGCCTATGTGAACCCTGCCTGCAATGTGTATCCTGCAACTTGTCATTGTGTGCCTTGCCGTTGTTAGCAGTATTGTAATAGCCTGCAATAGTTGCATCTAGACTGTGTACCCTCAGCCTGACATTGCGCACCATGCCTTGATAGCAGCATTAGCCCATGTGCCCTGCCTTTGCTAGCTACATTAGACTACGAGTGCCTTGCCTTGTGATAGCTGCATCCAGATTATCTGATCTCGCTTTTCAGTACACATGTGCCCTACTTTGATTATTGCTTTTAGCTCATTTTGTGCCTCACTAGCATTAGATAGCTGTGCCTGCCTAGATCACTCTCATTCTTGGCTGTATTTTGATTCTCAAATCTAGATCTACTGACAGACTTAGTTTCTATGACCTGCTACTTCGCCTGCCCACCTAGAAAACTAGACTAATTAGCCTTTCACCTAGTTCAGGATACCCTACAAATTATATAATGCACCTTTTATTGGCCAACCTAGTACACTTGGGCACTTTACTCATACTACTGGAACTTCACAGTATGTCGCCCTTTACAGGAACTATAATACAACAACCCATGATACAATGTAACATAGCCGAGAGAAATGTAAGTTTATGATCACGACTACCGAGAATCTTTGATCCTCTTATCAAATATGAAACAAATACCCTTCGAACCAAAATGGCCACTGAACCCAATCCCAAACCTAGCTTTCACAACTACAAAAGGCAGAACAACCTTCAAATAAATAGAGAAAAAAGCTACACCTCCACAGCGTCAATAAACCTTGCCTCACTCCCACCTACAAACTCTACACCCAAACTTAAAGGAGCCTTAATAAACGCTAGATCTCTAGTCGCCCATGCCATAGAAATATCCAAAGTCATCTCTAGTGAAGACTACGACTTCCTAGCCAAAACAGAAACATGGCTGCATGAGGCATCAGGCCCAGCACTATCCCTAGCTGTTCCTGACAACTACACTATCCTTAGAACGAATAGATGTGGATCTCGAGGTGGCGGACTAGCCATCATCGCCAAAACTAAGCTTGGTATGAGACTTACTCCTTCATCAACCATTGAATTTTGCGAGATAATGTCCACTAAGACTCCCACAGCTAACTCTCAAACTCTTAACCTCTTCCTGATATATAGACCTCCTGGTCCCATCAAGACTTTCATAGAAGACTTATCTACCACCCTATCAGAAAATCTCAAGGACACCACCCAATCAATATTATTTGGCGACCTTAACATTGGCTTCAATGATATCAATGACCCACAAGCCATAGTTGCCTCCAGCATTCTGACTGAACTGGGCTACACCCAAAGAGTGTTTGAGCCTACACATATCAAAGGGAGAACCCTAGATTGGATTGCTGACCATAACTGCAAAATCTCCACCCTCACTATCTCACCCCAAATATGGACAGATTACCATCTAATTTCATTCTCATTGGACGCTACAACTCCTAAACTGCAACAACCTTGTGCACCACCTGCACTTACCAGAAACAAAAATAAATATGACACTAGACAAACTACTCCCCGGTATCATGCCCACTTTGAACGCTTTAGCTAACAACCTAAACCCCAACGAATTAGTGGAAGAATTTAATAACATTATGAACAAAACATTCAATGATATCGCTCCACTTAAGCTTAGAAACAGTAAACCACAGAGCCAGCTGAACAACTGGTTCACCCCTCTCCTAAAAAATCTCAGATTAGAAAAAAGGAAATGGGAAAATACTTGGAAAGCTCACCCCACTCCGGAAAATAAACTGAAATTAACTAACATCTCATCTCAATATAAAAAAGGAATCATCTCAGCTAAACAAGAGACCTACAACAACAGAATTACACAAGCTAATTCAAGAACAAAAGAACTGTTCTCCATACTCAGAGAACTGGGAAATCCCATAAAACCTCAAGATATCTGCACTAAAGATAAAAAATGGTGCGCTGAAATCCAGCATGCATTATCCAATAAAGTCCTAAACCTCCAAAAGAAAATAGAACTAAAACGAGAGACCTTAGCATCGGCCACATCACCCTCTACTAAAACGCTTCCCAACCTTAATCCAACCACCCAATTCTACTTCTCCAAAGTCTCTATACTAGAGGTGGAGAAAGTAATACTTGGTCTAAAACCATCCAATTGCAAAGGAGACCTCTGCCCAGCACAACGTATCAAAGATGCTGCACGAGACGTAGCACCGTTCATCACAAAGTTGATTAAAGCCTCCTTTACCACAGGTACCATCCCGAGCAACCTAAAAGAGTCCTGGGTGCTCCTACTCCTTAAAAAGGCAACCTTATACCCAGCTATTCCCACTAATTATAGACCGATTACTACCGTACAGTTCCTACTGAAGATTCTGGACAAGGTGGCATATATCCTAATCCAGAACTTCCTGGAACAAAACCAACTACTTGGCTCCCGTCAATCCGGTTTCCGTCCACTACACGGCACAGAAACTGCATTGATTGATCTAAAAGCCCACATAGATAAAGTACGAGATTCTGGTAAACCAGCACTTCTCCTCCTATTAGATTTATCTGCCGCATTTGACTTAGTAGATCATAAAGTCTTGTGTAACTATTTAGATACAGCAGCACATTTCTCTACTGAGGCTATAGTGTGGATCAAATCATTCCTTAGTGACTGCACCATGAGGATCTTCTCACCTACTGCAGCTGCAGACCCCATTCCCATCACCTGCGGCGTGCCACATGGATCTTGTGTTTCACCAACGCTTTATAACATTTTCACTAAGCCCCTGTTTGATGATTTGGACCACCTGGGTATCGTGTATACTAACTACGCTGACGATACCCAGATCCTCCTACCACTCACAGGGGACTACGAAAAGGACTCATCACTAGTGAACAAAATCTACAGCATCGTTCAGGCACGGATGGCAACCCATGGCCTATGCCTGAACGATGATAAAACCGAGCTACTTATCCTAGGCACTGCCTCCCTCATTAAAAAACTAAATACAAACTACTCCTCCTTAATCATCGATGAGAACTGCATAAAAGTAGCCAAAGAAGTAAAAACGTTAGGTATTTACCTTGACTCCACCTTATCATTCTCCAAGCAAGTAAATTCCCTAGCCTCATCAACAGCTTACACATGTAAACTAATCAGAGCAGGAAAACAATTCTTATCTCAGCACAGTTGTCTAACACTAGCCAGAGCCCTAATCATCTCCAAACTAGACTACTGCAACTCATTGTACATAGGAGCTACTAAATCCACCATCAACAAAATTCAGATACAGCAAAACAATGCCCTCCGAGCAGCATTGAACATTCCCAAGAGAGAACACATCTCAGAAACAAGAAGGAAACACAAATGGCTCTCCACCTATGAGAAAATCAGACTCAAAACTGCATCCCTCACATACAAATCACTTTATAATAAAGCCCCACAATACTTAAAGGACAGATTCACCAGAACACACTCCACCAGAAAAACTAGACTAGCCAACACCAATCGCCTCCAAGTACCCTGATTCAAACTCGCCACCATAGGCGGAGCTAGCCTCCCAGTCAAAGCTGCTCAATTGTGGAATGAACTACCTATCACTGCGAGGCTAGAACAATCTTTCACCAAATTCAGACAATATGTGATCAACTGGTTGACAACAACAAATGATAAATGAATGCATGAATGTGTTCCTACCTGTCTGTTACCATGTTTTACTTGCCTGTAAACCTACAACTATTGTAACCTGTAACCTGTAACCGTGCTCTAAGCTGTACATCTTCTTACCTTCTGCACCCTTATACCCCAGGGTCCGGTGCACATAATAAATACTAAACAAACAAACAAACAAACAAACAAACTCTTGCACATACGCGCTAGATGGCCTGTCACCCTACACATCCAACATGTTAGCGGTGGTCTGATCATTTGCCCATTTTGCATATTCTGATTTCCCCCCTGCATATTCTGAAAGCCTCCCTGATTATTTTGCCATCCCCTTCCTCGGGAACCTCTTCCTCCTGGGCTGAACCCATTATTGCTTTGATCAAACTGCCTTTGGTTATTGACCTGCTGCGCATTGGATGCATCTGTGCTAGTTAACATTGCACCTTCAATGGCATATTTCGACATTGGTCAGCTCTATCACCAAGTATTGCAATCAAAAGACCCTTGATATCCCCTATAGCCAACGTATAGCACTTGTCATCTTTTCTAACTTGTGTATCCATTTCCCAGCTCCAGATGTCAACATTGGGAGTTTGTTTTTTAGATTCTCTCTATCCATCTGTGGCTGTGGTATATACTGTGGCCTTGTCCCTCCCTTCTCTAATAAGGGAAACTGTGACGCACTGAATTTTTCTTCTCTCATCATTTGTTTGTCTACCGCAGGGCTGATATTCCCACATCGCCGTCTACTTGGCAATGTCCTTAATCTACTTACATATAGCAGGGCAGACACCCCCTCTGACCGTGTGCCAGTCCTTCATGTCGATCTGACTGTGTCACTGACTCTGGTACACGGTTGAATCTAACTGTTTTATTCCCTTACCCCTAGAGAGACGTCATTCGCTACCTCGCTCTGTGTCCCTTTCTTCTCTTTCTTCTCTTTCACAGGCTTCCCTTTCGTCATCTGATATTGCCTGTGCCCAACTCGTGCAGCTTCTCTCATCTTCCTCATTCTTAATTAGAGCTAGCGATCTAACGACAGCGTTTTATGTCTGCTGCTGCGTGAAGAGTCCTCAGTATCGTACAACTGAGTGTTTTCAAGGCACTCATCCTTTCCCCTTCCTTGGGGTACTTTTTCTAGTCCCATCTCATCATATATTCTATCAATTGTCTCTCCAATACTTCTGGTGTCGAAGTCATCTTCTAGATTTACTCCAAACTGTTCTGAATCGTACTCGGGAAATAATTCTTCTATATCTTCCCATTCTGCCACTGGATCAGGTTTTCTAACCTCTCTTTCCAGATACTTGAGATCACGCACTCTCTGTCTTCGCTTGCATTCTACGTCATCATCAAATTATCTACGCTTCTTCACTTCCTCTCTAACCGTGTCTTCCTCCTTTTTACTGATATCTCTTCATTCATTTGCCCTTCATATTTCCTCATCGCCATGTTTTTTTATTCTCTTCTCTTGTATCTTTTGCTCTTCTTCTTCTATTCTGCTGTGTTCTATTCTTTCCTGATCATCAGCAGTTCTCTGCTTATTGTTGTGTTTTCTTTGTTCTTCCACCTTTTCCTGTCTTCTGACCTGTTCATCATGATATAACTGCTCTCATTTCTGCCTATCCTTTTTTCTTACCCCTTCTTCTCTTAATCGTCCTTCCTTTTCCTTATCCCTTCTTTCTGGTTCTTCTCGTTCTCCCCTTTGTATTATATCCTCAATGTCTTTACCATCGAGTTTCAATAAAATCTGACCTCTCATCCATTCATTCTGTGTGAATGCCATCTCATCAGTTCTATCCTCATCTCCTTTCTATCTCTTTACTTCTCTTCCTGTACCTAGAGATGTACTTGCTTGTGTTTGATCGCCTTTTTCCTTTTCGCGTCTCTCCTTGTCCCTCGGGACTTTGGAGGCAATATTGCTTTCCCTGTCTTTCTCTGGGCTTTCGTCACTACTTTGCGTAGGTGAGTCATATGACGGGTTGCTATATCCCGTTGCTGCTTTAAGTTCCCACAGTGGGTACAATCCTTCGTCTTTACTATCTTCGTTTTTTATTCCAAACGGGGCGGGTGGCGCAGAAGGCTCTTCACCCCTCTATTTGCATATATTAGGTATCTAATCTAACGGTGGCTCCTCCTCCTTTTGTTCCTGGTACATCTTCCAAAATTCTAAACTAGCCAAGCGCTTGTCTAACTTTTTGCCAGTGTACGTGGCATATAAATATGTTGTCATGTGCTGCAGGACCGTTTTGGATAACGATCCGCCTTGGGGCCATGGCATAAACATTTTGTCCACAGTGCCTTTAACCCATTCTGCACTGTACTGTTTAAGCTTAGGTGCGTGTTTCGGCAACTGTTTGCACAGGTTTATTAACAAACTAATGTCTTCCATGCTTGACTCGTTTACCTTTATTCATATAACACTTGCTTATATTTTCCACTTCACACTTTTTTAAAATTGCATCTCAAACATCAACAATATGAGCGAGCATCAACCGTTGCAAGCTACAATCCTGTTATTTAAACAATATTTTTTACTTTAATCTTGCTAAAAAACAACCATTAATCCATGTCATGCAATAATTTCCTTTTATATTCGTGCAATTTTCATACCTTTTTTCACATACAAACTGTTTTCACCGATGACTTCACAATTTTACTTGAATACATAAAACAAACAGACAAACTCTGGACAGCCACATAAATGTTATGCCGCCTGCTCTCTCAGACACATCTTACCCCTAATGTCTGTTCCGACATGGAACTTAAGCCTATCTCTTTTGGATTGTCTTTAATCAATCCGGTCTCCTAGGTCATCCTATTTACAGGACTTTATATAAGGGCTTCTGCTACCATTCTTTAAAATCTAGGAACTGGCCTACTCTTATCGCGACCACACTCACTGTCAGAAATAGAGGTTGGGGCCAGGGAAGGCGTGCGGTGCACTGGAAACGGTGCTAAAAAGAAGAAAAGAGGCGAAAAACTACAATTCCCAGCATGCCTTGGGACTGGGTGTAGTTTTCTGCCTTCGCGCGAAGCGCCATCTGAACAATTAGTGGCTGACTTAAGCCGTAACCGCCCGTGCTCTGGTGCAGATAAGTGATGTTATCAGCACGGGTGGCGACGGCAGGCGCGAGGTGCAGGAAGCAGGAAGCAGGATGCAGGAGTAAGAAACTGAAGGGCTGGTCACGCGAAGCCCGGGCCGCAGCGGTGAAAGAAATCAGCAGATGAAAGCGTGGTAGCAGAGCAGAGTTTACGAGAGAAACAGTTCTCGTTACGGGCATCATTCATCAGGGTCTAGGTGGCCTCATGACGCGCCCGCACCAGCAGATATGTGTTTAAAGACTTTCCGGATAACTGCACATCTTTACTATTGCTGGCATTGTTCTTTCATTGTTGACATACAGACATTCATTCCTTATGTTTGCCAAATGCGCACATGCTTTAAAGTTGCTGAACTTTGGGTGGAGGCAAAAGCTTGACCTGAGCACACCCACATTGGTTTTTGGTGCACTAGTTATACGGATTAAGTGATCTGCTATGTTTTGTTTGTGGCTTTAAATGTGCCCAAAGGGCCATGAGTCTTGTCCTTTCATTCAAGGGTCATTCTCTTTGTTTGTGCCATACAAAGTACATTTGCAAGTCATGTGTGTCAGAGGAAACCCTCTCATGTTTGTTTCAGTGCCATAACACATGTTTAAATGTGCCTTTATGTTGATGCTGGGGGTAACTTCAGCGCATGCTATGTTTATGGGAAAACACACCTGTTCGCAGCATAAAGGTGTAGTTCTACTTTGGTTTAGGAAGTCAGGATAGGTTTTCAGGCAGAACGTACAGGTTTAGACGTGCTAGGTAGTCATTGTAATTATGATTATGGGTATGCATGTTATGTTTTCCCCATCTTTCCTTTGTCATTCCACCCCCTTTCCCTAACTCCGTCTTGCCCCCATTGGCTGCCACGTGGTTCCCTGTGATTATATATTCAGGTGCCCGTGCCGACCATGGTGGGAGGGTCGATCTATTCGGCTTATGTGGTTCAGGAGAGAGGGTCAAAGCCCCTGTTATCCCATTAATAGTTTTGACCCTCACGATAACTCTTTATATTGCTCGGCCACACTTGAGAAAATATCTTTCCCCTTATATATACATTACACTCTTATTCTGACGTTAGCTTCCCTTCGCTACCTTCCCGTACTTGTTTTTTAAGCATGCATGCTTTTCCAAACATTCAGTATTTTTTTACTCACTGTTTGCATGTCTTTCATCTACGGACGCGCGGGATCACCACCTTCATTACCGATTCTCTGTGCTGCTTGTCCAATTCACTATTCGTAGATGTGGAAGGGGATTTTGGGAGAAAGCAAGGGACCCGTCACACCTAACCTGCAGGGTTTTTTCAATTACTCTATCTACTATCTAAGGGAGGACCCGAATTTACTTATGTCGATCTAACTATCCAACTCTGCTACCAAGTGAACTGGATAATCTCCAAACAGCCCTTTAAAATGAGTAGCAGTGCTCTCAAGATAGATGGGGATGCAGATTCATACTCATGCATTGCATCAAATAATCAAGACAACTCAATAGTTTGACAAAGTGAGTCTGTTTAATAACAAGTTCATAAAACGGGGAGTACAACGAACATCAGCAATCGCTCGATCTTCTCGCTCTCTTTACTTTTAGAAAAAAAAAAATATTCATAGCAAAAACCCATCATTGCTGACATACAACCTGAGCACGTACTAACAACATTCTACGTGGCAACCTTAAAAACCTAACATGCAACGTGATTGGTTATAGGAAGGTAATCAAAGGAATCACAGGAAGGTAAGAGGTTTTTTAACAAATGATGTATCTGCGGATATGCCCACTCTAAATGCAATCGTATCAAGTAATGAGGCTCTTATTGTTTTATGCTGTACTATCGCGAAAGAACAGCGTGATATTAAATATGCATTTGCAAAGGTAGTTGATGTAATTTTGCACAATTCCACTTCTTTTGTTGAAATAGGCACAATGGGTATGAGAATTATTCCTCAATTGCCCCTGTATGTGAAGGTACCAATAACTTTAATCCAATTCCAGCAGGTGGTGACAATCTGCAAAATGGCATGCAGGAAGAAGAGATTATAGTCCCTCAAACTTATGATGTGCATGATTGGGACTATGAGGAAATTACATTTCCACTGCTTGCAAATGAGGTGGTTTCTATACAAGAAATTTTACCAATAGAATGGTCATTACCATAGCGAAAAGCAAGATTAAACTCAATGAAAAGAAAGAAAGCAACGAACAAGCGTAATATTCCACTTATTTCAGCAAAGAATGATTTAACCTGCACTTGCAAGAATGTAATAATAATTTGGCATTTATATAGTGCTACAAACCCTCAGGTATCTGAGCGGTGCTTATTATTACCCACGGTGTGTGGTGCTCATTTATCGACCTCGGAAGGATGAAAGGCTGAGTTTGGCCCCGCCAGGATTCGACGAATTGCAAAGCGAGCGCTCTACTCGCTGTGCCACTTGACCAGTTAGCACTGGGCCTCGTTGCTAGTCCAGTGGTAGCCGTGCGGGTAAAACTGGCAGGCTGCCACCGGACTCGTGATGAATTACCACTGCCTGACTTGCCAGAATAACCGAGGCATTACTGCCCCGTCGGTCCAGTAAGTCGGGTGGCGGCAATTGTTACTCCCCATTCCCAATTGAGTCCAATAGGACTCAATGGGGATGGGGAGGACAGAGCACTGGCACGGTGGGCTGAACTTGAAGAATGTCCCACCAATCTTAGCCCTTTCTTGAACCACAGAGTTATCTTGGAAATTATTTCCCAGGTAAACCAACTTAGTATGCTAAGCACGAAAGATATAACTCCCATTGTGCTGCCAAAGATTGACAGTTGGGAGCTATTATTGAATTTGTTTCTCCATTGATGGTTGCATTATTAAAATCATCTGCCTTAGAATTAGAGTCCTTGGGCTTCCAATGAATTATTTGTTGGAAGCATTCTCTAAACTCACTGAGAATAGGACACTGTTTACGAAACACAGTTTCTGATTTGCTGATTTCTAAATTCACAAATCACTGCTCAGAACTTGCATCTTTATCGGCCTCTACTCTTTATCCAGATAAAATAACTGAGGCGAAAGTTCAAGCAGACTAATGGATTTGTGAATCAATTGCTATAAATGATATTTAACAAAAAAATCTAAATCACATTTTGAATTGGTTGTCATGGAACACTGGAGGTTATAAATTCTTTCTTGGCAAGCCATTAGGACGTTCCCTGATTATGTACTCTGATGTTTTCATATTGCAGGAAACATGGATAACAGAAAACTTTAATATTGGTGGCCATAATATTGTGTGTAATCCTGCAATATGCTCTCATAGAGGGCCATCTAGTGAAGGCTTGGCTATTGGAGCGATGACCAGTTATACTCTAGTACACTTCATAGTCAACATCTGATTTCTGTATGTGTTATCAGTCCTTTTAATTCAAGTACAGATCAATGAAAGATTACTGATCCTCTGAGTGGCCTGGCCATGAAGCAAACTCAACGAATAATTTAAATTACACTTTTAACGTGGAATGATAGGTATCCGTCAAGCAAGTTTCGAATTGGTGGTGGTTTTAATGTGCACGATTTGAACCTACTTAAGTTTGAAAATATGTCGCGTGAAATGTATGCCTCTTATAAAGTACCTGCTCTGTTTACTAATGACCGTGGTTGGAAAAAGTTTCTAGAAAGCCAAAGGCCCCCCTTATGAGTTTGGCGGTAGCCATGCCCGTAACAAGGCCCTCATGGCTTGGCTGCCTCAAAAGTCGGGTCCGCTTCCGTTGTCCCTGAATGGGGCAATATCGGGCCAATCCGACTTTGGAGGGCCCGGTATTTCCCCATTCATGGAACCCGGACCATCCCCATTCCCATTGAGCCCTCATAGGGAATGGGGAGCATGCTAACAACGGGCCCGTTGTTAGCATGCTGGGCCCCTCGCGGGACCCGCAAAGGACATCTGGTCTGACCAGACGTCCAGAGCGGGTCCCACGAGGGAACCTCATAATGAGGTGGTACGGGGTTAACGGCGCAGGCACCCTTACCTGTGCCATTAACTCCTTACTGCCTCACTTGTAATGAGGCCCACAGTCTTGAATGCCTAGCTGATAAAAGTGTTGATAACCCTGAATCGAATTATACCTGGATGAATAGGTAATCTAAATCCTATACAAATGTTCAGGTGTTGTGACTTGGTGAACATTTTTCATAATAATTTAAGTGATTATGCGGTCATCACTTGGCAATCAAGCACTGGGCAATCTTGTTTTAGTGCCAGTATAGTTGCTGTAGCCAGTGTTAATCAGTGATTAAATCATATTATATGGTTGGGGAAAATGACAAGAAATATTAACATTATATCTGCAAATCAAACCTTGCTTGAAGGATAGCTAGCATCTCATAATTGGGATATTGAACATATGATTACAAACTTAGCTGGCCACAGAAGTATTAAGAAATCCTCTATTATGCTCAAATACCATATTGACAACTTTGATCCACAGATTCTGCAATGAAAGGTGATTTATCGTAAATCGAGGGCTATTATTAGAAGTCATCCCCATTTATGTCCAAAAGAAGATAAAAAGGCAGTTAACAATGCTAGCCACAAAATATAAGAACTGGTTGTCTATCACAGGTATTCCTTAAGCAATTTGAATTGGGAATTACTGTTTGGAATGCTGAAGAATAATGACACTGGAAATTCTGGTCACGATATGGGGAATACCCGGAGGGCTTGGCACCCCTGGAACTTAATGAAGTGTCTGAATATCAATGGGAAGCATATATTAATCAACTATTCTTCAATCAAATATTGAAGAGCTGGTTGAAGAAAGATATCATTCCCAGGTTGAGTACATCGGCAAAGGATTTGGACTTGATGATATTGGATTCATTATTAATAAGTTAAAGTCCTCCTGTGCCCCGGACCGGATGGAACAGCAAACATCATTATGAAAGCTAACCCTGAATTCTGGGCAAAAATCTTATTGAGATTATTGACACACATATAGATGAGTGGGATAGGGCCTGCCAGCTGGAGAAAGTCTTTATTAATCCCAGTGTACAAAAAGGGTGGCAGACAAGATCCAAATAGTTATCGTTTATTTGCAATGTTCGACACGAGCCAAGAAATATTCACAAATATCCTACTAGGTAACTAGGTAAGAAGCTCAATAAATGGGTGCAAGAGAGATAATTGTTGAAATGTTTTCAGACTGGTTTTAGGAAGGCACATTGCACTTTACATAACATTTGAACTATACAATGTCTTATGACTTTTTAATTTGTATATTTCGGATATAGCAGACTATATAGACGCCACAAAATATTTTCCTCCTAGGTTAAATGGCTTGGTTATGCTGACGACACAGTCCCCTTCGATTTAAGTCATAAAAGATTGCAGGAATCAATAGATGCCCTTTTCTAATTTTGCACAGAAGAATTATATGACAATTAATACTACTAAAACAAAAAATATGTGCTTAGGTGGCCATCTACCCAAAAAGTCCACATGTACTTGGAAACTGGATAATGCCATACTTGAAATGGTTGACAGCTATAACTATTGTGTTTCCCCATAGAGTTTAACCCTGCTATCCATTTCTTCGAGGATGCTATTATAACTAAGAGTTGGAAGAAATGGCTAGTAATAAAATGATACGTAGCCAGTAGAGGAGGGAACAACTTAGATGGATTGCTAACAATTTATCGTACTAGCATTTGTCCAGCAATAATGTAAGATAAGCATGAGGAAAACATTATTTGTTCTATGATGAATCTGCCTAAATCAGTCCCAATATAGGCTCTGAGGATGGAATTTGGTCTCCTTTCATTAATTACAATATGTCAGGTCCAGCAAACTGTCATATTTCGTAAATTGATCTCTTTCTAGAATAATTCCAATAATCTTCTGAGAACCATGGGTAAAGAATATACCAATGTAAGAGCTCACACATTTTTATTTGACATGGAACAATCAGCTTTAGCATTGTTGGCATCATTGGGGTTATCATTCCCTCTTGCTCTTGAATTATCAAATATTGATTTCATTTTGAGGAAAAAGTCCAGCGACTGGGACAGAGTAATCAATTTGGGAAAACTGGCCGATAAGAGAGAGATACAAAGTTTTTTCCACAAAGGTTTTTCCTCAAAGTTTTTTCTTAAATTCTCTGTGTATATATTTGACTTAGCTTTGTCACCCGGCCTTAAGACAGTGCATTTAATATTTGCATCTTAACCTTCTTCCCACGCTGGATTATGTGGGCGCTTGGGAAAATATACCTTATGGCAAAATAACATGTGGTGTTTAAACCAAGAGAAGCACATGACCAGACATGCCCTGTAACTTAACTCTGGGCCTATTGCTCGGCACAAATTTCTATGTAAACATATCTTTAACAGGCGTGACTAATGGTTGATTAGGCAGTTTGGACAGGCCCCATCTGTCTAATTGCCTCAGTTAGAGCAAATTACTGTTTTTTATGACGGCGCAGGCTTAAGTGCTGTCAGCTAATGGATATCTTAGCTTGTGAGGTCCGATCATAAAACAAACCGTCGGCCCACTATCAATGTTAATCTTCTATGAAGCCCGTAGATTTCATATTCTTGGTATGTCTGTTTGTTTTTATAAGAATATCCACCGGAAGAATCCCAAAAGTTGGGGGTACTCTCATTCTCCCAGTTAAAACTCAGGTCAAGTTGAAGTTAACACAAGGTAGGACTGTTGAATACACATGTTATCAAACAAACAGAACCTTTGATTTGTTTTTTTTCTTCATTTATGCTTTTTTACATTCAAAATTACTCACACAATTTGAATGCAATGCATTGCAGGATAGACTTATTAATAGACTGTGGTGCCTTTAAAATCAAATCATAGCTTAGTTGAAAAAATCATTGATGGATAGATTGGCTTTATGTGTTGATTGACACAACTATCTATACAGTGTAAGCTGTATTTTCCCTTGTTGATGCATAATGCACTCTTGGGCCTTTCGCTTTCCTCCTAGGTTTAGTGAGTTGCTGGTCTAAATGTTTACATATTCATAACAATGTATTAGTTTGGAACTCTAGCTTTACATTGAGGCAGTCACCATGTCTTGTGTTGGCTGCTTTCCATCAGAGAAGGCAGAACCTAATCACCTTGACACAATATTTTTTCCAAACAGTTGAATCATAGGTGCCACACTTGAAAAAGCAGTGCAACTATTTAGCACCTCTCCCTTTGTATTTAGCCAGCCTTTATTTGCCTTTTATTCCCCCCCACCCACTTGGCAATTCTGTCACCATCTCTACTTCTATAGATGATCCAATTCACACAGCCCTCCACCATGCAGAAGAACTCAGGTGTTTCCCTCTGGAAGGTCCTTCTTAGTGACACCGCAAAATATTCCTAAGAGCATGAGTGCAGTGAAAGTGGGTAGAAGACTCTGTCTTCTCTTCCCCTCCTGCACCTGGCTTCCCTATCTGCCATGGAAGCTGCAAGTAGAGTCTCTTCAGCCAACTGCTGAATGTACTCCTTTAGCTGGTCCTCCTCCTGCTCGCCCTGAGATAGGTCCACTACCTGATGCACCACCTCTCCCGGCTGTTCCCAATTCAGCCCCCTCTCTCATGACTGACCTACCCCATGGCACCAAACACGCCTCGAGTAGTAAATTATTAACCCCCAAAATAACAACTAAACGAATCCTGAAAACTACTGCACTACACTAATACAAGCAACATGACATGGCAAACCTACAGAACAACAACAGTGGAGATGATACAACAACAAACATTAAAGGAGAATCTAGGAAGGGAAAAGGTTATGTGATGGGTATTTTGGGGATGGGATTAAGGACAGGTAATTTGGTTTGGCATTTTACTAATTTTACAAGGGGGACACAAAAAGAAAAAGGCACAACACAAAACGTCTAGGTTTTTGTATAGAGGAAACTAACAACACACCACCAAGACATTGAACAAACTTGAAAAAACAGGGCCACAGAGATTTCTGACAAAAGCCTGAGAACCAAGATACAAGACCAACACCAATGAAATCCAATCTTTAAAAACTCCTATAAACTCCTGCCTGCTGTTGCCAGAACCTGGTCCTGCTCCACTGCTCTTTGCTATCTGACCTTCAACCCATTTCTCTCTGCCCTGTGGACCTCTGTCCTGTGCAGACACAGATGCAGAAGGAACCCACAGGCAGTCTCCCTTCTCTTGTGCCTTCAAGCCCCTGTCCTCTGCCCATAATGCTTGTGTTCCATGCCTTCAATTATTTGCTCTGTGCCTGTAGTTCTTGGCATCTGTCCCCAGTTCCTTTACTCCAGTCCAGAGTTAGCATCTGTAGTTTACCTTTTTTCAGTCTGAAGTGCAGTCATTGTTTTCATCATCCTCAGTTCCTTGATTCATATAGTTTCCAGTCTGTTTTCTCTATTCCTTATTACTCTTGTGCTAAGTTTCCTGTCCACTTACGCATGCTCGTATTTCCTGTTCTATTTCTTGAACCTTGATTAATTTGACGTCCTGTTGTTCTCTAAATATTTCTGTTGATGTTTGTTTTACGGCTCTTTTTCTCATGTGTGCTTGTCTAAATCCTTTGAACAGAGTTTGCTTGATGAAGTTCCTAGAAGGCAATCTCTGAAACTTTGCATTGTTAGCTATCAGTACAATCCATCATGTCATATTTGTTAACAGTCTGCTGGTTCTTTCATCAGGGTGCACTAACTGTCCCATTTCTGCTAAAACACATTCAGGCTTCTGTTTTGTGACTATTATTTCCATATTTATGTATTAGGGTCCCGACGCACAATCCCACTTCTTGTCCTCCTTTCCATGATTATTCAGATTAAGGTACTCTACTAACAACTGGCCCAGAAAATTAGAGTTTCCCTTGACACTGTGGATAAACCTGACCCTTTCACTGTACACCCCAAATGGGAAACAACAATACTTCTCTTAGTTGTACTCCTTTCCCGTTTATGTTCACTGCCTTTGTTGCTTGTGTATACTTACAGCCCATTCTTTCTTGTCTGCAAATTCCTTTAATTCTTGTCTCCTGTAAACTATTTCCTTTCAACTTTGGGGACATTGGTTTCCCTTTGAGATTTTGCAAATGAATAGTTTTGAATCTTTAGGCTCTCATTCAAATATTGATAGTAAACCTTAGTGATATGTATGGACGGTTATTGAAGCTTCGAGGGGGTAATTGCCTCAAAATGCATGATCGAAAGCATAAATCACCTGACAGGGGGGCTTTAAAATTGGACCAGTCTTGGCGCAATGAGTGACTCGGGCCTCAGATGTTAGATTGCCCGTACATATTGATTTTGGATCTGTTGCAAAACGGCCATCACATATTTAAGGACACTTTTTTTTTTTTTTTACTTCTTTATTTTAATTTTAGTACTTAGAACAGAACTGAACAATAAATCACAAAATATCATAACACAGCATAAAGGATATATACATATAGGAATAGCAAAAGGAAAGAATTTAGCGATGAACTAGTACTTACTCAAAAAAGCTCCCCAGACCTTTGTATATAAACTCAATTTCCCCATTTTTCTGTATATAAATTTCTCAACAATCGCTAAGCAGTTCATTTCTGTAATCCAATCCTCAATATTGGTGAGACACACGATTTAAGGACACTTAAGTACAGTGAATAAAACATGTCAATCTATTACAAAATGAATGCTGTATTAATTCCTGAGACTGGAAGTCGAGAAGTGGAAAAAGCTAGGAGTTCAAAAACGCTATAATGTGTTCCTGCATAGAGGTGTGGTAAACCAGTCCCCAAGATTTGTAACTACCTATAGCTTTTACATCAACATCCAGGGGAATGGCTGAAGGAAGAAAAGCTTAACACCAAGAATCGGGATCTCCAGCATTCAATCTATCCTCCATTTACATGTACCTCTTTCTTAAACAGTTATGAACTGTTTCAGACATTGTGCCTCATTACAAGTTTGGTGGTGAATTTTGTACAATTTCTGCAAAATAACTTTCAAACTCTATTGACTGTTGCTGACACATGGCCCTGTGAATTTACCCCAGGATAACAAGTAGAGTAAATGCAGTATAATTCCCCTTTCTTGGAGTCCATCCGACTCCTTGGGAATTTTTGGAGGTTTATCAAAAGCGGTAATTCCACTACGGCACATCTACCAATTTTGTAGATGAAGGAGAGGATTTAGTTCCAGTTACATCCTGAAGGAACATCTTCCCTCATTTGACAAACTTGGATTTCGTTTGTGCAGGAAAAATGCCTTTTGCTATAATGCTGGTGCCATTGCAACCATTATAGCAGAAAAGGTGAGGCCACAAGAAGACAAAGCCTTTTATCTAAAGACTAAAGATCTCCTTCATTCGCGGGAGTTTCAGGCTTTTAAGGAAACAGGCCTCGGCTTCCTGCAGTCTAACTTTTTCAGCCTTAATGGTGCTTCGGGCCCTCAGGGGCAGCACCACCATTAAAGCTGAATACATGTGACGTTGCCCGCCACCAGGCATCCCTTTTTGTAACAGATGCAGAAATAAACACCCTCTCTGCCAGGGGGAAGAGGGTGCTGATCTTTGCAAAGGGCTGCTGGAGAGTAGTCCCTCCAGCCCATTAAGCAGGGGCTCATCAAGGGGGAGTGCCCTAACGAGCCAGCAGGTGACCCCTCATAGGCCACGCCCGCTTGATAAGCCACGGCTCCTTTTCCTGACACTTAAGGCACTGGATCTAAGGCATATGTCTCAAAAATGTTCCATACCGATTTAGGTAACACATGTAAAAAAGGGAAAAAAGGATTTTTACTTGTGAGATTTTGTGTTGAGTTGCTGTTTATACTGTATTGGATAAATCTGTTGTTTCATGTGACATATGCTATTGTCTTCTGCTCTTTCATGGTTCCATGTAATAATGTCGGCACAACAATCTCGCCATGCAAAAATATCGCCGGAAAATGGCCCTTTTTTGTGCCAACATCATTGCATGGAACATGCGGGGGACACCCCTGCAAACCCCAAACCTTTTTTTTCTTTTTAATTTTTTTTCCCCCCTGTACCCATATATATGGTCACCCAAATAATATCGGCACAACATTTTCCCGGCGATATTATTTACGGCGACCATACCTCTTTCATGTCATATAGATGACATGTTCAATGAGAGAGTGCGGGATAAATTCTGTGTAATGATGGGAGTCAATGGTCGTTTCGCAGCTCAGCCTTTCATTCTGGGCAGTCATCTCTTTGAGCACATTTGTGATTGTTCTGGTGAACGTCAATCCTGATGCATACTGTATTGCTGTAAAAGTGTGCTAGCCTCGTGCAGTGCATTCATGGATATTCAGAATGCAGAGGCCTTCATAGCGGTACCCCATGGAATGCACACCCTACGTCCCTGTGTCTTTCTTAATACTTTAATCCCTTTTGACTCTCACTCTCTTACTCCTTCATGAAGCACTTCTGCACCTGACAGGCACACTGTTTCCTCCTATATTGCTCAGGGACTATTCCGGTTCTGCTGCCGCTCCCCATGCCTGTCAACCTTGCTTCTTCCTCAATGTAATATGGGTGTCAGTTTTTGGTCTCATTCAGGTACCATGCCCATTATTTAGAATCTCTTGTCATTGTATCATTTTGGTAAGAACGAAAATGACTGTCAGGCCTTCTCAGGCTTTCTGAATTGTATGTGATGGGTGAGAGTATATGTATTACTAGTGGTGATTATCTCCGTTATCGGTAGCATGGATCGGCTTTGACTGCATGTTAATGGGTTGTCTAAACGACCGTTCATAACATGCTTTCATGATGTTTCTGAATTCGAATCACTGATTGTTGCAGAGCTATACACTGTATATCAATAAAGTTGACTGTCACCTGTTTTATTGTCATTAGGTCTTTAGGTCCACTCTCCTTGGTGTGTACCTGTTCTCTAGCAGATGTTGATTATAGTACAGATGTTTACCTACTGTTCTATATGTATTTCTTCTATATGTAATACAGTTGCATCATTTTAAGGAAACTGTGTGGCGGATTAACAGGTAAGTAGCACCCATGTGCGTGCTGCCTAACGATTTCGAGTTTATGGAAGTTCTCCCAACATGCAGGCGAGCTGGCCCTTGTTTTATAGCACATGCACCGCTTTAGCCCCCATCTATTGACGGGTCAATCCTTACTAGCGCTGGCTATCTACTAAAACAACTTTAAGATTGTTAGGCGGAAACCTGTGCAGTTCCCTCTGGGACCACTGCAAAAGATTTAGGACTGCAGGTGTTTGGCAGTAAACCCACTTCGTAGCAGTCTGTACCACACATATTCACTTGGTAGCTGTGGCTGAGCAGTCAGACTTCCCGCAAGAAGAGTTAGGCAGTATGTGGGGTATACAATATAGGGCAATTCTACACCGTAAGACAAGCAAACACGCAACAAGGCTTCAGTGTAAAGATATAACAGTATTTATTTATAACGACACATCTATAGAAAACACTCTGGCACTATTTTGGCAAACACTTCAATTACAATTACTCTACGAAGAAAAGGATCAATCCCCCTAACAATAGTTCGACAAGTCTAGGTTTTTACCAGCATCACTCATTTGCAGGCAGAGGTGTATGCTTCAAACTAAATGGCACTCTAGTATTTGTTAGGACGGGAGAGAAAATAAGCAGGTTACGAAATCAACACGGTTCCAATACTTTACGGACAATTGCAAGGCAAGAAGGCAAGAACCACGGTAGATCATAAAGTTCCGAGGCCAGGCCCACTCGGAGAGAGTCAAGGCGATATGTCCCAAAAAGTATCTTAGTGGAAATGCGTTCGAGTCTTTGAAGCAAATTGTCATCGGCAGATTGGACCAGTTCAGAACAACACGCTAGAGAAAGCTTTGAGGCAACCCTATGGAGAGGCGAGGATTAAGACACCTCACTCTATCCGGCAACAAGAGAAGCCAGGCGGACACAGTACCTTGATTGTGGAGAGACAGCTCCGGCGGGGGCAGTTGTTCCTGGTGGTGGATGCATGTCCGGTCTTTGCCAAGAGAAGAGATGATCTCGTCGTCGAAGAAAAGTTGAAGATCGTTGCACCACCAGGGAAGAGACCAGCCGCGGAGTGCTCCGTCACAAGGCACCACCTTTTGGTCGCAGTACAGGGGTAGTGGCTATCTGGTTGCCGAGGTGCTCTGGACGGGCAATTCGACCACTGCATCCTGAGGCGAAGAAAAAGCAAAGGGGACTGGTTGTTCCCACCAGTCAGGGGAAGAGACTCTCCGGCAGGGAGATCTCCTCTGTCGTTGGGAAGTGGTGAGTCGGTTCAGCAGGGCTCCACCGGAGGTGTCGTCGTTGCAGGTCGGCACAGCTTTACCCTCGTCGGATTCTTAGGTCCTGTGGCGACTTCTGAAGATTCAGTCCCAAAAGCCCTGCTGTTATGCAGAAAACCCCCATTCATTCAGCCTAGCTGTCACTCAAAACACGCTAAGTGGTGAGCGGGGAGGCTCACCACTTGGGCCAATCACACCAGAGTGCGACTGGAGTTGGCAAGGCAACTCGGTCCAGGGTGCCTAAACCCCCTCCCACATCCCTGTGGTAACCCAGACAGAATGGCACCACTTTGGAGGGTCTCTGTACAGAAGCCCGCCTAAAGTGCAACAAAGGGCTCAACCTTTGGTTCAGGAGTCACAGAGACGAACACAAACGCCATTTTAAAAAGCCGAGTTCTGGCAGAAAATACCATCCGATAGACTTATTTAAGATAAGTAGACCGGAGGTATGTTAGAGATTAACGAGAAACAGTATCAATCTCCAACAATGGGAAGAATCCCATAGGGTTATATTCGGGGTAGAATATAACAAGTAGTTTCCACTGCCACCAGCCAAAACTCGACGAGGGGGAACGGGACAGTGCCCCCTCGAATAACAGACCCAGGAGTAATCGAATTACCCCTACTAGTACATCCACAATAGGATGGTTTGTACTAGTTCTGTTAGTAAATTTAGGTCTAGTAAAGCCAATGGTGACTTTACATGCCCGGGGAGACAGTAGTCAGTCCCCGGGTATGGAGTCTATGATGGGGGTCCGCTAGGACTCCCCAGTGTTACGGCACGTAGGGTGCGGTGTAACACACATAGAAAAACATATGAGACCCTATGGAGTAAAAGACCCCATAGCCCATAGAACACATTGACATTTAAAGGAATTACACACATTCATGTCCAAGAGTGGGAGAAAAAGAGTCTCACTCTTGGCAGGATGGAAAAAAACAAGCTCCAGAAATCCAGCAAAGCTGCTGGGGGACTCACTAGGTTAGGAAATTCAGCATAAACAGAGAATTCTCCCTAACACTCGCCCCCCCCCCCCAGACTAAGGGACAGGAGGATTTAATCCACTCCTGGATGAATCTCATACCTCTAGTCGATGACATACATCCTAGAGAGACCATCAACATTTTGGTGGTGACACCCTGACCTGTGCTCAATGGTAAAATCAAACCCTTGCAGGCAGATCGACCATCTCAATAGTTTTGGGTTTTCCCCTTTCATTTGCATTAACCATCTCAAGGGTTGGTGGTCAGTCTGAATGACAAAAGTAGAACCATACAATTACGGCCTAAATTTCTTCAGAGCCCACACGATAGCAAAGCACTCTCTTTTGATTGTTTCCCACCTTGTTTCAGGATCCTTCAGGCTGCGGCTGAGGAAGCAAACGGGGTGCTCCGTACCTTTCCCATCCAGTTGACTGAGTACGGCAATTATTCCTACATTTGAAGCATCTGTCTGCACAATGAAGTGTTGGCGGGAATCAGGAGCTCTGAGTAATGGGGCTTGGCAAAGAGCCTTTTTCAGGTTTTCAAAAGCCTGATTGCACTCCTCGTTCCATCTAACCTTTTTAGGAAATTTCGGCGAGGAGATGACATTCAGTGGAGAAGCTATGGTCCCATAGTTCTCTATGAAATTCCTGTAGTACCCAGTGAGGCCTAGGAAGGCTCTCACTTGGGTTTGAGTAGTAGGTGTTGTCCAATTTTGCACAGCTTCAATCTTACTGAGCAAAGGCCTTATTTCTCCACCTCCTACCTCACGTCCAAGATAGACTACCTTACTCTGTCCAATTTGGCATTTACTCGCTTTTATGGTCAGATTGACTCGTCCAAGAGCCTGCAAAACATCTCTCAGGTGGGTTACATGTTCTTCCCAGGAATTGCTGAACACTGCGATGTCATCCAAGTATGCCATGCAGAAGTCCTCCATCCCCTTCAGAACCTGGTTTACCATCCGTTGAAATGCAGCAGGTGCATTCTTCAATCCGAAAGGCACTACCTTAAACTGGTATAAGCCAATGGGGGTAGAAAATGCAGTTTTCTCCTTGGCATGGTCTGTCAGGGCAATTTGCCAATAGCCTGACGTCAAGTCAAATGTGCTGAGGAACTTGGCGACGCCAAGTTTATCCACCAACTCATCTGTTCTTGGCAAAGGGTGGGCATCAGTCTTGGTGACTGCATAAAGAGCTCTATAATCCACGCAGAATCTAAGCTCTTTATATCCGGTCTTTGGTACTAACACAACTGGGCTAGACCATGGACTAGTAGAGGGCTCTATTACCCCGAGATCGAGCATCTTGCTGACCTCACCTTTGATGTGGGTTCGTATGTTCTCTGACATTCGGTATGCTCTGCTTTTGACTGGCAGACAGTCACCACTGAGTATGTCATGCTGGCCCCAAACAGAGAGGCAAACTGATTCAACATAGATTTGCACTCTTCTTGTTGCTCAGGTGTCAGATTTGAAGAGAGATTTACTCCTTCAATGTTTTCGTCCAAAGGTAAGCCTCTGAGGAGATCCGGAAGAGCTTCACTCTCTTCTTCTTCCTCGGATGATGCTAGAAGCAATGCTCCTACATCGGGTCTTGAGACATACGCCTTGAGTCGGTTGGTGTGAAAGACTGTCGGAGCCTCCTTGGGATTGCCCAAGTCCACCAGATAGTTGAACTCTCCGAGTTTACCCACGACTCGGAAGGGTCCCATCCATTTGTCTTGCAAGGCCCTCTGCCTTGTGGGGATCATACCGAGAATGAGATGGTCTTGAGCGAACTTAAACATGTTAGCCTTTTGATCGTGCCAGTTCTTGACCAAGGCTTGTCCAGCTTTCAAGTTATCGCTTGCTTCCGTCATCATGCGCGACATTCTCCTCCGGAGACCTATCACGTAGTCAGTCACTCTGACTGGCTTGGGGGAAGGAGCACTCTCCAACCCCTCCTTAATCAGGGCCAATAGACCTCTGATGGGATGACCATAGAGAATTTCGAAGGGAGAATAACCTACTCCCTCCTGAGGGACTTCTCTATAAGCAAATAGAAGGCATGGCAGTAGAAGGTCCCACTTACGCTTAAGTGGGGTTCTTCTAAAGCACCTATCATGCTCTTCATGGTTCGGTTGAACCGTTCTACCAACCCATTGGTTTGTGGGTGGTAAGCTGTTGAGAACTTGTAAGTAACTCACAGGTTTTCTACATGGCTTTCATGTAGTGGGACATAAAGTTTGACCCCCTGTCAGAGATTACTTCCTTAGGAAACCCGACCCTAGTAAAAATACCAAGGAGGGCCTTAGCCACAGCCGGAGCTGTAACAGTCCTCATAGGAATTGCCTCAGGATACCTAGTAGCATGGTCTACTACAACAAGTATAAACCTGTTGCCTGAGGAGGTTGGAGGATCAAGGGGACCAACAATGTCAATCCCTACTCTCTCAAACGGGACTCCCACAACTGGGAGAGGCACTAAAGGTGCCACATTCTTGGAGCCAACCTTACCAGAGGTCTGGCAGGTGTGGCAGATCATGCAGTGTTTTTCTACTTCGGCCCCCATCTTTGGCCAATAGAAGTAGAGAGAGAGCCTTTCCTTAGTCTTCTTGAAACTCAAGTAACCAGCCAAAGGAATCTTGTGGGCTAACTGCAAGAACTGTGGTCTGTTCTCTTGGGGTCCTACAAGTCGTTTGTAGTCTCCAGGTGCAGACTCGGTTGGTTCACTGTAGAAGAGGCCATCTTCCCAGTGCAGCCTGTATTTCCCAGGCTCTTGCCCTTCAGCCTGAGCTTCTGCCTGGTGGCGAAGACCTTCCAGAGTGGAAATTCTCTCTGTCCCTTACTGAAGTCTGCCCTGCTGGGTCCACCTTCTGCCAGTAAAGACTGCAGCTCAGGATGGTCAACAGGATCCAGATCTCCAATGAGTTCCTGGCCTTCCATTAGCTCTTCCTCAGAGTCTAATTCTACCACACAGGGTTGTACCTCCCTCTCAGCCTCGGCTGGAGGTAGAGTTACGGGTGTAACTTTGGACAACCACGGGGAAGTCAGTGTAGGCTGCACTGGAATGCTAGCTGCTGGTTTTGGTGCAGAAGTCTTAGGTTTCCCTTTCGCTTCTGCTTTCTTCGAGACAGCGTCCGACAATTCGAGTGGACTGGAGTGATTTCTTTCTTCATCATCTCCTGGAGAGTACCGCGCATGGTCCTCTCTCTTGCGGGTCTGGTTAGCTCCTGTAACCGTTTACTAGGAGGGCTGGGAGAATGCGATACAACTCCGAGAGTTTTCAAATCGTTACCCAACAGTACGCGTCCTGGTACCTCACTCTGTATGCTGACAGGTATCTTTACAGTCATGTCGTTACACTGGATGAGAACTGGTAATTGGGGAAGCATCTGCACGGGCCCTCCAGCTAACTTGGTGAGGCATTTGGGTGCCTTAGCAACATCCTCAGCCTGAAAAAATGATTTATCCACCACAGTTATGCTGGCCCCAGTGTCCCTAATGGCAGGAGTCTCCTGACCATTCACCTGGACACTGTCCTTATAATACTCTTTAGTATTATCGGGGATAGAATTATAGACATCTAAATTCTGTTGTTCCCACAACCCCAGAGATACTAAAGAAACGCTGGCTGAGACACCAATGGGTTTGTCGGCCAGCAGTAGAAAGTTTCCACTTGCCATTTGGACTTCCTCCTCTGGAGCGAAGGCTAAGGAGACAAGCTGGACCCCTGAAGGTTTACCCTTACATCTGGGATCTCCTTTCACGTGGTCAGTTGAGCCACAAACAAAGCATTTACCGAATGCTTTCTGGAATGGTGGCTTGTTCTGGCCTCCTTCCCGTTTGGCACCAGAAGACACACTATTCTGCTGTGGTTTTCGCGGTGGCTTACCCTTCTGGTTTTGTTTGGGGCCCTCTTTGGAATTTGAGTTATTCGAATTCTCTTTTGAGTCTTTTTTAGCTGTTTTCCCTCATCCTTTTTCTGAGTTGCCCCAGAATCCTTATGAGTAGCCCTGTTGGCAACCCACAAGTCAGCAGCCTTAGCTAGTTTCCGGGAATCTAATTCCTTCGAATCAGCCAAGTGCTGTCTGAGCTCAGGAGAACAGGCATCATAAATAGACTCCAACATAAAAAGATTCTTCATACCCTCATAAGTGTTCACTTGTAACCCTTAATTCATCCCTCTAAGTTTTTCAACTCTTCACTCACCCAGGTAGCCCAAGGGGTACCATCATGCTTTTTGAGGGTTCTAAACCTCTTAAGATACTGGGAAGGGGTCTTCCCCAACCTAGCTATCAATGCTAGTTTCACACTTTCATAATCTGTCTTATCCGCCTCCCCCAATTCCATTACCACATCAGTCGCAACAGGAGGGAGCCTAGAGAACAACCAGGGAAGTAAATCATTCCCGGTGATGTCCTGAGCCCATGATTGTACTCAAACAGTTTTAACCAATCCAACACATCTAATCTCGGTTCATACATACCCACTAATTCCTTCGGCATCCGGGGTCTTTTGGGACTGGAGCTCCTAGAGGAACCAGAGGAGAGAGAAGCATTTTCCCTAGACAACTTTTTCATCTCTAACTCGTGATTAAGTTCTATTTCCCTGAGTCTTAACTCAGTTTGCTTCTGCTCAGCCTGGGCATTCATCCGTCTGAACTCGAGCTCTTGGTTTCGTTCAGATTGAGCCAAGAACCGTTTGTATTCTAATTCGAGCGTCATTTTTTCAAGTCAAAGTAAGCAGGATTACATGTGGGACCTGGTACTGGCCCCGTAGGTACAGCTGGTAAGGCAGGTAGAGGAGCAGGGGAGACAGTTTTGTTAGCCTCTCCTTCCTCTTCATCGCTATCATCAGAATTATGATTTAGATCAACACCATCACTGTTATCTACATTTGCCGGCGAGATTGGTTCCTCTGAACCAGTACCCAGACTTTGGTTCGCCAGAAATCTCTCTATTAGTTCTAACTTCTTGCCTTTTACAGAAATATTCTCTTGTCTACAGAGAGCTCGCAAACTCTCAGTATTTTCACCTGACAAGGACTCTTGACTGTAAGCTTCCATAGTAGACATGTTTTTGAAAGTTGCTTTTTAGTGCTAAGCTTTGTGGTTAGTTATCCTAAAGTCGAAAAGCACTCTAAACTGTATACTCGATACAAATCCCACCGCTGTACACCAGTGTTAGGCGGAAACCTGTGCAGTTCCCTCTGGGACCACTGCAAAAGATTTAGGACTACAGGTGTTTGGCAGTAAACCCACTTGGGAGCATTCTGTACCACACAGATTCACTTGGTAGCTGTGGCTGAGCAGTCAGATTTCCCTCAAGAAGAGTTAGGCAGTATGTGGAGTATACAACATAGGGCAATTCTACACTGTAAGACAAGCAAACACGCAACAAGGCTTCAGTGTAAAGATATAACGGTATTTATTTATAACGACACATCTATAGAAAACACTCTGGCACTATTACGGCAAACACTTCAATTACAATTACTCTACAAAGAAAAGGATCAATCCCCCTAACAATAGTTCGACAAGACTAGGTTTTTACCAGCATCACATATTTGCAGACAGAGGTGTATGCTTCAACCTAGATGGCACTCTATTATTTGTTAGGACGGGAGAGAAAATAAGCAGGTTACGAAATCAACATGGTTCCAATAATTTACGGACAATTGCACGGCAAGAAGGCAAGAACCACGGGTGATCATAAAGTTCAGAGGCCAGGCCCACTCGGAGAGAGGCAAGGCGATATGTCCCAAAAAGTATCTTAGTGGAAATGCGTTTGAGTCTTTGAAGCAAATTGTTATCGGCAGATTGGACCAGTTTAGAACAACATGCTAGAGAAAGCTTGGAGGCGACCCTATGGAGAGGCGAGGATTAAGACACCTCACTCTATCCGGCAACAAGGGAAGCCAGGCGGACACAGTACCTTGATTGTGGAGAGACAGCTCCGGCGGGGGCAGTTGTTCCTGGTGGTGGATGCACGTCCGGTCTTTGCCAAGAGAAGAGATGATCTCGTCGTCGAAGGAAAGTTGAAGATCGTTGCACCACCAGGGAAGAGACCAGCCCTGGAGTGCTCCGTCACAAGGCACCACCTTTTGGTCGTTGTACAGGGGTAGTGGCGATCCGGTTGCCGAGGTGCTCTGCACGGGCAATTCGACCACTGCGTCCTGAGGCGAAGAAAAAGCAAAGGGGACTGGTTGTTTCCACCAGTCAGGGGAAGAGACTCTCCGGCAGGGAGATCTCCTCTGTCGTCGGGAAGTGGTGAGTCGGTTCAGCAGGGCTCCACCGGAGGTGTCGTCGTTGCAGGTCAGCTCAGCTTTACCCTCGTCGGATTCTTAGGTCCTGTGGCGACTTCTGAAGTGCAGTCCCAAAAGCCCTGCTTTTATGCAGAAAACCCCCATTCATTCAGCCTAGCTGTCACTCAAAACACGCTAAGTGGTGAGCGGGGAGGCTCACCACTTGAGCCAATCACACCAGAGTGCGACCGGAGTTGGCAAGGCAACTCGGTCCAGGGTGCCTAAACCCCCTCCCACACCCCTGTGGTAACCCAGACAGAATGGCACCAACCCATAGGGTTATATTCGGGGTCGAATATAACAAGTAGTTTCCACTGCCACCAGCCAAAACTCGACGAGGGGGGACGGGACAGTGCCCCCTCGAATAACAGGCCCAGGAGTAATCGAATTACCCCTACTAGTATGTCCACAATAGGATGGTTTGTACTAGTTATGTTAGTAAATTTAGGTCTAGTAAAGCTAATGGTGACTTTACATGCCCGGGGAGACAGTAGTCAGTCCCCGGGTATGGAGTCTATGATGGAGGTCCGCTAGGACGCCCCAGTGTTACGGCACGTAGGGTGCGGTGTAACACACATAGAAAAACATATGAGACCCTATGGAGTAAAAGACCCCATAGCCCATAGAACACCTTGACATTCAAAGGAATTACACACATTCATGTCCAAGAGTGGGAGAAAAAGAGTCTCACTCTTGGCAGGATGGAAAAAAACAAACTCCAGAAATCCAGCAAAGCTGCTGGGGGACTCACTAGGTTAGGAAATTCAGCATAAACAGAGAATTCTCCCTAACAAAGATCGAGGATGATCAGGCTCGCAACAATATCTCTATGTTGCTGAGGTCACCTAGGTTCCTCCATGCGAACATGACTTGTTCTTGTTGTGCCTCTTCAGTGATTGAAGAATTACGCACAAACTGCCTCCCACCCCAAGATGTATGTATATATATATGTTTATAATATATGGCTAGATCTAAAAACACACGTCATTCCAGTTGTCTGTTTCACATATTATATTATGGTGACTTGTCACTTTTTTCTGTTATATCCATTCAGTAATTTCAGCACCTTCTCATCTGCCCTGGTGTATTTGATGTCTTTACGATTATTTACAATCAATGGGGCTGCAGAACACCTTTTTAAAGCTGCGTTTCATTTGCAGGTTGTATACCTTTATTAAGAATAATATTTGCCGCTGTTCGCCGGCGGCATCCTGGGAACAGATCACGTAATGGTGTTGCCAAACAGAAGGTTTTCTTTTAAAGCCTTAATATTGTTCGATGCTGTGCCTGGAGACTCTCACAATATCACTTGCTTATATCAGCGCCGCGTGCACATTCTATTCCAAAGGAGACTTTAACTACATGGATAAAATCTTATTTTGCATATTTAACTTCATGACTTAGATACTGTCATGGGGTGTCGTAAGGCTTTTTTAGGGATCACTTTCAATCTCTACTCTGCAGTGAAATGCACAAACTGCATACGTTTTTCTCAAAAGTTGTTAGGTTGTTAGATGACCTCATAAAATTCTTTGTGACTGGCTTACAAACAATTCTATTTGTCAAACAAAGATTCTGAATTCAATGTCGCATTTGCCTTCTGCAAACACTTATATTTATCCTTTTACTTCTTATGCCACTTATCTGTTACAGTGGCTTTTCTTGTGCAAGGAAGGATCATCTCAAACAGAGGGGTTAGAGTGACTAGAGACGTTGATGCATGCTGGATAAAGGCTTCCACAACACCCCACAATGGTGGATCCTGAAAGGCAAACACAGAGATGGCGCCAGAATGGTCTAACAAGTAGGGCCTGATGCTAATGTAGTTGGGCCCACTGCAGTGACATTAACATCTATAAAGACCCGCACACTGCTGCTGACTGGGCATTTCGAGATTTTGGGTGGGCTTGCCCGTTCAGCCTCTACCCTGTCTAGCCTCTGGGCTAACAAAAAGACCCCAATTGGATTCCTTCAATTCCCCTTCCTTAGCGTAGGGGAACCCCAAAACTACAAAGAAATATAGCAAATATTTAAAGGAAAATTATGGACAAACCAAGTTAATAAAATGCAACATTGTATTAGCTAATTATCATAAAAACTCTGAAGATCCCGGAAGAAAAAAAATAAAAACAGCACATTACTTCAGATGCTCTCAATAGGACTCAGCAGCATCATCAATTAACAGGTTTTGTTAAGGGGAGCAATGTTCATCAAAGGGAAACATGGAAATAATATGAAACAATTAGTGTTGACATGATGGATGAGTCTTAACTGCCAAGGACGACTATGCTCGCCCTTTTTGCCTAGACTTGCGTAATAGCCAGGCACTGAATGCGTGTCTGAACACCAACAGTCCAGTTCACGGTTTGCACCAGTGGGAACATGTAGACGTAGAGCTTTGGTGGTAATGGTAACACAGGCAGTATGTCTGAATCCCACCTGCTGACCGACACCAAATAAGACATTACATGAATAATACTAGATGCAGATGGATGGAACTGAACACAAGCTGAAACGGTCACGTGCCCGCATACAATAAATGCAGTAGAACATGTGAAATAACACAAGCAGTCCTTTCCTCATGATTCAGCGTTTGAAAACGGCCAAAACTACCCCCATTATTATTTCTAACAATTACTTCATGTAAAAGAATGGGTAATGACTTTCAGGTGAAGTTGATTAAGACAAATAAAGTGTGGCGGAATCTGCAAAACCTGCCTCATAACGTATACAGAGGTTTGAGGCTGAGTGCAAAACGTGACCCCCAAGAAGGTGGGGCTGGCTTATCTATCCTCGAAACCTGTTTTAGGTGGAGAGAGATACTTGGACCTAATATCTCTGGCCACACGTGCACTTTATTCCTGTGATTCAGGACTGCTACCCTTCAGGTTGCGACTTTTACTGGCGGGCTGGAGGGGAGGCAATTCGGTACAACGTCATTTCATCGTGGGACGTTTCCGAAAATGTTTTAATGAAAAAACCCATAGAATTGTTTTGGGTGGGGGGGGGGTAGAAAATGATATATATGGGATGTGTGTTGGGAGGGGGACCCCCGCAAAAATAATTGGAAAAAAATTAGATGAGTTTTTTCATTAAAAAAATTTGCGATAACTACCCTGAGATGAAATGACATGGAACTGGCAATTCTGGATTATGTCTGATGTGAGGTTTTGATCTGGAGTCTGTCACCCATTTTCTGCTTTTCGGCGAGTGCTACGGTGACCTGAGAGATATGTATTTGATGCCAATGTTTAGGAAAGCATGTGCCAAATTCACTATTGAAGCCATACATGTATACTATACATACAGATCTACTGTAGTAGTGATATGGTAGGTTATTTATAACGCTCTTAAACCAGGGAATCAAACCTGTGTTGCTCGTGTCGTCTTGCTTCCAAGGCGAGCACGTTGCTCTTGAGCTATCCTCCAGAGACCTCCCGATTGAATGACGAATATTGTGTTGCTAAATGTATTTATCGTACTTGTCTTCGTAGGAAGTTGCCACCAGTTATTTGATCGTGCCTCATGCCTTTTTAAACGTTTACCTAGCTTTTTGTTAGAGTATCTGAATGAATTGTATATTTAATTACTAATATGAACTACACATTCCTTTATGAAATGTATGTATTTGATCATGTTGTATTTGAATCTGTCTGCTAAAGGCAAAATTGCAGAATAACGCATTACTGAATGACTGAAAATACAAAAACTATTTTTAAAACGGTCCACCTATATATCCAACAACACATAGATAACCATGCAGCCAGGCAGAGCCCAATCATTGCATGTTAGAAACATGCACACCAAACCAAATCATCCTGAATTGTCTCCTATCCTAGATAGGTAAAGTGTCATGTATGTACATTAACTCAGTGAAACAGACCTATAAAGTAATATTAATGTCACACAGCCATACCCCCTCGCCTACGTTTGTGGCACTCTGAAATTTCTGGGTATCAGATGATAATATCCCTATATATATGGTCACCTTATATATTGTCGCCAGGAAAAGGTTGTGGCGACATTATATAGGTGACCATATATATAGGGACAGAGGGATTTTTCAGCGATTTAATTTGCATGGTGTTATTTTTGAGTGGACATTATAAAATGGAACCCATTTCTGCAAATTCAAGCTCTTGCTTGGCATTTTGCATTGTGATGCTGGAAATGCATTGGAGGGACAGGGCCTCCCTGTCCTTGTCCTGCAGTCCTTTTTCATTTGTGTTCTGTATTGTTTTCTGCCCAGGTGTCCACGTGGGACTCCTGGCAGTGCAGCTGTGCCTGTTTTTGGTTTGGTGTATAGACACATGGGATACCCTTATGGTACCCATGGGTAGGGGTTTAACCCTGTGCCCCTAGTGTATGTTTTTGGGCATCTGCGTGTGGCCCACAGAGCAGAGTATGGTCTGGTGGCAGCTCCATGCTGAATTTCACAGGTGTTCTGTGTATCCTCCATTTTGGGATACCCAGGCCCTGCCATTGGAATCAGTTGATTCCTGATAGGAAACAAGATGGCCCCTCTGGCCCCTTGCTTTCTATTGCCTGTTACCTTGTTTTCCCAAAGTCCTGGGAAGCCCTAACTCTGTCTCTTCTCCCTGACTGGCTGTTGGATGGAAGTTCCATATATGGTGTTGTTGTGGAAGTCCAGGCCAGACTGGCTGGAGACTTCCCAGTTACTGTATGTTGTGGGTACACCCTGTGGGTAGGAACTGGGTGAATGGAGTGGGTGACCAATATGCACTTCTTGTTGTGGATGTCTGGTTTCTGGTGTTTGACACAATGACTGAGACAGCCCTGCCCGAAACTGGTATGAATGCAGTGTGTAGTGTTGAATGGCTGGGTACTTGTCCCAATACCTATTCCTTGTTGTGAGTGTCTGAGAGGGAGGAGTATGGCCTGAATGCACTGTATGCCTGATTGGCTGACTGACTGCTGAATGCCCTTCTGAGTGATTGGTTGCCTGATTGTGACTCCGTAGAATGAATGAGAGATCAACTAGTATATCTAGGGGCCTCTCACTGCTATAAATCGTCCAGAAGCTGGAGTTGAAACTAACATTGAAACTGAAGCCAAGGCTGAAGAAGAAGGTTGACTGGTGTCTCCCTTTGCCGAAATCCAAACGCCGAAAGCCGTCGAGACTGATCCAAGAGAGGACCTGGTTAGGCACCCTCGTCCCTTGCTCCAGGGGACCATCGAGCACCGCTAACCTTTGCCGAAGCTCCCTGGAAGTCAGACCCTTGAAAGGCTGCCGACCGGAGACTGGGACTGTCGAGGAGAATGAAGATAAGCACCAGACATTCCGTCCACTGTCGTCGACCAGGATTCGCAGGGCTGCTGTAACCGCTGGAGGCCCATCAAAGCCGTGTTACCCAGAAGAGGGGACAGCTTGACGCTGTGCCGCCAACGACCGGAGCCACACACTCCTTTGCCTAAGACCTTTGATTCACGGATGCACTCATCCGCAGCACCGCCCACCTTATCCCGCCGGAGAAGACCAGGCCATCGACACGCCGCGGAGCATCCGCCGGTGGGTTTCCAACCACCCAACAACCGTTGAGGTGCCGGAGGACTCGACGCCCTTGCTGGGACACAGTTATTCACAAACTCTTTGCGGTCCTGAACTATCGACATCAAGGTGCCCCACACACCTCTTCCTTGCAGAAAATCTTCACTCCATCGTTGACGAGCACCGCTGGGACCGAAGCTGCCGCCTCAACGCCGTGTTCACATTTTTCGAGGGATCTCAACGATTCGTGGCTCCTGCTTTAAAGGGAGCTGCTCAAGAAGGATCCGTTGATGACTCGTCGTCGAAAACCGCTATTCCAGGTACATTGGGGTGGTAGAAACATTATAGAAGGAAATAAGACTAATTGAACAACATATGGATTGGGCTTGTAGACTATCTTTATTTTTCAGGTTGCCCTGGTGGGGGGATCTCCACACAGAACTGTGGCTAGGTAACAGAGCCAGTATTCTGCCAATTGTTCTAACTAACTGCTTTCCCTCCTTTATCTATTGTTGGTTACTTTTATTAATTGATCTGTGTGACATTTGACCAGAGTATAGTTCATGCACTTTAATGAGATCTGATAATAAGTGTGGTACCACTTAGAACTGTATATATTTGCCATTGTAGATTTACTGAGCACAAAGTGAGTTATTGTGATTGTGTATATAACCTTGAACCTTAATTATATAAAGACTGTGTTTTAACTAATACAGTGTGTGGACATTCCTTTATGGGGGTGGGGACTACACTGTGCTTAAGAACCAGCCTGCATCACCTGCCGAGAAGCTAGCCTTGATTGCTTGTCCATTTCTACTGTAATAGAGAATCTTGGCTTGGGTCCTCTGTGCCTCTCCTCTACCATATAGAGAGCAGAAGTACAGACACCCCCCTCCAGTCTTTACATGCAAGGCATGGGGGTGCACCCATTTAGGCCTGTAATTGCACAGGTAGTACAAGTCCTCTTTCAACATGCCTCTGCTCACACAGTACTACCTACCACCCTGGATGTATTCAACACCATCAAATGGCAGCTGTATGCAACTGCAATGTTGGCACCCTGTGTGAAGGAGCAGGTACATAGGAATCACAACCAGCAACATCCTCAATGTACAGATGACTTGTCTTACTGAAGGCAAGATCATCCGCTGCTGTGATTAGTTTGCAGGTTCAATCCATGATGCGATGATTTACAACAGCACTCGACCAGTCTACATGGTCACCCGCACCTGACAGCAGGTGCAATTCTTAGATAGGTCCTGAACCCACTGAGGGGAGTATAAGTGCATGGTTGGACCCCTGGGGAAATATCTGGGACACAGAAATGGGGTAGCGGGTGCCCAAAGGGATGTTTGGGGATATGGAACAGGCAATTGTCCAGAGGGAAGGTGATTATTCACCTTCTCATTTTGCTCCATCAACGTTCCCCTCATTGACCTGCAAATGGCTCTCCTGATTGAATTCCATTCACAACCAAATGTTCGTACATAGTGACACACATGTGTTGCTGTGCCCCAGAAAGTGACACAGGATAACCCTTGTTATGATTTTATTATTATCCTTGACACCAGACTCCAATCCTCAGAGGCTTAGAAGAGTGTGACTAAAATGAAGCCCTATATGAACACGCAGCATCATAGATAATTCTTTAGGGGTCTCTCAAGTTTATATTCTAGGGTTTATACTGAAGATTCTGAGCCTTAATGTATGCACCACAGAAGGCTGGAACATGGCTATTGTATTCTTTATGTTGCACAATAGATGCATCGGATGACATACTCCTGCTATCCCATTACAACACCCTTCCAAACAACTAAGAAGTATAAGAGATAACTGTACTACATCCCGAATTGCATGACATTGATTGTTGGATAACCAGGCAGCAGTTGTTGGACCATTTTTTCTAACTGCTGTTAGGAAGGTTATAAAATGATGTAATTACAGACACCACAGGTCATCTGGACTTTGAAAGTGTGCTGTTGTCCCTGAGTAATGTCCACCTGCTAATGTGTCTGGGGATGCAAATATGGCATATGTTTGCTTGCTGGGCCAATTATGATTTTGTAGAATGTATCAATTTCATCAAAACGCCATCTGTTGGCATTTGTAACATTTGGGTTAATATGGAGTACAATATGTTAATTCATGTTTAAGGGAGGCAGTAAATACCAAACGCAAGTGAGAACAAGGCCAGGACCACACCATGCAACATGCTGAGTGATGGAATGTGCATTTGGCTTTGATGAAACTTGCAATTGCTGACCTTAATCTGCCCATCTGGATGTTCTAACACAGTGAGTCTGTTGTCTACTACTCCAAGATTACCAGGCAATCAAGGCATACACAAGCACATTCCATGAGGACTGAATGATGATGCACCTAACAAACATTTGTTCAACGCCTATTTATTGAAGCACATGTTCTTTGAAACTATTGTCTTGTGGCAAACTCCTCTTGCTGGCCATTCTGGTCCTCAATGTCCAGGATGGGCATGAAGATAGACTTTTATTATGCTTCAAGTAGGTAATTTGAGCCCACAACATGGGTCTTTACAATGACCGGATCCAATGAAATATGTACCCTGTTCCAATATACACACTGGATAATAATAATGATAAGTATCAATGCCATCAAGATTATGAGGAATATCATCCAAAAGGTATCCAATAAACACATTAGGTGTCCCTGCATTGTCAGACATTTCCTGGGTGTCAGTGTCAGCAGGATCTCTTTCCCCCCATAATATGCAGATTCAGGCACGTGTTCACAGTTTCTGTGTCAAGAGGGTACTTACTACACTGGCCAAGGGTTTTGATCATTCCCTTTCTCCTTCTCCACATTCTGCCAACACCTTCCGGCTCTTTGCTGGGGGAATCACTAGAGCAGTGGTTACTGCCATGGTAGGAGTGCTGCTACCAATAAACCATGTGACGCCATGGTGATATTGGTGTTGGCAGGGGAGATGCTGCCATTGGGAACCCATGTTAGGCTGGTGGTCATGATTGTGCCCCTACAAGATGACACCATGGTGCTAGTTGGGGCATGGGCTCAGCTCTGCTGCCAGGTGGCGGTTTCCCCTTTTGACAAGTGGTCAGTCGCAGCACCCCAAATATTTGAACTTGTGCATACATGTATTTATCTTTGCTTGGTTGTGCAAGGTTATCATGTGGGCATGCCACCTCTTCATTCCAATTGTGTGTTATCATACCAAAATGCACATTCTCATGAGCGTCCGTGTAAGTGGCTGTTATAATGGATGTTTGGTTGATGGCTTTCAATGAGAGTGAGTCGATTCTTTGACTTATTCACAGGCTCGGACAAAGAAGATAGTGTCACTACATTCCCCAGTAGTCTTTGTACAGTTCTGTGGTGCATGCATTGTCATACAGTTTGAGGTACTCCCATGTAGGTAACATATTTACCTTTCACAATTCTGTGGTGCATTACAATGTTGTTGTGAAGTGGTGCATTCTTTAGTACTGTTGTGTAGCAGTGGCGGGTAGCCAGGCGAGGGGGGATAGCTCAGGGGCAAAGTGTTTATCTTAGAAGCAAGACGACACAGTGCAACACAAGTCTAAATCCTGATTGCACGCTTAGAAACCAATCTCTGGTATTAAGGGCATTATAAAGGAACAAATATAATTATAATTCGTGTGGTTATGTGTCTGCCTTCAACTTATTCTGTCTCTTGCAATATTGTTAGTAATGACAGGAGCGTTGTGCTTCCCCGGGGCTTGTAGTTAGCTTTCCTTCTAAGGAAAGTTGTAGGCAATTCACTGAGGATACATGTAGTTGACATGCCAGCTCTGTGCATTGATCATGCATGGCAGACAATAGTGCAAGGTAGTGACATTGGTAAGAGATCGTTTGGGGGCAATATCGGGACTTTGAGGACTTTGAGGGTAGCTTACTGCAAAATATTGACTCACCAGACTTCAACTATGTGTCCAGAATTGCCAGAACAACTACTGTATGATGGTCTTGAGACCTAGTGGCTGAGCAAGTTCTTTTCACACTTGTTATTACAAAACTCTCTCTAGGTAACGTGGGCTGAGCAGTAAGGCAGACTTAAACAATCTGAGGTTTGGTATGTCAGTACAAGCAGCCAAGTATTAGACGTCTGCACAAATGTGCATTTATATATTAAGACACTGATTTACTATATATTTGTTATTTATTTGCTGTGACCTGGTTTACATTAATCCTTTCACAAGCAACAATCAGGAAAGACAATACACTACAATACATAAAATGCAGAGAAAAACACAAATACAATGGAAAACAATGATCAAAAGTTCATAAAATAATCTTAAGGGACCCACTACATGTTAGCCATGACACAGCTATTATTTACAATTTGTCAATTCATGTTGATTTAAACATCTTAAAATCGCAATGCTAAAGGAAATAGAAGTGCCAGAGAACATGCGTTGTCAAAATAGTTTGTTATCAGAAACTTTCCTAGCATTAGTAATTGCACACAAAAACCGGTGATCACTATCTGTCAGTGAGTGACAATAAATACGTGTATGCTTTAGGGTCTCCTTCATCTGATATTGCTTACAATAAGGACGTGAGGGACAATATAGTTCAATGGCCCTCATTACGACCTTGGCGGAGAACCATGGTGCTATTAGCACCATGGTCCATGGCGCTAAGTTGCCAACTCCGCCATGGTGGTTGGCGGACTTACCGCCCCATTCCGACCTTGGCGGGGCGGTAAGTCCCCAATCCCCATTTACCCTTCCCCATTCCCATTTTTGCCCCATAGGGCATAATGGGAGTGGGGAAGGCGTTAATTACGCCACCGTAAATTACGGTGGCGTAATTAACAACAAGGGCCCTCATTACGACCTTGGCGGAGAACCATGGTGCTATTAGCACCATGGTCCATGGCGCTAAGTTGCCAACTCCGCCATGGTGGTTGGCGGACTTACCGCCCCATTCCGACCTTGGCGGGGCGGTAAGTCCCCAATCCCCATTTACCCTTCCCCATTCCCATTTTTGCCCCATAGGGCATAATAGGAGTGGGGAAGGCGTTAATTACGCCACCGTAAATTACGGTGGCGTAATTAACAACAAGGTCCCTTAGCGCCATGGATTTTAACACCTGCTAAAAGCAGGTGTTAAATCCGCCATGGCGCTGAGGGAACTCGTACTCAGGCGGTAAGGGTCGGCGATGTTTACGCCGGCGTAAACCCCTTACCGCCTGGGTCGTAATGAGGGCCAAGGTCCCTTAGCGCCATGGATTTTAACACCTGCTAAAAGCAGGTGTTAAATCCGCCATGGCGCTGAGGGAACTTGTACTCAGGCGGTAAGGGTCGGCGATGTTTACGCCGGCGTAAACCCCTTACCGCCTGGGTCGTAATGAGGGCCAATGTGTTCCTGATACTAATTATTTCAATTGTTAAAACCAGGTTAAATCTAAATCTCAGGAAATGTTCCATTCTTGATTTTGAAAGTTTGTTAAATATGGTGGTAATTGGCTCAGCCTTTTTATGTTCCTTGGCCAGGTCCTGGTGTAACTTGAATTTTGCTAATGAGTGCTGATCCAGTCCCACTGCCAAAGACGTTTTTTGACTATGCTGTCTGCCTGTGCCAACATTTCGTGTGAACTTTTGAATTTTGCTAATATTTCACAGCCGTTTACACACTATTCCTTAAGCAAAGAGTTGCTATTATGATGTATTATATATACCACGGAACCCTGCACATCCTGCAATGTACCAGCAACATGGCAGAGTGGCCCAGTAATTCTAAATGTTGTGACTTCCTCAACCTCTACCCAGGTGTCACTTGTGGATGGAACTCTTTAGGAACACTGGAACTTACTGGTTAGGGAAGGAATGTTTGACTTGAAGGTATCTGCCTTGTAAATATGCATTTGGTGCATTGCAAGAAGTCTAGGGGTCACAGGTTCAGTAGGGCAAAGCCTGTCTCCAATCTCTTTCAGTTTCATAAAACATCCATCTCAACTGGACAGCAGACCTTGGACAATGGTCAGTGTTACTTACACACTGAACGTAGACCCCCTCCCCCTAAGACATTGCAGGCATAGAGAGGTGGGAGGAAACACTGGTCATGGGTCGGCATGTTCAGATCTTGATGGGGGTGAAACACAAGCTCCAGGAAACCCCAATTCCATCGTCATGAATCCATTACTTTAGCAATAGCTCCCTCATCCTGTTACCCCATTATTAATCGATCATCTTACCCATGCCATCATCTTCCTTGACCCATGTCCTTATAAATCATTACATTACCCCACCTACCTACTCCTTGCCCTGCCATCTGATTAATAATCCAGTACATTAACCCTGCTTTCTTCATCCACATCCCAGTACCATTTTAGAATTGCAATAATCTGCCTCACATGCATCCAGCTTCTCATTCCCTCATGTGTACCCCATCATAGTAGTGTATGTGCATTCCACACCAGTCCCTTCTGTATATCACTGTCACTGCCTCTCCCATGCATCCATATCACATTCCCTTGTGCACAGCCCTAGTCACAGTGCCTCACTTGCATCCCCATCACAGACTCTCACATACATCCCCCTGACAGCTCCTCATACCCATAACCCTTACAGTAAATTGTATGTATCCCCTCAGAGTCTCTTGGGTGCCTCTCTCTGACAGTTCCTAATACACATTCCCCTCACAGTCATGTGTATCCTTCACACAGACCTACTCATGCATCCTCCTTGTAGTTCTTTGCGTGCATCTTTGTCACAATCCTTCCTTCTCTTCACTATCCCACTTCCTTGCTCCAGTCCAAGGTTTGTGAGAGAGAATAACTCAAACTCCAATGGAATAGTTTAGTGGTAAGTAATAGCACCGAAGCATACTGAGGAAGTACATGTCAAAGTCGACAAGTTTGTCTGTTTGTGTATTTTATGTATTGAAGAAAAGTGAAGTGTTGATGAGTGACAAGCTTAGGATAGGTTGTTTTGAGTAGAGATCAAAAGTTATTAGCTGTCTGTTTAGTCATTGGCTGAACTAGGTGGATTGGAGTAAATTGTGAAATAGAAGTTTTGAGCGGCAGCGGTTGGTGCGCACTCATATTTGGTATTTTTCTGAAACGTATTTTGTGTAAATCAATGGTAAGTATCGATAATAAATTAAGTCTTGTCACAATGGGGGATGTTACTCCACTGATGCATCTTTGCAAGCAACTGCCAAAACATGCACCTAAGCTTAAACAGTATAGTCCAGAATGGATTAAGGGTATGGTAGACAACATTTTCATGCCATGGCCACAACGGGGATTGATGTCAAAGGCAGTTTTGCAACACATGACTACATACTTGCACACAGCGTACACAGGGAAGAAATTGGAGAAAAGGTCAGATAGTTTAGAGCCTTGGAAGATGTACCAGGAGGAATGAGAAGATCCACTTCTTGAGGATTGGATGCTTAATCAGTGCAGGGAGGAAGGTGTTGAGCCTTCCGCTCCTCCTACCGCACCTGAAGTAAATGGCGATAGTACAAAAGATGAATGATTGTATCCATTATGGGAACTAAAAGCAGCGACAACATATAGTAATCCCATACATGAAATACCTGCTTATAGCAATGCCGAGAGCCCAGAAAGAGAAAGGGCTAAAAGAAAAGAGGAGACTTATAAGGTCCTACAAGACAAAGAGGAGAAGAGCGAACAACCAAATGTATCTTTAGAGACAGAGATTAAGAGATTAAGAGATGGAAAGGAGAAAAGAAGTGGACATTATAAAATGGAACCCATTTCTGCAAATTCAAGCTCTTGCTTGGCATTTTGCATTGTGATGCTGGAAATGCATTGGAGGGACAGGGCCTCCCTGTCCTTGTCCTGCAGTCCTTTTTCATTTGTGTTCTGTATTGTTTTCTGCCCAGGTGTCCACGTGGGACTCCTGGCAGTGCAGCTGTGCCTGTTTTTGGTTTGGTGTATAGACACATGGGATACCCTTATGGTACCCATGGGTAGGGGTTTAACCCTGTGCCCCTAGTGTATGTTTTTGGGCATCTGCGTGTGGCCCACAGAGCAGAGTATGGTCTGGTGGCAGCTCCATGCTGAATTTCACAGGTGTTCTGTGTATCCTCCATTTTGGGATACCCAGGCCCTGCCATTGGAATCAGTTGATTCCTGATAGGAAACAAGATGGCCCCTCTGGCCCCTTGCTTTCTATTGCCTGTTACCTTGTTTTCCCAAAGTCCTGGGAAGCCCTAACTCTGTCTCTTCTCCCTGACTGGCTGTTGGATGGAAGTTCCATATATGGTGTTGTTGTGGAAGTCCAGGCCAGACTGGCTGGAGACTTCCCAGTTACTGTATGTTGTGGGTACACCCTGTGGGTAGGAACTGGGTGAATGGAGTGGGTGACCAATATGCACTTCTTGTTGTGGATGTCTGGTTTCTGGTGTTTGACACAATGACTGAGACAGCCCTGCCCGAAACTGGTATGAATGCAGTGTGTAGTGTTGAATGGCTGGGTACTTGTCCCAATACCTATTCCTTGTTGTGAGTGTCTGAGAGGGAGGAGTATGGCCTGAATGCACTGTATGCCTGATTGGCTGACTGACTGCTGAATGCCCTTCTGAGTGATTGGTTGCCTGATTGTGACTCAGTAGAATGAATGAGAGATCAACTAGTATATCTAGGGGCCTCTCACTGCTATAAATCGTCCAGAAGCTGGAGTTGAAACTAACATTGAAACTGAAGCCAAGGCTGAAGAAGAAGGTTGACTGGTGTCTCCCTTTGCCGAAATCCGAACGCCGAAAGCCGTCGAGACTGATCCAAGAGAGGACCTGGTTAGGCACCCTCGTCCCTTGCTCCAGGGGACCATCGAGCACCGCTAACCTTTGCCGAAGCTCCCTGGAAGTCAGACCCTTGAAAGGCTGCCGACCGGAGACTGGGACTGTCGAGGAGAATGAAGATAAGCACCAGACATTCCGTCCACTGTCGTCGACCAGGATTCGCAGGGCTGCTGTAACCGCTGGAGGCCCATCAAAGCCGTGTTACCCAGAAGAGGGGACAGCTTGACGCTGTGCCGCCAACGACCGGAGCCACACACTCCTTTGCCTAAGACCTTTGATTCACGGATGCACTCATCCGCAGCACCGCCCACCTTATCCCGCCGGAGAAGACCAGGCCATCGACACGCCGCGGAGCATCCGCCGGTGGGTTTCCAACCACCCAACAACCGTTGAGGTGCCGGAGGACTCGACGCCCTTGCTGGGACACAGTTATTCACAAACTCTTTGCGGTCCTGAACTATCGACATCAAGGTGCCCCACACACCTCTTCCTTGCAGAAAATCTTCACTCCATCGTTGACGAGCACCGCTGGGACCGAAGCTGCCGCCTCAACGCCGTGTTCACATTTTTCGAGGGATCTCAACGATTCGTGGCTCCTGCTTTAAAGGGAGCTGCTCAAGAAGGATCCGTTGATGACTCGTCGTCGAAAACCGCTATTCCAGGTACATTGGGGTGGTAGAAACATTATAGAAGGAAATAAGACTAATTGAACAACATATGGATTGGGCTTGTAGACTATCTTTATTTTTCAGGTTGCCCTGGTGGGGGGATCTCCACACAGAACTGTGGCTAGGTAACAGAGCCAGTATTCTGCCAATTGTTCTAACTAACTGCTTTCCCTCCTTTATCTATTGTTGGTTACTTTTATTAATTGATCTGTGTGACATTTGACCAGAGTATAGTTCATGCACTTTAATGAGATCTGATAATAAGTGTGGTACCACTTAGAACTGTATATATTTGCCATTGTAGATTTACTGAGCACAAAGTGAGTTATTGTGATTGTGTATATAACCTTGAACCTTAATTATATAAAGACTGTGTTTTAACTAATACAGTGTGTGGACATTCCTTTATGGGGGTGGGGACTACACTGTGCTTAAGAACCAGCCTGCATCACCTGCCGAGAAGCTAGCCTTGATTGCTTGTCCATTTCTACTGTAATAGAGAATCTTGGCTTGGGTCCTCTGTGCCTCTCCTCTACCATATAGAGAGCAGAAGTACAGACACCCCCCTCCAGTCTTTACATGCAAGGCATGGGGGTGCACCCATTTAGGCCTGTAATTGCACAGGTAGTACAAGTCCTCTTTCAACATGCCTCTGCTCACACAGTACTACCTACCACCCTGGATGTATTCAACACCATCAAATGGCAGCTGTATGCAACTGCAATGTTGGCACCCTGTGTGAAGGAGCAGGTACATAGGAATCACAACCAGCAACATCCTCAATGTACAGATGACTTGTCTTACTGAAGGCAAGATCATCCGCTGCTGTGATTAGTTTGCAGGTTCAATCCATGATGCGATGATTTACAACAGCACTCGACCAGTCTACATGGTCACCCGCACCTGACAGCAGGTGCAATTCTTAGATAGGTCCTGAACCCACTGAGGGGAGTATAAGTGCATGGTTGGACCCCTGGGGAAATATCTGGGACACAGAAATGGGGTAGCGGGTGCCCAAAGGGATGTTTGGGGATATGGAACAGGCAATTGTCCAGAGGGAAGGTGATTATTCACCTTCTCATTTTGCTCCATCAACGTTCCCCTCATTGACCTGCAAATGGCTCTCCTGATTGAATTCCATTCACAACCAAATGTTCGTACATAGTGACACACATGTGTTGCTGTGCCCCAGAAAGTGACACAGGATAACCCTTGTTATGATTTTATTATTATCCTTGACACCAGACTCCAATCCTCAGAGGCTTAGAAGAGTGTGACTAAAATGAAGCCCTATATGAACACGCAGCATCATAGATAATTCTTTAGGGGTCTCTCAAGTTTATATTCTAGGGTTTATACTGAAGATTCTGAGCCTTAATGTATGCACCACAGAAGGCTGGAACATGGCTATTGTATTCTTTATGTTGCACAATAGATGCATCGGATGACATACTCCTGCTATCCCATTACAACACCCTTCCAAACAACTAAGAAGTATAAGAGATAACTGTACTACATCCCGAATTGCATGACATTGATTGTTGGATAACCAGGCAGCAGTTGTTGGACCATTTTTTCTAACTGCTGTTAGGAAGGTTATAAAATGATGTAATTACAGACACCACAGGTCATCTGGACTTTGAAAGTGTGCTGTTGTCCCTGAGTAATGTCCACCTGCTAATGTGTCTGGGGATGCAAATATGGCATATGTTTGCTTGCTGGGCCAATTATGATTTTGTAGAATGTATCAATTTCATCAAAACGCCATCTGTTGGCATTTGTAACATTTGGGTTAATATGGAGTACAATATGTTAATTCATGTTTAAGGGAGGCAGTAAATACCAAACGCAAGTGAGAACAAGGCCAGGACCACACCATGCAACATGCTGAGTGATGGAATGTGCATTTGGCTTTGATGAAACTTGCAATTGCTGACCTTAATCTGCCCATCTGGATGTTCTAACACAGTGAGTCTGTTGTCTACTACTCCAAGATTACCAGGCAATCAAGGCATACACAAGCACATTCCATGAGGACTGAATGATGATGCACCTAACAAACATTTGTTCAACGCCTATTTATTGAAGCACATGTTCTTTGAAACTATTGTCTTGTGGCAAACTCCTCTTGCTGGCCATTCTGGTCCTCAATGTCCAGGATGGGCATGAAGATAGACTTTTATTATGCTTCAAGTAGGTAATTTGAGCCCACAACATGGGTCTTTACAATGACCGGATCCAATGAAATATGTACCCTGTTCCAATATACACACTGGATAATAATAATGATAAGTATCAATGCCATCAAGATTATGAGGAATATCATCCAAAAGGTATCCAATAAACACATTAGGTGTCCCTGCATTGTCAGACATTTCCTGGGTGTCAGTGTCAGCAGGATCTCTTTCCCCCCATAATATGCAGATTCAGGCACGTGTTCACAGTTTCTGTGTCAAGAGGGTACTTACTACACTGGCCAAGGGTTTTGATAATTCCCTTTCTCCTTCTCCACATTCTGCCAACACCTTCCGGCTCTTTGCTGGGGGAATCACTAGAGCAGTGGTTACTGCCATGGTAGGAGTGCTGCTACCAATAAACCATGTGACGCCATGGTGATATTGGTGTTGGCAGGGGAGATGCTGCCATTGGGAACCCATGTTAGGCTGGTGGTCATGATTGTGCCCCTACAAGATGACACCATGGTGCTAGTTGGGGCATGGGCTCAGCTCTGCTGCCAGGTGGCGGTTTCCCCTTTTGACAAGTGGTCAGTCGCAGCACCCCAAATATTTGAACTTGTGCATACATGTATTTATCTTTGCTTGGTTGTGCAAGGTTATCATGTGGGCATGCCACCTCTTCATTCCAATTGTGTGTTATCATACCAAAATGCACATTCTCATGAGCGTCCGTGTAAGTGGCTGTTATAATGGATGTTTGGTTGATGGCTTTCAATGAGAGTGAGTCGATTCTTTGACTTATTCACAGGCTCGGACAAAGAAGATAGTGTCACTACATTCCCCAGTAGTCTTTGTACAGTTCTGTGGTGCATGCATTGTCATACAGTTTGAGGTACTCCCATGTAGGTAACATATTTACCTTTCACAATTCTGTGGTGCATTACAATGTTGTTGTGAAGTGGTGCATTCTTTAGTACTGTTGTGTAGCAGTGGCGGGTAGCCAGGCGAGGGGGGATAGCTCAGGGGCAAAGTGTTTATCTTAGAAGCAAGACGACACAGTGCAACACAAGTCTAAATCCTGATTGCACGCTTAGAAACCAATCTCTGGTATTAAGGGCATTATAAAGGAACAAATATAATTATAATTCGTGTGGTTATGTGTCTGCCTTCAACTTATTCTGTCTCTTGCAATATTGTTAGTAATGACAGGAGCGTTGTGCTTCCCCGGGGCTTGTAGTTAGCTTTCCTTCTAAGGAAAGTTGTAGGCAATTCACTGAGGATACATGTAGTTGACATGCCAGCTCTGTGCATTGATCATGCATGGCAGACAATAGTGCAAGGTAGTGACATTGGTAAGAGATCGTTTGGGGGCAATATCGGGACTTTGAGGACTTTGAGGGTAGCTTACTGCAAAATATTGACTCACCAGACTTCAACTATGTGTCCAGAATTGCCAGAACAACTACTGTATGATGGTCTTGAGACCTAGTGGCTGAGCAAGTTCTTTTCACACTTGTTATTACAAAACTCTCTCTAGGTAACGTGGGCTGAGCAGTAAGGCAGACTTAAACAATCTGAGGTTTGGTATGTCAGTACAAGCAGCCAAGTATTAGACGTCTGCACAAATGTGCATTTATATATTAAGACACTGATTTACTATATATTTGTTATTTATTTGCTGTGACCTGGTTTACATTAATCCTTTCACAAGCAACAATCAGGAAAGACAATACACTACAATACATAAAATGCAGAGAAAAACACAAATACAATGGAAAACAATGATCAAAAGTTCATAAAATAATCTTAAGGGACCCACTACATGTTAGCCATGACACAGCTATTATTTACAATTTGTCAATTCATGTTGATTTAAACATCTTAAAATCGCAATGCTAAAGGAAATAGAAGTGCCAGAGAACATGCGTTGTCAAAATAGTTTGTTATCAGAAACTTTCCTAGCATTAGTAATTGCACACAAAAACCGATGATCACTATCTGTCAGTGAGTGACAATAAATACGTGTATGCTTTAGGGTCTCCTTCATCTGATATTGCTTACAATAAGGACGTGAGGGACAATATAGTTCAATGGCCCTCATTACGACCTTGGCGGAGAACCATGGTGCTATTAGCACCATGGTCCATGGCGCTAAGTTGCCAACTCCGCCATGGTGGTTGGCGGACTTACCGCCCCATTCCGACCTTGGCGGGGCGGTAAGTCCCCAATCCCCATTTACCCTTCCCCATTCCCATTTTTGCCCCATAGGGCATAATGGGAGTGGGGAAGGCGTTAATTACGCCACCGTAAATTACGGTGGCGTAATTAACAACAAGGGCCCTCATTACGACCTTGGCGGAGAACCATGGTGCTATTAGCACCATGGTCCATGGCGCTAAGTTGCCAACTCCGCCATGGTGGTTGGCGGACTTACCGCCCCATTCCGACCTTGGCGGGGCGGTAAGTCCCCAATCCCCATTTACCCTTCCCCATTCCCATTTTTGCCCCATAGGGCATAATAGGAGTGGGGAAGGCGTTAATTACGCCACCGTAAATTACGGTGGCGTAATTAACAACAAGGTCCCTTAGCGCCATGGATTTTAACACCTGCTAAAAGCAGGTGTTAAATCCGCCATGGCGCTGAGGGAACTCGTACTCAGGCGGTAAGGGTCGGCGATGTTTACGCCGGCGTAAACCCCTTACCGCCTGGGTCGTAATGAGGGCCAAGGTCCCTTAGCGCCATGGATTTTAACACCTGCTAAAAGCAGGTGTTAAATCCGCCATGGCGCTGAGGGAACTTGTACTCAGGCGGTAAGGGTCGGCGATGTTTACGCCGGCGTAAACCCCTTACCACCTGGGTCGTAATGAGGGCCAATGTGTTCCTGATACTAATTATTTCAATTGTTAAAACCAGGTTAAATCTAAATCTCAGGAAATGTTCCATTCTTGATTTTGAAAGTTTGTTAAATATGGTGGTAATTGGCTCAGCCTTTTTATGTTCCTTGGCCAGGTCCTGGTGTAACTTGAATTTTGCTAATGAGTGCTGATCCAGTCCCACTGCCAAAGACGTTTTTTGACTATGCTGTCTGCCTGTGCCAACATTTCGTGTGAACTTTTGAATTTTGCTAATATTTCACAGCCGTTTACACACTATTCCTTAAGCAAAGAGTTGCTATTATGATGTATTATATATACCACGGAACCCTGCACATCCTGCAATGTACCAGCAACATGGCAGAGTGGCCCAGTAATTCTAAATGTTGTGACTTCCTCAACCTCTACCCAGGTGTCACTTGTGGATGGAACTCTTTAGGAACACTGGAACTTACTGGTTAGGGAAGGAATGTTTGACTTGAAGGTAGCTGCCTTGTAAATATGCATTTGGTGCATTGCAAGAAGTCTAGGGGTCACAGGTTCAGTAAGGCAAAGCCTGTCTCCAATCTCTTTCAGTTTCATAAAACATCCATCTCAACTGGACAGCAGACCTTGGACAATGGTCAGTGTTACTTACACACTGAACGTAGACCCCCTCCCCCTAAGACATTGCAGGCATAGAGAGGTGGGAGGAAACACTGGTCATGGGTCGGCATGTTCAGATCTTGATGGGGGTGAAACACAAGCTCCAGGAAACCCCAATTCCATCGTCATGAATCCATTACTTTAGCAATAGCTCCCTCATCCTGTTACCCCATTATTAATCGATCATCTTACCCATGCCATCATCTTCCTTGACCCATGTCCTTATAAATCATTACATTACCCCACCTACCTACTCCTTGCCCTGCCATCTGATTAATAATCCAGTACATTAACCCTGCTTTCTTCATCCACATCCCAGTACCATTTTAGAATTGCAATAATCTGCCTCACATGCATCCAGCTTCTCATTCCCTCATGTGTACCCCATCATAGTAGTGTATGTGCATTCCACACCAGTCCCTTCTGTATATCACTGTCACTGCCTCTCCCATGCATCCATATCACATTCCCTTGTGCACAGCCCTAGTCACAGTGCCTCACTTGCATCCCCATCACAGACTCTCACATACATCCCCCTGACAGCTCCTCATACCCATAACCCTTACAGTAAATTGTATGTATCCCCTCAGAGTCTCTTGGGTGCCTCTCTCTGACAGTTCCTAATACACATTCCCCTCACAGTCATGTGTATCCTTCACACAGACCTACTCATGCATCCTCCTTGTAGTTCTTTGCGTGCATCTTTGTCACAATCCTTCCTTCTCTTCACTATCCCACTTCCTTGCTCCAGTCCAAGGTTTGTGAGAGAGAATAACTCAAACTCCAATGGAATAGTTTAGTGGTAAGTAATAGCACCGAAGCATACTGAGGAAGTACATGTCAAAGTCGACAAGTTTGTCTGTTTGTGTATTTTATGTATTGAAGAAAAGTGAAGTGTTGATGAGTGACAAGCTTAGGATAGGTTGTTTTGAGTAGAGATCAAAAGTTATTAGCTGTCTGTTTAGTCATTGGCTGAACTAGGTGGATTGGAGTAAATTGTGAAATAGAAGTTTTGAGCGGCAGCGGTTGGTGCGCACTCATATTTGGTATTTTTCTGAAACGTATTTTGTGTAAATCAATGGTAAGTATCGATAATAAATTAAGTCTTGTCACAATGGGGGATGTTACTCCACTGATGCATCTTTGCAAGCAACTGCCAAAACATGCACCTAAGCTTAAACAGTATAGTCCAGAATGGATTAAGGGTATGGTAGACAACATTTTCATGCCATGGCCACAACGGGGATTGATGTCAAAGGCAGTTTTGCAACACATGACTACATACTTGCACACAGCGTACACAGGGAAGAAATTGGAGAAAAGGTCAGATAGTTTAGAGCCTTGGAAGATGTACCAGGAGGAATGAGAAGATCCACTTCTTGAGGATTGGATGCTTAATCAGTGCAGGGAGGAAGGTGTTGAGCCTTCCGCTCCTCCTACCGCACCTGAAGTAAATGGCGATAGTACAAAAGATGAATGATTGTATCCATTATGGGAACTAAAAGCAGCGACAACATATAGTAATCCCATACATGAAATACCTGCTTATAGCAATGCCGAGAGCCCAGAAAGAGAAAGGGCTAAAAGAAAAGAGGAGACTTATAAGGTCCTACAAGACAAAGAGGAGAAGAGCGAACAACCAAATGTATCTTTAGAGACAGAGATTAAGAGATTAAGAGATGGAAAGGAGAAAAGAAGTGGACATTATAAAATGGAACCCATTTCTGCAAATTCAAGCTCTTGCTTGGCATTTTGCATTGTGATGCTGGAAATGCATTGGAGGGACAGGGCCTCCCTGTCCTTGTCCTGCAGTCCTTTTTCATTTGTGTTCTGTATTGTTTTCTGCCCAGGTGTCCACGTGGGACTCCTGGCAGTGCAGCTGTGCCTGTTTTTGGTTTGGTGTATAGACACATGGGATACCCTTATGGTACCCATGGGTAGGGGTTTAACCCTGTGCCCCTAGTGTATGTTTTTGGGCATCTGCGTGTGGCCCACAGAGCAGAGTATGGTCTGGTGGCAGCTCCATGCTGAATTTCACAGGTGTTCTGTGTATCCTCCATTTTGGGATACCCAGGCCCTGCCATTGGAATCAGTTGATTCCTGATAGGAAACAAGATGGCCCCTCTGGCCCCTTGCTTTCTATTGCCTGTTACCTTGTTTTCCCAAAGTCCTGGGAAGCCCTAACTCTGTCTCTTCTCCCTGACTGGCTGTTGGATGGAAGTTCCATATATGGTGTTGTTGTGGAAGTCCAGGCCAGACTGGCTGGAGACTTCCCAGTTACTGTATGTTGTGGGTACACCCTGTGGGTAGGAACTGGGTGAATGGAGTGGGTGACCAATATGCACTTCTTGTTGTGGATGTCTGGTTTCTGGTGTTTGACACAATGACTGAGACAGCCCTGCCCGAAACTGGTATGAATGCAGTGTGTAGTGTTGAATGGCTGGGTACTTGTCCCAATACCTATTCCTTGTTGTGAGTGTCTGAGAGGGAGGAGTATGGCCTGAATGCACTGTATGCCTGATTGGCTGACTGACTGCTGAATGCCCTTCTGAGTGATTGGTTGCCTGATTGTGACTCAGTAGAATGAATGAGAGATCAACTAGTATATCTAGGGGCCTCTCACTGCTATAAATCGTCCAGAAGCTGGAGTTGAAACTAACATTGAAACTGAAGCCAAGGCTGAAGAAGAAGGTTGACTGGTGTCTCCCTTTGCCGAAATCCGAACGCCGAAAGCCGTCGAGACTGATCCAAGAGAGGACCTGGTTAGGCACCCTCGTCCCTTGCTCCAGGGGACCATCGAGCACCGCTAACCTTTGCCGAAGCTCCCTGGAAGTCAGACCCTTGAAAGGCTGCCGACCGGAGACTGGGACTGTCGAGGAGAATGAAGATAAGCACCAGACATTCCGTCCACTGTCGTCGACCAGGATTCGCAGGGCTGCTGTAACCGCTGGAGGCCCATCAAAGCCGTGTTACCCAGAAGAGGGGACAGCTTGACGCTGTGCCGCCAACGACCGGAGCCACACACTCCTTTGCCTAAGACCTTTGATTCACGGATGCACTCATCCGCAGCACCGCCCACCTTATCCCGCCGGAGAAGACCAGGCCATCGACACGCCGCGGAGCATCCGCCGGTGGGTTTCCAACCACCCAACAACCGTTGAGGTGCCGGAGGACTCGACGCCCTTGCTGGGACACAGTTATTCACAAACTCTTTGCGGTCCTGAACTATCGACATCAAGGTGCCCCACACACCTCTTCCTTGCAGAAAATCTTCACTCCATCGTTGACGAGCACCGCTGGGACCGAAGCTGCCGCCTCAACGCCGTGTTCACATTTTTCGAGGGATCTCAACGATTCGTGGCTCCTGCTTTAAAGGGAGCTGCTCAAGAAGGATCCGTTGATGACTCGTCGTCGAAAACCGCTATTCCAGGTACATTGGGGTGGTAGAAACATTATAGAAGGAAATAAGACTAATTGAACAACATATGGATTGGGCTTGTAGACTATCTTTATTTTTCAGGTTGCCCTGGTGGGGGGATCTCCACACAGAACTGTGGCTAGGTAACAGAGCCAGTATTCTGCCAATTGTTCTAACTAACTGCTTTCCCTCCTTTATCTATTGTTGGTTACTTTTATTAATTGATCTGTGTGACATTTGACCAGAGTATAGTTCATGCACTTTAATGAGATCTGATAATAAGTGTGGTACCACTTAGAACTGTATATATTTGCCATTGTAGATTTACTGAGCACAAAGTGAGTTATTGTGATTGTGTATATAACCTTGAACCTTAATTATATAAAGACTGTGTTTTAACTAATACAGTGTGTGGACATTCCTTTATGGGGGTGGGGACTACACTGTGCTTAAGAACCAGCCTGCATCACCTGCCGAGAAGCTAGCCTTGATTGCTTGTCCATTTCTACTGTAATAGAGAATCTTGGCTTGGGTCCTCTGTGCCTCTCCTCTACCATATAGAGAGCAGAAGTACAGACACCCCCCTCCAGTCTTTACATGCAAGGCATGGGGGTGCACCCATTTAGGCCTGTAATTGCACAGGTAGTACAAGTCCTCTTTCAACATGCCTCTGCTCACACAGTACTACCTACCACCCTGGATGTATTCAACACCATCAAATGGCAGCTGTATGCAACTGCAATGTTGGCACCCTGTGTGAAGGAGCAGGTACATAGGAATCACAACCAGCAACATCCTCAATGTACAGATGACTTGTCTTACTGAAGGCAAGATCATCCGCTGCTGTGATTAGTTTGCAGGTTCAATCCATGATGCGATGATTTACAACAGCACTCGACCAGTCTACATGGTCACCCGCACCTGACAGCAGGTGCAATTCTTAGATAGGTCCTGAACCCACTGAGGGGAGTATAAGTGCATGGTTGGACCCCTGGGGAAATATCTGGGACACAGAAATGGGGTAGCGGGTGCCCAAAGGGATGTTTGGGGATATGGAACAGGCAATTGTCCAGAGGGAAGGTGATTATTCACCTTCTCATTTTGCTCCATCAACGTTCCCCTCATTGACCTGCAAATGGCTCTCCTGATTGAATTCCATTCACAACCAAATGTTCGTACATAGTGACACACATGTGTTGCTGTGCCCCAGAAAGTGACACAGGATAACCCTTGTTATGATTTTATTATTATCCTTGACACCAGACTCCAATCCTCAGAGGCTTAGAAGAGTGTGACTAAAATGAAGCCCTATATGAACACGCAGCATCATAGATAATTCTTTAGGGGTCTCTCAAGTTTATATTCTAGGGTTTATACTGAAGATTCTGAGCCTTAATGTATGCACCACAGAAGGCTGGAACATGGCTATTGTATTCTTTATGTTGCACAATAGATGCATCGGATGACATACTCCTGCTATCCCATTACAACACCCTTCCAAACAACTAAGAAGTATAAGAGATAACTGTACTACATCCCGAATTGCATGACATTGATTGTTGGATAACCAGGCAGCAGTTGTTGGACCATTTTTTCTAACTGCTGTTAGGAAGGTTATAAAATGATGTAATTACAGACACCACAGGTCATCTGGACTTTGAAAGTGTGCTGTTGTCCCTGAGTAATGTCCACCTGCTAATGTGTCTGGGGATGCAAATATGGCATATGTTTGCTTGCTGGGCCAATTATGATTTTGTAGAATGTATCAATTTCATCAAAACGCCATCTGTTGGCATTTGTAACATTTGGGTTAATATGGAGTACAATATGTTAATTCATGTTTAAGGGAGGCAGTAAATACCAAACGCAAGTGAGAACAAGGCCAGGACCACACCATGCAACATGCTAACTGAGTGATGGAATGTGCATTTGGCTTTGATGAAACTTGCAATTGCTGACCTTAATCTGCCCATCTGGATGTTCTAACACAGTGAGTCTGTTGTCTACTACTCCAAGATTACCAGGCAATCAAGGCATACACAAGCACATTCCATGAGGACTGTATGATGATGCACCTAACAAACATTTGTTCAACGCCTATTTATTGAAGCACATGTTCTTTGAAACTATTGTCTTGTGGCAAACTCCTCTTGCTGGCCATTCTGGTCCTCAATGTCCAGGATGGGCATGAAGATAGACTTTTATTATGCTTCAAGTAGGTAATTTGAGCCCACAACATGGGTCTTTACAATGACCGGATCCAATGAAATATGTACCCTGTTCCAATATACACACTGGATAATAATAATGATAAGTATCAATGCCATCAAGATTATGAGGAATATCATCCAAAAGGTATCCAATAAACACATTAGGTGTCCCTGCATTGTCAGACATTTCCTGGGTGTCAGTGTCAGCAGGATCTCTTTCCCCCCATAATATGCAGATTCAGGCACGTGTTCACAGTTTCTGTGTCAAGAGGGTACTTACTACACTGGCCAAGGGTTTTGATCATTCCCTTTCTCCTTCTCCACATTCTGCCAACACCTTCCGGCTCTTTGCTGGGGGAATCACTAGAGCAGTGGTTACTGCCATGGTAGGAGTGCTGCTACCAATAAACCATGTGACGCCATGGTGATATTGGTGTTGGCAGGGGAGATGCTGCCATTGGGAACCCATGTTAGGCTGGTGGTCATGATTGTGCCCCTACAAGATGACACCATGGTGCTAGTTGGGGCATGGGCTCAGCTCTGCTGCCAGGTGGCGGTTTCCCCTTTTGACAAGTGGTCAGTCGCAGCACCCCAAATATTTGAACTTGTGCATACATGTATTTATCTTTGCTTGGTTGTGCAAGGTTATCATGTGGGCATGCCACCTCTTCATTCCAATTGTGTGTTATCATACCAAAATGCACATTCTCATGAGCGTCCGTGTAAGTGGCTGTTATAATGGATGTTTGGTTGATGGCTTTCAATGAGAGTGAGTCGATTCTTTGACTTATTCACAGGCTCGGACAAAGAAGATAGTGTCACTACATTCCCCAGTAGTCTTTGTACAGTTCTGTGGTGCATGCATTGTCATACAGTTTGAGGTACTCCCATGTAGGTAACATATTTACCTTTCACAATTCTGTGGTGCATTACAATGTTGTTGTGAAGTGGTGCATTCTTTAGTACTGTTGTGTAGCAGTGGCGGGTAGCCAGGCGAGGGGGGATAGCTCAGGGGCAAAGTGTTTATCTTAGAAGCAAGACGACACAGTGCAACACAAGTCTAAATCCTGATTGCACGCTTAGAAACCAATCTCTGGTATTAAGGGCATTATAAAGGAACAAATATAATTATAATTCGTGTGGTTATGTGTCTGCCTTCAACTTATTCTGTCTCTTGCAATATTGTTAGTAATGACAGGAGCGTTGTGCTTCCCCGGGGCTTGTAGTTAGCTTTCCTTCTAAGGAAAGTTGTAGGCAATTCACTGAGGATACATGTAGTTGACATGCCAGCTCTGTGCATTGATCATGCATGGCAGACAATAGTGCAAGGTAGTGACATTGGTAAGAGATCGTTTGGGGGCAATATCGGGACTTTGAGGACTTTGAGGGTAGCTTACTGCAAAATATTGACTCACCAGACTTCAACTATGTGTCCAGAATTGCCAGAACAACTACTGTATGATGGTCTTGAGACCTAGTGGCTGAGCAAGTTCTTTTCACACTTGTTATTACAAAACTCTCTCTAGGTAACGTGGGCTGAGCAGTAAGGCAGACTTAAACAATCTGAGGTTTGGTATGTCAGTACAAGCAGCCAAGTATTAGACGTCTGCACAAATGTGCATTTATATATTAAGACACTGATTTACTATATATTTGTTATTTATTTGCTGTGACCTGGTTTACATTAATCCTTTCACAAGCAACAATCAGGAAAGACAATACACTACAATACATAAAATGCAGAGAAAAACACAAATACAATGGAAAACAATGATCAAAAGTTCATAAAATAATCTTAAGGGACCCACTACATGTTAGCCATGACACAGCTATTATTTACAATTTGTCAATTCATGTTGATTTAAACATCTTAAAATCGCAATGCTAAAGGAAATAGAAGTGCCAGAGAACATGCGTTGTCAAAATAGTTTGTTATCAGAAACTTTCCTAGCATTAGTAATTGCACACAAAAACCGGTGATCACTATCTGTCAGTGAGTGACAATAAATACGTGTATGCTTTAGGGTCTCCTTCATCTGATATTGCTTACAATAAGGACGTGAGGGACAATATAGTTCAATGGCCCTCATTACGACCTTGGCGGAGAACCATGGTGCTATTAGCACCATGGTCCATGGCGCTAAGTTGCCAACTCCGCCATGGTGGTTGGCGGACTTACCGCCCCATTCCGACCTTGGCGGGGCGGTAAGTCCCCAATCCCCATTTACCCTTCCCCATTCCCATTTTTGCCCCATAGGGCATAATGGGAGTGGGGAAGGCGTTAATTACGCCACCGTAAATTACGGTGGCGTAATTAACAACAAGGGCCCTCATTACGACCTTGGCGGAGAACCATGGTGCTATTAGCACCATGGTCCATGGCGCTAAGTTGCCAACTCCGCCATGGTGGTTGGCGGACTTACCGCCCCATTCCGACCTTGGCGGGGCGGTAAGTCCCCAATCCCCATTTACCCTTCCCCATTCCCATTTTTGCCCCATAGGGCATAATAGGAGTGGGGAAGGCGTTAATTACGCCACCGTAAATTACGGTGGCGTAATTAACAACAAGGTCCCTTAGCGCCATGGATTTTAACACCTGCTAAAAGCAGGTGTTAAATCCGCCATGGCGCTGAGGGAACTCGTACTCAGGCGGTAAGGGTCGGCGATGTTTACGCCGGCGTAAACCCCTTACCGCCTGGGTCGTAATGAGGGCCAAGGTCCCTTAGCGCCATGGATTTTAACACCTGCTAAAAGCAGGTGTTAAATCCGCCATGGCGCTGAGGGAACTTGTACTCAGGCGGTAAGGGTCGGCGATGTTTACGCCGGCGTAAACCCCTTACCGCCTGGGTCGTAATGAGGGCCAATGTGTTCCTGATACTAATTATTTCAATTGTTAAAACCAGGTTAAATCTAAATCTCAGGAAATGTTCCATTCTTGATTTTGAAAGTTTGTTAAATATGGTGGTAATTGGCTCAGCCTTTTTATGTTCCTTGGCCAGGTCCTGGTGTAACTTGAATTTTGCTAATGAGTGCTGATCCAGTCCCACTGCCAAAGACGTTTTTTGACTATGCTGTCTGCCTGTGCCAACATTTCGTGTGAACTTTTGAATTTTGCTAATATTTCACAGCCGTTTACACACTATTCCTTAAGCAAAGAGTTGCTATTATGATGTATTATATATACCACGGAACCCTGCACATCCTGCAATGTACCAGCATTATGGCAGAGTGGCCCAGTAATTCTAAATGTTGTGACTTCCTCAACCTCTACCCAGGTGTCACTTGTGGATGGAACTCTTTAGGAACACTGGAACTTACTGGTTAGGGAAGGAATGTTTGACTTGAAGGTAGCTGCCTTGTAAATATGCATTTGGTGCATTGCAAGAAGTCTAGGGGTCACAGGTTCAGTAGGGCAAAGCCTGTCTCCAATCTCTTTCAGTTTCATAAAACATCCATCTCAACTGGACAGCAGACCTTGGACAATGGTCAGTGTTACTTACACACTGAACGTAGACCCCCTCCCCCTAAGACATTGCAGGCATAGAGAGGTGGGAGGAAACACTGGTCATGGGTCGGCATGTTCAGATCTTGATGGGGGTGAAACACAAGCTCCAGGAAACCCCAATTCCATCGTCATGAATCCATTACTTTAGCAATAGCTCCCTCATCCTGTTACCCCATTATTAATCGATCATCTTACCCATGCCATCATCTTCCTTGACCCATGTCCTTATAAATCATTACATTACCCCACCTACCTACTCCTTGCCCTGCCATCTGATTAATAATCCAGTACATTAACCCTGCTTTCTTCATCCACATCCCAGTACCATTTTAGAATTGCAATAATCTGCCTCACATGCATCCAGCTTCTCATTCCCTCATGTGTACCCCATCATAGTAGTGTATGTGCATTCCACACCAGTCCCTTCTGTATATCACTGTCACTGCCTCTCCCATGCATCCATATCACATTCCCTTGCGCACAGCCCTAGTCACAGTGCCTCACTTGCATCCCCATCACAGACTCTCACATACATCCCCCTGACAGCTCCTCATACCCATAACCCTTACAGTAAATTGTATGTATCCCCTCAGAGTCTCTTGGGTGCCTCTCTCTGACAGTTCCTAATACACATTCCCCTCACAGTCATGTGTATCCTTCACACAGACCTACTCATGCATCCTCCTTGTAGTTCTTTGCGTGCATCTTTGTCACAATCCTTCCTTCTCTTCACTATCCCACTTCCTTGCTCCAGTCCAAGGTTTGTGAGAGAGAATAACTCAAACTCCAATGGAATAGTTTAGTGGTAAGTAATAGCACCGAAGCATACTGAGGAAGTACATGTCAAAGTCGACAAGTTTGTCTGTTTGTGTATTTTATGTATTGAAGAAAAGTGAAGTGTTGATGAGTGACAAGCTTAGGATAGGTTGTTTTGAGTAGAGATCAAAAGTTATTAGCTGTCTGTTTAGTCATTGGCTGAACTAGGTGGATTGGAGTAAATTGTGAAATAGAAGTTTTGAGCGGCAGCGGTTGGTGCGCACTCATATTTGGTATTTTTCTGAAACGTATTTTGTGTAAATCAATGGTAAGTATCGATAATAAATTAAGTCTTGTCACAATGGGGGATGTTACTCCACTGATGCATCTTTGCAAGCAACTGCCAAAACATGCACCTAAGCTTAAACAGTATAGTCCAGAATGGATTAAGGGTATGGTAGACAACATTTTCATGCCATGGCCACAACGGGGATTGATGTCAAAGGCAGTTTTGCAACACATGACTACATACTTGCACACAGCGTACACAGGGAAGAAATTGGAGAAAAGGTCAGATAGTTTAGAGCCTTGGAAGATGTACCAGGAGGAATGAGAAGATCCACTTCTTGAGGATTGGATGCTTAATCAGTGCAGGGAGGAAGGTGTTGAGCCTTCCGCTCCTCCTACCGCACCTGAAGTAAATGGCGATAGTACAAAAGATGAATGATTGTATCCATTATGGGAACTAAAAGCAGCGACAACATATAGTAATCCCATACATGAAATACCTGCTTATAGCAATGCCGAGAGCCCAGAAAGAGAAAGGGCTAAAAGAAAAGAGGAGACTTATAAGGTCCTACAAGACAAAGAGGAGAAGAGCGAACAACCAAATGTATCTTTAGAGACAGAGATTAAGAGATTAAGAGATGGAAAGGAGAAAAGAAGAAAACTGACATGGTTATGCTCATACAGAACTAATGGATGGGTGGACAGATATTGCTCAAGCTTGATGGTAAAAGCATCAATGAACTATGGTAGGGTTGAAGATCAAGATGAACAGGATAGAAAAGACTGGGAACGAGAGAAATGATCTAAGAGGATGAACATAAAAGAAAGAATAGACAGTGACGAGAGCAGGTGCATCAGGAGGAACAACTAAGAAAGGAGGAAAGGGCAGAAGAAAATATGACAACAGATAGAGAGCAATCGAAGAACGAGACAGGCTAGAAAAGAAGAGAGAAGAGAAAGAAGAACATAAATTATGAGATAAAAGGATGCAAAGATGAAGAGAGGAAGAAGTGCGTAGAGCAAACGAAAGGAGGGAAGAGAAACCACATAAATAGGATAGAATTAGATGGGAAGTGAAGAAGCAAAGGGAATTAGATGAAGAAATGGAGCAAAAAAGGAGACAAGGGGCACACAATATTGATCGCATTCAGAAAAGAAGAAAACTGACATGGTTATGCTCATACAGAACTAATGGATGGGTGGACAGATATTGCTCAAGCTTGATGGTAAAAGCATCAATGAACTAGGGTAGGGTTGAAGATCAAGATGAACAGGATAGAAACGACTGGGAACGAGAGAAATGATCTAAGAGGATGAGCATAAAAGAAAGAATAGACAGTGACGAGAGCAGATGCATCAGGAGGAACAACTAAGAAAGGGGGAAAAGGCAGAAGAAAATATGACAACAGACAGAGAGCAATCGAAGAACGAGACAGGCTAGAAAAGAAGAGAGAAGAGAAAGAAGAACAGAAATTATGAGATAAAAGGATGCAAAGATGAAGAGAGGAAGAAGTGCGTGGAGCAAACCTTCCATGAGGAAGAAGGAGAAAGTGCATGTGGTCCCGAAGAATGTCTGCAGACATACAAGGAAGTAAGATGGTCAGATTTGGACCAACCTAGGACGTCAGACCCCATGGCATACCCAGAGCAACCTAAAGAACGATCGCATAGTGAGAGGAGTGAATCACCACCATATGTGAACAAGTTGAGGTCATTGCTAGGTAGAAGGCAATCAGGAACCATTGTCCCCACTATGAGTAGGCAGAAAATGGGAGCTGATTGCAGATTTGGGTTTACACAATTTCTCTTATTAGAGAAAGGAGGGACCAGACCACAATATATCCCTTAGCACCAGATGGACAATGATAATTTAAGATGCAAACAACCTAGTTTAAAGGCAGGGGCAGGAAAACAGATTTATGAGCTAGAAAAGATGACAGGAGGAAATGCAGTAGCTCTAGCGGACCTCAAGGGTCTACTAGCAGCCATTCTTGGGGAAAGAGCTGATTACATTTGGACGAGAGCAAGTTATTCTAGTGTCATGGCACAAAACACAGCTCATGATGTAGCGCCATTTAACAATTGTAGGGCGTTTGGAAAGCGCTTAGAGTAAAGTATCCTGATACGTCAGATATGATACAATGAATGGATATAAGATGAAGGATGACGAGGATCTGCTTGCTTACACTCAAAATGTTCAGGAATAGTGGTCCTTGGAAACTCAAGAGCTGTGGGTGACACCAGTGCCGGTGTTTTACCACATTTATTGTTGTGAGGGATTTCCATTAGGAACTAGTGGGAATGGAAGCGAAGCCATGTGCAGAAATACATTTGACTATCGGGCATCATTGCTGATTGCTGCAAGAGAAAAATAAGAATAAGGAGGATTCTAGGAAGCTTGAGGAGGCTAAGTTAGTCCAGAAGAAATTGTCATAGTGTGCCATAGAAGGTGCATTATTGTCAAGCGGAGAAGGGTTGGGAATGCAGCAAGCAGTGGGTATGTCACGGGTGAATAATCAATGCCAAACAGATCAAAGTGGAAATGGGTTCTCGACGCAAGGCAGAGGAACGGGTTTTAGAGTAAGAGGTGGTTTCCAAGAATAATCAGGGTGGGTTTCAAAACAACCAAGGTGGGTTTCAAAATATGCAGAATGACAATCAAAATATGCAAGGAGAGCAAATGAGAAGACTCCCTCCTATATGTTGGACATGTGGTATGACAGGGCACATTGCGCGAACATGTGGAAGCCAAGGGTATGTACCGAATGGGTAATTTTCAAAAGGGGGGACCGCTTTTCCTCCAGCATATAGCTCACAAAATTTTTAGGGAGAATTCTCAGAAATGTCCCAATTCCCTCTACCTTAGAGACCCCCAGCAACGTTGCTGGATTTTGAGGACTTCATTTTTTTACCTGGAGAGAGTGTGACCCTTTTTTCCACTCTCTCGTGTATTTTAAATGTGATTTTCTACACTGTGTTTCTTTTGGTTATGGAGTCTAACAAACTCCATAGGCATCATCTTTTGAAATTGTGTCACAAACCACCTTCAGTGTAGTGACATAGGGAAGTCTTCCAGATTTCCCAAGGTTTAAATATCTTCTCTGGGATAAACTACTGTTTCCCAGAGCAGTAAAGTGAAATTGACTTTACTTAGCATTGTAACTTTCTAGACCCTGCACACACTATCTTACAATAGAGTTCTAGAGGAGTTACTTAGTATCCCCTATGTTTAGCTTCTTATGTAAAATATTTTATCTTACCCTTTCCTCACTGAATGGCTGGTGGCAGTGGTTTCGTTTTGAACTACCGTGGTTTGCATTTACCGTGACTGTTCGCGGCTCCGGTAAAGCAACCGCGGGAGCCATCTTTTTCAAAATGGTGCAGAGCCATCTTTGATAAAATGGCCCCCTGTCTTCTTTTTTCGCCATGTCTTTGTGGAAAGGTCCTTCTAGCGAGTTTCTCTGCACGCTAAACCAGGTTTGGTCTCTTTGTTCCTTTGTTTATGAGTGAAACCTGCCTCTGGCTCCAGAGTGTCTGGGGCAGGCAGAAAGTGAGGGAGGTGCCTGAAACTCCCTGTGCTTAGACCCAAACGCACTCTGTGGTGATTGGCAGGGTGACTGTCCAGCAAAGACAGCCACCCAGCCACCCTGCTGGGTGAGTGACAGCTAGGCTGGAATTAATGGGAGAGAACTGAATAAAAGGCAAGTCTTTTGGCTTGGAAGGCAGAGTCGGCCACTGGACAAAGGAACTGAAGAAGAGCTTGAAGAGAACACCTGCTACAACTCTGGGACTGTTGGCTTGCCCGGTGAAGCCCAGCTCCAGTACCAACTTGCCAAGTTCACATCAACAGAAAAGACCCTGCAAGGACGACTTCTCCCTTTGAGTTGGTGGGACCAATCAACTGCAATGAACTCCAAAATAAGCCAACTGGACATCCGTCTCGGAGATGGTTGAATTTCCACAAAGTTGCTGCTGGAAACCGTAGAGCCAGGGAGAGAAACACCAGATTGTGTGCATTGCTTTTAAGCTGGCTTAGAGCTTTTGGAAGATCCACCAGACTCCCAACAAGCAGGACTGACCAAGCCTGAAAGCCCACAACAACAGCCAGGAAAGGCGTTGTTGCTATTTGAGGTGGTTGCCAGGAGCTGAAATGCGAAAACAGCCACTGAACGTGAAGTTGCCGGTTGCCAGTGTTTGCCAGTCCCAGTGCATTGCAGGAGTCCCCCGACGTCCTCCCTCTTGTCCCCACGACTGAGGCCCAGGAACAGTGAGACCTGAAGAGCTGCACAGGAACAGAAGGCATCAGCTGCATCTTTTCTTCATTGCTAAGGTAATGTAAAACAAGTCTAAGAGAACTTACCTCTTACAGTGGAAGTGCTTGTAACTTCTGCAACTCACAAGTCTAATCAGCTTGTAGCCCTACATTTGATTCTTCTTTTTATCAAAGACTCGTAAGAACTTGTGCAAAGACTTTTCCATGGCTCTTATGACGTAGGCCTATTGAGGGGGGGAGTTAAGATTAAGCTGAAACCAGGAACAATTTTACCTTGAGCAAGGCAGTACCCAATGGGCCTCACTACACGGTAGGCAGTAGGGGAATACCGTCACCGGTAAGGGCACCGGTGCCAGTAATCCCCTGCTGCCCTACTACGAGGTCCCTCAGCGGGTCCCGTCCTTAACGTGTTGTCTGCCCAGGCGTTATGGACGGTTCCCGCTGATGGACCTCAGAGCTAACAACGGTACCGCAAATTGCGGCACCGTTATTAGCTCCTTCCCCATTCCCATTGAGCCCTATGGGGGCTCAAATAGGAATGGGGAATGGTTCCCGGAATGGGGATTTACCGGTCCCGCAAAGGTCGGAATAGACCGGTAAGTCCGTATTCCGGGAACCCGGACTCCGACGGCAGTAGGGTGTAGCCATGGCGCTAATAGCGCCATGTCTACCGCCTACCGTGTAATGAGGCCCAATGTCTCAAAAGGCAGATGAGGGTATTTTTAAGACTTTGGGCCTCATTACCACCCTGGCGGTAGGGGGTTAATGGCGCCGGTAGAGCTGCTGGCACTGTTAACCCCCTATGGCCTCGTTACGAGGTCCGCTCACGGGACCCGCTAAGGACGCCTGGTTTTACCAGATGTCCTTAGCGCGCCCCGTGAACGGGCCAGCATGCTTACAATGGGCCCGTCATTAATGGGCCAGTTGTTAGCATGCTCCCCATTCCCATTGAGCCCTATGGGGGCTCAAATGAGATTGGGGATGGACCGGGTCCGGGTTCCTTGAATGGGGAAATACCGGGCCCTCCAAGGTCGGAATGGCCTGGTATTTCTCCATTCAGGAAATCCGGACCCGGACTTGTGTTTGGGGGTAGCCATGCCCTTATTAAGAGCATGGCTACCTCCAATCTCATAATGAGCCCTATATCAGCTATGATGAAACAAGGCATTTTGGTGAAGTCAGAGTTACTGTGTAATAATACTGCATACCCTGTGAAGAAATCGAAAAGATGGTCATGGCGTTTAATTCATGACAGACCAATTAACCAGATGGTAGTGGCAGAGTTTCCTTTAGTTCTGAATCTTGCAATGATTCTTTGTAGTATTCCTACTGAGGCAAAATATTTCACAGTGATTGATTCGAAAAATGTGTTTTATTCATTCTCGTTGCATAAGGACTCTAAAGACCTCACATCATTTATGTTTCATCAGACTAAGTTTGCCCCAAGGGTTCATCAATCTTTAATAGAGTCCTGCAGATGGACCTAAGCAATATTGATTTGTCAAGTGTTGTGCTGCAGTACCTAGATGATATTTTAGTTTGTAGCATGACAGAAGATGAGTGTAGACAAGGCTTGATTCAGCTAATGACTATTTTTGCAGGCAAGGGATTCAAGATAGACAAAAAAAGACAAAAAAACATTGCAATATTGTCAGGAGGGGGTGTTGTACATAGGCCATTTAATCTGGGAAAGAAAGTTACACCTGGAAGAGCTGAGGCAATCATGAAAACACAAAAACTGCATATGATAAACCAAATGCAGAAGTTTTTGGAATTGTGTAACGTTGTTAGAGCATGGGTATTTGATTATAGTTCATACACAAGACCCATTTTGCAGGCTTTAAAGAAAGCCCAAGTGAATGATGAGAAAATAGAATGGACCTAGGAAATGGAGGAAGGATTTGAGTAATTGTAGAAAGCACTCTGTACAGCCCCAGTTTTAGGAATTGCCAATTATTCTGAGGAGTTCTATCTGTTTTCGCACACGAAAGGGAGAGTTTTGACAGCCGAGTTTACACAGAGTACCACAATTGGGTATAAACCTCTGGCATATTATAGTGGAAATATAGATCCAGTTATGGCAGGACACTTTCCTTGCGAACAATCGCTGGCAGCAGCCACGTTCACTATTGATAAGTCTACACGTATCGTGATGGGGTATTCCATGACTTTATTTGTTAAATGCACAGCACAAACTAAGAGAACTGATTTTATCTCATGCGGGAATGAAGCGGCAGATGAAGTGGCCAAAAGGGTTGCATATTAACCTGATATTTCTAGTTTTGATACTCCTGACGTGAAGGAAAAAATGGTCACCATTATATTTGTAAATGAAGGATTTAATCATTTGTCTGGAACGCAGTTAATTGAAGTTCAAGGTAGTGCTCCGCAGGAAGAAAAGGATCTGTGGACAAAGAGTGTGTTGTCCTTATCCCCCTCTGAAGCATTGTGGGGATAGGACAGCACTGGTAAACTGGTGATGCCTGTAGCCTTATTAAGGAAAGCATTAGAACAGCTACACTACCCAGTGCATATAACTAGGGAAAGCATTGCCGCAGCTATTGCGGAGAATTGTTTTGTACCTAACCTTTTAGAACACATTGCCTTTTATGTAGTGAATTGCATCGTATGTCAAAGGTTTACTGCTGGGTACACATTGCAAACAATTAGAAGAGTGATTCCTCGATCGAATGGTCCTTTTCAGCATTTACATATCGATTATGTTGATATGCTGCAAGTATGTAGTGGATACAGGTATATGTTAGTGGGGGTGTGTCCCTTTTCAAGATGGATTGAAGCTGGTCCATGTAGACACCTGATGCTACTTGCGCTGCGACGTTTTTCTTCTGAGAAGTCTTTCCTAAATGGGGTATGTGAGGTGCTGAGATCCGACAATGGGCCAAATTTTGTTATTGAAGTATTTGAACAGGTCAGTCTATTGCATATTATTAAACATATGTTTTCTTCTGCTTATCACCTGCAAGCGAATGGGATATGTGAGAGAGTCAATGGTCTTCTCAAAGAAAGAATTGCCAAACTTAAACTGACACTGAAGAAGGGGTGGCTGTATTGCCTGCCCCTTGCATTATATGCATTAAGGAATCAGCCTGGGTCGGACCACCACCTCACACCCCATAAGCTAGTCACAGGAAAGTGAATAAGAATGCCCCTGACAACTCCGAGGAGTAGAAGTGATGCCCAGTCAACTGCAGAATTGTTAGGAAATGAGCTATGTGCGTATTTAACATGTAGGGCCGCTAGTATCTCTGTCATTTCAGATCAACTGAAGTGCAAGGGGTGCCAGTCTCAGGATACAGATGAAGACCATTCAGCAACCAGACAAAAAGAACTACCTATGCCCAAACTAATCATTTGAGATTCCGTGTTAATCTACAACTTCACTAGGAATTGAAATGAGCCCCAGATTAGTGGTCCATTTATTGTGGCGAATATTACTCCATCTGCAGTACAAGTACAAGAACAGCACCATGCATTCACCTCGTCAATGTCAAACCGTATGCTGGTGAGATGGGAACACCCACACCCAATTTAGAAGCAAGCCAAGAAGAAGAAGTTCAGCACATGCAGACTTGGTCGATGACGAGGAAGAAGAACACTAAGATTACAGACTAAATAGATGCAAGGTTGCATTTGGACTGTGGCTTTTCCCAGACAATCCTTATAGATATTTTAGCAGGAGTGGAAAAGTAACTGTTCTTAAGCCACAGGAATCCATTAAAAATGTACTTTAGAAAGTCATGATGTGATGAAAAATGCTGGATCTTGATTTTATTTTCGATGACTGGAAAAGGTAGCAGTTCCATGATTCGTTTCTAACTGAGTTTCTCATTGGTTAGACATATGGTCCTGTCTGATGTTGATGCACACAGACTACTTATTAACGCCTTTTATTACATAATTTGAGTTCATCCTTATCATGTTTGGCAAAACATCATGTTAGGCAAGTCAGTATACAGTACCCTTTGGGTGTACTACAACAACCCTGACCTCCTAGCAATAGGAACCCAACCTTTGGTATAAGTCAATACTACACAGGTTGGTAACATGTTGACCAGCCAGGCTTATCTCAAGAGGGGTCAATGTGAGTTGTAGGGGAGTTACACAGAGATTCACAGTGACAAGTATTCAAATAAAGACTTATACACACAAGGTTTCTTGAATAAACAATAATTAATTTATTTATCAGTCAGTCAGAGTAAACCTTCTTCCGAAGGGAGCAATATAAAACACTGCACAAATATACTTCCAAATACACCCTTTTAAGTCTCTAAATCAGTAAGTACACTTTTGGGATGGCCTACAGACATAACCTACACCCTCAGGTGACTTCAGTAGCTAGGGTGCTAGGGATATTAATATATCAATGTTGCATTTAGAATAGCTTAGGAATAGGTCAAAGGAAAAGGTTATTAGAACACACAAGAGATCACAAATATTCTCAAACAGGCAAATACTTTCAGATCCACTAATAAGAGTCATTCAGTGGAACAGGCAGAGCCAAAGTCAATAGGCAAAAGTCTACATGAGCTGAAGCACTTCTTTGTAGGTAAGTAAGAAAGGTCTTTGCACAATGTTTTTGAAGTCTTTGAAGAACAAGAAGAATCAATGTAGGGTCACAAGCTCTTAGATGTGTGGGGTGTAGAAGATGCGAGCAACTCTACAAGAGGTAAATTCTCTCAGACTTTCCAGTACCTTTGTATTGAAGAAAAAGTGTGGCAGATGACTTCTATTCCAGTGCAGCTCTGCAGATCTCAGTGTTCCTGGGCCTCAGTCATGGGGACAAGATGGAGGACTTCTGGGAACTCCTGCACTGCAATGGGACGGTCAGCGCTCTCAACCGGCAATCTTCAAACAAGTGGCTGTTTGGTGTTTCAGCTCCTTGCGTCTACTATAAATATAAGCACCACGGTTCCTGGCTGTCGAGGTGGACTTTCCTTGCTTCTGAGGTCCCGCACTCTGTTGAGGGGGCTCCTGCTTGGTCAGTCATGCTTCCTAGGAGTCCAGAGGATTTTCCTGGAGCTCTTTGTCAGCTTAAAAGCAATGCACAAAAACGGGTGTTCCTTTCCCTGGCTATTCGGTTTCCAGCAGCCTCTCTCTTTAAATTCAACCAGCTCCGAGAGGATGTCCAGGTGGCTTACTTTGGAGTTGATTCGTCCCACCAACTCAAAGGAGATTTCATCCTTGCAGGAGCTTCTTTGTCGATATGAAACTTCACCGGGCAAACCAATGGTCCAGAAATTGCAGCAGCCATCCTCTTCAAGTTCTTCTTTGGATTCCTTTGTCCAGTGGCCGACGCTGCCATTCAAGCCAAAAAGCCTCACCTTTTATGCAGCTTGCTCTCATTCATTCCAGCCTATCTGTCCGTCACCCAGCAGTGTGTCTGTCCTTGCCGGACAGCCAGCTGGCCAATCACCTAAGAGTGCATTCCTGTATCCTAGGAGACTAAGCAGAGGGAGTTTCGGCACCTCACTCACTGCCTTGTCCCTGCCAGACACCCTGGAGCCAGAGGCCTGCCAAAGACAAAACTAACAAAGGGACCAATCCTGGTTTGGCGCGTAGAGTGAATCTCAAGAAGGACCTTTCCACAAAGGAATGGCAAAAAAAGAAGACCGGGCCATTTTGATAAATATGGCACCGATCGCCCGCGGTAAAATCCCGTAATGGTATTAAAAAGTAAACCACTGCCACCAGCCATTCAGTGAGGAAAGAGTAAAATACAATTGTTTCATGAGAGGCTAGACAAAGGGGATAATAGGTAACCCCTCCAGCACTCTATTGTAAGATAGTGTGTGCTGGGTCTAAAAAGTTACAAATGCAAGTAAAGTCAATTTCACTTTACTGCTCTGGGAAACAGTAGTTTATCACAGAGAAGGTATTTAAACCTTTGGGAAATCTGAAAGACTTCCCTGTGTCACTGCACTAGAGGTGCTGTGTGACACATTGTAAAAGATGATGCCTATAGGGTTTGTCAGACTCCACAACCAAAAAAAACACAGAGTACAAAATCACATTAATTTAAAATACATGAGAGAGTGGGAAAAAGGGTCTCACTCTGTCCAGGTTAAAAAAACCAAGTCATCAAAATCCAGCAAAGTTGCTGGGGGTATCTAAGGTAGAGGGAATTAGCACATTACTGAGAATGTTCCCTAACACGCCAACACTTATGTGTTTCTGAGAGATCCTATAAATTGTCCTGTAATCAGTCGGTTACTTGTGGAGCTAATAGAGCAAATTTGGCAGCTACCTGAGCATTTAACGAGGCTGCCTGATTGAAAAGGTGTTTTCCTTCCTTAAAAATAGTATACAGACACAATGTGGTCTATTTAGCATAATGCAGTTCAAGAAAGTGAGCAGATTCAATGACATGTGGAAAGACACCAAGGGTGGTGCTTATGTATTGGTGCATAATTTATGTGTGCACAGCATCTGTCATTATTTTTCTGTTTGTGCTAATTCATGCTACTTACTTTGTTGGTTCCAGAAAGGCAGAAATCCCTTTGATCCTGCTCACTTTGCAGAGGTAGGTGTGGTAAGCAGGCAGAGACCATGTGTATTTTTCCTACACAGGGAACATGTGAAGTGGCCCATTTCTCTGACAAGTGTTCCTATGATTCCCCCTGTAGGAAGGATGATGTCTGATGTACTCCATGAGAATTTTGCGCATATTCTTTTGGAAACGAACAGACCCAAGAGAATTGCATGTGGAGATGATTATGAGTTCAATGGTTATCTAGACAGTACAGCACATTTGGGGAACAACATGTGGTATCAACACATGAAGGAGGTAGGAAAGAGTATCTCTGAAGAAGATTGCTATGTTTGTGCTCTCCTACCTTACACTACAGGGAAGTCCAAGATATTCATAGCTATAGATATAGATGCCCAAACAGATCATTGCCTAACTCACCTTGCACTCTGCCATATAAGAGGTAAATTGCACAGTCAAACAGCATTGTTGGTATGGGTGACAGAATGGACAGCTCCAGAAGAAGACAATAATGTTCAAGAGTTAAAGATAAGAGAAAGAGCGCACACCAGAGATCATGTGATAAGTGGCATGTCGCTACCATGAAGTACCCTTTGTTTTGTTCTCTTTATCTTTTCCCTTCTCTTCTAAATTCTCCTACTGTTCACGTTATTCACTACTTTCTCTCCCTCTTCCCTCCTTCCCCACCCCCTTCCTCTCCATTCCCCTTTTCTTATGTAAATTGTTGTACATGCTGATTTTCTGATTTGATTCATGTTTACTGTTAGTACTTCTACTGTCCCATGTTTCATGTGTTCTTGCTGTTAACTGTAAAGAGCCTTGAATTAAGGCGCTATATAAAACAATAAATACAAATACAAAGACAAATAAGATATGAACAGCCCGGCATGAAGGGAGCAGGAATCTGATGGGAAATAAATAGAAAGCTCAATTGCCAAGGAAAGAGTAATGAAGAAATACAAATATGCAACGAAAGAGGCCAGATGCAGATCTGGGGAACAGTACTTTTCCAAATGGCTGGGAAGAAGGCATAGTCATATGCAGAGCTGTGACAGTAACTGGGCATCATAAGCCAGTCATAGATCATTTGGAAAAGAGATGCAAACCTCTATAGCTGAGACTTGCAAAGCTGCTGATGTGGGTCGAAGACAAAGGAGGCCCGTTGCAGATAGTGCCTCTGGCTAGTACAGTGATGTGCTTTAGAAACAATTGCACGAAAAGTTAGAGAAAATCAGCAGTGTGGGCAAATCTTCAATATACCAGGAATGAAGGATGGGACAGTAGTGATAATGGACCACTACTGGACCTGTGGATCTAGAACATACATGAAGCTGCCCAGAGATTGTGGAGGCCTGTGTTCTATGGTGATTGTTCATGTTCCTGCATTAGTAATTCCAAAGAGTTATTTGAACATTGGTGAGTTCCAAAAGCAGATGCTCAGTTGAGAAAGAAGAGATATTTTGGAATCCTCGATTGAACAAAGATGTAGAACTACTTCTCAGCTACATTGATAGAAGCCTTCAATTCTATTCCGTATGAACACAGGTTGTTCAGTCAGACTTCAGCAGTGCTTGCCACAATCTTTATGCCAGGTATCCAGATGATGGCAAATGTCAAATTGTTACAGATAACCAGATGGGAGCTCCTGCAGACGATTAACATTACTATAAAGGGATTCATTGCTATCAAGGAAGATATGAGAGCCCAACGACTGATGACTCTTTAGAATAGATATGTCTTGGACATGATTACAGCTATGGATGGAGGTGTTGGTGCCAAAATCAGAGAATTATGTTGCACATTCATACCTTCTAATGATGATGAGAATGGCACCTTGACAGAGGCCATAACGATGATGAAAAACATGCACGTCAAGATGGAAAATGAAGTGAAAGACATTGCTCATGATAGCTGGTTTGCATCAATCTTCTCATGGGTTCCACAAAGGATGAAGAATATCTTCAAATTCCTTGGAGCCCTGTTAGTGATGATCATGTTTGTATTCTGTGTGGTCAAAATAATAATTGCACAGTACAAAAAACTGCAAAGAAAGCAACAGTAATGAAGATGATGATTGATGCTGAATCTGGGTTTGGACCCAAAGAGCTGACAGATGAAGAAATCAGAGTCTATGTTAAGGCCAGTATTCATGCACCGGAGGGAGCGAAATTCCTGTATCCAAGGAACCTCAAGAAGTATGTGGGAAGATGGATTTACTGCAGTCCGAATGGACAATGCAGTCTTATGACCTGGAGTGTTGATGAACATGTGAAATCATCAGGATGTCTGAGGGGGCAATAAAGATATGGGGCCTCATTAGACGGCAGGCAGTAAATTCCGGCCATTAACGGCATGGCACAATTAACATGTCCGCCTTGGCCTGATGCCACTAATAGCGTGACATTACGAGAACGCAGACATGAGCGCAGCACCATGCCGGTAATGACCCTACCGCCATGCTGCTAAAGACCCCAAAAAGTCCCTTACCGCCATCGACGAAAGTGCTGATAGCACTTCCGCCCTACCGCTACATGCAAATAGCAGTCACCGCTAATAGCGGTGACCGTAAAAATTGCGGAAACAGAAATAGCGTCATCGCACAGGAATGGGAAAGAGCACGGCGGCCATCTTTAAAAACACAATCCATTGCCATCCTCTGCATCAAGGACCTGTTTCCACACGACTCCAACACCAAATCATCCCGGATACCCAGAAGATGCCAAAGGCCGTCAAGAAAGGCGCAGATCGGCAGCGCAAAGAAAAATTCACCAGCGAGGAGCTGATCATGCTAACACAGACCCTAGCGGCAAATGCCAATGTAGTATTCGCCAATGACATGCGGCGTGAGACCCTCGTCAAGAAAAAGGCCATCTGGGCAGAGGTTGCCCACAAAGTCAGTGCGTTGGGCACCACCACCCGCACTGTCAAGGACTGCAGAAAGCGGTGGGATGACCTACGGCTCCGGGTCCGCAGCATTCTGGCTGCGAATCACAACCTAGCTATGGCCACAGGAGGTGGCGCTGATTCCCCGATAAAACTATGGGAGTGGGAGGAGACCTGCACCAGCACAGTTGGCGTGGAATCGATTGAGGGAGTCGGAGACATGGAGCATGGTGCACCCACTTCATCAGATGAGGTGAGTGTACACATGAAACAATGCACTGTGAAGGGTGAGGGGCCCCCCAAATCTGAGTCCACAATCAGCCCATGGAACCAGCCACAAACATACATGCACGCATCACCACATACACGTGCAACACAGACCCATTCATGCATGACCCACCCCACATCCCCATTACTGGATTCCCAACTAAAGAGGTCCCAATGCATAGAGCAGCATGACGTAAACATTCTGCATAAGGCACATAGAACCATAACCGATGATATTCCCTATTTTTGTCCCCTACAGGATCACAGACAGACAGTAATGAACTGGGCACTGTGACACCTGCTTCCCCAGCAACGAAAAAAAGGCCAGGACACATTAGACAGGGGACACTGCCACCACCTCAAGGAGCATCGGGAGGAGTGATCAGCAGCAGAGGGGTAAAGGCAGCAAGAGCGCCAGTGCAACATGGCCTGAAGCCACGGCTGCCCCTATTGCTGCACCCACAGCAGTGTTCCCCCTGTTATTAGAAACAAGCATGGAGGGCCTGCACTCTGCTGCCACCAGTTCCACTGGTGAGGCAGCAGCCACAGTGCCGCTGTCGGACGTGGAGGAGGCAATTGACGTTGAATTGCAAAGGCAGACCCCCAGCCCCCCGCAATCTATTGAGCCAAGCTCACGGCCACCATCACAATCGAGTAGCCATGGACAATCAGGCAACGGCACCGTGGAAGGGCGCTGGAGCCCTCAGGTGTCCTCACCTGATGCCAGAGACATGGACCAGGGCGCAGCAGCCACCCCAAGAGCTGGACGCAGTCAACATGACCTGGCAACCATCAGCCAGAGGCAGGTTGAAATCACTGCGCTGGTTGGCCAGCATGTGGAAGAGGCAGCCCATCTGAGGGAGGAGTTTAGGTTGTATGCAAGCCAGACAAGAGAGGGCATGGAGGCCTGCACAAACCGGATGTGTGAGGAAATGGCCCAACTAAGGCAGGTACTCACACGCATTGCGGATGCCATGGAGCAACAATATCCCCCCCCCAACACAGAATCAACCGGGCACCTCCTCCTCCACAAGTTCCCGTCAGATAAGGCCCCGCCGCCGCTCCCTGTGCACCATGAGGCGCACGCCATCCCAACCTCCCAATGGCGGTGGAGGGCAGGAGAAGTAGGGCCAGCAAGAACTAGCTGCCACATGTGCACCAGGACACCTATGCACTTCAAGCCACACATGGGGGTGTTGTGGGGGGAGGGGGTAAAGGTTGTTTTTGGGAGTGTTTAGGGGAGAGGGGGGAAAGGGTGTTTTTGGGAGTGTTTAGGGGAGAGGGGGGAAAGGGTGTTTTTGGGAGTGTTTAGGGGGAAGGGGAAAGGGTGTTTTTGGGAGTGTTTAGGGGGAGGGGGAAAAGGGTGTTTTTGGGAGTGTTTAGGGGGAGGGGAGAAAGGGTGTTTGCACAGTTGGGGCCATACACTTTTTGTTCACGAATTATTCATAATACACTGTTGACAAGTTGAAATACAGGCTTGGTCTTCATCATTGTGTATGTGTACTTTGATGGGGACAGGGTCCATTTGCGCCTCACCATATACAGCAGGGCAACAATGCCCATCTCCATCCAAAATTGTTGGCCCTTGTCTCTCAAAATATTCGATATATCAGATGCTGACGAACATCGTGTCCCCCCTGGACATCGCCTCTTGCATGTCCTGGCGGCCCATTTCCCCCATACTCACCCCCATCAACATCATCTTCATCAGGTGGTTGCATATCAATGTCAGGGGGCATAGACACATTCCGTCTGATACACATTGTGCTGCATGACACATGCCATGGTTATCTTCGTCACTTTGTCCTGGCCGTACAGGAGGGCCTCACCCGGCCAGATTAGGCACCAGAGCCGTGTCTTCAGAAGGCCAAATGCCTGCCCAATCACGATGCGGGTACGGTTATGTGCAAGGTTCTATTCCTCTTCGTGCCAATCTGTGGGTTCCGTATAGGGGTAGGGAGCCAAATCTTCAGGGGATAGGCAGTATCACCTGCATGGCTGGGACAATGGGGCCTTGTAACTCGTCACCTCAATTGCAACCGGGACATGTTAGCATTCTGATCGCCATCCAGAAATCCCAGCATGCATGGAGACGATCAGTGTAACTGCAATGTGAGAAGGTAAGCTAGTCCTTGCAAGTGCACGTGCACCATGCATGCCTCCGGCAGTATTTCCCATCTCCTGGGTGTGGATGGGTCCTAGGTGTTCATGGGCACAGACAACCTTTGTACGACAGTGCTAGTGTACTGCCATTAGGATTCCAATATCCACATGCTGTGAAGCGGCTCATCAGTAGTGGTGTACGGGTGTAGTTCTGTACAATGGCTACAGGTGATCCATTTGCATGCACTCAAGGGCGCATATCTGTTGTGATGTTGTTCAACGCACATTTAGATTATGCATATTGGCTGAATGTAGCAGCTTTGTGTCATGTAGGGTATGGTATGATGTGCAATGTGCATGTGGATAGATGTGTCATGTATTGGGTTAGGGATTGATGTCTTTGTTGTGCAGTCTGCTGCTTGCGTGTGGTTTTGTGTCCTCTACATTGTGTGCTGCGTTGGTGGACATTGGCGTACATCTGTATGTCCCTTTATTGTACGGACGACAGTCCACAACCAGTTGGAGTATGCATCTCTACCCCCCCCCCCAAACACAACCCACATCACACTGCCATGTGCCTGCCCTGCTACTCAACAAGTAGGCACAAACTTTGTGCAGCATGGCGCTCCATCTTGCGTGGTATCATTGAGTTCCGCAGGACCATTGATTCATGGGTTGATCAGGGGTATCGGTCACGGCAATGTGTTATTCTCTTATTTGAGTCACATACCATTTGGACATTGATGGAGTGGTAATGCTTTCTGTTTCGTTAGACAGCCTCATTGTGATGTGGGGGCACCATTTCCACATGGATACAGTTGATTGCCCCGATGCTACGTGGGATGTATGCCAGTGAATAGATGCCAAGTTTGTCGTTGGAGATCTCCTAGGCTATCCGTGGCAGGGATATGTGTTCACTTGTGTGCTTCAGGGGGGCATTGGGCACCTGGGTCCACGTGCGTGTGAATACTGGTTGTTAATTGCTATGCATCTGCCCTACCGTGTGCTGGTAGGTGCCTGTGGCCAGGTAGTGGAGCACAGTTACCACCTTCAGTGGAGGGGGATGGCAGTACGGATGTCTATATGGCTCACTATGTCGTTGTGAATCATGTCCACAATGTTGGTGATGGTATCCCGGTCCAGGCGGTACAGGGTGTGTCTCTGCTCAGGGGTTGCATTGAATGGACTGGCTCGAATCCTGGGGATTGCTGGCTGCCTCTGTGATATGACTGGGTGCACTGGTGGGGCTTGCTGGGCCTGTCTCGCCATCCTTCTCCTCCTGCGACTCCTCTGTGCTGCCTGTTGTTGTTGGTGCTGCAATGCAATCATGCCCTCCAGCCCATGTAATGATGCAAGTATTTGCAACCATCTCGGTGTGGGAAGGGGTGTGGGAAGGGGTGTAGTGTGCTCCTTTTGTGCTGCCACAGTCTCCATTGCCTCCACCTGTGCTGTTGTGGCCACCTGTGGCAGGTGGGATCACTACTCAGGTCTCTTAACATGTGGTTCCCGATGCCAGTATTTCCTCCATGCCGGTATGGGCTTTTTCAGCCAATACCATGCCGCTATTTGCATGCCTGCATGCCTTGTAATAGCGTGCTAATAGCGCCTTGCAGCTATTTCTGACCTGAGGGGTCGCGCACCCACGGACTGGCCGCTATTAGTGGCACCGTTCTTAGCGGTGCCGCTAATAGCGGGCACTCAGGGTCGTGATTAGCTAGGGAATTTAGCGGTACCGGTAAACAATTACCGGTACCGCTATTCCCTTACCGCCTACTGTGTAATGAGGCCCATGGACTCCAAAGAAGCAATTCTTCAGAAGAGGATGTCCGAATGTGGATACTGGTGAGAGAGTGGTTGATGAATCGCCCAGAGGGTGGAGTGTAGAGGAGGAACAAAGTACCTCTACCTGTAGTTCCGCCCCTATTCTGCCTATATGTTGACAACCGGAAATTTACAACATGCGCCCCTTGAAACAAGATATCCATTGAGAAAACACTACATGTATCCCTGAAGAAATGATGGTCTCCTGAAGGAAATTCCAGAAGAAGTGTGAAAATGAACGAAAGAAAGGATTGATGACGTCACATGAAGCAGACGTGACGCAACCAGAAAAGATGTCAATGAAGAAAGAATATAGACCTCATAAAATCTGATGACAAAGTAGAGATGTGAGCAACATTTCAGGAGTGAAATGAAGATTGCAAGTGCGGAGAAGCACTAAAGAAAATGCAAAACCATTTTACAATTGAACAGACACAGTAACGCAACTAGATGAAGTAATCATAAAGCTGGCTATGTAGTGAATAGATTGCAGGTGATGCGCCAATGTATATATATATGAATGTATAGAATCTGGATGTTCCACAATGCATTTTAGCAAACTTGGACCCTGTGAATGAAAGGACTACAAGTGTGGCTATAAGAATAGCTGACGGCGAAGGAAGATTCGCGAAAGGCTTGCCTGACCCAGTGTCAAGAGTCGGGGCGCTGAGAGCCTAGTTATGTACTCGAGAGCATACAATAACGTGAGAATCAAGCTGGGCTCCTGTTTGAGGTAATGAAAACCACTGAGGATGCCAAGATTTCTTCATTTAATAGTATTAAATACAACGAAGGAGCTCAAAAACATGGTCTCAAGTCACATGGTCAGATGAAAATAGACTTTGGGCAAGCTAAACCGAGACCAGAAGATAAGGCCATGCCACACTCACTTTCATTGTCAGGCATAGTGAGCCTCTGCTGAGTTCAAAGGAGCTTATTGAATGGCAGACCGCAGTAATGATGATTGATGTTGGGCTAATTGGGTGGGGAGGCATGACCAGGCCACTCCCCAGCACTTGGGGTACCAACGTGCGTGCTGCTAGCAAGTGCAATATTCCAGGAGGGTTCAAACATGCCAACCAATTATAGAGGGCCATATATTAAGGAGCTTTATAGTTTGAGAAGCCAATAGTATGTTGTGTATTAGTTTGACACTGAAGATGACTTGCACTTGGGGGGGATTAGTTGTCCACCTGATCTTAGACACCCAATCACGTTCCTGTATCCCATGGAAAGTATATGTAGATGTTCCCCACAAACCAACCACAACCCCTGGTAGGTCTTCTTATTTGCCACACACTATAATGTCACTTATGATACATTTTTGCTATAAAAGTACTGTTTTTTATGAAATGCGTTGCTATCGTGCTGTGCGACGTCCGTTGATGTCTGTTGTACTCCATGTTTTAAAGACTTGGTATTAAAGCTTTGACTTTTGCCAACTTCCTGAGTCGGTCTGGGAATTGATGTTTGAGTAACATCCATCTCAGATACTGTTGCCTCATCTTAAAGGATTTTTTCCCCGGGTTCAGCGCCTGCAGACATCTTCAGAGTGTGCACATAGACTGGCCACTGCAGATGGGTGACACAACACAGGATATAGGGTGGCGTCGTGGAGGATTTGGAATCACATCAGGTTCACCAAATATGTTGGGTAGGCCAAAAACGAATTTATAAAAATCACCCCAAAAGGGGTCAATAATACGTGCACGGTTTGGAAGAAAATGAAAGTTGTATTACATGCAAAATACAGCCGGGTTTGTCAGTCAGTCCCATATAACTGAAAAATGAAATCACGCCAAATATGCCCATTTCAGGTGACATATTTTATAGCTGAAAACTACAAATTAGAATAAGCAAAGCATATCAGATACAATATAATCCCATGTTCCTCATTAACTAATACCTATACAGAATCTAAGCATCCCCTATATTTCATTACCCCATCTTATCCTATGCCTATTGAGCTTTAGAGCATCCCCTGCACATTGTGGTCCTGAAGGCCATTTATGTTCTACTAGCTTTTGGAACCTCATAGGCAGAGCACCAGCATTGAATATTTTGGTGAGGATTACCCGCCAATCTCAATTACTGTGGTGTAGGAGGCCATTTCAGGACTCAGAAGTAGGAAGGTGCCAGGTCCTGATAGAATCCCTATCAACCTGCTCAAGGATGAGCTTAGTATTTGGGTCCCACTGTTGACCCGTGTGCTTGATTATGTCGCCAGGTCTGGGAGTGTTCCACAATCTTGGCTTGAGGCAATCATTCTACATATATTTAACCTTCAAACGCTGTAAAATGACATTCCAGCTAGAGGAGAGAGACAGATACACTTACACCCAACTCAGGCATTGGTGCTACCACCCCCAAACCCGAGCGTTGGCAACACGATCCCTTTCTCCACTTGAGCTAACAGTGAATGACTTACCGGCTCAGGGAAAGATCTCAGCTCTTTATAGACTGCTACAAGAGAATCCTTTTCATTCCAAGCCCTCTTATATGTCTCAATGGGAGGTGGACCTTGGGAACGCTATAGAAGACCACACGTGGGTGGACATCTGGACCAGAACGCGCACAGCATTCTGATGCATCACCAATCGGGAGTGCGCCCACCAACTGCTTTTGTGCTAGTATTACCCCCTACGTCTCCACCATTTCCATCAGACTCTAGACCCTCACTGCTGGCGCCTCGGCGGCCTCCCAGGATCCTATTTCCATATGTGGTGGACCTGCCCCAGAGTGAAGCAGTTCTGGACCCACAACCTAGCCACTATAAAGGATGTCATCCAGGTGACCATTCCGCCCGAGCAAGTCCACCTGGGGATCCCGTCGCCATACTCATACCCAAGATCAGGGAGAAGAGCAACCGTAATGTCCCAGTTCTTGCTGGCGGCTAAAATCATGGTGGCCCGTACTTGGAAGTCTGCAGAGGGACCCTTGATGACCCTCTGCTGGGTTTAACTCTGGGACATCCTGATAACCGAGAAGGTTACGGCAGCCAAAGCGGGATCACTTCACTGATTCATGGACATATGGGCACCAGTGCTGGACTATGATCAGAACTATCCGGCCCAGACATACAAACCACGCCTGATTGTGAGAGCCCTTCACTCTATGGATGATCCGTCACTGCCGCCAGACCAGACCGATTGAGGGCTGAGAATAGTGCCTACTCGAAAGGAATGCGGCGGTAGGAGGGGACTCTGTGCCTCTTATGTTTTGAGAAGCTATAAGCAATGTAATTGTATAAGCTTTCCTATGTGTTGATTTATAAATAAACAAATTTAAACAAAAAAAAGAAGCATCTGAGGAATTATAGACCCATCTCTCTTCTGGATTCCGTAGGCAAGGTCTATGCCAAAGTGTTGTGGACCCGCCTCCAAAATTGGGCATCTGAAGGAGGTAACATTAACCATCTTCAATTCGGGGTTCAGACCGCGATTAGCACGACTGATCAGTGTTTTAGGTTAAATTCGATTTTGTCTAAGTGCATATCATTTGATTGCATTTCCTGTAGTAAATTATGGTCCATCTTGAAGAACAATGGCTTCCCAGAATATCTTCTGGCTAAAATTCAATCTCTATACACTAATAATAGGGCATCAGTGAGGTGGGGGCTGGGAGGGCAGACAACAGAACCCATTGAGGTAGAGACAGGGGTTCACCAGGGGTGTTTGCTGGCCCTGTCTTATTTTGTTTATACATTAATGTTATCATTGAGGATCTGTTAGTCTGTACACTCAACCCTTCAAAACTGGGGAAAGATAGGATCCCTGCATTATTTTATGCCAATGATGTGGTGTTACTTTCAGCTTCACCTATGGGATTAAGACACAATCTGGTAACGTACTTTTCTTGGGAAAAGTAAGGAACTTTCCATGGTGCTCAATTCTGAGAAGACTAAAGTGCTGGTATTTGTCCAAAAATCCAGTAACAACATGTAATTGAAGATCGTAAATTAACAATGTGTTTTGGAGAAGGTGTACACTTATAACTACTAGGGGGTCAGGTTCTCTGAAGATAATTCCTGGTCAGCCCACCACTTGAAGGACATGTTGACACTAGAAAAATACAGTGGAGGAGTTTGTCACTTTTATTTTAGCCATGGCAGGGGTGCAGCGGTTCCCGCCATACATATGGAAAAAATCTCAAGTTCGGCTGGCAACTATGTACGGGGCAGAATTGTGGGGAAATTGTATAATTGCCCCAGTAAATGCAGTTGATAATCATTTTTTGAGCGCTTTACTTATGCAACCAAAAGTAGCACCTAAGGCCAGCCTTCAGTGGGAATGTGACCACAAGCCAATCTTTGAGGTGTTGGTGAACAAACCACTGTTATCTTGGGTTAGAATATGGAGTGCACCTGAACTGGGTAAATATAGAGATGCGCTTACTAGTCTGCTGAATATACCCAGATCAGGTTTCTTGCCCGGGCTTAGGTATATTCGCAAAGATTTAATGGGTTTAAACTTGGATACTTTCTGGTCCATCCCTATAGGTTTGTCTCCGAGTTCTAAGAAGACATTGAATAAAGTGTCATGAGGAAACTTTTAATAGTATCAAATGGGCTTGCATCAAATTGAGCACTGGTTCCCTGTATTTTGACTTAAAACAGACAGAAGGCTTCTAGCCTTATTTAGACTGTGTTGGACCTGACAATGGTGGAGCTTTATTCCTTCAGCTGCGTAACCGCACATTGAAGATGGCTACATTCAAAGCAAAGTGGTCCCGCTCCAATGATTGCAAGTGTAAGGTCTGTGGATTACCCCAGGAATCGATAACACATCTTTTATTGTTTTGCACGGGATACAAGGACCTGATGGAATGTTATCTGCTACCACTTTTTAGTTTGAGGGACGTCAGACTGACTATTGCCACTGTACATTTTTGTAAAAACACTAATGATTTCAATGCAGTCTATTTTTCATCAAAATTTATTTTTAGGGCTTGGTTAAGAAAATCACGTATTCTTGGATCGCTGTGTTAAACCCCACATTTTCTCCTTATATTTTAGAACTAGCGGTACCACCTAGCGTTGCTCAGGTCTGCAGCTGATTTTCACATTGGGGTCTGCTTTAGCCGTATGTATATTTTATTGTGTCCTAACTTCGTGTCTTTGAAAAATCACAAAATTGTCAATTTCCCCAAAAATGCCTATACTGATAGCACAGGGCCAGACCCCTCTCTGTGCAGGCTGCATGGATGGGGTTGGTCAAATTTCACTATCTCCAGTACACCCCAGACTGGTATGCCACCTTGTGTGTTAACTTCCTATTTTCTCAAAATGTCACAATAAAATTGGCAATCTCCCGAAATCACCCATACTGATAGCACAGGGCCGGACCCCACTGCAGTGCTGGGGGAATGGGTGGGGTTGGTCAAATTTCACTATTGCCAGTAAACCCCAGACTGCTATGCTGCCCTTGGGCCATAATTTCAGCCGACCAACTGTTGTGCGAACATAGAAGCAAACTTTCACAGATATATAACTTTGCAAAAAAAGTAGTTGGGTCACTCTGAATTTTTTTGCAAAGTTTGGTGGGGATTCGTCCAGGGGGGGCAAAGTTATAGGGGGGTCCCAAAACTTTTTTTTTCCCCATAGACATAATGGGAAAAAACTTTGCTCACATCTACAGCCCAAACCGCTGGACGGATTTACACCAAATTAGCGGCAGGAGCGGCGGCTTGGTCCCGAAAGCGTGCTTTGCTTTATTTGGTGTAAATCCGTCCAGTAGTTTTTAAAAAAATGACAAAAATGTAAGTGAAAAAAATGAGTGATATCTGTGTTTGCTTCGCGGACACACTTCTCTGTTCGCTCCGCGGACAGGACGGTGATTGGGCAAGCAGCTTGCGTGATGTCCGCGGACATCTGACGTGCTCTCTCATTGGATGCGTGAAAGCGTGCAGTGCGTCTGGCTTCAGAGACGCCCGCCATCTTTGTTCCTCGCATGAGAGGCTTTGTATCCCGCCTGCACAGTAAGTCCCCCACCCCCGCTCATGCCCGTGTCTGTCTCCTGTTCCTCCCACCCCCCGCTCATGTCTGTGTGTCTTTCTCCCTCCCGCCAACCCCCGCTCATGTCCGTGTGTCTCTCCCCACCCGCCGCCCACCCCCCGCTCATGTCTGTGTGTCTCTCCCCACCCGCCGCCCACCCCCGCTCATATCCGTGTATCTCTCCCCACCCCCGCTCATGTCCGTGTGTCTCTCCCCACCCGCCGCCCACCCCCGCTCATGCCTGTGTGTCTCTCCCCACCCGCCGCCCACCCCCCGCTCATGCCCTGTGTGGTCTCCCCCTCCCGCCCACTCCCGCTCATGCCCCGTGTGTGTCTCCCCCTCCCGCCCACCCATGCCCCGTGTGTCTCTCCCCCGAACCGCCCACCCCCCGCTCATGCCCTGTGTGTCACTCCCGTTCCCGCCCACCCCCCACTCATGCCCCGTGTGTCTCTCCCCCGACCGCCCACCCCCCGCTCATGCCCCGCGTGTCTCTCCACTTCCCCCACCCCCGATCTTGCCCCGTGTGTCTGTCTCCCTCCCCCCACCCGCTCTTGCCCCGTGTGTCTTTCCCCCTCCCGCCCACCCCCGCTCTTGCCCCGTGTCTGTTTCCCCCTCCCACCCACCCCCGCTCTTGGCCCGTGCCTCTTTCCCCCTCCCGCCCACCCCCGCTCTTGCCCCGTGTCTCTTTCCCCCTCCCGCCCACACCCACTCTTGCCCCGTGTCTCTTTCCCCCTCCCGCCCACCCCCGCTCTTGCCCCATGTCTCTTTCCCCCTCCCGCCCACCCCCGCTCTTGCCCCGTGTCTCTTTCCCCCTCCCGCCCACCCCCGCTCTTGCCCCGTGTTTCTTTCCCCCTCCCGCCCACCCCCGCTCTTGCCCCATGTCTCTTTCCCCCCTCCCGCCCACCCCCGCTCTTGCCCCGTGTTTCTTTCCCCCTCCCGCCCACCCCAGCTCTTGCCCTGTGTCTCTTTCCCCCTCCCGCCCACCCCCGCTCTTGCCCCGTGTCTCTTTCCCCCTCCCGCCCACCCCCACTCTTGCCCTGTGTCTCTTTCCCCCTCCTCCCCACCCCCGCTCTTGCCCCGTGTCTCTTTCCCCCTCCCGCCCACCCCCGCTCTTGCCCCGTGTCTCTATCCCCCTCCCACCCACCCCCACTCTTGCCCCGTGTCTTTCCCCCTCCCTCCCACACCCGCTCTTGTCCCGTGTCTTTCCCCCTGCCACCCACCCATGCTCTTGTCCCGTGTCTTCCCCCTCCCGCCCACCCCCGCTCTTGCCCCGTGTCTTCCCACGCCCGCCCACCCCCGCTCTTGCCCCGTGTCTTCCCCCTCCCGCCAACCCGCTCTTTCCCCGTGTCTTCCCCCTCCCGCCCACCCCCGCTCTTGCCCCGTGTCTTCCCCCTCCCACCCACCCCCACTCTTGCCCCATGTCTTTCACCCTCCTGCCCACCCCCGCTCTTGCCCCGTGTCTTTCACCCTCCCGCCCACCCCCGCTCTTGCCCCATGTCTTTCACCCTCCTGCCCACCCCTGCTCTTGCCCCGTGTCTTTCACCCTCCCGCCCACCCCCGCTCTTGCCCCATGTCTCTCACCCTCCCGCCCACCCCCGCTCTTGCCCCGTGTCTCTTTCCCCCTCCCGCCCACCCCTGCTCTTGCCCCGTGTCTCTTTCCCCCTCCCGCCCACCCCTGCTCTTGCCCCGTGTCTCTTTCCCCCTCCCGCCCACCCTCGCTCCTGCCCCGTGTCTTTCCCCATCCCTCCCACCCCGGCTCTTGCCCCGTGTCTTTCCCCCTCCCTCCCACCCACGCTCTTGCCCCATGTCTTTCCCCCTGCCGCCCACCCACGCTCTTGCCCCGTGTCTTTCTCCCTCCCGCCCACCCCCGCTCTTGCCCCGTGTCTTTCTCCCTCCCGCCCACCCCCGCTCTTGCCCCGTGTCTTTCACCCTCCCGCCCACCCCCACTCTTGCCCCGTGTCTTTCTTTCACTCTCCCGCCCACCCCCGCTCTTGCCCCTTGTGCCTTTCAACCTCCCGCCAACCCCCGCTCTTGCCCCTTGTGTCTTTCACCCTCCCGCCCACCCCCGCTCTTGCCCCTTGTGTCTTTCACCCTCCCGCCCACCCCCGCTCTTGCCCCTTGTGTCTCTCCCCCTCCCACCCACCCCCGCTCATGCCCCGTGTGTCTCTCTCCCTCCCGCCCACCCCCCGCTCATGCCCCGTGTGTCTCTCTCCCTCCCGCCCACCCCCCGCACATGCCCCGTGTGTCTCTCTTCCTCCCACCCACCCCGCCCACCCCCCGTGTGTCTCTCTCCCTCCCCCCACCCCCGCTCATGCCCCGTGTGTCTCTCTCCCCTTCCCCCCGCTCATGCCCCGTGTCTGTCTCCTGTTCTCTCCACACCCTGCTCATGCCCCATGTCTGTGTCCTGTTCCCCCCACCCCCCGCTCATGCCCCGTGTCTATCTCCTGTTGCCCCCCACCCCTCCCGCTCATGCCCCGTGTTTGTCTCCTGTTCCCCCACACGCTCATGCCCCGTGTCTCTCTCTTGTTGCCCCCCACCCCCTCGCTCATGCCCCGTGTTTGTCTCCTGTTCTCCCCACCCCCTGCTCATGCCCCGTGTCTTTTTCCTTTTCCTCCCACCCCCCGCTCATGCCCCGTGTCTGTCTCCTGTTGCCCCCCACCGCCCTGCTCATGCACCGTGTCTGTTCTCCCCACCCCCCGCTCATGCCTGTGTCTGTTGTTCCCCCCACCCCCCGCTCATGCCCCGTGTCTGTCTCCTGTTCCCCCCACCCCTTGCTCATGCCCCCTGTCTGTCTCCTGTTCCCCCCACCCCCGCTCATGCACCGTGTCTGTCTCCTGTTGCCCCCCACACCCCGCTCATGCCCCGTGTCTGTCTCCTGTTGCCCCTCACCCCCGCTCATGCCCCGTGTCTCTCCTGTTGCCCCCCACCCCCTGCTCATGCCCCGTGTCTGTCTCCTGTTGCCCCCCACCCCCCGCTCATGCCCCGTGTCTGTCTCCTGTTGCCCCCCACACCCCGCTCATGCCCCGTGTCTGTCTCCTGTTGCCCCTCACCCCCCGCTAATGCCCCGTGTCTGTCTCCTGTTGCCCCCCACCCCCGCACATGCCCCGTGTCTGTCTCCTGTTGCTCTCCACACCCCGCTCCTGCCCCGTGTCTGTCTCTGTTGCTCTCCCCACCCCCCGCTCATGCCCCGTGTCTGTCTCCTGTTGCCCCCCGCTCATGCCCCGTGTCTGTCTCCGGTTCCCCCACCCGCTCATGTCCAGTGTCTCTCTCCTGTTGCCCCCCACCCCCCGCTCATGCCCCGTGTCTGTCTCCTGTTGCCCCCCACCCCCTCTCATGCCCCGTGTCTGTCTCCTGTTCTCCCCACCCCCCGCTCATGCTCCGTGTCTGTCTCCTGTTCCCCCACCCCCCCGCTCATGCCCCGTGTCTGTCTCCTGTTGCCCTCACCCCCCGCTCATGCCCTGTGTCTGTCTCCTGTTGCCCCCCACCCCCCGCTCCTGCCCTGTGTCTCTCTCCTGTTGCCCCCCACCCCTGCTCATGCCCTGTGTCTGTCTCCTGTTGCCCCCCACCCCCCGCTCATGCCCCGTGTCTGTCTCATGTTCTCCCCACCCCCCGCTCATGCTCCGTGTCTGTCTCCTGTTCCCCCCAGCCCCTGCTCATGCCCCATGTCTTTTTCCTGTTCCTCCCACCCCCCGCTCATGCCCCGTGTCTGTCTCCTGTTGCCCCCCACCGCCCCGCTCATGCCCCGTGTCTGTTCTCCCCACCCCCCGCTCATGCCCGTGTCTGTTGTTCCCCCCACCCCCCGCTCATGCCCCGTGTCTGTCTCCTGTTCCCCCCACCCCTCGCTCATGCCCCGTGTCTGTCTCCTGTTCCCCCCACCCCCCGCTCATGCCCCGTGTCTGTCTCCTGTTGCCCCTCACCCCCCGCTCATGCCCCGTGTCTCTCCTGTTGCCCCCACCCCCTGCTCATGCCCCGTGTCTGTCTCCTGTTGCCCCCCACCCCCCGCTCATGCCCCGTGTCTGTCTCCTGTTGCCTCCCACCCCCCGCTCATGCCCCGTGTCTGTCTCCTGTTGCCCCCCACCCCCGCTCATGCCCCGTGTCTGTCTCCTGTTGCTCTCCACACCCCGCTCCTGCCCCATGTCTGTCTCTGTTGCTCTCCCCACCCCCCGCTCATGCCCCGTGTCTGTCTCCTGTTCCCCCACCCCCCGCTCATGCCCCGTGTCTCTCTCCTGTTGCCCCCCACCCCCCGCTCGTGCCCCATGTCTGTCTCCTGTACCCCCCACCGCCCGCTCATGCCCCGTGTCTGTCTCCTGTTGCCCCCCCGCTCATGCCCCGTCTCTGTCTCCGGTTCCCCCCACCCGCTCATGTCCCGTGTCTCTCTCCTGTTGCCCCCCACCCCCCGCGCATGCCCTGTGTCTGTCTCCTGTTGCCCCCCACCCCCTCTCATGCCCCGTGTCTGTCTCCTGTTCTCCGCACCCCCCGCTCATGCTCCGTGTCTGTCTCCTGTTCCCCCACACCCCCCGCTCATGCCCCGTGTGTGTCTCCTGTTGCCCTCACCCCCGCTCATGCCCTGTGTCTGTCTCCTGTTGCCCCCCACCCCCCGCTCCTGCCCTGTGTCTCTCTCCTGTTGCCCCCCACCCCCTGCTCATGCCCCGTGTCTGTCTCTTTTGTTCCCGCCATCCCCCGCTCATGCCCTGTGTCTGTCTCCTGTTCCCCCCACCCCCCGCTCATGCCCCGTGTCTCTCTCCTGTTGCCCCCCACCCCCTGCTCAAGCCCCGTGTCTGTCTCCTGTACCCCCCCACCCCCCGCTCATGCTCGTGTCTGTCTCCTGTACCCCCCCATCCCCCCCGCTCATGCCCCATGTCTGTCTCCTGTTGCCCCCCCTGCTCATGCCCCGTGTCTGTCTCCTGTTCCCCCCACCCGCTCATGTCCCGTGTCTCTCTCCTGTTGCCCCCCACCCCCCGCTCATGCCCCGTGTCTGTCTCCTGTACCCCCCCACCCCCCGCTCATGCCCTGTGTCTCTCTTCTGTTGCCCCCCACCCCCTGCTCATGCCCCTTGTCTGTCTCCTGTACCCCCCACCCCCCGCTCATGCCCCATGTCTCTCTCCTGTTGCCCCCCACTACCCCGCTCATGCCCCGTGTCTGTCTTCTGTACCCCCCACCCCCGCTCATGCCCCGTGTCTGTCCCCTGTTCCCCCCACCCCTGCTCATGCCCCATGTCTGTCTCCTCTTGCTCACCCCTTGCCCCGTGTCTGTCTCCTGTACCCCCCCACTCCACGCTCATGCCCGTGTCTCTCTCCTGTTGCTCCCCACCCCCTCGCTCATGCCCCGTGTCTGTCTCCTGTTCTCCCCACCCCCGCTCATGCCCCGTGTCTGTCTCCTGTTCCTCCCACCCCCGCTCATGCCCTGTGTCTGTCTCCTGTTGCCCCCCACCCCCCGCTCATGCCCCGTGTCTGTCTCCTGTTCTCCCCACCCCCAGCTCATGCCCTGTGTCTGTCTCCTGTTGCCCCCCACCCCCGCTCATGCCCCGTTTCTGTCTCCTGTTGCCCCCCACCCCCCGCTCATGCCCTGTGTCTGTCTCCTGTTGCCCCCCACCCCCCCGCTCATGCCCTGTGTCTGTCTCCTGTTGTCCCCCACGCCCTGCTCATGCCCCGTGTCTGTATCTGTTGTTCCCCCACCCCCGCTCATGCCCCGTGTCTGTCTCCTGTTCCCCCCACCCCCCGCTCATGCCCCGTGTCTCTCTCCTATTGCCCCCACCCCCCGCTCATGCTCCGTGTCTGTCTCCTGTACACCCCACCCCCGCTCTTGCCCCGTGTGTCTGTCTCCCTCCCCCCCACCCCCGCTCTTGCCCCATGTGTCTTTCCCCCTCCCGCCCACCCCCGCTCTTGCCCCGTGTCTCTTTCCCCCTCCCGCCCACCCCTGATCTTAGCCCGTGTCTCTTTCCGCCTCCCGTCCACCCCCGCTCTTGCCCCGTGTCTCTTTCCCCCTCCCGCCGACCCCCGCTCTTGCCCCGTGTCTCTTTGCCCCTCCCGCCCACCCCCGCTCTTGCCTTGTGTCTCTTTCCCCCTCCCGCCCACCCCCTATCTTGGCCCGTGTCTCTTTCCCCCTCCCGCCCACCCCCGCTCTTGCCCCATATCTCTTTCCCCCTCCCGCCCAGCCCCGCTCTTGCCCCGTGTCTCTTTCCCCCTCCCGCCCATCCCCGCTCTTGCCCCGTGTCTGTTTCCCCCTTCCGCCCACCTCCGCTCTTGCCCCGTGTCTCTTTCCCCCTCCCGCCCACCCCCGCTCTTCCCCCTCCCGCCCACCCCTACTCTTTCCCCCTCCCGCTCTTGCCCGTGTCTCCTTCCCCCTCCCGCCCACCCCCGCTCTTGCCCCGTGTCTCTTTCGCCCTCCCGCCCAGCCCTGCTCTTGCCCCGTGTCTCTTTCCCCCTCCCTCCCACCCCCGCTCTTGCCCCGTGTCTTTCCCCCTCCCTCCCACCCCCGCTCTTGCCCCGTGTTTTTTCCCCTCCCTCCCATCCCCGCTCTTGCCCCGTGTCTTTTCCCCTGCCGCCAACTCCCGCTCTTGCCCCGTGTCTTCACCCTCCCGCCCACCCCCGCTCTTGCCCCGTGTCTTCCCCCTCCCGCCCACCCCCGCTCTTGCCCCGTGTCTTTCTCCCTCCCGTCCACCCCCGCTCTTGCCCCGTGTCTTTCACCCTCCCGCCCACTCCCGCTCTTGCCCCGTGTCTTTCACCCTCCCGCCCACCCCCACTCTTGCCCCGTGTCTTTCACCCTCCCGCCCACCCCCGCTCTTGCCCCGTGTCTCTTTCGCCCTCCCACCCACCCCCGCTCTTGCCCCGTATCTCTTTCCCCCTCCCGCCACCCCCGCTCTTGCCCCGTGTCTCTTTCCCCCTCCCGCCCACCCCCGCTCTTGCCCCGTGTCTTTCACCCTCCCGCCCACCCCCGCTCTTGCCCCGCGTGTCTTTCACCCTCCCGCACACCCCGGCTCTTGCCCCGCGTGTCTATCACCCTCCCGCCCACCGCCGCTCTTGCCCCGCACCCCCGCTCTTGCCCCGTGTCTCTTTCCCCCTCCCGCCCACCCCTGCTCTTGCCCCGTGTCTTTCACCCTCCCACCCAACCCCACTCTTGCCCCGTGTCTTTCACCCTCCTGCCCACCCCCGCTCTTGCCCTGTGTCTTTCTCCCTCCCGCCCACCCCCGCTCTTGCCCCTTGTGTCTCTCCCCCTCCCGCCGACCCCCGCTCATGCCCCGTGTGTCTCTCTCCCTCCCGCCCACCCCCGCTCATGCCCTGTGTGTCTCTCTCCCTCCTGCCCACCCCCGCTCATGCCCCGTGTGTCTCTCTCCCTCCCACCCACCCCGCCCACCCCCCGTGTGTCTCTCTCCCTCCCCCCACCCCCGCTCATGCCCCGTGTCTGTCTCCTGTTCTCTCCACACCCTGCTCATGCCCCATGTCTGTGTCCTGTTCCCCCCACCCCCGCTCATGCCCCGTGTCTATCTCCTGTTGCCCCCACCCCTCCCGCTCATGCCCCGTGTCTGTCTCCTGTTCCCCCCACCCGCTCATGCCCCGTGTCTGTCTCCTGTTCCTCCCACACGCTCATGCCCCGTGTCTCTCTCTTGTTGCCCCCCAGCCCCCCGCTCATGCCCCGTGTTTGTCTCATGTTCTCCCCACCCCCTGCTCATGCCCCGTGTCTTTTTCCTGTTCCTCCCAACCCCCGCTCATGCCCCGTGTCTGTTCTCCCCACCCCCCGCTCATGCCCGTGTCTGTTGTTCCCCCCACCCCCCGCTCATGCCCTGTGTCTGTCTCCTGTTCCCCCCACACCTCGCTCATGCCCCGTGTCTGTCTCCTGTTCCCCCCACCCCCGCTCATGCCCCGTGTCTGTCTCCTGTTGCCCCCCATCCCCCGCTCATTCCCCATGTCTGTCTCCTGTTGCCCCCTACCCCCCGCTCATGCCCCGTGTCTGTCTCCTGTTGCCCCCACCCCCCACTCATGCCCCGTGTCTGTCTCCTGTTGCCCCTCACCCCCGCTCATGCCCCGTGTCTGTCTCCTGTTGCCCTCCACCCCCCGCTCATGCCCCGTGTCTGTCTCCTGTTGCCCTCCACCCCCCGCTCATGCCCCGTGTCTGTCTCCTGTTCCCCCCACCCCCCGCTCATGCCCAGTGTCTCTCTCCTGTTGCCCCCCACCCCCCGCTCATGCCCCATGTCTGTCTCCTTACCCCCCACTGCCCGCTCATGCCCTGTGTCTGTCTCCTGTTGCCCCCCACCCCCCGCTCATGCCCCGTGTCTGTCTCCGGTTCCCCCCACCCGCTCATGTCCCGTGTCTCTCTCCTGTTGCCCCCCACCCCCCGCTCATGCCCCGTGTCTATCTCCTATTGCCCCCCACACCCCTCTCATGCCCCGTGTCTGTCTCCTGTTCTCCCCACCCCCCGCTCATGCTCCTTGTCTGTCTCCTGTTCCCCCCACCCCCTGCTCATGCCCTGTGTCTTTCTCCTGTTGCCCTCACCCCCCGCTCATGCCCCGTGTCTGTCTCCTGTTGCCCCCCACCCCCGCTCCTGCCCTGTGTCTCTCTCCTGTTGCCCCCCACCCCCGCTCATGCCCCGTGTCTGTCTCTTTTGTTCCCCCCACCCCCCGCTCATGCCCTGAATCTGTCTCCTGTTCCCCCCACCCCCCGCTCATGCCCCGTGTCTCTCTCCTGTTGCCCCCCACCCCCTGCTCATGCCCCGTGTCTGTCTCCTGTACCCGCCCACCCCCTGCTCATGCTTGTGTCTGTCTCCTGTACCCCCCACCCACCTGCTCATGCCCCATGTCTGTCTCCTGTTGCCCCCCCTGCTCATGCCCCGTGTCTGTCTCCTGTTCCCCCCACCCCCCGCTCATGCCCCGTGTCTGCCTCCTGTACCCCCCACCCCCCTGCTCATGCCCTGTGTCTCTCTTCTGTTGCCCCCACCCCCTGCTCATGCCCCGTGTCTGTCTCCTGTACCCCCCACCCCCGCTCATGCCCCATGTCTCTCTCCTGTTGCCCCCCACTACCCCGCTCATGCCCCGTGTCTGTCTTCTGTACCCCCCACCCCCCGCTCATGCCCCGTGTCTGTCTCCTGTTCCCCCCACCCCCCGCTCATGCCCCATGTCTGTCTCCTCTTGCTCCCACCCATGCCCCGTGTCTGTCTCCTGTACCCCCCCACTCCGCGCTCATGCCCGTGTCTCTCTCCTGTTGCCCCCCACACCCCTGCTCATGCCCCGTGTCTGTCTCCTGTTGCCCCCCACCCCCTCGCTCATGCCCCGTCTCTGTCTCCTGTTCTCCCCACCCCCCGCTCATGCCCCGTGTCTGTCACCTGTTCCTCCCACCCCTGCTCATGCCCTGTGTCTGTCTCCTGTTGCCCCCCACCCCCCGCTCATGCCCCGTGTCTGTCTCCTGTTCTCCCCACCCCCCGCTCATTCTCCGTGTCTGTCTCCTGTTGCCCCCAAACCCCCGCTCATGCCCCGTGTCTGTCTCCTGTACCCCCCCACTCCGCGCTCATGCCCGTGTCTCTCTCCTGTTGCCCCCCATACCCCTGCTCATGCCCCGTGTCTGTCTCCTGTTGCCCCCCACCCCCTCGCTCATGCCCCGTCTCTGTCTCCTGTTCTCCCCACCCCCCGCTCATGCCCCGTGTCTGTCACCTTGTGCCTCCCACACCCCGCTCATGCCTTGTGTATGTCTCCTGTTGCCCCCCACCCCCCGCTCATGCCCTGTGTCTGTCTCCTGTTGCCCCCCACCCCCTGCTCATGCCCCGTGTCTGTCTCTGTTGTTCCCCCACCCCCGCTCATGCCCCGTGTCTGTCTCCTGTTCCCCCACCCCCCGCTCATGCCCCGTGTCTCTCTCCTGTTGCCCCCACCCCCCGCTCATGCCCTGTGTCTGTCTCCTGTACCCCCCACCCCCCGCTCATCACCCGTGTCTGTCCCCTGTTGCCCCCCACACTCATGCCCCGTGTCTGTCTCCTGTTCCCCCCACCCACTTATGTCCCGTGTCTCTCTCCTGTTGCCCCCCACCCCCGCTCATGCCCCGTGTCTGTCTCCTGTACCCCCCCACCCCACGCTCATGCCCCGTGTCTCTTTCCTGTTGCCCCCGACTCCCCCGCTCATGCCCCGTGTCTGTCTTCCGTTCCCCCACCCCTCGCTCATGCCCTGTGTCTGTCTCCTGTTCCCGCCACCCCCGCTCATGCCCCGTGTCTGTCTCCTGTTGCCCCCACCCATGCCCCGTGTCTGTCTCCTGTTGCCCCCCACGCCCCCCGCTCATGCCCTGTGTCTGTCTCCTGTTGCCCCCCACCCCCCGCTCATGGTCCGTGTCTCCCTCATGTTCCCCCCACCCCCTGCTCATGCCCTTGGTCTCTCTCCTTTCCTCCCCACCCCCGCTCATGTCCCGTATGTGCCCTGTACCCCCCCGCTCATGCCCTGTGTCTCTCTCGTGTTCCTCCCCACCCCCTGCTCATACCCCGTGTCTCCCTCATGTTCCTCCCCACCCGCTGCTCATGCCCCGTGTCTCTCTCGTGTTCCCCCCACCACCGCTCATGCCCTGTGTTTCCTTCCTTTTCCCCCCACCCCCTGCTCATGCCCCGTTTGTACCCTGTTCCCTCTCACCCCTCGCTCATGCCCATGTGTCTCCCCTGTGCCCCCCCAACCCCGCTCATGCGCCGTTGTGTTCTTTATACACCCATCTTCCCTTTCCATGGTGGCCATCTTGGTAAAAGATTTTCCTTCCTACACCGAGACGTCGCAGGAATTACCACCCGGCATTCACACTTTGAGGACATAAGAGGTTAGTGGTCTTCATCTATTGAAAAGGATGTTATGGTCACGTTGTACTAATAAAAACCTTTAAAATTTAGTAAAAAAAAAATGGTACAGGGACGTTATGGTTAAGTTGCACTAATAAAAACCTATGAAATTCAATGAAAAAACTTTGTTAAAGGGACGTTATGGTTAAGTTGCGCTACTATAAAACCTATGAAATTCAGTGAAAAAACTTTGTTAAAGGGACGTTATGGTAAAATTGCGCTACTAAAAACCTATGAAATTCAGTGAAAAAACTTTGTCAAAGGAACGTTATGGTTCCAAGTAAAACCGAAAAACCCTTGAACTTCGCCAGTTATGGTAAGCTAAGCAACCATAACTCGCGCCACCACCGTGCACTGCTAAGACTAACACCCAGGACATCAAAGATGACATCACCGTGTTCTGTTCAACAACTAAAAGATGCCCCCGCACTTTCTAATTGCACATTGTTACTAGAATAGACATCGAAAGTGTCATAATTGTCATACCCGTCGGAAATGTCCATCGTCATCCCGAGTTCAAAGAAACTTAATAAAGGAGGGTGTTAAACATGACATAGCTGATTGTATGATATGCATTTTGTATATATGTAACTGATGTACGTAATTCGCTCTCTTGCGTCGCTCGAAGTCTAGGAAACTCACGTCGCGGGGCGTGAGACCACAGTTGGCCAATTGGGACTATTTTTTGCTTGCAATAAACCCTAGCATTGGGAATTTGAACCTCGTGTCTGGCGCTTCTTTTCGTGTATGGTTATTGCCTTGTTTCCATATCGCGAGGGACCCCTAGGGGCCCCTTTCAAGATGGCGCCCGAATAGGAACCCTCCCCCACTTGTCCCATCGTATACGTTTTAACGGAGTAAAGGCGGAAGAACGGCGAGGACGGGACGGTTGAGCCGGGATCAAGAGGTGTACGGCGCGCCCTGTAGAAGTGAGGAGAGATTCCTTCGCAGATCTGCACACATCTGATCCCTGATCGACGTACCGGGCCAGAGGGCAAAGGAGGCGAGGGTCCCGAGACGAGGCAGAAGCCAGAGAAGCGCAGACACGATGTTGGGAGAGGTTGCGTTAGGACAGGCGACTTGTTTTATCAGGTGAGTCATTCCCCAATTCAAAAACCTGATTTTTGGTAGAGTGTTGATTTTGCAAATTCAAACGTCCAGGTAAAGGTTAGCTAACAAAAGGAGAAGGTTAAAAACATGCCTGGAGTACTGTCCACTTTAGCAGGGCTTTTCCGCTGCGATAGACAGTCCTTGGAATATGGCCAAAGTGCACCGCCTGGGGGAACGCCGGCTTATGACATGTATGCAAAATATGGTGTGGGTGCGATAATATTTTGTGAAATTTGGCATAGGCAAACTAGAAAGCAACAGGACCATCAGTGGCCTATTAATGGTAGTTTTGAGATTGCGAGGATAGATAACCTAGAAAGGGTGCTGATTAGGAAAAAAGCGTGACCCGCAGCTTTTGAGACTGTCAACGATTGGAGGAGGGAAGCAATGCTCCGACTTAGGAGTAGAGAGAAGCATGCGCGTAGGCACAAATTGAAGGTTGAGGTAGCAGAAGAAAAGGAGGAGGAGGAGTGGACGGCAAGTCTAAGACGGGAAGGGAGACGTGAGCAAATGAACATAGAAGGAGTATACCCACAGCGAGAACTACACATAGCAGACGAATTAATGGAACATTTGCTAACTAATACGGGTCGAGGTTCAAAACCAGAATCGAAACCAAACACGCCAATAGTGACTCCGCAGGCCCAACCAGTAGTTCTCGTACCCCCTCCAAAAGCCCAAGCACTTCCCCTCACGCAAGCATTAACCCAAGACCCACCCACAGCTCGAGCCCTCCCACAAGCGCAGACTGCAGACACACAATTTCCCAGCACCCAGGAAGGCCCTTCACAGATGCCACCTGTGTCACTTGTCCCATCCGCACCTCCCGCTCCAGAGACAGATTCAGCACCATCCGCCCCTCCCGAAGTCGAAATTGAGACCGGGGAGGCGAGAGGCGGGGCTGAAGGAACAGGATTTGGACGGGTAACTCGAAGCACGATCAGCAAAGAAACAAAGATTGAATTACAGCAAGAGGCAGAAATGTACATAGAAGGAAATGATGGGACGGCAGCATTGGCCTCATTGTATGGGTACCGAAGAAGCAATGAGAGACAGGTAGTGTTGGAATGCATGGGGACATTTTTGGTGGGAAAATGGAAAAAGTTACTTGAGAAATTACCGCCACAACGATTGTTAGATTTGAACCAATTAGCATGTTGTAGAATAAAAGATGAAGAATTAAAGGAACATGTGAATGGACTTTTTGATCTTAAAAATGAGTTGGATAATGAGTATGCCGAAATGTTTGCTGCACCTGGATACAGGGGTTGGGATATTAGAAGATATGGGAGAGGGACGGTAGAACCATACATACAGCGGAGACATTCAATGTCATCTGTACAGAGGGGCGACAAGCTGAAAGTGTGTATACGAGAAGCGATAAAGTGGATGTCGAATCCTAGTTAGTATCCCAACAATGGTCATACATGACATATTTGACGAATATTCCATGCCAATGAAAGAAAGGCACTGCAATCGATGGCTGAACATTTGATAGAGAAGGATATAAAAAATAATAAGGCCAGCCCACCTGAGATACTAGCGGTATACAAGAGAGCATTCGAGCGAAGTACAGGAGAAACGGGCCTGTCACTGGATTTAGGAATACTATTGAACCTAAGAGAAGGGGGAGGGATCGTGAGTGGGGCATTTCCAATGAGAGAGGTTCCGCCCACGTTTGTACCAAAAGTAGAGATCCCTGCGACGGGTACAGTAGGAGCGCAGGTAACACCAGCCCATTTCACCGCCCAGTATGTGCATGTCCCCTTTTCCAGGCAAGAGGTGAATACTATAAAACAGACGATTCCCGATATAAGAAAGAATCCTGCAGGTTTCTACAAGGAAGTAGAGTCAACCCTGAGATCAGCAGTGCTTACTATGAGCGATATAGATTTTATTTTCCCAGTCATTTTGCCAGCAGATATATGGAAACAGATGAGGACGGTAGATGACGTGGGGGCTTTTGGCGCCACATGGGCGGAGTTACTATTGGAGGACAAAAATAGAAAAGTAGGGAAAAATCCGGGAACCCGCATGGCAGATCTACCAGAACGGATAATGCAGAGATTGAGGGAAATAATTCCAGAAAAAAGGATTCAGTGGGACAAATTAACTACATCTGTACAGGGCAAGGATGAGCCAGTAACAGATTATTTCAATAGATTTGAAGGAGTATTCACAGACTTCAGTGGGCAGGATGTGAGCACAGAGTCGGGGAAAAGGCTATTTGTTGATAAATATGTGAGGGGACTAATATCACCAATTCAAGATATGTTAATGACGTCGGAAAGTTTCTGGGCAGCAAAACCGGTGAGTGAGATATTACACATAGCCAATATTACGAGAACAGGGTAAATGTGGCGAAAGAAAGAGAGGTGAAGGATAGAGTAAATTTAAAAACGAGGGTGTTACTGCAGCAGGTCATTGGATACAATAAAGGTAGAGGAAATGCACAAGGCAGGGGAAATTTGAATAATATGCACGGGGTGTCATTGGGAGTAAATCAATGTGCGTACTGTAAGGAGGAAGGACACTGGTGAGCGCAATGCCCGCACCTACGGAATAGAGGTGGGTTTGGCCAGAGAAGACCTCATAGAGGACATCAGTGGTCAAATGGCCGAAGCAGAAATAGCATGCAGCAGCAGCAGGGATATACCAATGGAGGTACTCAAAACCAATCCTATGGTCAAAACCAAGCGCAACAGAACCAGGCATTGAACCAAAGTGTTCCGAACCAAAATCAGGGCGGGCAGGGCCAACAGAGAAATGATCAGAGTGGAGGACACCGAGGGGTAAATGGGAATATTTTTGATACACAGCCAAACACGTATTATAGCAGCAGCAATAGGACAGCCCACGGCAGGGGTCGGAACCAGTGTCTATTCCTGTGAATCAGAGAGGACCCTACGTAGAAATGAGAGTCGGGAATAAGGAGCACCGTTTCCTTGTAGATACAGGGGCGCAGAAGTGTTCGATAGATCACCACTTGGTTCCGGAGATCCCACTGTCGGGGCAAAAGAATGTTTCTGCAGGGTTCGCAGGTACACCAGTAATTAACCCCATGTCCGAAGCTGTCCCAATTACAATAGGACCATTTACGGAACAGTGTCCATTTCTTCTGACAGAAAATTGTGGGGAGAACTTGCTAAGATTAAATTTGTTGAGAAAATTGGGGGCAATTATACATTGTACGGCAGATGGGGTGTTCCTCACGATGTGGCCTCACGATGCACCAGTGACAGAATTTATGTCAAAAGCGTTACCAGAAGAGCTAAGTAGAGTACCAACCTGTCTGTGGGCAGTGCATGATAACGATGTAGGATGCTTGAAAATAGAGCCAGCAAAAATAACTTTGAAAGAAGGTGTTACATTACCACGAATTCCCCAGTATAAAATTTCTGTTGAAGGTGAGAAGGGATTAAAGAGTATTGTTACTGACCTAGTGAGATTGGGGGTGGTTGAAGAAATTGCAGGTAGCACGTGCAACAGCCCGATTCTTCCAGTTTACAAGAAGGAGGCAATGAAGTACCATATAGTTTCATAATTGATCTGCGCGCATTGAACAAAGTGGTAGACCCACAATTCCCTTTGGTCCCAGATGTCACAACAATACTGACAATGATACCGGCCACTGCAGAATACTTTAGTGTAGTTGATTTGAAGAACGCGTTCTTTAGCATTCCAGTGGATAAAAGCAGTAGATATCTGTTCGCGTTCACTCTAGGAGGTCGATCATTCACATTCACACGCATTCCACAAGGATACACAGAAAGCCCAAGCATTTACAGCAGAGCGCTAAAAGAGCAGCTAGACATGTTAACATTACCCAAAGGTTGCGTACTCTTGCAGTACATAGATGACTTATTACTAGCTGCTGACACAAAAGAGATCTGCAAAGAAAGTACTATATTACTATTGACACTCCTAGCGACACATGGTCACAAGGCAAGTTTGAAGAAATTCCAGTATAATCAAAAGGAGGCCTCTTATTTGGGTTACCTACTTTCGAAAGAAGGGAGAAGATTAACACCAGAACGCATAGAAAGTATTTCTAGTATGCCTATTCCAAAAACTCAAAAAGGAATGAGAGCTGTAATATGCATGGCCTCTTATTGTCGGCAGTGGATCAGTAATTTTGCGTTGATTGTGAAGCCGATGATAAAGTTAACTAAAAAGGATGCAGTGATGCCTTTACAGTGGCATGAGGAATGTCAGAAAGCGTTTGAGAAATTGAAAGCTGCATTGTGTGCTGCGCCAGTTTTAGGCACTCCTAACTATAAAAAGATCTTTAGACTATTTGTGAGCGAGAGTGAAGGATGTGCATTGGCGGTTTTGACACAGGACCAAGGTGGAAGATATAGGACGTGCGGCTATTATTCTTCCGCGCTGGACCCTGTAGCGCGCGCACTACCACGATGTTTGCGATCCCTTGCAGCGGCTGCTGCGTCAGTGAAACAAACGGAAGGAATGGTATTGGGACACACTTTAATACTGAAGGTGCCACATGCTATAGACGTTCTATTAAATAGAACACAGACGCAACACCTCACTTCTGCTAGACTAACAAGAAATGAGCTCATCTTGTTTGCACCCCACATCCAAATTATGAGGTATAGCGCATTGAATCCTGCAGAATTAATGCCACTGCCCATAGCAGAAATTGGTGACAACGAATCACCACCCCATGATTGTTTAATGGTCACTGAAGAAGAAACAAAGGGAAGAGTTGACTTGAGTGACATCCCACAGAAAGAGCCAGATGGGGAGTTGTTTTGTGACGGCTCTTGTTTTAAATTACCTGATGGCACATCAACGGCCGCATATGCAATTACTACCCTAGAGAGTGTTGTAGAAAGCAGAAGAATCTCCTACAATTCGGCACAAGCTGCAGAAATAATAGCACTGACCCGAGCCTGTGAACTCTCTGAGAATTTGAGCGTGAATATTTATACTGACAGCCAGTACGCCTTTGGCGTGGTTCATAACTTTGGCCGACTCTGGGCTGAGAAGGGTTTCTTGACATCACATGGGGCCAGGATTCAGCATGGGCCTTTGATTGTGCGATTGTTGTCTGCACTCACGTTTCCAAAGCGCCTAGCTATAGTGAAATGCGAGGCGCATAAAAAAGTAACATGTAAAGTGGGAGAGGGAAACACATTTGTAGACAGGATTGCAAAACAATCAGCCACAGATTTGGGAAATAAAATGATGACAGTACAGACTGAGGAAGTACCTTGTATGATAGAGAATGGAGTTGCCACAGTCAAAGAAATGCAGGCTGAGGCCACGACCAAAGAGATTCAGGGGTGGGCTGAGGGCTCTGCTGCGTTAGATTTGGAAGGATGTTGGGTGGACAAAGAGACCAAGAACTGGATGTTGCCAAATTGTTACGTAACCGCAATGGTTACAATGGCGCATAGCCCTACCAACATTTGCGTGAAGAAAATGGTACAGCATTTATCCACAGTATGGAAAAATGAGCACATAAAAAACAATGCAGAAAGTCTAGTGCAGAATTGTATTACGTGCCTGCAACACAATGTAGGGAAGGGAACCCTGACTCCAGTAGGTAGTTTTGGCCCACCCTCCATGCCATTTGGGGTGATCCATTTTGATTTCATAGAAATGGAAAGGTGCCAGAACTACAAATATGTGTTACTGGTGATTTGTGCATTTAGCAAGTGGGTGGAGGCATATCCTTTAAAAGACTGCACTGCCATGTCAACGGCAAAAGTAATGTTGAAAGAGTATTTCTCCCGGTTCAGGTTGCCCCGTGTCCTGTGGTCAGACAACGGCCCACACTTTGTGGGCGCAGTAGTACTACAGATCTGTGCAGGTCTACAGATAGAGAAACGATTCCACAGTTCCAGGCATCCCAGTTCTGCCGGGCTTGTTGAGAGACATAACGGTATCTTAAAGTCAAAGTTAGCTAAAATCTATGCTGGGAGCAAGTTGAGTTGGGTGGATGCATTACCCCTAGCGCTATTGTGCATGCACACGTCTGTGCAGGCTAAAACTGGGCTCTCCCCCTATGAAATTATAATGGGGAGACCGGCAAATGTATGGTGCGCACCGCAGCCCAAAAGATTATGTGAGGTCGAGCATCCTATGTTAAGCACGTACTGTGGCCTTTTAATGCAGAAGTTGCGATTAATTCATCAGCAGGTGTAGGAGGCGTTACCAGTGCGATACACCGGACCGGAGCACTCGCTGGAGCCTGGAAGCTGGGTCCTGATAAAGAACTTTGAGCGGAAGACAGCATTAGCACCCAGGTGGCGCGGCCCCTACCAAGTACTTTTGGCAACGCATACGGCCATTCGAGTGGACGGACGGAAGGCATGGATCCATGCGACACTTGCCAAAAGATTCCCTGGACTGCTGACAACTTCCAACGACCAGAGAAAGGAAACGGTTTCGGAAACTAAAGAAACTGTTGCCAGTCCATTGCCACAGCATCAGCCTGAGCGAGAAGTGGAAGTTGAAACAAGGCCCAAGCGAAAAGTGAAACTCGAAACAGAGCCTGGGGAGGCTGCCAGTAAGGGGAAAGGGTGAAAAGTGCCCCAACGTTGCTCAGCAGAAACAACATCACTGCCGAGCGACACAAACCCTGCATTGCAAACACGAGCAGAAACAACGCGTGTACCCCTTTCGCGCCCACCAGTTTCTGCAAACGCACCAAAGCCAAAGAAAGAAACTACATCATTGCCACGGCGCTCATCGCTACCCATCATTGTGCCGCAGGCTGACACTGAGCCTGATAATGAAAGTGCAACGGCACTATTCACGGATCATACAATACCAGGAGTGAAACGGTATAATTTGCGGCCTCGACAGGCAATGTAATCCACAGATCTTTGGTGCTTTTCTTTTGCCTTTGGTTCCACTCACGGACGGAGTAGGAGCCAGGGGGGTAGAGGAGAGAAGTGTGAGAGTTGTGCAAGTCAGACAATTCAAGACTCACGGCTCTTTGGTGCGCTTATAAAAGTACATGTGTCAGGAGCCAGAGCAGGACAAGCTGGACGCACATAAGTACTAAGGCTGATAGAGTGCATGTGTCCTAAGCCAGAGCAGGACAAGCTGGATGCACATAGTACTCTATCAATAAAGAACTGTTCAGAAATCGTCTGAGCAGTGGGAGAAAGAACAACTAATCTTGCTCGGAGTGGATAAGTGATCTAGGCTGTGAAAGGGCTGGCAGAATTGAACTGTGACATTTTCGTTGAATTTTTCTGGCATCAAGAACGAGAGACATTTGCGACGAACTTTGCCAGCAAGAAGAAGAAGGACGATGAAGAACAAGTCAAGACCGGTTTCAGCCTCCTCCTGCACCCCTGCTGAAAAGATGATAGATTTAGAGACTGTAAATTTAGGGAAAAAGCATGGTAAAAGGAATAAGGTACTGGTTTGGACATTGGTCCTGTGTTTCTTAAGTATGGTAGTACCAACAATAACAGCTATTACACTATGGTTCCTGGAGTCCGCGCACCCATTAGAAACACTTTTGCCAAAAGCAGCTACTGAAAGCCTGGTTCATGTAATCACTGGTACTTTGCCCCCAATGGAAGAAAGACATAGAGAAGGATACAGCAACAATACATTGTTGCTCATCATGAACATGACCCATGCGGTTTTAAAGAAAAAAGATTGCTGGGTTTGTGCCGATTTACCACAGCACGGTGGGAAAGGGATAGGCTGGTATGTACAACCGTTACCATTGGTTTATTCATGTGAAGTATCGTTGAGTGCAATGTTCTTTGGGAAATGGAACAAGAGTAATACGGGTCAGCTAGATGAGACCAATATGAATGAATTTGAGGAAGTGATCATGAGACCTGTGGGTTGTTCCATATTCCACAAAGCTCGCGTGTTTTCACCAGATCCCATGGGGAAGAATACACGAAAGACAACAAGACTAGATAGATTACATAGGCAGAATAGACCAACCCCGCCAGCAGAAGAAACATCAGTAATGACATTTCGAATGAGGGATGAATGGAATAAAGATGCTGTGCCCCCTGCCTATACAGTGGATCACAGCCCCTAAACTGCTTCCCTATGTTTACAGAAAAAAGGTTCCTATAAAGTAGGAATGTTTAGCAGCTGCCTGAACACAGTGGTTTTGAAGCACGAAATAGAACCCGTGTACGTAGGGGACCCTGTCTACCTTATATGTGGAAAAAAAGCATATCCATGGTAACCTAGGAATTGGGGAGGTACATGCTACTTAGGTCTACTGTTTCCAGGAGTGTTCCTCTTGGAAACAGCAGAAGTAGCCAGACGAACAAAAGGTAGAACTCAAAGAAGTAGCGAGGATGGAATGATAGCAATAGATATAGCCAAATCATTTATACCATTCTTGTCCCAAACAGAAAATTCCTACAATATAAGAAAACTGTCTAGAATATTAAAAAATACAATAGATTCAACAACGGATATTTTATTGAATATGACGTTAGAAGAAAAAGGAATAAGACTAATGGCACTACAAAACAGGATGGCTCTCGATATAATATTAGTTGATCGTGGAGGAGTTTGCAAACTCATAAAAACTGCATGCTGTGTGTATATAGATGATTACTCCCCTACGATATTTAAAGCAATCCGGAAATTACATGTCCTAAGTTCCACACTCTCTACTGAAGAAGGGGATAGGGGGATAGGATCCTGGTTGTGGGGACTGTTGCGGTCCTGGGGATGGAAGTTAATTTCGATACTAATGGTGGTACTTGGTTTATTCATAACCTGTTGCTGTTGCATACAATGCTTACCAATAGTTTGCACTGAAATAACTGATGGATGTACTAAGGGATGTATGCACATGGTGTCGAGAGGAAAACAAACGCATGGCCGAAATAACAGAAACACTGATGAAACAAAAACAGTAAAACAATTCATGGCTATAGACATTAATGATGAAGATGATGCTCATGACAGCATGAGAGGTTCAGACATAGATACCCCAGACTTATCCTCATCAGAGGAGGATACAATGAATGAATAAGACGTTTGGCATACGGCCAAAAGGAGGGTTTGTCAATGTGGAAAAGTGAATACCCTTCATTTGAATGACAGACGTAACTTGATGGCCGTAGGCCAACCGTTTTATGCACCGAATTATAGAAAATACAGACTGCTATGCTTGACCAACAAGCGGCCATTTTAAACGTAGCAAGAATCGCCATTTTGCTTGTTACCCATTGCTCATTGCTTTCTGTCTAAAACTGCTTTGCAGCTTGCAATTCTTGCGGATTCTGCTTACTCTGCTCAACTGTTAACATTGTTGTCTGAATATGAAAGGGCAAGGTCGCGCGACTGAGGAGTTTGTTGAAACTCCTCATGAGTAGCCCAGAAAGGAATGCCCACGCTCCCTCTCTGTAGCCTTGAGGGAGAGTTGCAGGGCATTTAATCATTTCACAGCTGCCAGCCAGTCTCGTACTGTGGTAGAATATGTTAGAATAAAGCAGCTAAAGGCTTGAATTATGCTCTTCTTTCGGCCCCGCTTCGAAAACCCTTTAGAGCGTGTCGGCTCCCAGGACACGAATAGTACCTCATAGATAGCAAAGCTTGGAATGTGACTCATCCCCCGTGTGCAGCTTGCTTCCAAGAACAGAACCACTGTGTTCTGTTCAACAACTAAAAGATGCCTCCGCACTTTTTAATTACACATTGTTACTAGAATAAACATTGAAAGTGTCATAATTGTCATACCCGTCGGAAATGTCCATCGTCATCCCGAGTTCAAAGAAACTTAATACAGGAGGGTGTTAAACATGACATAGCTGATTGTATGATATGCATTTTGTATATATGTAACTGATGTACGTAATTCGCTCTCTTGCGTCCCTCGAGGTCTAGGAAACTCACATCGCGGGGCGTGAGACCACAGTTGGCCAATTGGGACTATTTTGTGCTTGCAATAAACCCTAGCATTGGGAATTTGAACCTCGTGTCTGGCGCATCTTTTCGTGTATGGTTATTGCCTTGTTTCCATATCGCGAGGGACCCCTATGGGCCCCTTTCAGTACCTGTAATGGGAAAAGTCAAAAAGTTAACCAGTCAAATCAATGTGCCTCATTACAAGGAATGTGGTTATCCCTCTACCACCCCATTACGATGTCTGCTCGCAGGAACAGCTAAGGACGTCTGGTAAAACCAGGCAAACTCAAGATAGAATTATCCGCTTTTTGCCATACCCCAGCTATCTTCAATGGCATGATGGTTCAGCTGATCTTTCCCAGAGGGTGTTGAATGGTGGCTCCATTTTACCATCCAGGATAGCCCAAGATTAGAAATTTAAAACTGGTTGTTGGGCCAGCACAAGGTTTTCAGGGTTATTCATCTCATTATCTGTCAGAATGTGAACCTGATGGGCATTCTCGGGTGGAGGCTGAGCCACACTACTCCCTCTACTACTGCGATCTTGACCATCCAAGAGGGAGTATCTAGCTCTTAAGGATGTTACTTCTGACTGCAAGGCTATAATTGTCCAGGGACTCCTTTAATATGCTGATAACAGTCCCCGTTAGTGTTAATTCTGAGACAACTTAACTGCAACAAGACCGCCTACTCTGGCCCACCGCAGAGCTTTGTAGGTGAATGTATGGGGAGCACAAGAAACTGTTTTGGTGGATTGACCTGTAATGAGTAGACCATCCTGTCTGGAACTTGCGCTGATACGGCCAGCAGGACTTGGCCGTTAATACAAGTGGGCCTACGAATAAAAGTAAAAGTAGAAGACGGAAGAACAAAACCACAGCCCCAGGCAAAATCGGTGAAGCATTCCCCGAGAGAAGGCAACAGGAATAAGAGTACATCCGGGAAGGTAGCTGGAAAAGTTTGAGACTGCGAATCAAGAAGAAGAAGAAGAAGAAGAAGAAGAAGAAGAAGAAGAAGAAGAAGAAGAAGAAGAAGAAGAAGAACAGAAATTAGTGAAACGCTGTGTGAGGCAGTTCCCTGGCCAGTTCTACAAAAGTGTGGTAATGGAGAGTCAAGAAAGACTCAGGGGGCCTCTTCATCATCCCAGTGGGGGCAAATTAAAGAAAGTAGAGAAAGTAGAGAGCAGAAGAAGACTGTGGAGCGAACTACAAGATTTGCTAAAGAAGTTGAAGATACAATAGCTTGCAAGAGGCTTACAAAGAACTGGAGAGCAAGCTAGAAAAAGGGAGTCATTCTCCTAGCCCCACCTGCATATTGTGGAACTTTGGTTCATTTGGTTGTGAACCTTGGAACCTCTCCTATGTGTGTGAACCTTGGAACATTTCCTGAAGTTTAAAATGCTGCAAATTGAGAGATTCAATCCAAGGAGAAGGGAGTCATTCTCCTGAGTTGTAGAAATAACATTTTTTCTTAGATTAGGATTTGTGTTTAAGTGGAAGGGATAGAATAGGAGTTTGCACTAGCATGGTGACTTTTTGAATCAGACTACAAAGACTTCCTGCCTGAGTCTTAGCATGTTTGAGGTTGGGAAACCACCTCTATTTTAGGGATAGATAGGTTTGATTATCACATAAATAGAAGTTTGGTCAGGCTCCTTGTTCCATGGCGCCAACTTAGCCGAGGACCACTCAGATTTTACTTTATTTTCAAGATTAATTCAAAATAGCATCAGGTGAGTTGTAAAATGTCATGGTACAATCCAAGCACTCTGAAAAAATATTTATCAGTGCTTGTTTCACAGTTGAATGACAAACAACTTAGTATGTACTTGGACATCACTGAACATAAAGAAAATGGATTACAGCATGAGAACAAACATGTGCCTCCTACTGTTATACATTAGTGGTGAGGCTAGTAACGGCAAAACCTTCCAAATTTAAAAGAAGATGTACATTTTTCCAAAAACAAATATACAATAGTCTCTCTTGTGCTGTTAGAGCTGCCACAGGCGTAGCTCTTGCAGCATACTAGGTATATCTTTCAGTTGAGTGTTACTACTCCAAGTGGAGCATCAAAACAAACTCTCACAAGATTATAGAGTATCACAGATTGTCTGCAGATACGACATTTAAAGTATGCAAAATTCTATAGAAAATTAAAGGTCTCACAAATAAATGAGGTAAACTTTTTGTTGTCTTAATGTTTGCCTTCTTTCATCTCTTTCATCTCAGAATGCATGCAATCTATAAGGCTGGATGTGCAGAAGTGTTCTGAGAATAACATGTGTTATCCTCAAAACAGTGATTTAGATATATATTAAATCATAATTGTAATCAGATATTTAATTTAGATATGTCATCACAGCACAGGTGAGGATTTGCATGCAGGTCTTGATCATGTATTAACAGATATGTCCTGCAGGGACAATGGCTGACATTGAGATATCGACAAGTAAAATGAAAGATACATGTGAATATGTTGGAACAGGTATGTGGGCTCCAGAAGGCCTGCTAGATGAATCCTTATAAAAGTTATATCTAACCTCCACGCCTAAGGAGGGAGAACAAATTAATTTGAATCTTTCTGTCCATTTTTTCTTTCACCACAAGTTTGACGAGGGCTGAAAACATACATTTGGTGGCACAGTTTTCAGAAAAATGCTCAAAAGATGTCAGCAGAATAGCAAAAAACCAATGATCAGTTTGAACATGAGAAAAAAAAACAATTAATTCAGTCTCTGGATGACAGGGAAATGTTACTACTGAAACAGGACAGTTTAGGGAAGGCAATACAAAATGAACTGAAAGTGTGCAACAACAGCAAAAAGGTCTAGAGTGAGGAGTTTAAAACATTAATGGCATTCATAGTCAGTCTCTACAGACTCACAATAGGTCAAAAGCCAAAGTAATTAATCTAGGCAAATATATTGATAGCGTGTTGGATGCCATTGTGAATATAAAACACAACTGAAAGAAATTAAAGAGACAGATGCAAATCCTATTGTGATGGATATTGACTCCCAGGCTGAATTTGACCCCCTATTTACTGATATAAAAATCACCAAGATGCCTAGGGCTCAGTTAGTACATGAGAAAAAGACAGCAATTCAAGAAATATATCAGCTCACCTTACAAATGACAGTTACAAAATAAGGTGGATCACAATAATTAATGCAAATAATAAAAGAAAATGGAAATTAAGAGAAAAATCAGCAACAGTAATGAAAGATCATGATGCAATGTCAGAGTTTGAATGAATGAAAATTTGGCTTCCAAAACTAGACCATTTGAAACTAATATGGTTCCAGGGAACAGCTAGCACAAAGTAAGCAACAAAGGATAATTGAAATGGATCATAATGTTAGATTCAGACATAAAATCAAAGATATTCATTTTAGTTCAGAATCCCAATATAAAACCCTCAGACAGAGATGTTTCATAGAAGAAGGAATAATATCCCTAATCCTTCAGACTGCCTCTACAATTCCATGAACTTCCTAGAGTCATACTGGTGGTTGTGGCACGCCTACCCATCGTCAGGATATAGGTCGAATCAGACACTACATTTCCTCCTCCCAAACTCACTCAGATACATGGAAATTATTGATTTCCCTGTCACTTACAGAGCAATATCAAGAAATCCATATGAAAAAAGAGGGGAGTGGTACACCGTGTGTTAGGAGTGAGAAGGAATGGAAAAGAGAATATTCCCAAACAGAGAACGTGTCAATCAAGACATGAAAATTAGTTAAGAGAAGAAGAATTCTGCAAGCAATCCAAGAGAGAAACCATTTAGCCCATCTGGCAGTTATTCTGAGACAGGAAATACAACCTAAAACCTTAGGACACCTATCTAAGCCAAGGATTATGGGGATACTTCTTAAGCCCTAGATAAATGAGGAAACACTGATTTTGAGTGACAATATGATGAATAACCTACTATTCAGACCCTCAAAAAAGATTTGAGCCCAAAACCTAGAAACCAAATGGGAAAAGGAAAACAGAGAGGTTCCCCTGAACCATACACATATAAAGCCTCCTTACAGTCATTATAAAAGGGGGAACAAATATGCAAACAGGGAGGGGGTTTTCAGTTGTGTCTCTGGCTCTGATGAGGGTAGTTGGACTCAAGTGAGTAGACATAGAAAGAGAAAACCACAATCCCAGTTTGTTAAAGACCCAATCAAGCAGATGAAGTTGATAAACATCTGTAACACTCCTTGCCATACAACATAAAATATTCTGCTTAGGAACGTTTAGAATTGTACAAACAGAAGATGGCAACATTTGGAAATACAAATTACCAAAACAACATGAAATGGACGTTCTCTCCCAAATATTTTAGTTCATTTGCTTGGTTGATTGTTCAAATTCATTACAAATGGTCCTCTTACCAGGTGGCCATTTCGAAATAGGTTTCCACTCACAGAAACCCCCAAGATGCCCTGCAAGAGCTTGTAATATTATGTGTGCCGAGGATCCATCTCCTATGGAGTTTGCTCAAGAAGTAGAAAAGTGTTAATACCGAATGTCAATATTTAAAAACTACATTCTTCCATGCCCTTCAAAAATGCACAGTGACTCAGTTGGTATGATATTTCAATGGCTTAAGAAGTTCCACGTGGATAATCATGCAAGCTGTGAGGACATGTGAAGTACTGAACCTTATAGCTCCCAAAACAAAGAAAATAACCCAATCAATGCCTGCTCCAACCACCAATAAAGTAGCTGAGTTGAAGAGAGTGCTCTTCAGTTGGACTTAGAGATAGGGTGGCCAAAGAAATGTTCCTGTGCTGTTAAAGATCCTAACAGACAAAGCAGACCCCCTGTTTGGAGCCATCTTGCACGAAAACATACTGATACCATAAAGCCTAAAACCTACATCAGCTCTCATTATTTAGGTTGCAGGCCTATCCTGGGCTACCCATATGTCCTCGGGACCCAGGATTTGTCTCCCAGGGAAATCCAAGTCAGGATTTTCCTTGAGAGAGAAGCCATTCTCAATCTCCCAGAACAATTACAAAGAAAATGTTCCTCCTCCTTCTCCAAGGATCCAAGATAAAAGATTCCAGAATGAGGACAAGCAGTTATTAGGGTTAGCAAAACTCTCCTTGGAAAGATAGTTACCATTCTATGGAAGAACAGAGATATGAACAAAGACAACCCCACATTGTGGAGAGTGGAGAACAATTCTTACAATTTGAGCAAAAGTTAAACATTTGACAGAAACAATTGATCAAATCATGAGATTCCAACAGGGACATTCTGGTTCTAATGGTCCCAGAGACCTAGGCCAGAATGAATTGGCAGATCAGGGTGGACAATGACAGGAGGACATTCTTCCAGTAAAAACATACAGAAGAGCAAACTGGTGATGTGACAGATATGATTTTCCAAACTTTAGTGGAAGCATCTTTATATTCCTCCAAAGATACCCTTGTGCTTGCTGAAAATTGGCAAGGACCAACAGTGAAGCATCTTTGATCCTTAAAATAAGACCAGAGAACAATTAAAAGTTTACAATTACATTTGAAAAAGGGGAGAACTCTGTGGGGATAGAACCACGTATTTCTTCTTCCCCAAATGTAATGCTTCCTGCAAAAGAGGAGAGAATCAAAATTAAGAGTAGTATGACAAAGAACCTTCGAGTGATTAGCAAATAAACCCCTGGACACAAGCTTTAAGAATTGGTATACCCAATAAGGTTGCATGAGATGGAAGTAGCCAATAATACTGAATAAACAAAACTATATGGCATATTTGACCAAATTGAGGCTGTATGAAAATCTCATATAGCCTAACAATTCAAACAAATATGCCATACAAACCATTAAAGTGAACAAGGATAACAGCGGCTCTGGGGGTGTCCCCTGCTTCCCTTGTCTGCTATAATGGGAACAGGGGTGGCGGGGCTGTCCCCTGCATACACAAGTAAAGTAAAATAAAAAAGGAAAAGACCCTCCGGCACTGGTTTCTAATCACAGAAGTGATTGGCAACAGGTGTCGAAGGGATGCAGCAAGTTGGCAGCACAAAGCAGAGTGTGCCGCCATACGTTAAGTAAGGGGGGAGTGGCTAATGTATATGATTTTGGGTTGTTTTAACTTGACCGCCAAACTGTATTTTGGGTCAAAAACACTAGTCTTTTTGTCCGCATTTTGTTCTATCAAGGCAAAACAACCCAAAATCCAGGAGACTTTGAAACAAAAGGATTTTCCTTTCTTTAGAGGTTTCTCTAGGTATCACAATCCACGTTGTAGCAGTGAACTAGAATCAGTTGAGTGGGGGGGGTCCATCTGTCAATGTTCATCTATATGTATATTTTCATTTCTATAGAGTCCTTGACCAATCCGCATGAACGTAACCTTTGGGGAAAGTCAAACTCATGACACTCCAAACATTATCAAAATGCTGTCCAAAATATCCACTAACTTGCACTTTCTCTGCAAGGACAGTGTGACTTATTGGTTCTCGTAGATAACGATTGTCAGTGACCTTGAACCCTGAACAAGGAATAGGGAACATTAACTGTATTTCCCTCAAATTCCTCCTTGTGAAGCTTCATAATTTTTGTGGAAAGGGGATTGCAGTAGATGGAGTTTGTTTTGTTTGTTTTATTCATTTGTATTGCACTCCAGACCCGAAGTTATCAGGGCACATCGGTTACAAGGAAGTTCTCAGCTTAGTTGCACAGATAATTATACATAAAATACATAGATAAATGCAAGAATGATTATACATTACAAACTTATAAAATGTAGGACAAGGAGAACAGGTAATATATAGTATTATACATTGCATGTGTCAGCTGTGCGAGAAGAGTGGGGCTAAGTTTCGAGGATCAGAAGTTTGGGGAGAGATTGAGCCCTCGTGTGGTGTACTGAGTTGAATCAGGAAACCGGGTGAACACTGCCACCTACCTTCTCGGACATCCGGCCCATGAAGCGTGTGTCAGTTGAGGCTTTTGCCACCACTTTCTCCCCCCCCCTCCACCCTTGGCTGTCTCACATCCTGACACAGCCCTGTCTCTGCTCTACTCTTCAATTTCTGATACGCCTGATGCTCTTGCCCCTGTCATGAGGATCCGTTTGAAGTCCAAGCCAAGTACAATTCCTGGTATGACTCTGACCTAGCATCCGGCCCATGAAGCATGTGTCAGTTGAGGCTTTTGCCACCACTTTCTCTCCCCCCCTCCACCCTTGGCTGTCTCACATCCTGACACAGCCCTGTCTCTGCTCTACTCTTCAATTTCTGATACGCCTGATGCTCTTGCCCCTGTCATGAGGATCCGTTTGAAGTCCAAGCCAAGTCCAATTCCTGGTATGACTCTGACCTAGCTACACTTAAACGTAAGTGTAGGGCAGCTGAGAGGAAATGGAGGACTTCTTTCATCCTCTGACAAACTGGCCTGTCGCCTGCTACAAAGTCAATACCGACTCTCTGTCCTCACCAAGAAGAGAGTCCACATTCAAGCTCGTGTCTCTGCGGCATCTAACAACTCGGCCAAACGCTTTAAAATCTGCAAGGAGCTGGCCAACCCTGCTGCAGTCTCTAACCCTCCTGTTGCCTCCCAGGCTCTTTGCAATGCCTTTGCCTCTCACTTCATTCAAAAACCCAGGACATCCTGTCCACCCTCTCCACCCACACTCCTCATCTTCCCTCTCCATCTGTGCTTGCTGACCCTCCTTTAGCCACCCTCCCACCATCCTTCTCGTCCTTTCCTCTTTTCACCCCTGACGAGGTTGCTGGACAAGTCCGATCTTTGAAAGCCTCTTCAAAACAGGTTCATCCCTGTTCCTCTAAAACCATCAAGGACCACATTGACACCCTCGCTCCGGCCCTTGCTGATTTTTGCAACCACGCCTTTGCCTCTGGATCCTTCCCCTCCCCTCTGAAGCACTCCGTTGTGCATCCTCTTCTCAAGAAACCCACAGCTGATCCTTCTTGTCCAGCTAACTATCGCCCAATTTCCATTACTCCCTTTCTTGGCAAACCCCTGGAAAAGTTGGCCATCTCTCAGTTTAACTTCATTCCAATTCTATTGGCTGTCTCCATGACCACCAGTCTGGCTTCAGAGCTGCCAGAAGCACGGAAACTGCTCTCCTGAACATCCGTGAAGATCTGCTCTCCAACCTTGACTCTAACATTCCCTCTGTCCTCATCCTCCTCGATCTCTCTTCTGCCTTCGACACAGTCAACCATACCATCCTGCTCAACCGTCTCCATGAAAACCTGGGTATCACTGATCAGGCTCTGGCCTAGCTGACCTCTTTCCTCTCAGATCAACCCTCCCAGGTCCAACTTGGGTCCTTCCTTTCATCTATCTTCCTCTCTACCTGTGGTGTTCCCCAGGGGTCTAACCTCTCGCCCTGGCTTTTCAACCAATACCTGGCAACTCTCGCCCACTGCATTGCCATTTTCTGCTCAAATTTCCAGTGCTACACTGACGACACTCAACTCATTATCAGGCTGCCCTCTGCCACCTCCTCTCCCTCTCTCATCTCTGATTGCCTAACTGCCATTCAAGATTGGTGTGCCACCAATGATCTTTGTCTGAATGCCAGCAAGACGGAGATCCTCCTCATCGGCATACCTTCACCATCCTTTCCCCTCACTCTCTGGCCAGCCTCCTTTGGCCCTCCTCCTACCCCCACCTGCGAGGCTAAGAACCTCGGGGTCATCTTTGACTCCTCCCTTTCCTCCTCAGAGGTACTCTGCCTTTCCTCTCCTTCCCCCAGAAGCTCATGGTATCCCAAGCTCTGGTTCTCTCTAGCTTGGACTATTGTAACAGCCTCTTTCTAAATCTACCTGCCTCTACTCTCCGCCCTCTGCAACTAATCCAGAACAGGACTGCGAGACTTGTCCTTGGCCTCAAGCCCTGGGATCGTATATTTCCAGCTCTGAAATCTCTCCACTGGCTCCCAGTGGATGCAAGGATTAAATTCAAAACCCTCTGCATTGTCCACAAGGCTTTCTGGGGCCTGGGTCCAAAATACCTTCAGCTATCCCTCTGCAAATACCTCCCCTCTGGAGCTCTTCGCTCCTCTACCTCCAACTCCCCCAGGGTCAGTCGTTTTTCTAAGAAACGAGCTGGGGGTAGATTTCTGTCTTTGGCTGGGGCCTCCCTCTGGAACAGCCTCCCTGCAACTCTAAAACTTGAGGAGAACCATCTCCGGCTCCGGAAGCACCTCAAGACCTTCCTCTTTTCTTCTGCCTTTGCTCCCCCCACTCCTCTGCTGATCTGTTCTCTCTTGGCACCATGCACCTGGCCACCCTATGTCCTTTGGACCCAGGTACCTGCTCATCCTGCCACCCTCCCGCACTGCCTCTGGGCCACCCCTTGCACTGGGGTCTGTATCTGTACCCATATAGCCCCCCCTTTTTCTTCCTGCACTTATCAGACCTACCCTGTCTGCTGCCTTAAACCTATCACTTGCAAATTGCTGGCTGCATTACCACAGTTTGTTGCCTTTATTATTTATTTATTGTTATTCATCTGTTTCTCCTCTGCTTCGCACTTTCCACCTCTCCCCTTCCATGCCCTTTTCCCCTCCCCCCTCTCCCATGCACTTGCGCGTTATCAATGTCACTGGGCCTAGTAGGATCGCTGTTTTGTTCTCCCCTTTTCCCCTCCCTTGCCTTGTCGCACTCTGAAACACTTGTGTATGAGCGCGATAGAAATAAAATATCAATCAATCAATCAAGGGATGTGGAACGTGAGAGAGGTAGGGGATTAGCTATCGGTGGATTTCAGCCAAATAGTGTAGTTATTTCTAAACTTCTGTATAGTTGGTCTTCCCATAGCGAAGATGGCAGAAAATTTCAAAGCTGGGCCCGTTTAGTGGGAAAGCTGCTACCTCCCACTTTAGTTAAATTAAAGGTGGGGACCTGGAGGCAGTTGGTGTAGGCTAGTCTAGAAGTTCTGGTGGAGGTCTTCCAATGGAAGCGCTCTGCTAGATATCTAGTGTTGGTGTTGTTCAAGGATCTATGTGTAAGAGATGCAGTTTTTAACTTAATTTTGTCATTTGTGGAGAGCCAGTTGTTGTGTCTCCTGATCTCAGAGATATGGTCTCTCCTTGCCACTCCAAGGGCTGCTCTGAGGGCATTATTTTGGAGTGTTTGGATTTTCTTGGTGAATGCTTTGTTGGCGCCAATATAGAGGGCGTAATGAGGGCTCTGGTCAGGATGATGCAGCTGTTGTTAGATAGGAAGGGCTTGCTGGTTCTGATAAGTTTGCATGTGTAAGCTGTGGTGGAGGCCAAGATGTTAACTTGTTTGGTGAAGGAGAGGGTTGAGTCAAGGTAAAATCCAAGTATGTTCACCTCATTGGCCACTTTAATGATGTTGCCATCGATTTTGAAAGAGGCATATTCTTGCCCTAGTTTTTTGAGGTTAGTGTGGGTGCCCAAGATGATAATCTCTCTTTTATCAGCATTCAGGCAGAGACCATGAGTAGCCATCCATGCCTGGATGATGAGAGAAACTCTATTCACCAAGGCCAAATCCTTGTCGTAATCCCCTGAAAGTGGGAGGAGAATCTGTGAAACATTGCATAGTTGGTGTAGGTGATAATGAGATTATCCAGATCATCGAGTTATTGATCTATCGAGAATGATATCATCGGCCGCCTCCAGGCAGGTTTTCAGGCAGGCAAAGCACTTTAGACCAGAATTTTTGTTTGTTCCACCTGGTATAAAATATACTGTCATGAGGAGATTGAACTTTATGCAATCTTCATCGATCTTAAGACTGCATTCAATGTTGTCTCTACGCCACTCTTGGGGAAGGTCTGAGCAATTAGAGGTGTTCAAAATTATCTTCTGAATATAATTCAACAACTGTACTCAGACAATAAAGCAGTGTTTTGATGGAGCTTTGGGGGAGACATCCCAGAGCCATTTCCAGCCAGGAAAGGGGTAAGGCAGGAATGTGTCCTTGCCCCTCTCCTGTTCTCCATCAATATTGATGAAATAATAAGAGCACCATGCCAGAATTGCTAAGATTAACCTAAATTGGGGGTGCATTCCATCCCAGCCTTGTTTTTTGCGGATGACACAGTGGTTATGGCAACATCCCCTGTGGGCCTGAGAAAAACTTTTAATGTGTTTTTAAAAGAATGTGAGTATCAGAATCAATCGACAGATAAATCAGGAGACAAGATCAGCAGTGTAACCACACTACAAAGAAAAGGAGAACTCCTATTCGTACCTATTCAGCCCAAGGAAGGTAAGAAATCCAAATTGTGTTAAACTCAATAAAAAAGCTTAATCAGTATAATATATCTTAGGAAATGAGAGAAGGATGAGAACATTCTGACATGTATTTGAATTTCAAATTAAGGAAAGGGTCACTATTCCAAAGAAATATTTGACAATACGGGTTGTCAATAAAAATCAAAAAGGGACAGTCCTTGTTTACTGAAGAAGTTTTTAATAATTTAAATAATATTCTTCAGCAACTTGTGTCTACATCCAACTGAATTAGTAGATGTTAATGATGAGATAATCCAAAGATTAGTTGATAATAATGATCCCCAAAGTGCCATTTTATTCCTCTATACCTTAATTGGAATGGCTGTTGATTCCAGACACTTTTCAATGGATTTAATCAACTCATTATTGATCCCTTAATTTAAGCTTGTTATCACATTACTCATGATAGCAGACTAGGAACTATTTACAGTCAACAAGGGCGGGATTTAATGGTGTATTCCCTGTTCCCTTTTGAAGCAGAGAATGTTGCCTGTGAGATACTGGAAGATGAGATACTATTCAAATCCACTATTAACTACCTCAGCACATGTCACAGTGGCCTCTTTCATATATTGAACAGGCCCTTGCACAGGTCGAGGGTTCTAACGTACATACTGCCCTTGATTTGACAAATGGGTATTTGACTGCCTATTGCACTGTCTCCGTACTCCATGAACACCAATATAAACTTACCTTTACTTTTGGGGGGCAACAATATGCATGAGTCAAAACTCCCTTTGCATATATTAATAGCATAAATTAGATAAATATATGCAATTTGGATATGCACACCTCTGGAGTAAATATTGGATTTTTAAAGCAGACGTAAACCGCTTGTTGAGAATAGCCTTTAATAATAGTGCTCAGGCACATTTCATGGATAGCCGTATAATAGGGCAGCACACTATAGATTATTTGCAAGTAAAAGGTGAAAGTGTACATGAATCACATCTAAATGGATGTTGCCTTATGATGACTTCACATCCAAGTGGTCACACATGGATGTAGGAAACTGCCCTCTCTGCGAAGAAACCTCCATAAATTAAATTATTCCAGTGGGAGGATGTTGGCAAGTGTTCTTAACGGTGCACTCTTGCATTTCCTACTGGTCACGAAATGCAGCAAAGGCATGATCATTCATTCAGCATCATTTGCAGTAATGTCTATTTCTAAACTGTGAGATTATTGTGCAAAGTTTAAAATAATATAGCACACTTACAAAATGTGTCCAGCAGTATAATATATAGAAAAGCAGTGATTATTTTATAAGGGTTTGAATAGCATTGGTGTTTGATTCAGCCTAATATTTTGATGGCTCTTTTTATATTTTTATACCTTGGTTTCAACTAAGTCATATAGGCCTCCCACCTTTTGGAGTATACCAGGGGATAATGCTAAAAAAAATACATTCAAATTCCAAATATTTGAAATCTGTGCACTTCACAGAAGATGTATATCTAGGGTAAACCGATGGTTGGATTTACAAGGCAGCCTCCAAAAAAGTGTATCCATTAAATGGCACCTTTTTCGCCTGCTCTCTCATAAAAGTTAGCGATTTGCTGGGACGAACGCACTGCAATGTGAACATCTATCGTTCTATGCCTGTATATATTGCCTGATGAATCATTAATCAGGGCCATACTGAGAGCTCTTCAAATAACTCATGTGCTAACCACAAGACTCCAATTTGAATTACAGGGCATGTCCAAACATGTACATGTCCCTTTATTTAAAACAGCACATATTAGTTACCATAATTTTACATGCAAACATTTATATCATTCATAATTCTGAGCTAGGCATGTGAAACTTACTGTATTTCAAAGATCAAAAACTTTAATTAAAAACATTAATCAACAATTATTAAAATTTGAAAAATGCATTACTTTATGAAGCGATATACCATATTGATATGTTGCATACCCAGGGGTGTGTCTGCAAGAACAGATTCCAATTATATTTCCATGGCCAATTGGAAAAAACTCAAGAATGAACTGAACAAAGCAACCTTCACCGAGGCCTCAAAAAACTATAAGCCGGCTATCCTTGAAACAAAAAGCACCACGTGAAATGAGAGCATCACCAATGATAAATCAGGGACAAGAAACTCTTTGCCATCCTGAGAGAGCTTGAGTCACCTATTCCACCTTCACAAATCTGCCTCAAAGATAAGAGCTGGTGATCTGGTATTCAACATGCCCTCCTTGATAAAATAGACCTTCTACAATCTAAAACTGAACCTAAAAAAATGTACCTCAAACCCTTCCAACTTCAACAGACTCCCAGTCAAGCTAGTCATAAAATTGGTGAGCTCTTTGAATTCACACATGTCTGTAACTCGGAAGTCTCAAAAATCTAGCCTCAAACCTTCAAGATGCCAAGGTGACATATGCTCAGCTTCGCTTATCAAAGACAGTGCATCTAAAATAACACTGTTCATCACAAAGCTAATCAATGCCTCTTTTGATAGCGGCACTGTCAAACCAATCTTAAAGACTTGTGGGTCATTCCTCTTATAAAAACATCACTTTAGACCCCATTATTCCGACAAACTACCAACCTATAACTATAGTGTAATTCCTCCTTAAAATATGGACAGAGCAGCATATCTCCAGATCCAAAAACTATCTAGAAACTATCTAGAAACCAAACATTTTCTTGGACTACGACAATCGGGCTTGCGCCCTAGATATGGGACAGAAACAGCACTACTTGACCTGAAAATAAAAATGAATGAGTTGAAAGACAACAGCAACTTAGCTCTTCTCCTCCAGCTAGACCTCTCCACAGTGTTTGACCTAGTCAATCATAAAACACTTTTTATTCATCTAGCATCAGTGGCCCACTTCACACAGAAAGCCATCCATTGGACAGAACCATGAGAGTTTTCCCACCCTCCTCTGCAACTCCACCAGCCCCGGTCACCTGCAGCGTACCCCAAAGTTCTTGTGTCTCACCCACACCCTATTATACATTCACAAAACCACTATCGACGATTTGGGTGTCACCTATACTAATTATGCAGAGGACACTCAAATCCTCATAGCTATCTCCGGCTCTCATGACACTGACTCTGAATATCTCAATATAATCTACCAAACTATCCAGGCCTGGATGGCCCTACATTGTTTATGCCTAAATGATGAAAAAACAGAACTTCTTATCACAACACCATCTTAAGCTTCCAGACTCCTGCAAAGCCTTCAAAATAGACAGCAACCTATCAAGGTGTCTAAGGAAGTAAAAACCTGAGGTTTTTACCTTGACTTTACCCTCACCTTGATTAGACAAGTTAACGCCACTGCATCAGCTGCAGCCTACACATCCAAGCTCATTAATGCCTGCCGGCCTTTCCTGTCACCTGCCAGTGGCATCACGCTAGCCAGAGCTCTCATTTTATATAGATTCGATTATTGTAATGCCCTCTATGCTGGTACTAAGAAATATAATTTTTAAAAAACTGCAGGTGATCCAAAACAAGGCACTGAGAGCAGCGTTAAACATCACAAAAAAGACCCACATTTCCTCGTTTGGACGAGACACCCACTGTCTTCCTATACAGGAGTGAATCCTCTTCAAAATACTCACTATGACCCACAAATGTCTAAAAAAAAAAGGCAGCACCTAAATACCTGGCAGATATATTCTCTACTAACCAGTCCAATAGGCCTACACACTCAGCCTATGCACACTTACTTTCCACCCCTGACTACAAGCTCCACAAAGCTGGAGCTAGTAGCTTCCCAGTGGTATCTGCCAAACGATTGAATACTTTACCAGCTGCACTAAGGTCAGAAGCCTCCGTCTGGACCTTTTGCAAACATCTGAAAACTTGGCTCTTCACACAAAAACCTTTAAAATAACTGTCCTTCAGCATTCTGCACCTTATCAATGTCATGTATACTTATTGCTAAGATTGTAAGGTAACTCTCTGTGCATATGTGTAACCTTGTACCTACAGTACATATTATCACCAAGAACACTGGTGTAACCATGTAACCAGGTAACTCTCTATACTCTTTCAATGTCAAGTAAAGCGCCTAGATGCCCCTAGGTTGGGTAAGCTAAACAAATTTCAAATAAATAAATAAAATGTAATTCATTGAATTAGCATATTGCTACCTTGAATTATAGAAGGACAACAATGTTGCATGTTAAGCATAGGAGTGAAATAAACCCCCTCCGTTGCTCATGTCAAAAATATAGTAATTGTAATCATCCAATGATATGTGGATGTTTGTATTCAATGGGAGTACATGACTGTTGGGTAAGCCAATGGGAGGGGCATGGCAATAAATTAGTATGACATAAATATGACATAAGAGTGTGAATTATAGAAACTTTAAAAATAGTATGAGCACAGAGCAGAGCATTCTGTGATTGTAACTATCTAGAGGAAAGCATCACTGTTCCATGATTAACAGCAAGCTGTATGCCCAACTGGAAGGGTGCCAAAGGGGGAATATCTGCAAATGACTAGCTCTGTCTAGAAAGGAGGCCAAAGTAGGTGTTGGCAAATTCTACCTGTACCAGATGGGACAAGATAACATGGGGGATAAGATGCCTGACTGATGCTTGTTCCATGAACTAAAAGAATTGGCCCGAAGAAATACTCAGTTCAAGGATTGGGTGGTTTGGAATTGGAAGCAGGCACTAATTCTAAATAGAATGCAGGTGTTTTGCAATGTGAAATGCATTTTGATTCTGATTACAGTTAGGTTCAAGTGAGATTTCATTTCAAGGAAACCATTTGCATTTTGCTGTTAGTACAGTGCCCAACTGACAGCACTTCTGTGCATTTGACATTATGCTCTTTAAAAAAAAAGAATCTCATTAAATTGTACCCAAATTATTTTCACAGAAATAGGTAACATTGAGCTGTAATATGATGATGTCCACAGAAAAGCCTGGTTTATCTGTGCATCTATATTTCCTTCCTATCCCCTGCACTTCCATTAGCACAAATCACTTGAATGTGATGTAAGAAGGTGAAGCCCACTTGTTCTAAGAAATGGGATTGGACCCTTAACACTGGCCTAGCTTTAGTCCAATTACCGTTGGGCGTTTACCTTAAAAATAAGGGGTCTCCCCCTCTTTCTTTGATTCACATTTAGACAAAAACATAAGGAAGATCTCATTGGACCTCTGTTTGGAGAGTTTATCTTCCCAAAGGCCTCTGCCAGAAAGAACTGAGTGTCCAAGGCAGAGGGTAGCTCTGTCCCCTAACCATTGCCAGGGACCAGTGAGGGTGAACGTCTGCTAGGACAAGACCAACCTCTCTGGTCCCATTTACTTGCGATTCATGATTAATTGTTATTAGATTACCATTTTGTATTTCAGAGAATTATAGTAATTTATTGTGTATATTAGCTCATTTCAGCCAGGTTTTAAAATATAGCTGTATATCAATTTAGCACTTGTTTTTAGTACTGGTTTTTAAAGCATATTAAGGGCTTGTGGTCCAGTACCCCTGCCACATAGTTTAATTGCTGCTTACTACACACTGTGTCAGCTAGAAGTACACTGCAGAGTGTAGCGTTGTTCTTTATTCAGGATCACGTTACATTGAGGTGATCTCTATACAGACTACACGCCCCAGACTGCTTGGGGTTCTTGCGCCCTTGAAATTTGCAAATCAGACACAAGAGTGCTGGCGTCAGAACCCAAGCAGTCTGTGGCAGTCTGTGGCATTGTGGTTGCATGAAACACTGATATTAACAATATTGGTAGGTCGGTGCACTTCCATGGATGTTGGGCATTAAAATATGGGTTTTTCCAAATGCGTGACACGTTACTCACGGTAAAGGATACCAATCAGTGATCTATCTCTCTACGTACTCTAAACAAAATGAGATAATTGAAGATTGGAGGGATAGTGGTGGCCGACGCCGTATCTACTACAATTTTAGATGATGAGTGTCTTAAATTGGCACTAATTAACGCTAGGTCAGCTATAAAGAATGTGGTTTCTTTGTGTAATTTTATTCAAACAACTAACACTAACATAATGATGATTACAAAGACGTGGTTTACGGAGACATCTCAATCACATTTCCATATGTTACCACTGGCTAACTATTTAATTAAATGCTTAAATAGGGAGGGAAAAGGGGGAGGTGGGGTGGCTATCATCTATAAAGATAATATAAATTTGAAAAGCACAGAGACCCTGAAGTGGGATGATTCCTCACAGGTTTTACTATGTTCTTTGCATTTCTCATCTAATAAGTCTTTCAGAATTATTTTATGCTACAGACCACCAGCTCCTGCCACTATGTTCCTTAATGCAATGGATACGTACCTAGGTGTGGAGGCAAGCAACCAGCCAAACATGGCAATTGTTGAAGATGTTTGGTGCAATGAGTTAGAAAACGGGGATTGCTCACACCTTATGAGCATCCTGGACTCACATAACCTCAGCCTCCTTTCAAACAAGCTGCTCACATAAACGGACTCTCTTTAGACTCCATAATATCTAGGGGATTCAGGTTAGATATGGTGGCGAACAAACAAGTTAGCTGGTCTGACCATTTTATGATTCAGGCTAACTGGATATTGACGCCTATTGTACATAGAAGTACATCTTCCCGATTATAGAATATCCACAGCAAGAGAGATCTGGATAAAATTTCAGATGCCAACTTGATGATGCATATTCCAGAAAATTATGATATGTCAGAAGGCGAGGCAGACTATAAGCACCTGATGCAACAGCTACAGGCAAACTGTGATCTCCTTGCCCCACTCCAAAAACATTTAAAAGACTATGAGGAGAGCGAATAAAGAATCTCAAAGAAAATATCGGAAGGCCGAAAAGAGATGGTGTTTAACCCAGTCAAGCAAAGACTGTATTATATCCAAGTCTACATTAAAAGACTACAAAGAGGAGATCAGACAAGCAAAGGCATTAAGACTTCAAAACCAGATCAATATAGCACAAAATAGCCATAAAGAACTTTTTAAGGTCAATGGAAACCTAGTGAATCACAACTGAATTAGCAATGGTTTAAATCCTAGTACGAAAATGGTCAATGATTTTAATCATTTATTCTTTGAATAGAATGAACAGATCTGAGTGAATTTGGATAGTCAACCCATAGGGGGAAATTGTCCCTCGATGTCGATGTACAAGGTGGGGGAACATCCCAAATGTAGAGTTTAACTTCTAGCCAGTAGAAAAAGAGAATTTCAAAATACTAATTGAAGCACTAAAACCAACTAATCATAGCTACAATCCGATCCTGCCGTATTTCGTGCAGGAATATGCAGAAGCCTTACGTGGACCAATGCAAAGCTTTGTCAATGCCTCGCTGACACAGGAATGTGTGCCACAGGACTTAAAAAAGTCACACTTGATGCCATTATTAAAGAAGCCTAGTTTAGATCCTTATGTATTGGCTAATTATCACACGATTGCTGGGCTGGTGTGGCCCACCAAATCTTTGGAAACTCTGTTGTGACTCTGCAATTATATACAAAAACATATGGAAGAAAATAAAACTTTTGATACATTCCAGTCTGGCTTTAGGCCAGGAAGTGGAACAGAGACAGCACTGATCAAAGTATTGGATGATATCCTTGAAAATGTAAACTGTGCCAATGTTAGCATGCTTATTAGGATAGACCTGTCGGCAGCGTTCGACACGGTCGATACAAACATCTTTAGTGCTAGACTGAGTGAAGTAGCACACGTCTCCGAAGAGGCACGGAGATGGTTCGACTCCCATTGAGCTACCGCACACAGCAGGTCAAGATGGGCTCTCTTTTTATCAGAAATGCTGACCACAGTTTGTGGAGTCCCTCAGGGCTCCTCTCTATCAGTGGTTCTCTTTAATCGTTATATTCGTTCCCTCCTAATTATTCAGGCACAATTCAATCTGCAGTATCATTCCTATGTGGATGATACACATATCTATCTGGGTCTAAAAGAGCCAGTAGAGGCAGTGGATGTTATTCTCAAATGTGTTGAGGCATTTCGAGGATGGATGAGCTTCAGTTAAACCCCAATAAGATTGAGATAATCATCTTTGGATCCAAAAAGTATCTTGGAACCACTGCCCAACTGGTCCCCTGCCCACCGATATTTGGTAACACCTTAAAGTGTACAGACTCTGTTAAGAATCTGGGGTGTAATTGGCAGTCAGACATAGGATACAATCGGCAAGTGAACCAAATGGTCAAATCATTGTATTTTCAACTGAAATTACTAAAACCACTCATTTTAGAAGGGGATCGAGCAAAGGTGGTGGGTTCACTTGTTAACGCCAGGTTGGACTATTGTAATGGCCTCCTGGCAGGATGTTCTAAATATCAGCTGCCACACCTTGCAGTAGCACAGAATGCTGCAGTACGCGTAGTATTATCACTACCTTGGAAAAAAACGGCATCAGAATCTAGAAAGAAACTACACTGGCTTCTGGTTCATTGAAGAATCAAATGTAAGGTTTTGTGTCTGGTCTTTAAGTGCATACACAACCTCGCACCTTCATATCTAGTGGCCATGATTCAAATGTATACCCCAAATAGATCCTTAATATCAATGGTCCTAAATCAACTGGGAGTTCATACCTCTAGACTTGTCCACTGGGGGACAGAAGGTTTTCAGTGGCTGGTGCACGTGCATGAAATGGTCTACCATACTACTTAAGGAAGATGGAATCCCTGATAGCTGTTAGAAAACAACTAAAAACATATCAGTTTGAATAACGTGGTGTGAGTGGTGACAGGTCCCTTATCCAACTGCATATAAAAACTGCGCCTAGATGTGGCTCGCCGCTTGGTTCCCACTAGGGATGTGCACTATATCAATTTTAAATCAATCAAATCAATCAATCAATCAATCCATCAATCAATCACTCTCTGCCACCTGCAATGGTGTCCATGACTTCACTGTGCTGAAGAACCCCTGCAGTTGTATACCAGCCTCTTCTGTGTCAAGGAGCCATAGAACAAGGACTAATTTGTTCCTTGAATTGGAATTCACAGCATCCTGAGAGCCAGGACAGTCAGGAACCCTTTTTTCAATGTCTGAAACTGGTCAACCTTCTTTCAAACCAGGTTCGCCGCATTTCAAACCACATAACCCACCATGATATGATAGTTTATATAGCGCTTATACACAATGTATTTCAAAGCGCTGAAAGGCAAGGGAGGGAACAAAGGAAAATACAATGACATTCTTACAGGCCATGAACAGTAAGGATGTGAAATTAACTATCGTACTCAGCCTGACGACATTTCAGATAGTGCAAACGCTAAGACATGGATGAGGAAGGGAGGGGGAGAGTGGGAAGGAAATAGAAACAGACAACTACTGTACTAGGCCTGACAACATTTCTGATAAAGCCGGAGAAAAACAAAAAGGCGAGGGAGAGAGGTTGAGAAAGGGAGGGGAGGAACAAAACAAGCGACTATCGTAGTAGGCCTGACGACATTTCAGGTAGTGCTGGGGGTGGAGGGGAACAAGAAAGGAGAGGGGGAGGAGACAGACGAGGTTGCTATCGTACTAGGTCCAGGGACAATTCTGATAGAATAAGTGCATAGAAGAAAGTAAGGGGAGGAGGGGAGGAGATAGGAAAATGGAGAACGGGAGAGGAGGAGAGAACAGAGTAAGCAGTCAAAAAGAGTGGAGAAGAAATAGGGGAAATCGAATACAATTGCAAATGTCAGTAGTAACACAATGTTGCAAGCAGATGAAGATGGGAATAGCATGATTCAGGGCCGCCATGAGTACAAGATGCAAAGGAAGTTCAGCATGAGAGTTCAGAAAGGGTGACGCACCGTGAATCAATGAAGTCCATAAAAGTCAACTCCATCATTGGCCACAAGATGGTGATGGTGAAACCAGATTGTATCAAGACAGGCTCCTGCAGAAGTAGGCTGGAGGGGGGAAGAGGGAGCAGGGTAGAAGAATCAAGCAAAACAGGCAACACCTGTGTGCAAAAAGGGTGGAAGGGGAAAAAGGGAACATCATGGGGGGACCAGAGTGGCAACCTGGAAGGTGCCAGGTGGGCAGGGCTTAGGCCAGGTGACCTAGATACACTTGCACCTGCTCCCCATCTGCAAAGGAAAAGAGGCTGGAGGGCTCCTGAGGTAGGGAAAAGGAGTGGTAACCAGGAAGGCACCAACTGAGTGGGGCTTGCTGAGTGGGGAAAGAGAGCGGCAACCTGAAAGGTGCCAGGTTGCCGGTGGTGGGTGCTGCCATAAATAGCCTGTGTAAGTGGTACGCAAGGAAGAATTAAAAGGGCTGTATAGACAAGATTTCTGTGCGTAAAGGCCTATTACACACCTTATTTGGAGGGATGGCTTCAACTTTTATTTTCTTATAGTGGGTAGGTTGCCCTGTGAACACTGGGATGGGGACCTAAGATGGCTATGAAGAAGGTGTAAAAGGAATTCCCACAAGGCATTGCAGTTCAGCCCTTAGATAGCTTTGAGGGTGACGCATAGTCTTGAAGGCAATTCTCTGTCCCTCAGCAAGTCAATGAATGAATAGCAGAACAGGGTGCTCCAAATGGCACCAGGATGAGCTTGCATGCTTCATTTTGTGACCTGGTAGTCTCGCAAATTAGCAGTTATGCTCAAATCGACTGCAGTAAATCGAGCAAGAACTAAGGAACTAAGGAAAGGGTGAGACTGTATTGGGGGTAGGGTGGAAACATGCAAGGAACCATTGCTTCTTTACTCAACTGAACTCTTTGAACCATGGTGCTTGCCTTTCAAGCCTGCTTGATGCTGCATCATACCTCGCAAAGCCCATCACTTGCACGGCTCAAATCAACTGCTCATCATGAGACCATGACTCAAAATGCTGGAGTGTCATTCGCTGACTCTAACCAGCTTAACTCATTGACTCATGGCCCATCAACTCAACATGGCTTGACCTTGAACCGCAGCTTGTCAAACCTCACACAAGAGCATCAGGATCACTGCTTTGGATTGTCACCTCTCCTCGACTCGAACCACTGGAGCGTCACTCATCCAACCTAACCTGAGGTTACATCACATCTCAAATAGGCTCGACTCCAAACCCCCAGCCAGGTTAGTGCTCCAACCTGCAATGCTGGAACACCATCTTCTAACTTCTCCAAACCATCATATTGACCTCAGCCCAACACTAGCTTGCTGCTTGGATCCACACGGCTCGCTATATCTATACAGCTTGCACAATGTGTTAAGCCGGTTCAATGCTGTCAAAACTCCAAACACTGCAACAAGGTATTATTATCTGCTAACTGCCCTGTGGTCCAATTCTGGGCCCTACAAATTGGTTAGATCTCTTTGATCCCTTTTGCTCCCAAGAACATGGCCTTTTAAGGAAAATGTTAGCTTTTACTTGCCTTTCACCCCTGATTCACAACTCAGAGTGTTTTTTGATGTATTTGCTTATTCCGTGTTCTTTTCTTTCGGGTGGTATTTGCTTTGTATGTTCTATTTAGTTTTTCTTGCATATTGTGTGTTTAATTCAAGTGTATATTTTTATAGACACTTGATTGGACATTCCTTGATTGTGTGCTGTCACACTTCGCTGTTTGGGTTGCTATTGAATCCCATTTTCACTCCTCCTGATGGATCTATGTGATCACTGCGGCGCCCGCAACTGCGACGCCAAAAATGCCAACGTAAGTTACGACGCAGCGCAATGATCATATGGATCACTGTGCCCACTTCCCCAGGCCTGCATTACCCCTCCCAACCCCCACCCCACTTACCTTTAGGGCGGCACACTTCTGTGTGTGCCGCCCGCACTCTGAGATCCCTGCGGTGTCAGCTCTTCCCACTAACGTGAGTTGGAGCTGACGCCACAGGGTGCCTTATTTTTTTTTTATGTTTCCCCCGCTTTCCGAAATGGTAAGCGGGGACACCCCGGCAACCCCGACCCCCATTAATGTGCACAGGAAGAGCGGGGGACACCCCACAACCCCCGCTCTGCTTGGGCGCAATAAATGTCACCCTCATGTTGTGCACCTCCAAAGTCGCAGTGACTGTGGGGGCGCACAAACAAGGGTGACATTTTTGTATGATACCCTCCTGACACTATAGCCATCCCTCCGGCCATGTTAACAGAAAAGGCAAAGGAGGTATATCTCTTAACTTTGGCTGTTTTAAATGTATGTTTGTTTTAGGACTTCATTTGTAGAGGTATGAGGGCTGAGTAGCTGATTTAGCCTCTACCTATCTGTCTCCTCCTAAAGGGAATAAGTAAATTCATCACAGTATGCAACACCCTGGTTTTAGACTAGTCCTTGTGTTGCTATTCCACACTTTGTTTGAATAACAAGCGTGTTGAAGTTCATCCTGCCACATTTCTTTTTTACCTCTTGTTAATGCAAAAACAGATATATTTTCGGTTTTGGTTAGGTACATTGAAGGGGCATGAATGGGGTCTGAAGGGGTAGTGGGGTCCTCCCACTGCATTTTGCAGCATAAACAACATTAATCAGCAAAATGTAACTTGACCAGTTAAGCCAAAAAAAACTTCATAGAATCCTTTTGTTTAATTAACGGAATCTGAAGCCTGCTCCCAGGGTGTTCTGGCTGGGTTCTTCCTGGGATAGGAAAATAGAATCACCAAAATTCAGAGAGAGACACAGCTCCAACTGGCTACTATGTTTCTGGTTGCAGCAGAGACAACCAGTCAAGGGAGAATACATGCCACCTGTCCATGGCTAATTATGTGAACTACCAGCCACCATACTCCAAGTTCAGGTATGGCTTATGTTTTAAGATTAAGCTGCCACTGGGATGATGGTTCACCATAATTATGTGGTTTTGGAATAAGTTTCAGATTTTATATTCAGCCTCTGCAATCTAGTTACTTTGTTTTCACCGCAGCTGTCAGATAGGGTACCTGTGAACTCTGAACCTCCTCTTTCCCACTGGAGAGCAGGCACTTCAGATCAGTACATTGATGCAGCAGAGCACAGGTGTACTCTTGTTTTCTGGCATTCATTATAATGAAAGGGGGGTCTGTTTATCAGACCACCCCTTTCTGTGGTGGATTAACCACACAATTTTATTAATGATGACATTCACCATTGGCAGATGGGAATACTTAACAGTCAGCCTCAGAATCAATGCTCAACTAGGGGAGGCCTCCTTGAGCAGAAGAGTGGTACGGGTGGCTAACTGCCCTTTCAACCCTTGAAGGGCTATTGATTAGTTTATAATCTATCGGGATGATTGGCAAACTATATATGCAAGTAAACATTTCTTGAATGCATGCTTTGTAGATCTCTAAATCCAAGCACTGAATAGAAATCTTTTCAAATGTTGTACGTTTGAACGTTATTTAAGTGACACTATGGAACCAGTGATGGAAATGGGCAATGTTTACTGATAGAACCCCCCCCTTTCTGTGGGGGAATGAGGAGGCAGATTGTCAGTGGTATGGGCGGTCTGGGGATGGAGCTAAGTGTCGAATGATGAACATGCCCTGGATATAGGATGCTGGAGGATTTACATAAAAACAAAGTGCATTTTGGGAACCTAAGAATAACCACCTATTTATGAAACATGCCTGTGCTAATAATTCATTCCTTCTAAGCATGCAATGTGCACACTTGGTATGGTTCTCATTTCCTCTGTTAGAATAGTCACCATGGCAGTAAAATGTGTGCAAAACATGAGACCTAGATTCGACTTTGGATGGTTTCATTGTTTGAGTGTGGGCTGTTGACTTTCATATACAGTCTATGAAGTCATTGTATATTTCAGCTGAGCTGCACATAAAGAAACACCTTGCCTGGTACTGTGTCTCTGTGTAGTGCTGCTGAGCTGCATTGTTCAACGAGTGCCTTAACAAGCCTTTGAATTGATTAACAAGCCCTAAATTGCGCTTATACCAGCAAAAAGATTGTTATGCATTCAATTGATAGTTCAATGTGTTTTTTTTATTGATTAGAAGTTAAATACTTGAGTCAAGAAAATTAAACATTCAATTCAGTTTTGTTCACTGATGAGCCTTTGGATTCCAATCCAGTTAGATTGCCTGGACTTTGGAGTCAAGAAAAACAAAAATAAAATATTCAGTTAAGTTCACTATTGAGCCTTAGAGGTTCCAATTAAATCAGAGTGCCTTGACTTTGAAACGTGTTTCCACGCCTTAATGAAAGGCGGTTCTTCAGGAGGTACAGTAAAGGATGTGGGCGTCCCTCTTTCGTTCACATTATAAGTAGGTTCAATCCTCATTTATTTGTATGTTGATTCCTTTCTCAAAACCATATAAAACCATATAAATGATGAACCTATAAACCAAGACAAAGCAGTGTTGTGCGGCCATGTGATGAAAAGAAAATGATTAAGTAAGTCATACTTAATACTACCTACAAATGTTGCTTGTAAATGCGAAAGAAGATAGTTAGGGTTGCAGAATAAGGAATACTGGTGATGTTTTAGACATTCCTTTTCCTATCCTGCAATAGAACACATGTAGTGTGTATTTAGAATAATGATAAAGTGTACCTCATAATGAATATTGCACAGACAAAAGACAAAGGAACTTTGTCTTATTATGCCATTTCTGACCCCTTAGTGCGCTTACCTATAAGGATAGGTGGTGTGGATCTGCGAGATTCAGGAATGGTGTGGTTGCCATTGCTCACTATCTAAAAATGGGCGTTATTTATGTAACATGATGATGTCATCGTGTATGCGTGCGCAATGTTATCATTGCATATGCGTGTGCGATGACGTCATAGTGCTATTTTGACACGGGATGGCGTGCCTGATTTTAGATATACCTATTGTATACAAACAAGTGTGCTTACTATGTTGATCTGAACATTAGTTAATGATGTTAATTGGCCCCAAAACTCTTGGTGTGTCTATGGTGAAATAGGCCATTTTGTGACATTAGGTATTTTGGTCAATATTTGAATCGCATAAGGAATGAACTTCTCAACAAGGTAAAAGATATACATTGTAAATGCAAACATTGAACACAAATCTATAGTAACAAGCGGGTAAAACAGTCAGATAAAGAAGTGACATTATGACTACTGAATGTTCGGATAAGGGGCTCCGTTATAAGAAATTATTTAGTTCCTGATCTGAATTCAGGCCAGAGTGGCATGTGTCCATATTACAAATACATTTTGCCTCTAATCTGCAGATTGCCTCCTCTGGTTGGTGGGCACAATTTTTCAATTCCAAAGAATCTTAGTTCACTTAGTTGTTGCAGGGTATGTTTAGATTGGAAATAAACTGCTAGTGGTGATCTTGTCCCTTGGTTAATGATGCCTCTGATATGTTCTCTGATCCTCTTTTTTAGTTGTCTGATTGTGCTGCCAATTTATGTTAGATTGCATACACAATTAATACCATAGATTACATAGGTACTGTTGCAATTAATTAGTTGCTTGATGCCTTAACAATCCCACCCAAGTAGAGGAAGCTCTCTCTCCCTGGCTGCGGCTCACAGAGTTACTGGTCGCTGTGTTTGAGACATGCAGCAGATTACCTGATTGCAATGTCTCAGAAACAGCATTCAGGAGAATCAAGGCAGTTAGTGTCAGAGAGCTTCCGCAACTTGGCGGGTTTGGGCCTCATGTCTACATGGAATGGCACTCTGGTAAAACAGTTTTTGCCAAAGTGCAGCTCTGTCTTATTCCGGCCCAATTACTCCTCTGTGTGGAAGCAGATATTGGCTCCAAGTATGGAAGACATTCATTTGTTTGAGCCCTACTTTTGGAAAGGCTGGATACATTTGTGTTCGGATACATCACCTTTTTATTAAACTCCTAATTCTCTTTGCATCAAAAAACATGTTTAATTTATATTCATTAATCGATTTGCTGTAGAAACCTTCCTATCTTCCCGAAACACAGTTACATCAATATTTTCAATTCATAATGCATTGTGCTTAGCTTAGCTTTCAAAGGCGAATTAGACACAGAAGAAATATGTATTGTAATGTAGTAGTGCATCTTGCACTGCCATGCCACTCCTGCGATGCAGCTTCCAAGGGTGATTTTGGACTACAGCTACCATCAGCCCTAGCTAGCATAGTCAAGGGTGAGAAATAACGGTATTCATCATATCCAGATTTATTGAAGAGCCACAGGTTACAGATCCCTAGGCTACGGAATAACCAGCACACATACGCTAAATGAATATAACAATGCTAATGCAGGGCTAGCATGAATATATATACATGTATATATACATATATATTCAAGGAAAAAACATTTTTAAAGGGACGTTATGGTGACAAGTAAAACCAAAAAACCTCAGAGATTCGCCAGTTATGGTAAGCTAAGCAACCATAACTCGCTCCACCACGGTGTACTGCTAAGACTAACACCCAGGATATCAAAGATGACTTCACAAATGTCATCAATGACATCACTTAGCTAACACTTCTATACTTTTTCCACTGTGTTTTCTTCCGACGATGAACGTAAATGTCTGACGTCATTGTGGAACTTCCGGACAGTGGCACATGACCATGCGCTTCCGCGCCGCATGAGGAAGTGTCCATGAATGCGTATGCACTTGGCGCTCTGATCCTTGCTCAGAGGACAGTTCAAACAGTTTCTAGTTCAAAATGTACCCTTGCACAACTCTTACACCTATTCGTACTCATTATCCATTAACAATCTAGTACAATAGTAGCAAAACTGCTATTTATCTTAAAAATGTCATCGACTATTGCCATCCTTCCTCCCTAAGAGCCACCACCACCACCAGCTGGAGGACCCACACAACAATAAAAAGCACAGTTTTCCCAAAGACAATAACAAGGACCCAGAAGATGAGGTAGAGGAAGTGCCTACCTCTAGCACCCAAAGAGAATCAAGGGCGTGGCAGTTCTGTACCACTGTTGGTAATGTGCCAAAAGCTAAAGCTACAAAAGTCAAATGGACTGAGTATACTCAGTCAAGGGCTACCTGGACAGTATTCCTACGGGACCAACATCATGCACCGCCACACCAAATCCAACTACTGCAAAGCTCTCAGAAAGATTGAGTCTTTCTTAGCAAGTAGTAGGCTGTCTTCCTCCACATCATCTTTGTCAACTATAACCACAGAGCCTACTTCTATGGGACACAAAATCCCACCAGCTATCTTTCAAGCAATAAAAGAGGCTGATGATCCATATCTATGGAAGACAACAGACCTCTGTATATACTGCAACACACCACTTTGCAGGGGAGCAATTCCAAAGTGCTTTTGAAGCTGTCATCAAAGAGCATGAAAAACACTGCCCTCTACATTAGATGTAACACACATGCACATCTTCTCCTGTCCACCTGGCCCTTCATATTACTGCTTGGTGCATTTTCCCTCATTTTCCGCCCCACCTTACATTTTCACCTTTCCTAAAAAATGAAAATAAAAGAAATGTTTCCGGTAGGACCAACTTCTCACAGTTAAAAAATAGAGCTAAACAAGTAAACTTATAGAATTCATCTACTTTGCATGTTCAATGAAGTAGACAAAGTCAAAAAGATTCTATCAGACGAACTTCAAAGAGCCCTGTGGCACTTATTACATTCGCCCACCCCTAAAGCTAACATCACTCAGAATTAACTCTACCTACTTCAATGATGTTAGTCGACAGCGTAGCCAACCCTACACGGTCATCACCAACGTCATAAAGTTATGTTGTGCAAAACTAGGAATTTAGACACAAACATCCACAACAAAAACAACACTTTGGTCTTTTTTTATAGAAATGATAGAAACATTTTATTTTAACCCTTTAACTGCCATGGGTTTTTCCCCCCAGTGCCAAGGCCTTTTTTGGTGATTTTGGTATATCGCCATTCAATGCCTTGTAACTTTTTTGTTACATGAGATATCTCGGCCAAATTTGGCCCCTTTTTTTCCCCACATGTAGCTGGTCGTAACGTAGGTTGTTGTAGGGGGGTGAGAGAAAATAACCAAAAAGTGCGAAAATGTTGTGTTTTTTCAAAAATGCCAATAAAATGATGTACAAAGAAGCCTGTGTTTTTTTCCCTTGTTAGAGCTAGGAACAAATGGTTTGCTGTGCCTTCAAGGCTTGGCTTTCAATAGCAGGTTAAGTGGAAACGAAAAAAAAAAATATTTTGATGTGGTTATAAACCGTTTTGTGAGAGGTAGGCGATTTTGGCCATTTTTGCCAATTGGACATGCATGGACGGAATGGAAGAAAAGGGTAGGAAAGCCGAATTGGAGGACAGAAAGGCATACATTTCTGAAAAGTAGACAAAATTACAAGTTTAGGAAGAGGTGATTTGCATAGGTCGGGCAACAACTAGGTAGGGGAAAATGCCATAGATTGGGGGAAAAGCGGAAAAATGACCGAAAAAAGGTATGTGGTGGACACGGTTGGCTTGGTACGGCAATGGCTTCTATGAATTTTGTGAAAAGCAATGCTCTGCTACATTCCCCCGACTCTTGCAGTTAGGAAAGCACACATTTTTTGTAGTGTTTTACAAAACAAACAATACCACAAGCCAAACACTGAGCCATGGTACACAGGAGTTTTACGCTCACGGCCTGAACAGACGCACTTAGCATGTGTAAATCAGGAAAACCAATGTGGTGAGGAACGGCAAGCATACATTTTTTGAAAGAGCACAGGCAGATCTTTTCAAGGGTAGGTGACTTGTGCAGGTAACAAAAGTGTATGGTGCCTAAAGCAGCAACTAAATGTAGGGCATATTTGGGAAATGAAAGGGTTGTGTGACAAAGGGCACCAGCAAACGGGTCAAAACGTTATGAAAACCACACAAACACAACAAATGTTATACCTTCCCGCATTCCCACATGTGTACCAATGAAAACGATGCCTCACATGTGTGGGTGCACCTACCTGGGCGCCAAGGGGAAAGCCTAAACACAGGTAACTCCAAGTGTGTTCTGACAGCTGAATTTCACAATTTTCCCAGACGGGCACACCATGTGAAATTCAGGTGTCATAACAGACTTGGGGTTATCTGTGTTTTACGCTTTCCCCTTGGCGCCCAGGTAGGTGCACCCACACATATTAGGTACCGTTTTCATTGGAACACCTGTGAGAACGCGGCACGGTAGGCCATGTGTTGTTGGCGGCCTGTTTCGATAGGTGAGCCGAGTGGGTCGATTTGCGCAAATCATACCTCTGCGGATTCCCACGGGTGTCCTCTTTTCGGAAATGCATGGGGTTCCCTGTTTTCCTTGGTGACGTGGGGTGTCAAAGCCAGCAAGGAAAACAGGGAACCCCATGCATTTCCCAAAAGAGGACACCCGTGGGAATCCACAGAGGTCTGACTTACGCAAATCAGCCCAGAATGTATTACCCAGAACCCCCGGCAAAGACCCACATGGGAGAAGGGTGCCCAAGGCCAGGGATATTACCGCCGACTTTGCTGGAGCCCTGGCTGCCCTGCGTTACAGCTTCTCCCCACCAGGGAGTCAGGGGTGCCAATCAGACCCCGGGGTGGCCAAACCTTACTGCTCCAACCGCTGGTAGGCCTGTCCCACAATTTTTGGGGGCCCTCTCCCCCTAACCCCAAATGGGTGGCAGGGGCACCTCATGCAGGCCTCCCTGGGCCTCCTACAAACGGCTGCATGAGGTACACCCCCCTCCATTTGGGGTGGGAGGGAGAGGGCCCCCAAAATTCGTGGGACAGGCCCCCCAGTGGGTGAGGCAGTAAGGTTTGGGCACCCCGGGGTTGTGCACATATGTGCTCCCATGCTTTGGGAGTTGGGGGGAGAGGGCCGCTTACTGTAAGCAGCCCCCTCACATCGCAAACGTATCCCTGGTGTCTAGTGTGCATTGCTGCTCGCCCATCGAGCGCCTTGCGCCCGATCCGTGGGCAGCAATGCTGTCACAAAGGGTGTCGTTGGAAAGGGGAGAATCTCCCCTTTCCAATGACACCTCCTCGATCTCCGGCTTGAAATACAGCCTGAGATCGAGGGGGAAAAAGGTGAACACTCACCTTTTATTTTCACTGCAGCAGCCCGAAATGGCTGCTGCGGTGAAAATTACTTTCACTTTCACGTCGGCGTGCTTTACGCATGCCGACGTGTAACTGAAGGTAATCCAGCCCCCTGGCAGTAAGGGGGGACCTCCCTCTAACATAGCCCAGGGGTTGGATTACAGTTTTGTGTGATTCCTGCTTTGTAGGGATCACACAAAACTAAGTGTCGAAAAGGACGAGTTATCTCATCCTTGGCAACAGGGAGGGAATTCCAAGGGCGAGATACCTCGTCCTTGGCACTAATGAGGTTAAATAAAACAGTAATAGTGGGGACCGTAAAAAATTTTTTTTCTTTTTGACAAAATGATGAACACATTCACTTAGTCCATGATAAGTTTGTTATTTTTTTCAACCACGGCTACCGAATGTCACAGCAGTTAGATTTCCACTTAAAATCCACTTAAACTCACAACTGTAATCTTCTAGTGCCAAATCGAATCATCGATCCATCAATGCAAATCTCCTCCAAAAATTATTTTCCTAAGCAATGAATGATCTTTGCACAAGCAGCTCTATTACACAGGACACATTACTGCTTTGAAATTGAAATAAATGCAAAACTTTCACATCCACACTTTTCAAGAACCTATATGCGACCATGTTGCTTCTTGTTACTGCAATGGCAAAAGGCCAAATTGTTGTCTGACGATCATCCCATACGATATGTATAAGACATCCGTTGTTGATAATTATTGTCCAAACACTGCTGAAAAAGCATCGGCCAGTAGACTGAACCCATGACACGCACAGAGCGGGAGTATATAACTATGTGAAATAAATAACAAAAAAAATAATATTTCAGTAAGCACTTTACAATTCAATACACAACTACATTCACATTTAGCCTATGAATTAAAGTTTCTCGTAACATATACAATGTCTACTCTTTGTGGCAAATTCAACATTAATTCATCACAGCGTTGATCATATGGCAGAGAGTACATTCCACACTTCAGTAGCTTTCACTTAAATTGTTACATTGCGTTTTGCAACTTCATTTTTCCAATGTTGTACAGGACGAACTGCTTCACAACACAGTTTTCTGAAATAGAAACTTTACTTTCCGATGTCTGCTTTTTTTTTTAAACTGTATTTAGTGATTTTCAAATACAACCAACAAACAACTTTACCACAACCTATGAACCCCCCCGCCCAACAACAGTATTCAACTCGCAGTAGCATATATTCCAAACCCAGGTTTACGTAAAAGCACAACTGGTTTTGTCTCTGTCCCTTAACAGAGATAACCCACTGTTGGTTTTATTCTGTGTGCCCAGGAGAAAGGAAAAAAGGAGAAGTTCCCCCCACAGTGTCCATGTATCATCTTTGGCTTTCCCTCTGTGAATCTGTCAGGGAGGCGGCGTCCGCTTGCAATCTTTGAAATGCAGGCCAATAGTCAATAGAGCGGCTTATAGCCGGCATAGTTGCAGCATATCTGGACTCCCTAAGTTCACATAACTTCATGCCTTCTAGCCAGTAGTGAAATGTTGGGGGCTTCTTCTTACCCCACATTTTAGCCACTAAACGCCATTCCCAACAATTTCTTCTCAGTGCGGGAGCCATCCTCAATCAATGCCAAAAGCCATAGTGCAGGCGAAAAATGTTGCGTTGTAAAAAGCATTTCAGACATGGCACTCTCAACCTCACAGCAAAACTGTCTCATACGCGGGCAGCTGCATGCAATGTGATAAAAGTCTGGCAGTTCCCTACCACATCTCCTGCACCCCGGAACGCTGCCAGGGTAAATTCTACTTAGCTTCAGTGGAGTATAATAGACCTGGTGCAAACATTTGTAATGTGTCAATCTACATGGGGCATTGAAGGAAATCTTGCGGGTCTGCATACATATGAGTTTCCATTGAGTTTCACTCAGGGTTTGTCCCAGGGAGGCTACCCATGCATTCTTGAACGTTGCCTGTCTCACGCCCACCCCACTCGGAAACACTCTGTAAATGGAGGAAACTAGCTTACTGGGGGTCAACAGATTGATGATATGCTGCTGAGCTGGGATGGGGACTGGGGCTATCGGGAATTCAGATCGTTTAGATTTTAGTATCCCTCTGAGTCTATAATATTGAAGTTGAGTCACCGCATTCTGGTCCCCTCTGGCACATAATTCTTACCACTGTATAAACCGCCCCTTAAGTACCATGTCCCCCAATGTCTGCACCTGTAGTCTAGAAAAATGTTCCCTAAACAATTTTTCATGCATAAGTGGTATGCCACCAACACTGTATACGGGCAACTGAGGGTGATAGTGAGGTGTAGCCTCCAGTAATCGACTTACTCGCTCCCATGTTTTACACGTCACAGCTATAGGTTGGACCTCCCCCCTTGGGTCAGTACCTCTATCTCCCCAGAGCATTCCCATTAGAATATGTGGGAAGGAAATCGCTTTTGCCAGCATGGTATATGGATAGGCAGGGTTTGGGGGTTCCAACCTGCTATATACTGCAACTGGGCTGCTAGATAATACCAGTACATGCCGGGGTACTCCAACCCTCCATGCTCATATGCCGAAGTTAGGGTACCATATGCAATATGGAGTTGTTTGCCCGCCCACACCAGCCTGGCCATCATTTTCCTAGTACGGGTCCAGTGCAGACCAGGGGGCCATATAGGGACATTGTTGAAGATTTACAGCCTTTTGGGCACAATGACAATTTTAGCCAAGGCCGTGCGCGCAGACTGGGAGATGGGAAACAGGATCCATGACTCTACCTTCTGCTCCAGGGTCTCAAGTACTTTTATATAGTTATCCCTGTACAACGTACTGGTGTCCGTGGTGATCATGATACCCAGATAGAGCAAACTGTGGGGGCTCCAACGAAAGTCATCGCCCACGTCAGCCTGCTGCACACATGGCGTTAGGGGAAGGACTTTGGATTTGTTCCAGTTGATTTTAAGACTGGATAATTTCCCAAATCTTAGCACCGCCCACGTTAAGGGAGCCAGATTCTGCTTGGGGTGCTTGACATATAATAGTATGTCATCCGCATATAGCGATATGACAGTTCGATGCGCATATACGCAGACCCCTCGGTGTGCATGTAGTTCCCGAATATGGCACACCAGAGGCTCCATGGCTAGAGCGAATAGGACTGGGGAAAACCGACACCCCCACTGCGTGCCATGCGTGGGGGAAAAAACTCAGACCTCGCACCGCTTGTATATATAGCCGCGCAGGGGGCAGTGTAAAGTAATTTTACCCAGTTGATATAGGTAAAATCAAACCCAAGCGCCTCAACACTTCGAAAAGAAAGGGCCACTCAACCGAGTCAAAGGTCTTTTCCGCCTCAAGGGACACAACCGCTATAGGGACCACAGGATTGACGTTATGTATCAGACTGAACAGACATCTTAAGTTATTCTGTGTGGACCGGCCTAGGATAAAACCAGCCTGGTCTGGAAGTCCCAGCGCTGGCATATGTGGCAGGAACCGATTGGTTAATATCTTTGTTAATATTTTATTGTCGGTGTTAATCAGCGACAGTGGCCTATAAAACGCCAGCTGGCTGGGGTCCTTACCTGGTTTCGGGAGCACAGTCACACGTGCCGATATGGTGGAATCAGGGAGTGTACCTCCCGCCACAGCATCCTCGTACATATGCAACTGAGGAACTAAAATGTTGATGTAGGCTTTATAAAATTTGGCGGTGATGCCATCCAGTCCTGGGGCCTTACGGTTAGGAAGTGACTTTACAGCTTCTCGGATCTCTTCTTCGGTAATAGGGGCATTTAGTCCACCACCTTGCTCACTGTCTAGCCAACCCAGCGCCACCTCATCAAGATATTCTGTCAGTTTGTCATGCCCACCTGTGTGACGCGATATATATATAGTTGTGCATAGTAGTTATAGAAGTCTTTATTTATCCCCTGCAGGTCTTTGATGACACTGCCTTCCCTTCCCGTAATCTCCGCTATGGGGCGATTTGCCGTTCCCGCTTAATGGCCCAGGCCAGAGTTCTACTTGAGCGATCTCCCTCCCTGTATCTTGTTGCTGCTATAGGGTCGCCTTGGAATTTTTCTTCGCTTGCTGCTAGTTGTTGGTATTCCTCCCTATGCTCCCTCAGCTGTCCTTGAACGGCAGCATCATCGGAGGAGCTTTGTTTATTCTCCAAGTCGTGGATAATGCCCTCCAGCCTCTTCATGGACCCCCGCAACACTTCAGGACACCCCCTCTCTTGATATGCAGCACCCCCTAACATAAACTTTAAATGCTTCCCACATTGTACTTTGGCTAGGCACTGAGCCTATATTGACTTGAAAGTAGGTTTGTATGTCTCGCTCTAAGTCAGCACAAAATGCCCCATCTTCCAAGGACATAGCTCTAGAACACCACCGCAGCTGCCTTGAGGGACCCACAATATCTGAGATATTGACCAGCACTGGCAAATGATCAGAGAGGGTTCGGGGCAGGATCTTAGCACTCGTAACCTTCCTCGCAACATAGGTAGATGCCATAATGTAATCGATCTTGGAAGCACTGCAATGTACCCCAGAGAAGAAAGTATACTCTCTAGTGGTGGGGTGCTCGTCCCGCCATAGCTCGCAAAGGTCATGATACGCAGCAGTAGATGACCATGCTTTGGCAGCCTGTGGAGGGACCTGTTGTGAAGACGCTGACCTGTCAAGATCTAGTGTGAGTGGTAGGTTGAAATCACCTGCCCACAGTATTTCGTATGATGGAAATTTGTGGATGTGACTGGCACATTGATAGAAGTCAGGATTGTCCACCTTGGGGGCATATATATTCATAATTAGTAGTTTCACACCATGTAGCTCTCCTGCTTAAATGATATAGCGGCCCTCCTCATCCTTGATTTGCTCATGTAACCTAAATTGAAGGGATCCATGTATGTAGGTCGCCACCCCTCTGGAGTGCGAGGAGTAGGACGAGCAGTACCTATGTATGCCCCATCCCGCTAGCCTAGGGAGAAGTGTGTCATTTCCCAGATGTGTTTCCTGTAAGCATAACACATTTACATTGTGATTCCTGCTGTAGTTTGCTATGAGGCAGGACTTTTTTTGGTTCGTGACCCTCTCATATTCCAAGTCATTATTGTGAAATGCCCAATCCATTTATCCCTCACCTCCAACCTGGCCATAGGTAGCAGAATATGGCGATACCAAGCTTCGTGTTATCTGTGTCGTGCATGAGATAAAGGCTCCTAGACCTACATGGGTTAGTGCTTGTGTTGGGATATGTGTGAGACGTTAAGATGATACTACCAGTGTACTGTCCCAAAAACTTTGAAATACTTAACCCATACCTTACCCACCCCACTCCCTCTACCCACCCATGCCAGAAACCATAACCTACTGGCTCCTAACCCACCCCCCTCAGCCACTTCCCCATACCAACCAAACTTCAACCACAACTAAACTGAACCGCAGTATCTGAGGCAACCGGGGCTCCGAGGGCATCTCTAGCGCTCCATATGGCAACGGCTAACATAGATATACTCCCCCCCTACCCCCAGCTCCCTATGATTTTAGGATTGACAGTGTTATCCCCCAACTATCAAAGTTTCAGCGCTCAAAGGATATCAGGATCAAATCAAGATGGATGTTGCAGTGACCTCTCCGGCTCCGGTAAATTCCTAGCATATTGTTCCACCGTAAACCGGGGCAGTGAAAAATATTGCTGCACCCGTATATTTCACCCGCAACTTAGCCAGGTACATCATGGAGTACTTTACCCCTTTACTCCGTAGGATGTTTTTGGCAGCTTGAAAGGTCTTCCCTTTGGTCTTGGACTGCCGGGCTAAAATCCGGGAACAATCGTATAGTGACACCCTCCCATTTTACCTCTTTCTTCTCTCGGGCTGTTCGCAGTATGATGTGCCGAACTCGATAACAGAAAATTCTTGCAATGATGGGCCGCTCCGGGGCACCTGAAGGTGGTCTGGGAGCCAGCGAGCGATGCGCACGTCCCACCATATACATGTTGGATAGAGGAGGATTACCCAGTATATAAACCAGGAGCTGCTCAACTACTTTTTCCATGTTGCCAATGTTTGTGGGTTCCGGAACTCCAAAATCCTTACATTATTCCTCCTCGAGCACCCCTCCAAAACGAGCGCCCCTCCAAATATTGTAATATGGTTGCTGTGTATTTTGAATACATTGAAATTGCTTTTTTTTTAACCACCTGTTGTAAGGCGGATACCTCACGCTGCAAAGATGTGACATTGGGCTTCACTACACGGTAGGAGGTAACCATGCCGCTATTAGCTATTGGCTACTCCCTTATCGCATACCGGGTCTGGGTAGGTGGTATGGGGACTTTCCGGGTCATTCCGACCCTGGAGGACCCAGTAAATCTCCATGCCAAATACCATTCCCCATTCCCATTCGAGCCCCCATAGGGCTCAATGGGAATGGGGAAGGAGCTAATAACGGTACCGCAATTTGCGATACCGTTATTAGCTCTGAAGTCCCTTAGCGGGTCCCATACTTAACACCTGTTCAGACCAGGCATTAAGGACGGGACCCGCTGAGGGACCTCGTCGTAGGGCGCTAAGGGATTACTGACACCGGTGACCTTACCGGGACTGGTAATCCCTTAGCACCTACCATGTAATGAGGCCCATTGTCCTCTGTAGACCCAATCCTCTGTTCCGCTTCCTCCATACACCCGCAAAGTTTTACAATCTGCACTGTTGAGATGTCAACTTTATAGGTGAGGGCGTCTATCTTGACCCTGAGTGTATCTGTGCAACCCTTTAATTCAAGCAGCATCTGGTTCAGGGCAGCTATGTCCACCTGCTCCGTCCCTGGGGCTTGTGAACTAGTGGCATGGGGCTGAGTCTGCTCAGTGCGTGCAAATTGTTCCATCCGTGCCTGCTTTTTTTGGTTACCCAGATTGCTGCAGCAGCCGGATCCAACCCGGGTATTTAGGTGTTAGTGCAAGCACACTCACTTTGCCAGTCCAGACCCATGTCTTGCTCCTCACAGCACTGTTCGGAGTTTATGAGTAGCCGTAGACACGTAATTATTAGTGCCAAACTAAGAAGAAGGTCAGGGCTCAAAAGGCAGCAGCAATGTAGGTCATTCCCGACGGATCTTGCAATCCATCCATAACTAATCAGCAGGCACTCCACTCTTGAGAAGGGGGATCCAGACTCCTAATGGCCAAGTCTGATTCCCTTGCGCAGATATGATATGATATGATATGATAAGGCATTTGTAACGCGCCTATACACAAGTGTTTCAAGGCGCGACGAGGCAGGGGGGGAACAAGGGGAGACAGACAACGATCTTACTAGGCCAGGTGTCATTCAGATCGCGCAAGTGCAAGGGTAGAGGGGAAGGGAAAAGTGCATGGGGGAAAGGGAGAGGGGAAAGTGCAGTACAGGGTTATTAGCATACAGCATACAGGATAAATAACAAGGGCCAGCTGGTGGCAAGTGCGAGGTAAGTGAAGACAAGTGCTGGGAAGGGAGGCTGTATGGATACAGACACAGTCCCGTAGTGCAGGGGTTGCCGTGGAGGCAGTGCAGGAGAGAGTGGCTGGGCCGAGAACGGTGAATGGCCCATTTGCAGATTCAGTGCAGTTTCAGTAATATTAGCAGGGGAGAGGGGGAGAGAAAGCGGAGGCAAAGAGGAAGGTTTTGAGGTGCTTCCGGAACCGGAGGTGGTTCTCCTCAAGTTTCAGGGAGGTAGGAAGGCTGTTCCAGAGGGAGGCCCCTGCAGTGGAAAGAGATCTGCCCCCAACTCGTTGTTTGGAGAAGCGGCTGACCCTGATGGAGTTGGAGGCGGATGAGCGAAGAGCTCGAGAAGGAAGATATTTAGGAAGAGAGAGTTGAAGGTATTTTGGCCCAAGGCCCCAGACGGCCTTGTGGACAATGCAGAGGGTTTTGAACTTGATCCTCGCAGTCACTGGGAGCCAGTGTAGTGATTTCAGTCCTGGAGAGATACGGTCCCTGGGCTTGAGGCCAAGGACAAGTCTTGCAGTCCTGTTCTGGATGAGTTGCAAAGGGCGGAGAGTAGAGGCGGGCAGATTAAGATAGAGGCTGTTACAGTAGTCCAGCTTAGAGAGAACCAGGGCTCTAGAGACAGTGAGCTTCTGGGGGAAGGAGAGGAAAGGAAGGATACCTCTGAGGAGGTGTAGCTGGTAGTGTGACTTCTTAGATACGTCGGATATGTGAGGAGAGAAGGAGAGTGTGGAGTCGAAGATGACCCTAAGGTTTTTTGCCTTGCATGTAGGAGCAGGAAGAGGGCCCAGAGAGGCCGGCCAGAGAGCAGCAGGGAAGGAGGGAGTGGGAGTGCCGATGAGTAGAATCTCAGTCTTACTGGCATTAAGGCAGAGGTCGTTGGCGGCACACCATTCCTGGATAGCAGAAAGACAGTCAGAGATGAGGGAAGGAGAAGAGGAGGCCGAGGGTAGCCTGAAAATGAGTTGGGTATCATCCGCATAGCACTGAAAGTAGGGGCAGAGAGCGGCGATGTGGTGGGCGAGAAGTGCCAGATACCGTAGTTCAATTTCTGCTCCCCGACAGAGGTAGACCCTGCAGCACTCTCAGGATGTCCCTGGCACACTCATTTACTGAAGAGCCCATGCCAAGCCAGCACTCAGGTGAAAAACAGTCTGACCGTGCCACGCGGTGTCCCGCAAGCCTGTCACTTCCACCTGCACAGGCCTCCTATGCAGCGACATAAGCTGCACTCACCAGGCATCTGATTCCAGGGGAGGCCCCTGCTAGTTGGGCAGTGCCGGGGGGAAGACCACAGACCTCCGCCGCAAGTGTTCCAGTCCACAGTGGTGAAGTCCGGGCCACCCGGAGTGGAGGGCCCAGCGGGTCCACCAGCCAGGACCAATCACCCTTCTGGGCGAGGCCGCACCACCCAGTATGTCCCACTCCAAAAAGGATGTTCGGTCGCGTGCCACTCCACATGCAGAGGCTGCCGCGTATCCCGATGGGGGGCCACGCGTTCAGCCCTCTCTCCGGCAGTCTATGAAGGACTTCCCTTAGTGATTGAGTGAGGGAGCTGCCGCGGCCCTATGGCCGCCTCACTCCAGGTGGGCCGCTCCTCCCCCACTCCCTCCAATCCGGCGGCACAGCTCCTGTTCATCTCTGCAGTCTCCCGGAGCAGCAGCTCACAGAGAAATTTCAACTGGGGGAGCCCGATACGGTCACTTTTCTATTCCAATTGTCGCCGGGGGCCTGGGGTTTAGAAGGCAGGATGTTTAGCGGATTTTCAAATCAGCCATTGCTGGAGCTTTTCAGGCAGCGGCCATCTTGGTCTGCTGAGCAACAGCACCCCGATGTCTGCTTTTAAAACAGTGAATGTTATCATTTCTTTCCGGATTTTCGACACATTTACTCCCACAAATTCTTACTCCACTGTTTTCAATGACACTTAACAATGTCACCCTTGATGTAACATTCACAGCGTGCCCAAGTTAGTTTTGTTTCTAGAAACACATGTCACATCAATTAACACTATTACTTGCAAAAAAGGTAGTATAACAACAATACAATATTTCAAGTGAACTACATATAACAATATTTACTTCCATTTTGCCGCTATCAATGTGCTTGTTTACAATACAATTCCATTTTTCTTCTGAAAATAACCTACTCCGCAGTGCACACAGGCATGTATTTCCCTATACAACAATAGTAATGTGCCTCCCTGCTCTGAGCTACAATAAGCATTTCCCTAGCACACAGCTGCAGCGGCAACATCAAATGTATCATGAAGAAAAGTAATTTATCAGAAAGAGCTGCTGTGTTTCCATGGGCTGGACAACCTTGTCAACAATACAAGGATCTTCAATGTTATCCTTAAAGCAACCATCAAGGCCACCTACAAAGTAGCATTGCTCTACACATTTTCAGCTTCTAGGTAAAAGAGAGAGGAGGACTATAACCTAACATTGTAATATGGTTGCTGTGTATTTTGAATACATTGAAATTGATTTATGTAAAAATGTACAAGTCTCTTGTCGTTCTCAACCTTAACAGTCCATGTTCTCTGTTTTGGACTATGCCAAGGGCCAGTATACATTGCTCTACACACGTTCAGCTTCTAGGTAAAGGTAAGAGGATTGTTTTTGATTTTTAGATTTCTAAAGCGCATGTCCTCAGGGGGAACCAAGCATCAAACCACATATAGGGGCAGATTTAAAATTACAGTACATTCACCCATATTAACAGCCACTCAGTGCGATCCTACACAAACAAAAAAGTTTCAAGCTGCTATCTGAACGTAATCAAAGGCTCTATCTTCCGTAGATAGAGCAGCTGAGAATGGCACGCGCGAAGCCCGGAAACTGAGAACCTTCTGTCACCCCAGTGGACAGATCTAGAGGTAGGGAACCCCAATTGATTTTGATGCCCAGACTGCAAGGATCTAGTAGGATATAGGTTTTCATTTTAGTAGTAAGATATGGTGGTACCAGACTATGCACGCATCTGAAAACCAAACACAAAATCTTACACTGAATCCATTGATGGACCGGTAGCCAATGAAGATTCCTCCAAAATTATGATAGTGACTCTTTCCATGATAATGAGAAGACTAAACAGACTGCTGAGTTTTGGGCCACTGCAAGTCAATGCAACTGGTATTTAGGGCAACCTATGAGTAGACCATTGCCGTAGTCCAGCCTGGCATTGATACGCGTGCCTATTACAGTTGCTCAATCCCCTTCTGAAATAAGAGGGAGAAGCGGCTTCAACATTTTCAATTGGAAATACAATGATTTAATCATCTGATTAACAGGCAGCTTATACCCCAAATTGGATTCCCAAATGCAACATGGTATCTTTACCGATTCTGTATACTTGGAAGAACTTCTAAACAGCAAAGGGCATGGGACCATTGGAAACAAAGTTTCCAATCTCTTCTTAGAACCAACAACAATTATTTCTGTCTTGCAGGATTAAATTGGAGCTTGTTGTCAAGCATCCACACACACATTTTCTCTGCTCATTTTAAGATATTCTCTGCTGCCTCCACTGGTTGTTTTAGGCTAATATAAATCTGTGTATCATCCACAAATGAATGATACTGAAGATTAAATTGTGCAAAGATTTTAAGTAGAGAGCAGATGTAGAGATTGAAATAGCACCAGCGAAGGGAGGAACCCTGGAATACTCCACAGGATATTGTTAGCATTTCTGATAGAAAAGATCCCAAATTTACCTGTTGCTTTCGATCAGTCAAAAAGGAGTCAAACCATCTCTGTGCTTCATCAAAGACATGTGCCAAGCTACTAAGTCTGGCACTGAGAATGTTAAAACCAACCGTATTGAAAGCTGCCATTAGATCCAGCATGACAAGCATGCTAATGTCGCCTTTATCGGAATTCTCGATTATGTTGTCCCATAGCTTAAGCAATGCAGTCTCTGTCCCATCTCCCGGCCTAAAGCCAGATTGATGTATATCTAAGATGTTGTTACTTTCAAGATGGTTCTGAAGTTGCATATTCACAACTTTCTCCAAGATCTTAGTAGGCCATAATAGCCTTGCAATCGGACAATAATTTGCCAGAATATTGTGACCCAAGCTAGGTTTCTTCAGTTATGACACAAGGTAGGATTTTTTTTGTTCCTGTGGTACATGGCCCTGGGCCAATGATGCATTTACAAAACTCTGAATTGGCCCATTTAGCGCTTTTGCGTGCTGTTTTGCTAGGTATACTGGAATAAGATTTTAAATAAGAATAGTGCGTTTAAGAGCGCCTATGAGTTTCTCAATGATTTCCTTTCCTACTGGAAGAAAGTTGAACTACATATGGGGAGATTTTTCTTCCACCTCATGGACAAGATCAGTTGAACAAAAAACCAAAGGTGGACTGACTGTCAATATTCAATCTGATCAGCGCATTTTTTTCAATGAAGAAACTATTAAAGTCATTAGCCATTTTCTCACTAGGACACAAGCATGTATTGATACATTCAGGGTTCGCTAGGTTTCTAATGGCTTGGAAAAGTTCTTTTGGTCTATGTATTGCCCTATTGATCTGTGTCAGTATTTTGTGTGCCTTTGCCTGCTTAATCTTACATTTATATTGTTTTAAAGCTAGTTTATTTATAATGAGATCATCACTAGTTTGGGTCAGGCGACATTTCTTTTCCGATTTCAGGTAATGGCTTTGGCATTGTTTCAGATTCTTGCTGAACCAGTGATTCCCTCTCCTCGCGGTTTATAAAAAAAAATGAACAGGCACACAAAGATCGCAATTCGCCTGTAGTTGTTGCATCAGGCTAGTATAATCGACCACACTGTCTGGGCCGTCATACAGTTTGGGGATGTGAGTCATCAAATTGGCATATGATATTTGATCCAGGACTTTTTTTTGAGGTCAGTATTCAATAGTTGGTAAAGATCTACTTTTGTTTATGTTGGACACTACAGTCCAAACAAACTGAACCACAGAATGATCAGACCAGCTGACCTGTTCAATTACTATGTCCTTTAAAATGAATCCTCCAGATAGTATAGGATCCAAACAATGTCCATTTGAGTGAGTAGGTAGATCCAAAAGAAGACAAAGATTATGTGAATCCATAATACTTGTAAAATGTAAACAATCAGTGTTTTCTGGCTCATTTCACCAGATATTACGATCTACCAGAATAGCAATGTTTGACTGATTGCTAGCTTCCACCCCTAAGTAAGTATCCATATTGTTTAAAAACATAGTAGCCGAACCTAGAGGTCTATAACACAGGAATATTTTAAAATACTTATTAGAGGAAAGTTGGTTGTAGCAAGTTAATACCTGCGAGACATCGTCCCATTTCAGGGTACATATATTTTGAAGATGAATACTGACTCTATAAACAATAACAAACCCACCCTCCTTCTTTTGCTCTCTATTTTATGTGATTATTAATTGGTATAAGCATATGGAAATGCAACAAACATGTGTCATTAAACCAAGATTCTGCAATCATAAAAAAAATCAATATTGTGCACTTGAATAAAATCATTAATTGAAACAGCATTTTTTATTGCTGACCTGGCATTAATAAGTGCTGAATGAAAGGTCTGGTCCGCTGAGGCCACAGAGGGGGGAATACTAATTAGTTGTCTCTGTATAATGCTGGCATTTCTAATTTTGTTCAGAGTGCGAAGAGATAAAAACCCTGACTAGTATCCTTAACAGCAACCAGATCTGCTTGCGAGTAAAAATAATACATCCTGCAAATAAAAGTAAAAAACCAGAATGGTTAACCCACCGTTCTGTGATTAGGCGAGAACCACCGTTCAGGCATACAGACGTACACCACGGACTGCCACAGACTGGCTTGGCACTGTTGCGCCGGTGCTGTTTTGCCCGTTGGATGTAAAATACCTGGTAAAACTACAAAGTTCCGTGGGAAAGTAGTGCAGAAGGGGCATCCTCACTTCACCAATGCAACATTCTAACTGGATATCACAATACTCTTTTGAGGTTTTAAGACGAATTTAGCAGCAAGACTCCCAATCTTCCTCAATATACACAGTAAGTCACTAACACTAGTTAAAACAAAAAAAAAATTAAAAGCACAATACATTCTAAAATCAATGTAACTAATGAAGGCAACAACAATTAGAGTGAGCTCAGTTGCATAGTTTGCAACATGCAGTTAAAGAGGTAAAACTATGGAGGACTGAGACAAGGGGCAACCCCACAAAATAAGGGAACCATATGTAGCTATAATGCACAGGAATATAAGCGAGGGCTGCAGGGAGCCATTGGGCGAGTACATCAGATCTGAAACTGTACAATATTAGTACAGCACAATAAGTACAGAACAACAACAGTGGTTGTATTCCCCAATTTCCTGCCTAAGTTCCTGTTTTCTTGTCTCCCCCTTTTCTTTAGCCACACTACAAAAAGAGAACCCTGCGGGAACCAAAAGGCAAGCTAGGATCTCACACCAAGGTGACAAAAGCACCCAGGTGTCACTCTGCAGAACAAGAAAAGAAGGGAAGGAAGTGTGGTATAGGGGGAGATAGGGGTAACACACGCATATGCAACTTTTCCGACACCAGCCAGCCAGCAAGGGTCTACAATTCACACATCACTCTGAACAGAGCACAAAGGAGCCATTCTGCGACCGCAAAAGACTTCTACTCTTTCACCCAACCCACCGACCCGGAAAAATAAGAATAAAAAAAATGAAAGACGGAAACAAAAACAAAATGACAATACAACAAACGTCACACAGTCGTGGGAAAAGAAGGCTTTTGTGCCCAAAAGGACTTTTTCATGTTTTTTTTTATGCAGAATGTTATGAATACAATCTTGTTATGATATATGTAATTGTGCAGTGAAATCCACTGTCTTTTTTTGCTAACACCACCTACAATGTGTCAGTCTTTGGACAGACAAGCCAACAAGATTGGGAGTAAGGGGTAATAACACAAGAGGCCCAGGGGTCCATAGCTTCTCATTTTATGAGGTGAGCACAATAGGTCTGGGACAACATTCAATGGTCTCATATATATGTTCATTGCAGCAACAAGGTCTTCAAAGGAGAGTCTGCAGACACCACCCCTGCAGTGTCCATTTCCACAATAGTCACAGTGCATAAGATACATTTCTGGTGCACATGGCGTACCACACCTTAAGCGTCTCCATCCACCCTACTCCCTTGTAAGCACACCATCACAGGTGACAACTGCCATTGTTACTAGACGGGGTGGTATGTAAAGGTAAGGCAAGTGCCATAGACCAATGCATGTGTTATTGCACACCAATATGCAACAATATGCTTAAATGTATGAAAGTGTAGTGTACTTACAGCAGTGTCTCTGAACTGTTTAAATGCAACTATTTGCAATATTTGTATTTAGTTTTATTCTATCCTGTACATTTTTTTCCTAATTACTCAATTTCATAATACCATATATTACAAACCCGTTATACTCCCACTTCTTTACAAACAATTACTTTTCATATATTGCTAGTATGATTGTTCTGCCCTTACTCCTGCTACATTAACTATAATTACAATACACATACTACTACTGTAGTCATTGTGACAAGTGCACATATTCTGGGGGAATGGCCTGTCATTTTTAAGACCATATTTCATCCCATCCTCATCACCACTCACCTCTCCAGAGATTGTTTCATTAGTTTGACAAGTGCAATGTTGTGTTTTTTAACATGTTTTTACTGCAATGTTCATGGAATACGGGTGCAGTCCGCAAATCCAACATGATGAGTGTTTAAAAAAATCTGACACACCTCATGTTTTTAATTGACCAAACAGCTGGCGCATCTGACATCCGCCGACATCACATAGCCCGAAGGGCCGTCCATGGACTAAAAAGGGAAATGAGTCCACGGACCGAACCCAGATATCACTAATTTCTTTTCACCTACTTTTTGGTCGTTTTAAAAAAATGAATGGACTGATTTACACCAAATTTACAAAAGCATGCTTTTGGAACCTATGGGAAAAACCACACTTTTTGGGACCCCCATGATAACTTTGCCCCCCTGCACGAAACCTCACAAAACCTTGCATGATCAACCTGATGAGGACATATACTTTTTCTACAAAGTTTCGTGAGGATTCATCCAGGGGCCAAGTAATAGCCATCCAAAAAATGCTATTCCCATGGGATGAGCAAAATAACCATAACTAAAGGGCCGCTGCCGCAGGCCCTGCAATATATAATGTTACACACTTCTCACAACGATTTCAATCAATTCAAAGCAATCATCTATGAAAACAAAACATTAATGAAGTCTGCATGTGCATTCACATGCACTTTAAAAAGTGGAGATGAGTTTTTTGTTGCAACATTGCCATACGCTGAAGATATAATTAGTGTACACTTGAGCCTGTGGCGGGTGGCAAATCCCCCACACTACAGACACAATTATACTGCATAGTAGGTTCAATTTTATCTCATTAATAGCACACATTTCAGAGAAAACTATCAAATACTTCAAAGTCATCAAGAGCATTAAGTGCAGTCATGCGAATAATCAAGGACTCAGAATCATCATAGAAATATCAAGTGAAAATCAGTCAAGCGATTTCAAAGATCGCATTCAAACTTAAGAGATATTATAAAACTGAAGAAGTGTTTTGTAATAACACAGACTTGGAAAATCAGACTTATTTCCTAAACTCTTTTTGTGCTTTTGATAAATATTTAACCTTCATACATCGCAAAATAAATCAGATAATGTACACTGAATCATATGTTATACGAATTTGAAGGCACAAACATACTTTATAGGGACACAGAGGACCTGGGTGACAGTACTATATAGGGTCAAGTACATCGAAGGCACTAGTACTATCCCTTCTACTTAGAGTTGAGGGCATGTTGATCCTTATATGCAATGCACTTCTATCCTTGTCATTTTATATGTCCTTTAAAATATTTGGATAACTTCTCTTACCCCCTCATTTTCCTGACCTAAATTTCATTCTAGAATGTTTCTTTACATACTTCACCTGTTCTGTTCATTTTTTGTCTCTGTCCTCTCTTTCCTCTTCATATATATTTGTATGCAGTCATTTTCCTTTTCCTTCCATGTTGCTCATTCTCTCGTTGTCCTTCCTGCATGGTTGTTTTCAAGCCCCGTGCTTAAAAGCAATCATGCACCCACTCAAACAATACAGCTCGCAACTGAGCAGCGCTCTTTCAAAATGCATCAGTGAGAAGTAGCAAGGGCTGGCCGCTGTAGCAAACCAAGAGGGACCCAGACACCACAAGTCTGATGTGATGTGCCCATTGTGTAGGAGGCCAGATTAAGATCACTCTAGAACCTCTCCATTTCGTTTGCAGCAAAAGCAGTTACCAACGGATTGCTATAAATAAAGTATGCCTGGTATACACTGTAAACCGAAGTATGCAGTCTCTGGCAATCTATGGCTATGTGCATATTTGCAAAATAATTACATACAATGTGCTATTTTGCTAATATGTTCGAATTGGTTATTTTAAGATTCACATTACATATGACGGCAACAACACGTCACGTGAGGCTGTATCTTTTTTCTGCTCACTGTACAATGCATATTTTTGGTGGCTAGCCTTGTGAGGTAAGCGCTTCGGACTGCTGTGAGCCCAATCTGCACTGCACAAGCTTGAAACTTGAAAGGGCTGTCTCTGCCATTCAGAGGTTGGTAAATTCAGTGCCATTACATTGCGAGGTTATAACAGACAAGTGGAAAAGCCAGTGTAAAGGCTAATGTGTGTAAAGAAAGACATTTTCAATATATTATGTGGTGTATTTTAACGTAATTTATGTTAATAGATTTGTTTGTTTTGATTGTATGGGATCTTGCACCTTTTAGGTGGAGGAGTGTAACGTCAGACTAAGAGGGTAATTCATAGAATTTAGCACACAAGTGGCGCACGCGGCTGGCGCACAGTGTGCGTGTGCGACAGTCTGCGTCAGCCGCGTGCGCCAAAATCCATTTCCGCGCACAGCGTATTCTTGGATTTTAACATCCATTACCAGTCGTGGTGCAGAGTGGCGCAGTGACCCTGCAGCAGCGCCAGTTAAGCCCCCAACCCCTCCCCGTGTGCCATGTACAGCGCACAATCCCGTACATGGTGCACAGGCCAGTGGACCAGCATACAGGCCCCCAACCACGAAAACGCATGTAAAACTCCCCCCGCACCCCTCCGAATACACGTACCCCACTGCGCAGGGAGAAATACATGCGATTGGCCCTATGCGAGGGTGGTACGTGTATTACTGGGGTTTGCGGGGAGTTTCACATGCGATTGGCCCTGTGCGAGTGGGGTACGTGTATTTCGGGGGTGCACGGGAATCTTCACACGCGATTGGCCCTGTGCGAGCGGGGTATGTGTATTACTGGGGTTCGCGGGGAGTTTCGCACGCGATTGGCCCTGTGCGAGCGGGGTACGTGTATTTCGGGGGTGCGCAGGAAGTTTTGCACGTGATTGGCCCTGTGCGAGCGGGGTACGTGTATTTCGGGGGTGTGCAAGAAGTTTCACACGCGATTGGCCCTGTGCGAATGGGGTACGTGTATTACTGGGGTTTGTGGGAAGTTTCACACGTGATTGGCCCTGTGTGAGCGGGGTACGTGTATTTCGGGGGTGCGTGGGAAGTTTCACATGTGATTGGCCCTGTGCGAGCGGGGTACGTGTATTTCGGGGGTGTGCGGGAAGTTTCACACGCGATTGGACCTGTGCGAGCGGGGTACGTGTATTACTGGGGTTCGCGGGGAATTTCACATGCAATTGGCCCTGTGCGAGCGGGGTACATGTATTTCGGGGGTGTGCGGGAAGTTTCACACATGATTCGCCCTGTGCGAGCAGGGTACATGTATTTATTGGGGTTCGCGGGGAGTATCACACGTGATTGGCCCTGTGCGAGCGGGGTACATGTATTTCGGGGGTGAATGGGAAGTTTCACAAGTGATTGGCCCTGTGCGAGCAGGGTACCTGTATTTCGGGGGTGCGTGGGAAGTTTCACACGCGATTGGCCCTGTGCGAGTGGGGTACGTGTATTCCTGGGGTTCGGGAAGTTTCACACACGATTTTGCTGTCAGAGAAGGGTATGTGTATCCAGTGGGGTTCGTGGAGAGTCCCACACGTGAATTGGCAGTGTGGGTCCTCCCAGGTGTGCCCTCAACCCCCTCCACAGCCCCTGCAGGCAGCCCACACCACAGGGGACTACCCAGCACCCCTGGTCATGTCCCGCACGCAGCCCATCCACCATGGGCATGCCCCCCAGCCAGCCCACATGTCACCTTGCACTAGTGATCACCAACTCATGTCCCCCAGAACCCCCACCCACCCAGCAGTGAGAGGCACCTGCCAGCAGGCCCCGACTCATGTCCCCCAGCACCCCCACCCTCCCAGCATTGACGGGCACCTGCCAGCAGGCCCCGACTCATGTCCCCCAGCACCCCCACCCACCAGCAGTGAGGGGCACCTGCCAGCAGGCCCCGACTCATGTCCCCCAGCGCCCCCACACACCCAGCAGTGAGGGGCACCTGCCAGCAGGCCCCGACTCATGTCCCCCAGCACCCCCACACACCCAGCAGTGAGGGGCACCTGCCAGCAGGCCCCGACTCATGTCCCCCAGCACCGCCACTCACCCAGCAGTGAGCCTCAGGCCCTGACTCATATCCCCCAGCACCCCCACCCCCCCAGGTGTGAGGGGCACCTGCCAGCATGCGCCGACTCATTTCCTCCAGCACCCCCACCCACCCAGCAGTGAGGGGCACCTGCCAGCAGGCCCCGAATAATGTCCGCCCCTACATGACATAAAGATGCACAATGATGGCCCACATCTCCACCAAAATACCACAGCACGCCACCCCAGTCTTGAGACGCAATGATTTCCCAATCCACCCAACACTGACATGCCTATCTCAAGACACAAACCAAAAGTCAACTATGTACATTAACACATGTCCGTCACACACACACACTGGTTGGCATTGATTGTGTAAAACCACATTTTCACATGCATGAACTCAAAGAGCGAATTACACACATGGAAGTAAAATATCAAAATGTATCATGGACAAAAATAAAGCAATGAAATGAAAGCATAAAAAAATTGCAAACATGAAATTAAAAGCATGTCCAAAAGATTAGTACATGAAAAGTATAACCAATCCAAAGAAATCCAAAAGAAAAATAATCCAAACTCTCCCTCCACCAAAGCAAATCCAAAGGAAACATAAAAAGTAAAATCCGTGGTGAAATCCAAAGAAAAAGTTCCAATAAATCCATTGTCCAACTATGTACAATCAATTGTCAAGGGTCCATGAGCCCAACGAAAGAACAGAAACCTATGAATAAAACTACCTAATAAAAAACTATATACAAATGTGTGGGGCAAAGTCCAAACACCCCAAAATAAAGGAAAACAAAAATGAAACCTAGCACTAAAAACTATATACAATGGCGGCAGGCTAGTCCGACCGCTCACTTTCCGGTTTCCCCGGCGAGGGCATCATCGAACTCCTGCTCAATGTCCTGGAGGTGGTCCACTTCCATGGCCCCGAGGGTTTGCAGGGACGATGCCATGTTGGACTCGGCCCGCCTCAGTGCCCTCCGCATGGAGTTCTCCGCCCTGATCATTGTGAGCCGTGCCTCTTCTGCCCGCCGCCGCTGCGCATCTATACGCCGGCCCAACCACAGCCACATGGAAGACACACCCATTCCAGGGTCCTCCTGCTTCTGGCCGATGCCTGCCCCTCTGATGTCGATGGCCCCGAGCCATCATTGCTCCCACCTAGAGCCTGCCGCTGCTGCTGTCCATGTGCCCTATCCGATGATGCCTGCACATCCTCCATCAGCTGGTCTCCAGTTGTTGTGGTGCCCACCCCTGCTGGACCACCGACTCCCGACTGTGACAGGGATGGGATCTCCACCAAGCTGGATGTGTTGGTCAGGCCAGGTCCACAGTGGGCCCTGGTGGAATCTGGGCCGGAAGACTGCAGGGAGAACGACTGGCGCATAGTCTCCACAGAGGAGGAGAGGTCCGCCAGAGTGCATGACACATGTAGGAACCCACCGACCAGGGCCCTTCCCAACAGTGCCATGTCGCAACGCTGCTGTTTGTGATGGCGTGCGTGCTCAACCGATGAAGCACACATCATCACAAATGTCACGCATGCGCAACGCGACACCAATCAGGATGGAGCCCATACGATCATGGGACCCCTCGTCCGCAGGTAGTGGAGAGGCATATGACGTGGCACTCCCCCCTACCTCCGGACGGGCCTGGGACGGGGCATCCCTGCTGCTGCATGGTGGTGCAGTCACAGGGTCAAGGACAGCGACATGCACAGGCCCTTCAGCGGTGACCTGTGCTGGCTCCTACCCTGGCCCTGGACTGCCCCACTTGCACCAGTGCTACTACCCCCACCAGGCCCCATGTGCGCTCATTAGCGGGCTCCTCCTCATCTGTGGTGACCACCAACCTGGAAGTCTCTGCAGTGTCTTCCGCCATTGCAAGCCCCTGTGGGGGCTCACCCGGCCCTTCTGCTACAGCCGTAGTGGCAGACGCAGCACCAGTCCCCTCGCTCCAAGATGATGGCAATTCCTGGGAGGGTGGCTGGGCCTTGCGTCGCTGCCGGGTGGAGGCATCCCCGCCGCTTGGCTCTACAGTGCCGTCTCCGCACTCTTCTTCACTTGACGCTGCGTAGAGGGAGACATAGAACACAAGCATCAGGGTACAGTACAATATTCCCCTAGACAGGAAGCAATAACTCATGAGTGGCACTGTCAAATGTCACTTCCATCCTGTCCCTCCACAATACATGGGTGAATGCACGCAACACACATGCAGAAACAGGCCCGGCGCCTGCAATCAACATCAGCATCCATGTACAAGGGCCTCTTTTAACCAAAATGTTGCCTTCAAACTCACATGCATCATGGCTCACACTGACCCCATGCACACACATCCCCGGAGGGTCATGCATCATGGCTTGTACACCACAGCCACAGTGGATAGACACAGTGGATACAACGGTGACCGCACTGCATGAGTGAATTTACAAATCATCACGGACATGTGTCATGCATCCATGGCGTTTCAAAGTCACACACACATACTTCTGAGACACACACATACATGTGCACCATACATGTACATGACAGCAGCACCCATCCCTCACCCCCCCTCCATGTCCAAGAACAGAGACTGGCATGCATCCATGTGTGCATTCCGCATACAGCTCCCCATGTTGCATTGGAACACATGCACCATTCATGTGGTTCACACATTACTGGTCTCACATGCATGACCATGATGTCCCTGCACACACACATCCATACATGGCCTATGTCACACATACAGGCAATTATCAGACTACCAGCACACTGCAACATGCCCTGTCTCACACACCAATGCTTGGCCACTCACCGCTCAACTCCAGACGGGTCTGCCTTCCAAGGATCTGGGCATGGAGCGCTGGGCCTATGCGTTCCAAGACCCTCATCTGGATGTTGCTCATGCTGACCCAGCACCCCTCTGCATCTTCTGCCTTCGCGAGGCGCCGGGCCTTGTAGAGGGTCCTGGACCTGAAGTCCTCCCAGCGCTTCTGGACATGCTTGATGTCGTGGGTTGCCACCCCCTCCGCATTGATGGCAACCACTGCGTCCTCCCAGATCCTCTCCCGTCCTTCCTTGTTGGCGCGTGATGTTCCAAAGAGGGTATCATAATGACCCAGGACATGCTCCACCAGGACACCAACTTCCTTCTCACTGAAGCTGGTGGCCCTCTGCCTCTCTGGCTGGAGGTCGCCAGAGGTTGCAGATGGTGTTTGCCCCGACATGGCGACCCCCGAGGCAGGCGTGAGTGGGCAACTGGGTCCTGGGGCTGGGCTGTGGAACGATGGTATTCCAGTCGGAAGTCTTCTGTTCCAGCAGGGGTGGACACAGCAACTGGACCCCTGCAGATGGCTGACGTGCAGGCACCAAATAGCAAGGCATGTGGGCAGCAGCAGCAGATGGCTGGTGGCAGCATGCTCAGGGCTCTTGGGGGCAGGAAAATGGCCTTTTGGGCAGGAGCTTGGTCTTCCGTGTGTTTTCGCATGGCCAGCTTGATACAAAGTGATTTGGCATATGAAAAAAGTGCACGTCAGCGTGAAATCCAAGGAAAGGCCCTTAGCGCGTAAGAGCGTAAGTGACATTACGCGTGCGGTCATTACCCACAACACTGGTGCATTGTGAATCAGCACGTGAGAAAACTGCACATCACTGTGCTATTGGAGGAAAGGGCCTTAGCGCGTAAGCACGTAAGTGACATTGCACATGTGGGCTGGCTTAAAAGGTATGAGTATCACTCTATTTTCTTGTACGTGCTTTTTGTGGAGAGCGAGCGGTTGTTTCTTGTACTTCTTGTCGATTCACACGCTATTACTTCACAACGTTTCCAGTTCGTACTCCATGTTTCCTCAGACTGCGTTCTTTTCTTCTTTTGGTGGGGGTGTTGCCAACGCGCCGGTGCGTGTCTTTTTCACATTCTTTTTCAAGGCAGACAGTGAGTTGCACACGTATTTTCCAACTGTGGTTGCCGCCGTGTGTCGCGTACCCCTTCCGAGGTCATTGTAGGCTGCGTGTAACACACGTATGCTTATTTTTGTGTTTCTGGGTGCCACAGCATAGGGGTTGAGTGCACGTGTACTTTTGTTTTTGGGGTGCCTGTGCATTCCGTGACCCGTCATCTTCCCCAGGGGTCACATACAGCCTTGCTAGAGCACTAGGGTACGAATTCCATCTAGTACCCTACCCCTTTCACCCCAATTGCCAGGACAATTGTTTACTGCAACTCCCATACGCACAACATCAGTGCCATGGTTGGGAGGCGACCAAGCAGTAAGGGAGGCAAAGGTGGCCGACCTCCAAAAGGTGGGCGTGGTGGGTGTGGTAGGGGATGTGGCCAGGATTTGCAGGGTGCCCCTAGAGCCCAGTGTGTGGAGGACCAATCGGGGCCACCTATGCCCCCCCAATGGTTGTGGGAAACGTAGCTGACACCATCCCAGCTCAGTCCTTGTTGGACCGGCCCATTTTGTCACCTGAACCGGCACAGGATGACTTCCAGGTCAGCAATTCTAATCCACGTGTGGCGGTGAAAGTTGCTGTCACCAGGCCACGTGGATCTGGGGCAGAAATGTCATCTGCTGCCCCAAGTGGACAGGGTGGGGAGGCTGCAGGGGCAGGTGCAGCTCAATCCACCCGAGCTCCGAGTCTCCCAGCTGGGACAGTGTCGGTCCAGGTCCATCACACCGACGTTGGCCCTGCCAACATCACCCTGCAGCCAATGCCTGCACCAAGACCTATGGTCATTGTGCCTTTACAGGCTTCTTGTACCCTGTCCACTTGTGCTTCTGCCCCTACTGACCAGAGCGGCGTAAGCCACTCAGGATCTGCACCACCTTCCAAGAAGAAGAAGAAGGGTGCTCTTGCACTACAGGCTGAGACCCCAGACACGGCTACACACTCCGGCACGTCAAGGAAGCCTAGCTTCAATGACACCGAACTTGATGCACTTGTGGCCTATGTGTTGGCACATAGCCGCAAAATGTTGGTGACTGCAGGCTGTAAGACTACGACTGCTCAAAGTAGGGCCCACTGGCAGACCACCGCGGACCACATTAGTGCCCTTGGATTTGTGAGGCGCACAGCTGATAATTGCTACAATCGGTGGAATTACCTTAAATGCAGAGCAAAGAACAAGCTGGCTTCCAATCATGCCTCTACTCTGGTGACTGGCGGTGCGTCTCCACTAGAGGACGACCAACTCACTGAACATGAGTCTGTTGCTGGAACCTTCGTCACAGAGGAACAGATCCAAGGTGTGGGAGACCTACCAGATTATGAGGCATTGTCCGGTGAGTGCCCATGCAAGTGTGTGTAATCCATATGTATGTTTCTTGGGTGATGTGTAATGTTTGAGTGCCAGGTGAGGGTGTGTACTCCTGAGTGGTATGGGTCACCCATGTACTTCCTTCAAACCATTCACCGGACTTGGGTTTGGGTATGGCAGTATCTCTTCTGACCACAGTAGCCAATTAGCGCCACATTACTGCAGTTGCCCTTGAACTGTCATCTTGCAACAACATTGTTCTGATTGTTCAGTGTTCATTCAGCCTGATTGTTTCAATCCTCCCATTTTTGCAACGCATTTTTCTGCCCTAATGCCACATATGTGACATGCTTCTGTCATAGATTACACCCCACAATGGCCCACATTTATTACCTTGTTATGGGAATGATTTGACCATTCAGGCTGATTGAGTAAGGGCCTGCTCACATTCATTTTTGGGGCCTGTTTGAATGTGGAACATGATTGTTGTTTCCTGTCATGTTGAAGTGACCAACCATTGATGTATCCATCTGCCTGCCATCACTGTATTATTGCACAATGGATGTGTTGCTGTGTGTGGCACATGCATATTTTGTCACACTATTTTGCATGTTTCAACTCATCATGTCCATCTCACATGGATGGGTGACAGTACTCATTCACTGACATATGGCTGTACTTGTCAAATGTACAATGGCTATGCTACGTGCCATCTGTGTGCTGGCATGTGTCATGTATGTGGATTGCCCATGCCACTCACAGGCTAATCTATGATGCCAGTGCTATCTAGCATGCAGCACATGTGTTGATTTTCCATCTTGGAGTCCTCAGTGACTGCTTTTTGCCTCCCCTTCCAACTCATTGACAGTGCATGCATGCCAGGGTTATAGTCGTGTGGGACATGTGTTATTCATGTACTGGATCTCTGCCTTGTCAGGCCTATGTGTGTGCTATGGTGCTCATGCCTGTTTCCATTTGTTGTCTTTCATGTTTTTGCAGGTCATGACGCACTTGATGCTGTTGAGGTGGAGGAGACGGTGCAGACCCAGGAGGAATCTCAGCCATGACCGGGCACCAGCGGAGGATGTGGTGTGGTGGTAGGTGAAAACCCTATCCTCCTGCACACCATACTGTCCACGGGTGTCTCTGGGTGCACCTCCCCAGACCTCTATGATTCAGGTGCTGAATCGGACAGTGGGACTTATGTGCTGTCGCAGGTGAGTGTTTCTGGCAGGGATGCTGTTCTGTCCAACCCACCTGCACTGGGGGTAGGCCCCTCTATGGGGATGTCAGTGTTGGTAACTCCGCCTTTTGTGGTTACGGATGCAGGGTCACACTCCACAACATCTGATCCTGGGCCAGCAGATTAGAGGCGGAATGCAGTCCTGCAGCTGCAGGCAGTGCCAGCACAGCAAGGTGCAGATTGCCTTGCCCCAAACAGGTGTGGTGCCCGCCGACGCGGTGGCCGTACACCACCAGGCAATACTGTATGGGAAAACTCAATGTACAGTATAGCAGCACAACAGGGAGCATCGGTTGAAATGATGGCTCTTGCAATGGAGAGGGTGGCCACTTCCATTCTCCCCCCTGAAAGGCAGATGGAGCAACAACAGCAGGCAACAGACTCCATCTGCCAATCACACAGGGAAGACATGTTGGCATCCAACAGGGACCGACGGGCGGCACTGGAGACTCTGCGCGAAGCCATATCTGGAGAGTCACAGGGCCACAGTGAAGCCCTGAGCTTAGAACTCCATTTCGTCAGGGAGACTCTGGGTGAACTTGAGGCTTCCTGAAATTTTAGGTCAGAACAGCAGCTGGAGCAGCTCACACGTTCGCTCTCAGCTGAGCTGCAGGCAACTCGTGAGGATATCCGTGCATCACGCAAGGCCATGCATGCAGAAATGCAGGCAACCCGTGAGGTGCTGCATGGGGATCTCCGTACTATCATCCTCCAGAACCAGACCTTCAACACCTGCATGCTTGCTGCCATGGAGGACCATACCAGGGCTTTGCGTGGGCTGCCTCCCATAGTACCGCCACCTCCTAATGTAGCAGCAGAGGGTGAAGAGAGCGACAGCAGTTCTCCCACATTGGCGTAGCCGTGCAGGCCATGAGCCCATGGAGGTATTTTTTTTTTTTTGCAACATCCACGCGGGTGGGTGTTGGGGTGCACCCTGTCCTAGAACCTCCTGGGTGGCCTCCCCGCGGTCCACACATGGACATTTTTGATATTTTTTTTTACTTTTTTTTTTACAGTGTGTTGCCTTGTGTGGCTCCCATGGGCATCCACTGTGTATTCCAGCTGGGCACATGCAGGCTTGTCCTGTCTTTGGGTTAGATGCTTGGGTTCATGATACACACACCCCTCCTGCTTTCCCTTTCCATGGGCTTGCAAAGGATGTGACCAAGTGACAGTGACTTACACAGTTACATGGGGCTCCCATGAGCTGTGTGGGCAGTCTGTAGTCAAAACTGTGTGGACATCCCTAGTGGGGATTGTTGTTGTATTGAACACTGCATGGTGTATTGATATGTGCTTGTGCATCCATGTCTTCCTCCTTATTCACAGGTACCTTCTTCATGTCTTCACAAGGCCGTCTCCTTTGCAGATGCAGTTCATGTTGTATGCAGTACACTGACACATTTGCCTGACAGCAACACTCTGCAGTTGGAAGGGGTCAAAGTGCTGGCTTATTCAGGTTGTAAGACTTGCACTACTTTGATTTTGTACTGTCATATTTTGCCACTGTTTCATCCTGTGTTGCTGTATTGTGTTGCTGGTGAGTATTTTTTCATGTGGCTGTTTGTTATTGATTACTGGGAGCATATTGTCTGTGGCCTCTTTCCATTTGGGACAGTGCTCTTTGTGACACTCGTGTCATGTGTTGTGCATTCATTTGGTTGCTTTCACATTGCATGACATGCCATGGTGTTTTGGGTAGCTGAGATGGGGAGGGGTTGGTGACATGGCACTATTTTCATGTTGTATTTTGCAAGGGGGTAGTCATTCATGCAGCATAAATGTGTGTCTTTTTGTGACACAGCATTGGTTGTCTTTCAGTGGTAGGGATGCACACAATGTAACACTTCCTGTTGACCAATCTCAGGCTGGTATGGTTGTGACAGTTGACTGTCCCTTATGTCATCATCATTGTTTGTCAGCTGGTATGTGCCAGGGTTGTGTGCACTCCACAGGGGTGTGATTTTAGGTGAAGTAATTAGCCACCAGATGCGTACGGGCTGCCTCACCACGTGCCCTTTCCCCTCCCATGCGCAGCGGCCGTGCATGTGGTTTGGGATGTGGGGGCACCACCATGTCCACCGGCAGGCCCCGGCGTGTTGCAACGTTGTGCAGGACACATGCTGCCACTATGATCCTGCACACTACTGGGGGCGCGTATAGCAGCTGCCCACCAGAGCGGTCAAGGGAGCGAAAGCGTGACTTGAGCACTCCAAATGTGCGCTCCACTATGCCCCAAGTTGCAATATGGGCTGTGTTGTATCTTACCTCGGGTGGTGTGGTGGGGTTCCGAATTGGCGTCATCATGTGTGTGCTCAGAGGGTAGGCACTGTCCCCTGGGGAGGTGATGATGGGTATCATTAGTGGGGATGTGACATTACTCAGTATCTGACATGCATGCATGTGCAGAGGCATTTATACTCACCAAGCAGCCATGTATCGCCAATCCGCCCAGCTTCTAGGTCCTGGTTTAGGGGTGACATTCTGAAAATGAAACTGTCATGGGTGGACCCTGGATAGTTGGCATATACTGAGGTGATGATTCCCTTGGCATCACATACTACCTGCACGTTGATGGAATGCCAGTGCTTGCCGTTTCTATAGATGTGCTCAGTTGCCCTGGGAGGACGTAGAGCCACATGGGTGCAATATATGGCACCTAGCACTTTGGGGAAGTGTGCCACCCCATAAAAAGCCTGGATGGCAGCCTGCCTTTCTGCAGGTGTTCTGGCCTTGCATATGTGCCTGCGGACTGAACAGCGTGCAGTCATGATGGGCAACACCTGGTGTAGGCAGCGTGACTGTGTGGCCTGTGACACCCCCCCCACTATGGCACTTGTCCGCAGAAATGAACCAGTGGCAAAGAAGTGCAGTATATTGAGGACCTTTTCCAAGGGTCTCAGTGCTTGGGAGCACAGGGTGGGTGATGTGAGGTCATCCACCCACTCACTCACCAGGTCGAGTATTATGTGTGGTGGGAACCTGTACCTCCCTTACACCTTGTCATCAGGCATCCCAAAAAGGCTGGTCCTGGGTGTATAAATTCTGGGCCTGGATATCCTCCTCCTCCTGCGCTGTCCCACGACCACTGCTGCAAGGATTGGTATATTCACTGCAGCGTCTGAGCTTGTTTGTTGTTTGCGTGCACTTTTATGCTGCGCGGGGCCGAGTACGCCTGCTTCCTGCTGGTGTACGTGTTTCCTGATTAGCACGTCTTTTTTGGCACACGCGTTTCCCCTGTTCGATTCCATGAATACGTGTTTTAGGTGCGCGTGTGGGCATTCCGTGCATTTACCTCCTGTACTTCCCCCGTAATGCCCAAATTTTCACACGTTGTTCCCCATTCCATGTGTTCCGCCCACTTTTGTTGTGTGCGCAGCGCTATGTGCGCTTTCGCTGTGCGCATAGCGCAAGCCGTTTGATGACGTGGGCGCCCGCGTGCGCCATGCCCGATTTTAGCGCACATCCCAGGATTTCCACGCGCACGGACTTCCATGAATCAATGTGCGCGGCTTTCGCATGCTTGCGCTGCGATTCGCACGCTTGCACAACGATTTTCGCCGTACATTAATTCCATGAATCGGCCTGTAAATCTCACAGAATCCGTTATAAATTCACCATAGTACACATTTCTCCTCATTTTCTTGGATTTCACGTACAGGTTTTGGAATCAAATATATAATGTTGAGGGATGTCAGAATGATACAATACCCATGCAGCATGATTAGAAGTAGACATGAGATTGTAATAAAAAAAGTTCACCGCTGCATGAAGGAACTCACTTATAATCTGTGAGAGTAGCACTGTAAAAGGGGAGGGGGCTGTTTCTGATGTTATTGAAATTAAAAGGCTTAATAAAACAAATCGATACATACTGAGACACAAGTAAGTACAATCAAACTTAGCAGTAGAATGAAATGTGGTAAATAAGCCCTACCTGCTTGCTTCTCCTTTAAACGTGTGCAAGCATTTTGTTTACGGCAAAGGCCGCCACAGCTGGTGAATTAGTGCTGAGTCTGTAATCCCAGGCCAGCGCTAAGATAAGTACAAGGTGGCTGTTATTTTTCCAGGTCAACAGATTAGAGCTCAGATGTTCTGCCAGTGAATTATGGATACATGACCATTTTATAATTGAAAATCATTAAGGAACTGCAATTTTCACCTGGAGCTGGCAAGAACCACAGCAGTTTCATATCTCCCCGTAGATCCCTGGGAAAATGGTTACAGTGTCCACGATATGCAACTTTTGTGCAGCAGTTGGGGGTGGATTTTGACAACACAAACTGTAATTGAGAGCAGTGCGGGAAGGTTTGTGGACCCAATAGTTGATCTTAATGTAGGTTTTTCTTAGGGTCCAAAGTGCAAGTCCAATCAGCTCTGGGTGGGAGATTCATAGTTTAGCGGCTTTCCTGTGAGAGCGCCTTTTAATGCAGTTCTTTTCTGCAATGTGTTTGTATTTGTTGTCCAGGTTGTGTCTGGGGCCCTGAACAAAACTGGGTTACTTCTTGGACTGACGTATACTCCTTTTTGACTACATTTGTAATTTTTTAGTGAGTTTTACGAAGCAAACCCCAACACAAGATCATAAAATAAAGTTAAAAAGTCAAATAAAGTGTATAACGTAGCTGAAGAATATTATTGATATATTGCATACCAAGAAATATTACAAAGAATAATTACCCAATACATAATAAGTACATTAAAAAAGTAATTTATTTTGTTAGAGATATAGCGCTTAATCAAATGAATTTCTGTTTAAATGTTTTTTTATGTATATATGTTCTTAGTGTATGCAACTTGAAGTATGCTGTTATAGTGGTATCCCTGTCTTGGGCCTTTTGAGAAGCTAATTGTATGTTCTTATTTTTGAAATATACATTGGGCCTCATTACGAGTTTGGAGGCAGCCATGTCCTTAATAAGGGCATGGCTGCCTCCAAACTCGGGTCCGGGTCCATGATCCCTGAATGCGGAAATACTGAGCCATTCCGACTTTGTAGGACCCGGTATTTCCCCATTCAGGGAACCCGGACCCTGACCTTCCCCATTCCCATTCGAGCCCCCAGAGGGCTCAATGGGAATGGGGAGGGAGCTAACAACGGGCCCGTTGTTAGCTCCCTGGTCCCCTTGAGGGACCTGAAAAGGACGTCTGGTAAAACCAGACGTCCAGAGCGGGTCCCGCGAGGTGACCTTGTAATAGGGTGGAATGGATTTAACTGCGCCGGCACCTTTACCGGCGCCGTTAAACCCATTCCGCCTGCCTCGTAATGAGGCCTATTGTGTTTGCCTGGAAAATGAACTCAAAGTCTTACTGTTGTGGTAAATGAACTCAAAATCCTACTGTTGTATGTATAAGGCAACAGCTTCCTCTAGTGGTGATAACAGGTGAAGCGGGCAGGACGGCTTTGGACAAACATACATCTAGCATTTTATTATATAGTATGATAGTAGTGCATTGCTTAAAGAACAGGTGGACCATCATAAAACACTTTATAAAATCCTGATATACCATATGCTAGGGCAATTACGGCTTGGCAGATGATTGAAACAACTGTACATTTGAGGCTGTGAATTGCATAGATGACTGTATCAGATATTAAACCACATTAGATGCATTTATGAGAAATATGCTTGACATATGATGGCAGCACCTGCACATGTAGGTGCACACTTTGCTGTTATTAAATAACATTGCTTTGTCATGTGAGCGTGTTCTTTTTAGGATATGTGTATGAGGCAACAATTAATTTGGTAAGTGCATCCCCCCAATCAAGAGCATCGCAACAATTGATCACTGAATTTGATTCTTGACTAACTCTGTCTTTGATTCATATAACACAACAGTGCTCCCAGACTCCTTCCACAGCATAGAAGCCAAGAAACAGGCCAATGCACAGAAAGAATAAAGATTTATTGTTCTTACATTACTAGACAAAATCCAAATATACACAGAGGTTATCAATAATCATGCCACTCCACTATGTGCTGCAAAACCGTTCCTTTTTTCCACCATTTATTATTGCAAACAGGTTGAAACCAAAAGTCAGTTTTTCTAAATATATATCACAAAACTTAGAAAACACTGCCACATATGCAGTTTTCCAGTTGTGAATTATATTCCCCCCAGGTCATATGTAAAGAGAAACCCAGGTCTAGAAAATACTTCAGATGAATGGGTCACTCACAAGAATACCTCTAATGTAAAGATAATCCATTTAGCCCGCTAGAACACGAACATGCCAATTTTATTTGACATTGTAATTTGTAGGTTGCTTAACATAAATACATGTAGCACTTTTATGTTGGGCAAAAGAATAGACATGTGCAGCACTCTTTATTTCTGACCTCCCTGTGCACTTTCCATTTCTACGCGATGGTCAAGTACAATAAACTTTTAATAACAGACTCTTCTCAAGAGATGATGAACCCCTTTCCTTTGCCACTATACAGTGAAAATGTACCCCTTCAATTTGGAGTTCCTTACTCACTCTCTGTAGGCCGAGTGCATGCTTTTAAATCAGTTATGGTCACTTTACCTAACCCTGGAGACACTTTTCTGTACAGCACAGACGCAGAAATTATGTTTACCATTTGGACATCCTCTGCTTGAATGCAGGGTTCAGGGAATGTTGAACAATTCAGATTTTCGTTTTTAAATGATCCCTCTGCTTAAGGGGATTTTTGGGGTTGGCAAAGAGGGATATAAGTGATCCAAATTACTTTAAATGGCTACATGCTTATTCACTCTTGAAAAGATGTTGAAGATTTTGAATTTCCCCAAGACCTGCTCAGTGTCTGTTGACTATGTGTGAATTAATTATTCATTAATAAGGAAATGCTAGGGATCTACTACTATATGCCCACCCCATTAATAGGGGGAAGATATTCATTCAAACAGATCACCACCAGTGGTTTGTTCTGTTGGAATGCTGTGCTTACTTTTATTCTCTCTGGGTTTGTGCACAGGAAACGTCATCGGGCATCCAGAGTCATCTCTGGGAAGCATAGCGAGTGTCTCTCCATACTCAGTTATGGATGACCTCCAGCTTCATCCCTTCTCCTGGTCTCTGGTTATGGATGTCCCCCATCCTCTGCCTTCTCCTGGTTCCACCTTTCTTCCTGGACTGTTAGTTTTCCCTTTGTCCTTGTCTGCTCCTTCTGTATACCTTCTGCCTGATCTTGTCTCACTCCTCTTTTTGTCTGTTCCTCTAGTTGCCTGATTATGAATAAGATCCTGAAGATCAATTTTTTCACTGTGCATCCAGTTTTAAAACCCCCTAGCGACTCCTCCCCAAAATATCACAATTATGGTGGACTGGCTCATTGGCTAATGATTGGATTGAACCACTTGTGTTCTTCCCCTGAACAAGGCCTAGCCTCTTCCCTCACAACCCATATATTTCTAAATTGGTCTGAGCATTCCAGTCGCAATGACCCTTGTCTTGCGTTGGTGTGTGGTTGCATATGTAAATGGTAGATTTGTGTGATTTCTATGGAGAGAATGAATGTTCAGGTCATGAGATTTTACAGACTGGTATGTGATTCAATAAACTACGATATTCCCGACTCTCCGATAAGTACCTTTTTCTGGGGAGCTACAATTACATTTTATCTTATAACTCTGGTCCCCAAGGTCGAATTCTGAAGCGAATTCTATCAGTAAATACTGCTTTTCATGTGTTTTCAAAAAACAAATGAACCATCTCGGTATCTATTACATTATCTCAGTTTATGAGCAAAATATGATTCTCCATATAATCCTATGAGACCTGTTTAATTGCATGCATACTTTTTACTTAATTCATTATCCTTTCTGTTTCCAAAACCTGTATGCAGGCCTGGCCTTCTCGCTTTTGTTTGACCTAGTCTGCAATGAAACCACTTAACATTCTTTCAAGGCTAAGGGCCTAAACATGTGCTTCTTTATCTTCTTGAGTAGAGGTGTATAACTCTGTCCTTTGACTCATGTGACACTCTCTGGTACCTCATTCAGCTCAGTCACCCCACCACAAACTGTATTTAATTGTATTTTTGAAAGATCAAAATCCATTTCTTTACTCAGTGGTCAACCTCGCGCACCAACAAAACTCGGTCACAGAACCAATCTCTGCCCCTTCCTGGCTCTGCTGAGCTTCACAGAAGTTGAACAAATGGAAAGGTGAAGGAGTGTTTGATCTTTGATTCTGATGGGGGAAGGTTTTCTTTTGCTCAAACACATGTTTTAAGTCAGCTCTGATTAACAGAAATGGTGCTTTTAAACGTGTTGCATTTTCTTTTCACATGAGGCCTGCACCAATATCTCACATTATACAATATACATTTTGCTCCATATTCTTTCTCACTGCTGGTCTTAATTCGTCTTTGACAAGTGGACAGTGTCTCAAGTTTCATTAATGTGTGTCTTTGAAATTTCTTCTGACAATGGAGTTTCATCTTTTATGTGTTAATTTCCATACAAGCTGCAAAATGCACAGCAACTAGGAATATGCATCTGCATTGGTGTAGGAAGCCTGTTCAATGCCCTTTGCCTACGTAGGTTTTGATGGTTGTACCAGATCATGCCATTAACCCACAGACACCATTTCAAGGCAGCACACTGGTTGAAATAATGTTGGTAATTAAAACACTGTTTTTCTGTGTAAGCAACTATTAAATATGTTCCCTTAATCATACATTGTGTATCTTGTTACAAGGACATTATCCCTACCTGGTGTATTACCAAAGGTCATGGGTGGAGGAAGTTTCAATGGGTGTATAACACCCTTTATTTGATCAAATTCTCCTTGTAAAGTGATAATAATGTAAGACAATGCAATACACAGTGTAGGTGATCATATTGCATGGACCACCCCACAGGTGTTGCTATTGTTCAATGACAGGCAATGGGGTGTCAAAGTCTTCCAAACAAAGTTACCAAACAACCTTAAGGTAAATACACTTTAGCAATACATTTCATAACCATCTGACAGGCTAAGTTAATATGATGCATTTTGCAATTTTTTTATTTAACCTGTTATCGTTTTCAAAAACCTATAATTGGTGCTCCTTGACAGGAAAGTGTTACAGTATTTACAAAATGTACCTTGAATGTAAATGAGATTGCCAACCTCCCATGGAGATGCGCTTCTTTTATTTAACAAACATTTCTCGAATCGTGAAATTACTGCGTGCGATTTAAAGTTTCCCAAAAAGTTTGTCTTACTGATCTAAACATATGCTAGTTAATCCCTGCTACTAATGAGGAGCCCCAATGCAATCTGAAAAGCAATTTAATAATCTTATGTATTTTGAGGCTGGGGAGGGGTAATGTACACAAAAGTTAAAATTACATGTTTGACAAAATGTCGTTGACTGCATATGAATCATTTAAGTTTTGTGTTTGCAGCTTTCAATTAAGGCCCATTTTAAAAGTTGGCGTATAGTCAATGCCTCACGAGTTCAAAATGTAAATAACTGAAATATCTGTCAGTTTGTAAAAGTAATGTGTATCAGATGAACTAATGCATAATTCATGATCTTTCTTCAGGATCTGAATGTCAGCAACTTAGCTGTATATTTTTAGCCCACCTAATATTTAAATTTAAAGTGTGCATGCAAATATATCATTGTGACATATATTCATCGTGTGTTATTATATGGTGAAATCATTATACATGAACTGACATTGCTATCATATGCAAGGGCAGTTCTGTCAATATCAAACACAATATTGTTTCTTAAAATTCACTTAGACAGACACCAGAGTTCTGTATTGTCGTATGAATATATACTTTTTAAATTAATGGATGACTGAAGTCAATATATTTCTTTAAATTCGGTATTTTCTAAAGCTCTAAAAGCAATACCGTGTTTTCTACTATACTCCTTAGTATTTTGTTTAAAAATCGACATGGTCTGAAAAGAGAGGCAGCATGATTTTACGTATCACTTTTTTATTGTTTAAAACATGAAACCGGATAAGTGCAATTAATTGAGACAACGCTGACATTAAATAAGCCCTATTGTGTATTAAAAAGAGCACAGTATCGTTTTATGGAGCCAGTGATAAATTAATCCCAAGGGTTTATCCCTGCTCAAAATCCCCAGGGAAAAAAATATGTACATGCACACGTATAAATATGTATTTTTAGCATTTATTAAGGGTGAATTTATCTGGGAAGCACTGACTTCTGTATGCATGGGGACGTACCCAGGGCATTACAAGTAAGTGCGGGTGTAGCAGAAGAGCTACAATTCAGGGGAGAAGCCGGAGAGGAGGGAACTTGTGCAAGAGCAAGAGAATTAGTGTTGAATGGAGTAATCAGCAATGTCAAGAGGTTCTATGAAGAATAGGTTTATCGGATCCTTCCTGGAGGGTGCCATTGCGAGGGCGAGTCTTATTTTGGTAACTTGTCCAGAGGTAGGGCATGCAGCAGAAAAATAAAAAAGCTTTCCTGTTTTTTCACTCTTACAGTTCTTTGTTTCCAGCCTGGTGATGTTGTGGCTTCTGGTTGTGCAAAGACCTCAGTAAATAGTGAGTTATTCTCATGGGTAGAGTAGTGTTTTGGGTGCGACTTTATTGATGATACAGGCTTTCTTGTGTATGATGTATACCCAAACTGGTAAGCAATGCAGCTTTTTTTAACCTTATTAAGCGTAAGGCAAACATAAGTGTTAGTATGCGGTTAGACAGGCCTATATTGATGCAGCCAGTAGGGCTATCTATCTTCTATAGCGGTGGAATAGCATTTTTTACTGAGCAATAGGGGTAAAGCCAGCATGGTCAGTGTTATTACAGTTGCAGTCCGACTTGATAAATGCTCATATTGTAGCATGGACATTTTACAGGAAAAGAAAAGTATGTTCCTAGATCGCAATGCTGGCTTATATTGGTGCAGCCTGCATTCACATGTATGTGCACAGCCAGCATTACAATGTTTTTATACATTTACACAGTCATGTACTGTGGACAATGGCATATTGAAAATATGTTGGAAATTCTCTTGTGCACTTTGATGACTTGCATGTATTACTGTTTTCATGTGTTACCTTAAAAAACCAATTGCAATCTGTGTGGCTTTTTACGCAACTTTTCATATGGAATATGTTGTAAAATGCACAATTTAAACCCATTACTATACAGTGTTCTCATGTGAAGAACACACCTGAAACTCTCTTTGTTGGTTTGGGCCCCCTTGCTGCACATGGTTTGTGTTTCACAGAGTATAGGAGATACTGACAACTAATAAAACATGCTAGGAGCAGTGGTCGAAGTGTACGAATAGAAGTAGTGGAACTATGTTTCCAACTGACCTGCCCCCGCTCCCCAAAGACCCCATCGCCGCGCCCCCTCCCATGCACAATAATAAAAAATAAAAAAACACACCTGCCTGCTCTTTAATGAAACGTCCTGTGCAGTGCACTGAAAGTGCAAGTTTCAACTTCTTCCTACACTTTTATTTTAAAACGAAACCGTTCCGGAACGGTTTATTTTTAAAATAAAAGTATAGGAGAGGTAAAAGGTAATTAAAAGAAGTAGAGGAGCAACGCTACCGACAGCTCCCGCGCACTTCGACCACTGGCTAGGAGACTTCCTGTTGTTTTCACCAGCCACGTGGCTTGCATGTTAGATCCCTTCAATCTGACAGAGGGGAGTACTGCTAAGAATTGTTTAGGGGGGCTCAAGAATTGAGCTGTCCACCGTCTACAAAGGAAGCAGTCAGGAGGGGTGAAAGATTCAAGTGGTCTATTTTTGGCACTATGGACATGGGTAATCACCATTGGAGAGTAGAACGCTACTACTTAACAATATCCAACAGCCATCTGTCAGAGTCATACCTCTTATGGTTTCGATGAGAGACATGGATCATTTCCCAGGTTGCTGTTAGTCAACATGATCTTCAAAATTACATGGGCAACCTAAAACCTCTAACTTAACCCAATCATGGGCAACCTCTCACAGTGCCAAGGAACCGAGCCAGGCTGTGTTGCTTGCCCAGCCCACTTTGAAACATGTTGTGGCTGCGACTCTACTTCAGGTCAACTGGCAGATTCTTCTGATGTGGCATCAATTCACGTTTTGCCTGCATTGTTTAGCATTGGTCAGTAACATGCTGGTGGAGCCAGATGACCATGGAATATGCAACGGCAATGGTCATGGTTGACTACTGCTCCACTCTATTATGAAGGCGGGCACAGGGCAGCTACTGTACTCTGATGGAGAAGTGTAAATATGTTTTAGTCAAGTATGGTACGAGTGGAATGGAGGAGAGGAGAGCTTCCATGAGAAGAACCTACACGAGAGAGACGCATGTGTTTGCTTGTATATATTTTGTTTTTTTTTTCTCTTTTAAAGGTTGAACAAACCAATAAAAATTTTTTTTTAAAAATATATATATATGTTTTAAGGCAGCGGCTCTGCTTGTTGGCAAACACATTCAAGTAGTGACTGCGTTGTGCAAGAGCTGTAAAGAAATGCAGGCAGCAGTCCATCGAGCAAAAGCTATTTCCAAAATGAGCTTCATTTATTTTGGATGTGCTATCATCTGCACTACTATCAGTCCCACTAAAACCACTCAACATTCCGACTGCACATGTATGAGCTGGCTTTCTACCAGGGCGTAAATATTCAGCCTGAACTGGCAATGTGCCCACTGTCATGTTTTTGAATTTGATGCAGTTGTCTTGGATAGTTAAATGTGCATCACTTATTTGACACAAGATTCAGCGAGGCTGTGAAAAGAACATTTAAGGAGAAAACAGTTTATACTGAAGTCCGTCACCAACAACGAAGGTGGTAATGTAACTGAGCAGTCAGGCTCAGAATCAGGAGGAGGTTGGCTTGAGGTTAAGTACAGTTAACAGTAACAAACTATGCGAAGGAGCAGAGAGCCACACAGGTAAGTAGACGCAATACTATCTATTAAACAGCATAACTCAACTCACTGCTGGTATGTATAGTCACTAGTAAACATATATAGATTCACAGTTTGGTAATATCAACATGGGTTATCCACCACTTTACAATTGAACACAGTTAGTTATAAGCATATTTTAAGTAACCTACTATACACTAAGTTAGTTAATGTGGGGGAGAAGGAGATAAGCATAATTACACAATCCTTTGTCTAGTATAACATGACACTCAACGGTTCTATATAAGTCCATCTGTACCCTTCCAGTGTTCAGTTTGTTGCAGGGAGGTGATCCTTTCAAGCAGGTTTGAGAAAAATGTCAATGTGTTAAGTTCCAAATGATTACCCCAGCTATGGAGGGGAAAGAATAGCAGTCCTCTGATCCTAGATGAATAGAAACTATGTCATCACTGCACTGCCCGGAACTGCGCAGACGAAAATGTCGACACCAATTACGCGGTGGCATAATTATCAAACAGATCACTTTTCCTCTGCAATACTCCAGCCCACAGCCCCCAGGTCCCCACTGCACTTATCTATTCAGTGGCACACTTCTGCGTGTGCCGCTGATTCCCATTTACCCCCCAAAGCATCAGTTCCTCACACTTATGTGGGGCGCTGCTGACGCCGAGGGGTCCTTTTAAAAACAAAATGTTTTTGTTTTTCCTGTCCCCCGCTTACCGTAATGGTTAGCAGGTGCACCCCTGCAACCCCTGACTCCCATTACTGCAACCAAGGAGAGAGGAGAACACCAGTGCAACCACCGCTCCACATGGGAACAAGCATTCTCTAAAATGCTCACAGTGCAGTAAAAGCGCAGTCAGCATTTTAGAGTCGAAGTTTTGGTGCAATTCTTATGAATGTAGAGTGGATGCTTGACCCAAGCTCCACTGCCTATGGCAGTAAGATGCAGTAGCAGCCCGGAACAGAGAATCAATGTGGACAGCCATGCTCACCTTGACTTAATTTGATGAAGGCTCCCTGATTGAAGGTTAAAGGTTGTCACCGATGGTTAGTTCAGGCCCTTACAGAGATTCTTGGATAGACTGTAGATGGCTGATTTTCACTTGCATCAGCACAGAAGGGACCTTCTTAAATATAACATGGGGTTTGCTTTTCTGACTTGCTCCTTATGACTCCATTTCTATTGCCCTTTCCTCCCTTCATTCGCTAGCCTTCCACTCTTGCCTCAAGTTCATCTTCCTTTGTCTTCTCTTTAAGACTCTTCATGCTCTTGCTTGCCCTTACCTCTCTTCCCTCCTGTCATGGTATTCCTCAGCTCAATCTCTCTGTTCCCAGTCTCAATTCCTCCTATCAGTTCCCCATCCACCTAGTGCCCATTGACGCGTTTGCTCCTCTCTTCTGGCTCCTCTTCACTGGAACTCACTTCATCTTTCTTTCTCCTCTTTCATTCGATCTCCTCTTTTGCTCTGGCCTTAAGGCTCATTTGATTTCTCTCTAATATTTGGTTGGTTTATCCTTAATATTGTACCGTTTTGTGATTTAGTTATCAAGCACTTTGGTGTAAAGTGCTTTACCTATCAAACCAAAATACAAAATACAAATGGGAGCAGGTATTAGTGTGACCAAGGACATGGTCATCAGGACATCAGGAACAGTGCAGTCTGAATTCAGATTCTGAAAGGCCCTTTCTCATTGTAAGAGGTACAAGTAGAAATATGTTGAGGTCCCATCATAGCTATAAGGATTCCATCGATGTTTCTAGCATCAAGTTGGGAAGGAGCCCCTGCAAGTGTGCAGGCAAATCAAAAATGCAGAACAGGATGCCAGGCATATTGGTTCCACTACCAAAAGAGAAAGACACCCAGTTTATCTCTTCACATGATTTTAAGGCAGTGGTCCAGAATGCAGAGATTGGACCGCACAGTGCTGGTCATGGCATCCCTTTTCTAGTGGATCACTCATTGTCCCTTTGGCTTCAGATGCTTGGATCTTCTGGTCTATCATCCCAAATGTCACTAGGTCCTCTCCTATCATCCGTAATTCAGGCACAGGCATGCCTCTTGAAGGGACCTGCTATATTCAATCAGGAGCAGGCTGTCACATTCTGCCCAGCAACAATACATACTCTGGTTGATGTGTGAATTTGGGCTAGACATTCCCCCCCCCAAAAAACCAAGCAGAAGCTCTGAATGGGAGTCCAATGCAGGACTGCTGCAAAAGTGCATTCCCGTACAATGCAATTTCTAATCTGAAGAGTAAGGAAGATAGCCAACAAAGAAGGTGGTCTTTTACAACAAGCAGGAGCCATTTTGAGAATATGACACTAAAAAGGCATTATCCTGCCTAAAGTAGGTACACAGCTATGCATCGGAAAAAAGGTAAAACATGGTTCAATGTCACCAGCCTCTTCAATACACATCAAAAAAGTAACAGAGATTTCAATTAAATAAATGTTAAAAGGACACGTCTCCCTCAAGCACTCCAAAGATGTTGGCATGTTCTGCACTATAACAAAATTTGACTTCGAGAAATTGTGTCAAGAGTAATTATAATTGGTTATTTATAACACATTTAATACCCAGATTTCTAAGCAGGGACCTGGGTATTGAACCTGTGTTCCTGCCCGTTATCTTGCTGCCAAGGCGATCATGTTGCCCCTGAGCTATGCTCCCAAGACTGAAGCCCTGTTTTATTTCTAGTTTGTACTATTTAATAAAATGATGTATGTAATTCCATGTCAGAAGGGGTGGCCTGTTAACAAGTGTCCCCTTCATTAACTCAATTGCAAAAGAATTGTAACAAAAGTGCCCTGCTGCATTAGTCTCCTGATCTTCATCACCTGCTCTCAAGTGGCACAGAGTAGGTTCAGAGGTCAAATCTGCCCCTTTGGTGGCTGCTGTGGCAAACACTAGAGTGCAGAGGTTGCATTAACTCTGTGCCTCTCCCCCATAACCACGTATTTCTGACTGTTACTATCCTCGCAATATTTGTAAACTTTAATACCAGCCATACCTGAGTTTAAGGTATGGTGGCCAGTATTTCTCATGGTTATCACAGTCATATCTAAATGGTATCATACAAGTACTAACATATTGAAGCCAGGCCTGCTGTGGACAGGCTTTGTGTTATCCCACAAGTGTTCTGTCTCTGCTGCACCCAGAAGAACTGTAGCCATGGGGGCTACCTCTCTTTAATCCTTTTTGAGGTTGGGTAACACCACTCTTCAGCAAGACAGACCCTCAGCAGGAACTGTCCTGGGAAAGTGGAATCAAAGACCACACCCTAACCAAAAGAACTAGCCTCATGTGAGAATGTTGCATACAAAAAGGCATTTGATGCTATGGGTCTGAGAAGGGGTGGCCTTGATTTAGCCAGAGGGAGCTCAGCAAATGTGGGCAAGGTTGCCACCATCTCGTTGTACCTAATCTCCCTTTCTGTCTTCTTCACTTCCTTTGGCACAAAGCACTTTGGTAGCATGGAAGAAGGCAAAGACCACCTTTCACATGGACAGGGATTGGACCTTTTAAATCATGCTTGTATTTGTCCAATCAATTATGGACTTTTGCCCGTAAAAGGGGCTGACTCCAATTCCTTCTTTGATTCACTTTTTAAGCAGGCAGAATGAGTAATTAATTTGGACCTCTTTTGAGAGAATTGATCTTCCAAAAGTCTTCTTCCAATAAGTTGAAGATTAAGGGTCCGATTCATGGAATAATCTCTGCTGAAAAAGTAGGACCTGCGCGTGGAATTTCGTGCAAGTCACTGTTCATCGATTCATGGAACACAATGTGTGGGGCTTACCCAGGACTTGCGAGAAATCCACGGTGGTCCACCATGTCAGCCGACGAGTCCAAGGGAAGAGCCTGCTATTTTTGGGATGCCTGTCAACCAGGTCTGGTAGGTGAAGGCCATCCATATCATCCTAGACCTGGTCACAGAGTGGGAAGATGACCTCACATCACCCACCATGTGCTGTCTAGCACTGAGCCCCCTGCAAAAGGTGCTCACTGCTCTGCATTTTTTGGCCACTGGCTCATTCCAGCGTACCACCACCATAGTATGTGGCATCTCCCAGGCTTCATAGTCACGCTGATTACACCAGGTGTTGGCAATCATGACTGCACGTCCTTCTGTCCACCGGCATACCTATATGCCCAGAACACCGGCAGAAAGGCAAGCAGTGGTCCAGGATTTATATAGGGTGGCAAACCTCCTAAAAGTGCTAGGTGCTATTGATTGCACACATGTTGTTCTACGTCCATCTCGAGCAACAGAGCACATCTATGGCAACTGGAAACATTTGCACTCCATCAGTGTTTAGGTTGTGTGTGATGCCAAGTGTATGCCAACTATCCTGGCAGCACCCATGATAGTTACATCTTTGGGATATCCATGCTACACTGGGCCCTGGAATCTGGCAAGCATGGCAACACATGGCTCATTGGTGAGTATGAATGGACATGCACATGCATGCATGTTGCACACAGACCAATAGACACTGTAAACAAATGACAATGACAACCATTCTCATCTCTACAGAGGACAGTGCCTACCCCTTGAGCACATACATGATGATGCCCATATACAACCCCAACACACCTGCCCAGGTAAAGTACTACACTGCCTATATTGCAACTCGGGGCATATTGGAGCACACATTCTGAATGTTCAATTCACGTTTCCGATCCCTTGACCACTCTGGTGGTGTGTGCTTTATGCACCATCAGTAGTCTGCAGGATCAGTGTGGCAGCATGTGTCCTTCACAATCCTGCAACATGGCATGGTGTCCCAGTGGACATGATGGTGGCAACCCATCCACACCCACAGGCACACTGCTTGCGTATGGCTCTGCAAAGGGCACATGGAGAGGCTGTGCATACCCAGCTTGTGATATCACCTGAAAGGTCAACCCTGGTGAGAGAGAAAACAGGAGGCAAACTGATTTAACAGAAACTTGAACTCCTCCTGTTGTTCAGATGTCAGATTAGAAGAGATTAACTCCTTCTATCTTCTCATCTAAAGGTTGGCCTCTGAGTAGGTCAGGTAGAGGTTCACTCTCCTCCTCCTCTTGAGCTGAAGCTAGAAGCAAAGCTCCCACTTCTGGTCTTGATACATATGCCTTCAAACGGCTGGTGTGAAAGACTCTGGGAGCCTCCTTAGGTCTGCCTAAGTCCACCAGATAGTTCACCTCTCCAGGTTTGCCTACAACCTTGAAGGGTCCTATCCATTTGTCCTGCAGGGCCCTCTGCCTTGTTGGCACCATAACTAGTACAATCTGGTCTTTAGTAAACTCAACCATCTGCCAATGTTTGACCAGAGCCTGACCTGCCTTCAAGTTATCACTTGCTTTTGCCATCATGTGTGACATTCTCCTCTGGAGACCTATCACATAGTCAGTCACTCTGACTGGCTTGGTGGAAGGAACACTCTCCAACCCCTCCTTAATCAGGGCCAATGGACCTCTGACTGGATGGCCATAGAGAAGTTCAAAGGGACTGTATCCAACTCCTTCCTGAGGAACTTCTCTAAAAGCAAAGAGAAGGTATGGCAGTAGAAGGTCCTACTTTCTCTTAAGGGGTTCCTCTAAAGCACCTATCATGCTCTTCATAGTATGATTAAACCTCCTTACCAGTCCATTCATCTGTGGATGGTAGGCTGTAGAGAACTTGCAAGTGCCAGCACAGTTTTTCCATATGGCTTGCATGTAGTGGGACATAAAATTGGATCCCCTGTCGGATATCACTTCCTTAGGAAACCCTACTCTGGTAAAAATACCACAGATAGAGCCTTAGCCACAGCCCTTGTCGTAACAGTCCTCATAGGTATTGCTTCAGGATAGCTAGTAGCATGGTCTAATACAACCAGGATAAACCTGTTTCCTAAAGATTTGGGAGGGTAAAAGAGACCAACAATGTCGATGCCCACCCTCTCAAAAGGAACTCCCACCACTGGGAGAGGCACCAAGTGTGCCACATTCGTGGCTTCACTCTTGCCAGAGGTTTGGCAAGTGTGATAGCTCCTACAGAATTTGTCAACTTCTGAACCCATTTTAGGCCAGTAGAAGTATAAAGAGAGCCTTTCCTTGGTCTTTTTGTAACTCAAATGACCAGCCAAAGGTATCTCATGGCCCAACTGTAGGAACTGGAGTCTGTCTTTTAGGGGCACTACAAGTCTTTTGCAATCCCTAGGGATAGACTCAGTCGGTTCACTGTAGAAGAGGCCATCTTCCCAGTGCAACCTATGCTTTCTAGCTTCTTGCCCATCAAGGTGAGAAGCTGCCTGTTGTCAATGACCTTCAGGAGTAGGACACTCTCTTTGTCCTCTGCTGAAATCTGTCCTGTTGGGTCCACCTTCTGCCAGTGGAGACTGCAGCTCAGGATGGTCAACAGGATCAAGATCTCCAACTAGAGTTATGTCTTCTTCCAGATTTGACTCTTCAGAAGCTGGCTCGACCACACAGGGTTGTACCTCACACTCAGCCTCAGCAGGTGGAGGAGTCACAGTTGTGACTTTGGACAATCTTGGGGATATCCTTGTTGGTAGCACATGGGTGCTATCTGCTTTGTTCTCGGAGGTCTTGGGTTTCCCCTTTGCCTCTTTCTTTCCTGAAATAGCAGTGAACAATTCCTGTGGACTGGTGGTGATAGCTTTCTCTATCAATTCCCCTGGAGAGCCTCTCAAGGTCCTCTCCTTCACAGGCCTAGGGAGCTCCTCTTTCCTTTCACTCGGAGGTGTGGGGGTATTAGACACAACTCCAAAAGTTTCAGATCATTACCCAACAGGAGTCTCCCAGGCACTTCACTCTGCACACTGACAGATATCTTGACAGTCATGTCATTGCACTGGATGAGAGCTGGTAACTTGCACAGGGCCTCCAGCCAACTTGGTTAGGTGTTTGGGTGCCTTAGCAACATCCTCCACCTTGAAAAATGATTCATCAACCACAGTTATGCTGGCTCCAGTGTCTATGATGGCAGGAGTCTCCTGGCCATTCACAATAACACTATCTTTATAATACTCTTTAGTATTATCTGGGATGGAATTATAGACATCTAAATTCTGTTGTTCCCACAAACCCATGGACACTAAAGAAACACTAGGTGAGACTCGCATGGGTTCATCAGCCAGTAGGTAAAAGTTTCCACTTGCCATAGGTACTTCTTCCTCTGGGTAGAAGGCTAAGGAGACAGTGTGGACCCCTGAAGGTATACGCTCACATCTGGGATCCCCCTTTCACATGGTCAGTTGACGCACAAACATAACATTTCCCAAATGTTTTGATGAATGTGGGTTTGTTCTGACCTCCCTCTGGTTTGGGTCCAGATGGTACACTAGCCTGATTCGGTTTCCCTTGTGGCTTACCCTTATTGTTTTGTTTTGGGCCCTCTTTTGGATTGGAGGTATTAGAATTCTCCTTGCTATCTTTCTTTGGCTGCTTTCCCTCAGCCTTCTTCTGAGTTGCCCCAGAATCCTTGTGAGTAGCCCTGTTGGCAACCCACAAGTCAGAAGCGTTAGCTAACTTCTTTGGATCTATCTCCTTACAATCAGCCAAGTGCTGTCTAAGTTCAGGAGAGCAGGCATCATAAATTTACTCCTACATAACAAGATTTCATATACCTTCATAAGTGTTTACTCTGTAACCCTTAACCCAACCATCTAAGTTCATCAAACCTTTACATACCCAGGTAGCCCAAGGGGTACCATCGTGATTTTTGAGGGTCCTAAACCTCTTAAGGTACTGGGAAGGGGTCTTCCCAAATCTAGCAATTAAAGCTAGCTTCACACACTCATAATCCATCATATCCACCTCCCCCAAATCCATCACAACATCAAATGCAACAGTGGGTAGCCTAGAGAAGAGCCAAGGAAGCAACTGATTCCCTGTAATGTCTTGAATCCCATGGTTATACTCACACATTGCCAACCAATCCAAAATATCAAGCTTCTCCTTATACATACCAAAACTTTCTTTAGGCCTTCAGGGTCTCTGAGGACTGAAGACCTAGAAGATTCTGGGAGAGAAGCATTTTCAATAGACAACTTTTTCATTTCTAAGGCACGGTTCATCTCCATTTCTCTGAGCGTAAGTTCTTGATGCTTTTGTTCAGTTTGAACATTCATACGTTTGAATTCCAATTCAAGCCTCATCTTTTCTAGAGCAATGAATTCAGGACTGAGTGTAGGACCTGATGGGTTCCCAGTGGACAAAGGTTGAGGTTGTTGACCAGGTAGAGTAGCAGTAAGCCCTACAATGTGAGACACATCTGTCTCATCTAACTCTTCCATAATAACTGAGACATTATCATCCTCATCATTTTCCACATTTGCTGGAGGGTCAGGTATGTCATACCCACTCTCCAGACTTTGTTTCTCTAACCACCTTTCAATTAATTCTGACTTTTTGCCTTTAACAGAGAGATTCATTTCTCTACAGAAATGTTTCAGATAATCTACAGTGTAACTCAGGAGGGTCTCCTGACTGTAGCTTTCCATATCAGACATGATTCAAATTTGCTTTTTATTGATGTTTAGCCTTGTGGTTAGTTGATCCAAGGTAATAGCAGCACCCTAAGTGTAATTACTCTACTTTATCCTCACCACTGTACACCAGTGTTAGGCAGAATCATATGCAGTACCCTTTGGGAACACCACACATAATTAAGACTACAAGTGACAGTACAAATTCACCTTTGGATCAAGCCTGTACTACACAGTAAAGTAGTAGCGATGGCTGAGCAGCCAGACTTATCTCAACGGTAAAGTGAGCAGTATCAGAAGTTACACAAAGGACAACAATTACTATGGTTCAAACAAACACTGACTCAAGGTTTCTGAGTAAAAGAATATACATTTATTTACACATTCGTTTGTAAAACAATTCACTAAATAAAGCAACAGAAAAATCAAAATCTTAATATACTACACAACACCCAATCAATTCTGGACAAGTTAAGCTCAAAATAAAGTGTGAGCAAAATGGCACTCCAGCTATTTAAAAAGGGAGGGAAAGACAAGGTTATACAAAATTAAGCAGCACCAACAAGTAAGTAGGCAGGGCAATCTAGAAAAGGCTTACTACAATAAGGATTCAAATCAATAGGCCTGGGCCAATGCTAATGTTTCAGAGTCTTTGCAGAGGATTACACAGTTCAGAGTAGTTTGCGGTTAAGTCTTTGCCAAGAGTTCAAAACGAAGTTGGCCGGAAGAAAAGTTACTTAAAAGAGTAGGGAAGGACTAGCCCTCGGATTGGTGAAAGATTTAAAACACTTTCACCGCAGTCGGATGGAACCAACAACCGGGTTTGAACAGTACCTTAGAAGAAGAATGCTGTAGCTGAGGCAGAAGTTCCTGTCAGATCCTGCAGGCTCATGGTTCCTGAAGTGACTTTTAGACTGACAGGAAGGAAGAAGGCTGGAGAGTCCTGCACTGCCCAGGGAAGAAACCAGCAGCAGAGCAAAACAATGAATAAAAGGTGCGCTCCTTAAAACCCAAACAGGGTCCGGTCCTCCTGGCTATCCGATTCACTGCAGTGGTACACAGCAAATTCGACCAGTGAGGGGGGGCCTTGCTTGGTGTTTGGCGAACTGGTTGGTCCCACCAGCTCAAGGGAAGAATATTTCTAGCAGATCTTCTCTGTCGTTGAAGTTTAGGAGCTTTAGACCCACAGCAGTCCTCTTCCTTCAGCTTCTCTTCGGTTCTCTCGATCCAGTGGCGACTCTGCCTTCCAAGTCCCAGAGACCTGCTTTTTATGCAGTTTTCCCACATTCACACAGCCTGGCTATCAATCACACAGCAGCGTGGCTGTCCTGGCAGGACAGTCACCTAGCCAATCAAACAAGAGTGCAACTTGAGTCTCCAAGGAGACCCTGTGCAGTGGGCCTAAAACCCCTCCCTCACATCCTGTCTACCTAGACTCTCAGGCGCCTAAGGAGGGCTTCTGTGCAGAAGCCTGCCAAAGGACTGCGAACAAATGAACCAAACCTGGTTTGGCATGCAGAGTAAAACACGAGAAATACCTTTACAAAAATAAATGGCGAATAAACCCAGCCAGAACCAAATAAAAGTAAATGGGGTCCAGCGGATTAAAGTTTGAGTCTACTAACATAGCCTAAAACAGTACCAAGGCTATTTTCATAGACCGCGGTAGGAAAAATATGGTAGATACCACTGCCACCAGACAAATCTTAAAGAATGTGGAACAAATTAATGTTCCAGGAGAGACAGACAAAAAGGGATAACCATTAACCCTTTCCAGTACTCTATGGAAGATAGTTTGTGCTGGGTCTGTGAATTTAAAAAGACTAATAAAGTCAATGGCAACCTTACACGTTCTGGGAGACAGTAGTCCATCCCAGAAAATGGAGTTCAAAGTGGGAAGTCTGAAAAAGACAGCCCTGTGTCACTGCACTAAAGGTGCTGTGTTACACACAGTAAAAAGATCATGCCTATGGAGTAGGTGAGGCTCCACAGTCTAAGAACACAAAAATGTTAGACACACAACAAAACACATGTAAGAGTGGGAATAAAGGCTCACACTCTTACCAGGTGGAAAAAAAAGCTGCTGAGGGACCCAGTAGGTAAGGGAAATTAGCCATTCTGGATAATTCTCCCTAACACCACAATAAACCCCAGCCAAAAAAAAAAAAAAATATATTAACAAGAATGAATAGAAAATTGTACCAAAGAGTGCGACCCACCAGAATTACCACATCCAGACATGCAACAACTAAAGTAGCAATTCCATAACGATCAAGATAAATGCACATCTTACCTGTCCCCTTGGCATGCTGTCGCCAGTCAAATTTCAGCCCATGATATAGGCATCATTTCCTGATGGAATGATCTGCAGACAATGTACACAATGAAACTGAGTGCAGCTAACAAATCCATGCACCCAAAAATGTAAGAGCTACGGGCACCCCTCAGTGACATACAACACATGCAAACTACAGCCACAAGACAAAAATCAACATCTGTCCCAGCACACATGCAGCAACACTCCCACCCTGCATGCAAATCAAACACACAAAACACACACACTGACAAACAACAACATCACCCACTCTGCCTGTCCCCCTCAATGACATGCAGCAAATGTGCATGTCACATATCCCCATTCACTAGACAACGGCACATACACAAAGCACACATCAGTCAACATGCTGCATGAAAATTAGAAGACATCACAAATCACAAGACCCAAAAAATCTAAATTATTCAGAACAATGCTCTAAGAGCAGCACTGAATATCCCCCCAAAAAAGATATCTCTGATGCTAGATAAACTGCCCATTGGCTACCTGTCACATGGTCTCCTGATGCTTCCACCGCATTATCCAGGATCAAGATTGCCCTCTTCATTGCCCCCACCCTCGGCCTTCCTGACTACTCTAAATCATTAACCCTGTTCTGTGATGAGAAAGAGGAGTATGCTGTGTGCATATTCACACAGAAGCACAGGAGCCTACAACACCCTGTAGCTTATTTTAGCTCACAGTTAGACCCTACAGCCTATGCCTTTCCCAAATGTCTCAAAGCGGTAGCTGCTGCTGCGCTTCTCCTTACAAAAGTCTACAAAAGCTGAAAACATCGCCCTAGCACACCACATACATGTAGCAGTACCACAATCTGTATTAGCACTCCTCCTCAGGGGTAAAACACCTTTCTGCTGCACGTCTCACCAAATATGAAAAGCTGCTCCTCTCTGCCACCAACGTCATACTCATCAGATGCACCCCACTCAACCCAACATCCCTCCTACCCACACCTAATGATGGCCACCCACACAACTGCCTTGCAGCGGTTGATGTTGTATCGTCGACACAAACCAACCTCAAGGATATCTCCCTCCTAAATGCAGACCTCATTCTCTTTGTTGAGGGGTCTTGTCTTAGAGATTCAACAGGTAGTGTCCAGGCAGGTTTGATGTTTGCACTTTAGTTAAAGTGTTAGAAACTTTTCCCATCAGTACGATCAGCACAAGTTGCTGAACTCATTGCCCTCACACAGGCTTGCACAATCACCACACAATGCACAGCCACTATATACATGGATTCAAGTTACGCTTTTGGTATCTCACATGACTATGGGACCCTCTGGAAACAGGGAGGTTACCTAACTGCACAAGGTACACCCATTCTCAATGCACCCTATGTTGAAGCCATGCATAATGCAATGTTGCTACCTACCGAGTTGGCCATTGTGAAATGTAAGCTCTAAACTTGACTTTCTGACAGCACCTTGCAGGGTAAAATGCTGGCTGATGGCCATGCAAAAAATGTGGCTTCTATGGCCCTAAGGCTTCTGATTATGTGCTGCTGTTTCTCCTGTCATTTGAGGACCCGTTACTATCTCTTTCTTTCCTGGTGGACCTCCAAGATGCACCCCCACAGGCAGAGAAACGGGGCTGGGAAAGTAACAAATGTATTTGTTGCTCTGTTCGCCTATGGCATGATAACACAGGCTGGTGAGTGTCCCCACTAGGGTTATTACCACATCTAGCATGTGTTGCTCAATCTGTGTCCCAGTCAAACAAGGGAAAAATGATCTCAAAGGTCCAGAGATACTGGTTTGCTCCTAAGTTCCCCCCATTGTTCAGACATACTGTGCACACTGTCCAACATGTCTCACATTCAACCCTGGAAAGCCTGTGAAAACCACTCCAGTGGCACATGAAGTCCATTTATAGCCCTTTTGTGAATCTCCAAATAGACTTCATTAAAATACTAAGGTGCACCTTCTTTGAGTAGGTCCTGGTCATCATTGACACATTTTCTGGATGGACTGATGCCTACACTTGCAAATATGCAGTTTCCATTAGTGGCCAAGAAAATTCATCCCACGTTTTGGCCTTCCAGTTTCCATGAACTCTGACTGAGGAACCCATTTCACTGGACAGATTGTAAAAAACATGTTCAGTACCTTAGGTATCCTTCAGAACATCCATTGTAGTTTTCACCCACAATCGGCAGGGGCGGTGGAACACCGAAACTTCGATGTGAAGCCCTGCCTTGCCAAGTTATGCCACGAAACAGGTCTAAAGGGGCGTGATGCCCTCCCTCGTGTACTAATGTACATAAGAAACACTGTAAATAAAGTACACAGCCTCTCGCCCCACAAGATTGTCATGGGGAGGCCCATGAGAATCCCAGTTACTGTGCCACCTTCTCCTGAACTCTGTGATTTACAACTAAATGATGATCTTGCTGTTTCCTATTGCAAAAGGCTAATGCTCATTGTCAGTTCTCAACTCCAGCAAATCTAAGAATCCCTTCTTCGACCACCTGACACACCATGCCACAGCCTCCAACAGGGTGGTTCTGAAAGTGCATCGTAGAAAATCATCCCTCCACCCTTGCTGGAAGGGTCCTTGCCAGATCCTGCTGACAACCCACACCGCAGTATGCTGTAGACGCCAAGACTCCTGGGTCCATACCATCCAGTATGTGACGACTGCACCTCCAATCGACGATGAAGAACAGCAAGAGGTCCAGGACAAAGACAACACACCATTTGCCAGCACCAAAGACACATCAAAACTGCAATCTTCAGAGGTACAGGATAACAACAACCCTATTCCGGAGCCCAGTGGGGTCCCAGCAGTTAAATACCCAGTGACCCAGCATCCAGCAATCCTCGATGATGAAGTTCCAATACCGGTCCCGAGGTACATTTTGTGGAGTGCGGCCACCATCTCACTTGACATCAGTAGGTGAACCACACCTACCAGAAGCACACCAGTGCTACACTTGTCTCCAATGGGTGGCCCATCACCCTCAAACGTTTGCTACACTTGTCTCCTACAGTTGGCCCATTGTTCTCAAAGTTTGCTCCACTTGTCTCCTATGGGTGGCTCATCACTGTCAAACATTTTAGTCTCCAAGCAGCTACAATAACGCTGAACATCTGGAGTGTAGGCACCTTCCCACGCTCCGAACTCCCGAACTTCACACAATTGTGTACATGCGCAGCCCCATTACAGGAGAACGCATGAAAATTTGCTTGCGCAGTCAACCCATTCTGAGCCGCCTAAGTGTGCATGAACTCTCTACACTGACTGGGTTATGTAAACTAGCCTATTACTGCTCATGCATTGCACGATACTACTGCAATCTGTATCACGCCTATACTACCTGCTAATTTAAACTAGCTGCATATGCATATATGGCCTGTGAAACTCAGACCATCCCATTACTGCAAATACACTGCATTTTTACTGCCCATGTACCATTACTGTAAATGCTCTGCACCTACACTTCCTGTAGAATTCAAACTAGCCTACCACGCAAATGCATTGTCCCCATACTGCCTGTGTATTTTCATTGTAAATTGCATTGCACCTATACTGCCTGCATATTTCAAACTAGTCTATTACTGTATAATTCAAACTAGCCCATTACTGCATAGTGTATTGCACATATACTGCCTGCATATTTCAAACTGGTCTATTAGTGTATAATTCGAGCTAGCCCATCACCCCAATTGCAACCCACTGTATCACTCCCGGCTGGCTCTGACTGCATCACTATTGCACCATGCACACACATGGCCTATACACAGTCATTCTAAGGTCTATTCTCAACCTGATCTGCATGGACAGCCATACTTGCCTACCAACCATGGCCACATTAATGCCACCACCGAACATCATTACTCCTGCTCAATCACTTATCCCTTATGCCCACTTCCTGAGCCTGCCTAAAAATAGGCCTTGCAGCCCCACTACTAGAAGCATTAGACTCCAAGCCAGGCTACCTAAACTCTTCGAACCACCTGCCAGGTCCACGATCCCCACGAAAAGAGGAAACTCTAGGGAAACTCATCCCTGCACCAAGCCTACCAAGCTTTACTTAAACCTAAGCCTACTCCATCACCCTACTTCCCACCCTCTTGAGAAATGCCAACAGAACAAATCCGATCTCTCCAAACGTACTCACTGGAACCAATATTCCAAACATTAGAGGCACACTAATAAATGCCCGCTCCTTAGTAGCACACGTTACGGAAATTGCTGATCTCCTACTGCTAGATAATCTTGACTTCTTAGCCATCACTGAATCCTGGCTCCAAACAGCAGATGGTCCAGCCCTCATGCTAGCCATCCCTGAAGACTACACAATACTCTGAATAGACAGAACCGACTCTTGAGGCGGCGGCCTCGCTATAATAGCCAAAACAAACCTAGCCATGAGACTCTCCTGACCTCTTAACACAGAATCCTGCGAATCTCTCACCGCCAAAGTACACATCACTGGCACCCAAACCCTCACAATCCATCTCCTACGCAGACCCCCTTGCCCCTTTGGATCCTTTGAGGAGGACCTAACCACCATCCTCTCCAACAACTTAAAAAATACATCTCAAAGCCTACTTATAGGTGACTTTAACCTGGGGTTCAACGATCCCAAAAACCAGCACACCTCATGAATCGCACGCACCCTGACTAAACTAGGTTTCAATCATAAAGTTACTCTCCCCACCGATAACAGGGGCAGAACTCTTGACTGGGTGGCCAACTAGAACTGCCATGCCTCCATTACCTCCATTTCTCACCAGGTATGGACAGACCACTACCTCCTAACCTTCACACTCGAGACCCCTACACCCCCCCCCAGTAGCCCTCTGGCCCCTGCCATTCCCACCAGAAACAAAAGAAACATTACTGCCGAAACACTTGTCCCACTCATCTTTCCAACACTGAACTCTCGTACAGAGTCCATGGCATGGATCCCTATACCCTGGTTGAGGAATACAACAACATTATGACTACTGCCTTAGACCCCATTGCCCCTCTTAAATTAGAAAGAGCAAACCTAAAAAGCACCTAAACACTTGGTTCTCCCCCTTCCTTTAATCACTCGGACTCAAAAAAAGAAAAAAGGAAAAAGATATGGAGACAATGCTAAACAAGACTCCTACAACCAGAGAATATCCCAAGCCAACTCCAGCATAAAACAACTGTTCACAATCCTTAAAGAACTGGAAACTCCCATCCTAACCCCAGACACTTGCGCAAAAGACAGAAACTGGTGCACCAGCATACAGAAAGCCCTTTCCAACAAAGTTGCATCCGTGCAGGCAAAGATTGCCAATAAAAAAGAAGTCCTCCGCCATTCCACCCTCCTTGACAATACACCCACGTCCATCCCCCCAACACAACAGGCCACTCTAAAACCGCCTCACTGATTCAGCTTCTGTAAAGTATCTATCCTAGATGTCTCACCCTCAAACCTTCAAATTGCCAAGATGACCCATGCCCATCCCAAACTATCAAAGATGCGGCCAGACACCTATCACCCTTTATATCTAAGCTTATCAATGCCTCATTTTCCACCGGTACCATCCCCTGTTACCTCATGGAGTCGTGGGTCATCCCATTACTCAAAAAAATATCTTTGGACCCCGCTATACCCACCAATTACAGACCCATTACTACAGTTCCCTTCCTTCTCAAGATCCTAGACAAGGTAGCTTATATCCAAATACAACAATACTTAAAATCCAATCACCTCTTAGTAGTCCGCCAGTCAGGCTTTAGACCCCAACACAGGACCGAGACAGCGCTGATCAACATCAAGGCACAAACTGATATACTTAGAGACAACAATAAATCCACCTTGTTACTTCTCCTAGACCTATCAGCGGAGTTTGACTTAGTAGACCACACATTTTTATGCAACCACCTGGATTCAGCTGCACACTTCTCACAAGAAGCAATAGGCTGGATACAATCATTCCTAAGTGATAGGACCATGCATGTCTTCTCACACTCAGTATCTGTAGACCCCATCACTTGTGGTGTGCCACAGGAATCATGTGTCTCTCCCACCCCGTACAACATATTGAAGAAGCCCCTTTTTAATAATCTCGATGGTCTTGGTATCACCTTCACTAATTATGGAGATGATACCCAGATCCTCATACCGCTGAAGGGAGATTATGACAAGAATTTGGCCTTGGTGAATAGGGTGTACCTAATCATTCAGGCATGAATGGCTGCTCATAGCCTATGACTGAATGCTGACAAAACTAAGCTGACAATCCTCGGCAACACCACTAACATTAACAAACTCAGTCACAACTATACAAGCTTTATCATAGATGGTAACACCATTAAAGTAGCTAAAAAAGTTAAAACTCTGGGATTCCACCTAGACGCTACACTCTCTTTCAATAAACAGGTCAACTCTATCGCCTCTTCCACACATGTAGGTTAATTGGAGCAGCTAACCCCTCCTCTCCACCAACAGTTGAACTACCCGGGCAAGAGCCCTTATCTTGTCTAAACTTGATTATTATAACACCCTCTACCTAGGGACTAACAAATATATCACCAACAAAATCCAGATCCTACAAAATAATGCTCTCAGAGCAGCACTGAGCATCCCCAGAAAAGAACACATTTCTGACATAATGAGAGTGAACAACTGGCACTCCACAAAAGACAAAATCTCTCTCAAAGCAGCCTTCCTCACTCATAAATGCCTCAATAACGCTGCCCCACGCTACCTCATAGACAAATTCAAAAGGCATTCCTCCAACCACCCGCCAGATACGCCAATTCCAATCTACTTACTGTGCCGAGATACAGTCTCTCCAAAAACTGGAGGTAGTAGCTTCCCAGTTAAAGCAGCCCAGTTGTGGAACTCACTCACCCCGGCACTAAGGGCAGACCAGACCTACCCACACTTCATGCATAACCTCATTCACTGGATCAAGGAAACTTACCACTAACTACCAGCCTACCCACCCTACAATACCTGCTATGACACTACCTGTCTATTCTCTACTATCTTGACCTTTGACTCTCTGCCCTTGTGACTGTCTCAGCCTAAACCATGGGGCCATTCCTCTTATAACTTCTTATAATTATGCCTTTGCCTGTGCCCACTTATGTTCACACTTGTCTATATTGTACATCACTGTAATGTTCTCACTTGTTTATATTGTACAGCACTGTAACCAAAGCTACAAATCATCTTGCAGCCTTCTGCGCCCTGATACCCTCAGGTCTGGTGCGCACTATAAATAAACAAACAAACAAACAAACAAACAAACAAACAAACAAATAAGTGCTCCAGTCCATCCAGAACCTTTACATCATCCTCTCTCCTGTCTACAGAGTCCTGCAACAACTGAAACTTTTTGAAACTTTTGGGCATAAGGCCCCGAACACCATAGGGTTGGACTCATAAAGCAAGGAATAAAGCTCCTTTTGCTTTTTTTAATCTGAATTGTTTCAAACATGTTGCTGATATTGGCTCTGCCACCTCCTACATCGACCATTCTACGCCCATATACCAACACCTTCATCAACTTCTCTTGGGCCTACGCTGACATAATGAATGCCTCTGATTGCTACGTATGTTTCCCCTTCATCCCCTTCCCATTCAATCTTGCTGAATGGTGTTATGACCTCCTGATTAATGACTCTTCTTGTCTCAATTTGACCCCTCCCTTCCCCCGGGGATCCTTCTACCCCAGCTACGCCAATACTTTTCCTCCTAGCATACTGACCCCATTTGTTCCACATGGTCTGATCTCTTTTATCAGTATAGGCACCCTGCCTTCAATGGGTATCACACCAGCCACCTATGTCCTTAATGGAGGTGCTACCGCCAACAACTATAACCACACAGCTGTCATTGGGATAGGATAATTTCCTAGTAATGGCACACTTAGCACTGCAATAGCACTCTACATCCACAGACGGTTATATTTCCTTTGAGAGCTGGCGCCTACCAATGGCTAGCAGCGAACTGGACGAGTCAGTGCACTATTTGCTAAGCAATCTTTCATATGCCACTTTTTCCAGAAGCTCACTACACACCTCAACAGTCCACCTGGACATGGTTCAAAGGCCTCATAGGGTTCCTGATCTCGAGCATTGGTACTTCAACCAACAGGGCCGATCTTCATTCCCTTTCACTCCTTCTATAACAGGTAGCCAACAACACCACAAAAGGAATAGAGATTATGAACAGCAAACACGTTGCACTCACATCTATGGTCCTCCAGAATAGAAAGGCACTTGAATATTTAATACCTGCTCAACGGGGTACCTGTAAAATTATAGGACAAGAATGAAGCACCTGGGTACCCCATAACTCCTCTCAGGTTGAGGACATCATAAAACACCTGCAAGGGGTGTGTACCACCTTTCCCAGTGTAGACGAAGGTTATGCCGGCTCATTGTTAACTTGGATTCAAAACACTTTTAGTTCAAAGGGCTCTTCCAGTCTCCATGGTATTTTGATCATTGTTGTTATAATTGCAGCCTTTTCAATGACAGTTTTTCGTATTCGCTGTCTTCTGTCATGCTGTGCTAAACAGGTGTCTCACTTACCCGGCAAGGCTGGGCTGTTGCCACTTGAAATAGAGACACCTCTACTTAAGGACGATCCCTCTAAAGTCTCCTCCAATTAACAGGACATGGTAGATGTGTTAGGACAAATGTGAGATGCCGAATTGTATGAATTTTTGAATTGGGATCTTAAAGGCTGAAGATCTATGATTCTGAAGCAACATCCTTTTTGTGACAATCTCTGTGCCTGTCCACCCTATCCCTATGGCACCCATGTACCTGAGCATCTTTGATTGATGATATGCCCCAATCCTGCTCCATGTGGTCTAGCACTGTCTTAGGGACAAACAAAAAGGGGTTTGATGTGGCAGGATTGTTATGCTATGCTATGTTATGCTATGCTATGGTGTGCTACATTAGGATCTCACATACATTTAGGACGCAGGTCCTCCATTTTACCTTTTCCTCTGCACTTCGCTCCCTAGACATGCCCAAACCCCTCATGGTGCATATTAGACCAAGACCCTGTAACAAGGTAAAGGGACACGTCAGACCTTCTCTTCAGCTTGCTCTCCACAAGTATAGCTTTTGCACCATATATGACAGATAACAGTAGTGTTTCTTCGAATGCCGCTTATCCATAGTACAACATGATGTACGCAGCCGATGTCCCCACAAGGCTTTGTCACAAGTTAACAAGTGAGATGTTGACAGCTATTGCCAAATATCTGCAATTTCATTCCAAGTACCTCCCACCATTGCACAAATGCTATAATATATTAGTGATTGCATAGGATATGCTATATAACCTGCTCTCCGACTGCTAGCTGTATTTTCCTGATTATCAGCTGAACACCATGTATGTTGTGTATTTTCTATCTAATACAAAAAGCTTGGTTTACCCATGAGTCTGTGTCTGATATCCTTATTTGCTGCAAGCTGCTGAGAGGCTGAGGTTGGGCCTTGGGAAGGGGGATGATCTTGGCTACCCCTAGAAATGCATCGAGACCACAGAATCAGCAGCACATGCCTATTAGCTCAGCAACAAGCACAATTTGGCTGGTGGTGTGAAATTTTACTAGCTAGGGAAGAAGCAGATCCATTCACACACTAAAAAACTCAGCACAATTTTAGCCGGGAGGCTGAGACTGAGGATATTTTAGGTAACTTAAAAATAAGTCAAACTGACACGTTTTGGGCACTCTGTAGGTGCTGAAGGAGCTTTAAAGGAATGCGGACTAGCAAGTTATTTGCATAATCCAACATGCAATTAAAGAGGAAGTCCACCTTGACAGCATGATTTGATAGTGAGAGGAATGGGAGAACATGCTGGAGCAAGCGTAGATTGTAGAAGACAGAATTTACTATTGCTCTGACCTGTTGCTCACAACCTAAATTTGACTGCTATATACAGCATACATTCTTTACTTTGGAAAGTAACGACATAGGGAGACATAATATGCAGGGTGAATAACATGCGTGGAATCCCCCAATCAGGTGCTAAGGACCAAACAGAGTAAGTTCTGTTTTATTTGGATTTAATAGGGTCTTATTTGTCATCATCCACTGACCGACTTCCATAGTACACTTTAGTATACTGTGCACTGACACAGATTTATTAACCTTCATATAAATCTGGGTGTCAACCTCATATGAATGATAACAAAGATTGTGTTTATTGAATACCACCATAAGTTGTTGCATCTAAGTGTTGAATAGCAATGGGGAAAGCAAAGAGCACTGAGGAACTCCACAGAGAACTGGTGTGGAATTCGAGGTGTGGCACCCATTTTTAAAACTTTAAAAGTGATTATTCGAAAATGACTGTAACCACTTGACTGCATGTTCTGAGGATCCAGCACATGTGCCAGTCTAGAAAGCATAAATTCTCAATCCACGATACCGAATGATGTGGATAAATCTAGCACAATCAACAGGGTCATGTAGAATATCACCCCAAACTGCAATAAAGGAGGTATCTGTTCCATGAAAATGATGGAATGCTGACGGAAATGTGTCCAATACTTAGAATTTCTTTGCATGAGCTCGAAGTTGAAGAGTAACTACTTTTTCCAACTTTCTGTTGGCCAGGGCAGGCCTCCCACAGCACAGTAATTCGGTAAAGATGTAGAATCTAGCGATGGCTTTTTTTATCAGAGGAGTAACCGAGGACAATTTCAGCTCTAATCTTACCAGTCCTTGATCTGATATAAATGTTCAAATGTCATCAAGATGTGTACCAGGTGGGTGGCATGTATCTGTGCAAAGCAAGCTGGGATTGTATCAAATGTGTGCTTTGTAGGTTTCAGTCTCTGAAGAAGTGTAAACATATTGACTCTCTTACCTGTTGAAATCGCAGAGTGGAATTTTTGGTTGAAACATTTTTGTGCTATTTTCTGTGTGTGTGAGAGAGAGATAGGGGTGTAATTGTCTAAAGACGTGTGATTCATCAAACTATTTGATATGCATGCATTTTAATCATGTAACTTGCAAATGTGTATATACATCCAAATCCTTTACACAGGATAGTGGGGCTAAATGATTCCCTGTTGATGGTAATTTGTTAAGCATACATTAAAGCAAAAGGATAATTCAAACTAAAAGGGCTCAATTTCTCCAGAACATTGGGGATGTTATATTGAGTTGTAGTGAGAGCCTTTAAAATAATTAGTTAGATCAAAGTGAGAGACTTACAAGATTCTAATGAAAAAATAAAAAGGTTAGATTGCAAATGTTAATGTGTAATGTGAGGGTAATCCACCTTTCTGCAGGTCACCAGCAACAGCACTCTATCCACAGATAATGCTAGAGAAAAAGTGCAACATATCAGTTGAAGACAATATTGACTCTTTCTGTAAAGTTCATTTGACATCTCAATGTGCTGTTTTACCCCAACAGCTCATACGACACTGTTAAGCTATTCCACAGGTGCTTGCAGCCTCTGGGTCACCCCTTTTGGTCCATCCATTACTAGAAGCAGAACAGATTATGGCTTCACAAAGCCACACATCCAAGCACCCCTAACATATCAATTTGAGACTACTGGGGCACTTTTGTTACTGTGCATGGCCAATGGATGCCAGGAGAAATTAACTATTTGTGAAGGAATTTACAAATATAGGGGAGTAACCTGAGAGATTCATGTATGAACTGCAGACTGTTATCCAATACTACAACACACCTTCAGTAGATATGAATCCGTTTATGTGAGTAGTGCTGCCAGTTTATCTACAACAACATCTAACTGAGCAAAGCAACTGGACAGCAACATATCTGTTTATAGGTGCACCATACAGCACCATGACAAACCATTTATTGATGAGGATTTCTGAGGTTTGTCCAAAAGAACTGATTGGGGAAAAATAAATAAATGGAAACATAGTAAAGGAGAATTGACTGGCAACTGTTTAGACAAACTACAACTTTAATGTGCAGAACATTCAGGCATTATTAGACCTACAGACACTGCACAAGAAATTATAGCTTATGCTCACACGATTATCAGTGGGGGTTGGCAGGCAACACCATTATTTGAACTTGTGACAGTAGTAAATCACTGTGTAGCTTGCCAAGAAAGGAGAAAAAGGAAACACAAATGCCAAACGTCTGGTGTTGCCACTAGAGAGCTTTGAGGGTCATGCGAGAGGCTCTGCTAGGGGACATTTATGAAAGTAGGGGAGAGGCCATGTGAAGGGGCTATAAACACCCCTTAGAGTATAGCACCAAGTCAAAGTCAAGTCAAAGTACTTTTGTAGACAGAGAGTCACTGGAAGTTTAAATGCCTCTCAAACTAACCCATATTATTCACCTTATGTCCCTAATCTGCCCCAGATTTCCAATCCAGAAGCACATGCTTTCCAACGAAAACACAACATAAACTGCTCCAGGGAAAATCCATAATAGGACATCCTAGAGAATGTAACCTTGTCATGAAGCCTTTACTCCATGCAGATCAATATGTTTCATGTGTCTATTGTGTAAATGAAAGACATTCTGCATCGTGTCATATGGATAACAGAATAATCCAGTTGGATGTTTGGTTTGAAGACTTACCTGCTGCCTCCCTCTCTTACATTGCTATCTAGGATGTTGGTATTTCTACCTGCTGTGCATCCTGTGACTAGATCTATTTCTACTGCTATGGTTCTTCAAGCAAACTAACATTCCTTCATGTTAAATCCTTCTTCCCCTGTTTGCTTCTTAGTTTCAATCATATGTGTTAGTTAAACATTACCACTCACTGTACATCCAATGGGGTAGTTTAAGATATACCCCAGGAAAACAGTGAAGTTGTTCTTGCGACTCTGAAAGAGGGACCACTTAGATAGACATTCCCAAGTGATGTACATTTCAACAATGTTCATATTGATTTAATATCTCAAATTGGTGGCTACATATGCTCCAGTTAAATCCATCATAATCCAATCCTTACAGTTCCCACATACTCACTATGTCCAAAAGCAGAGTAGGAAATAGTACATCTTATTAACTGTCTACTGCAAAAAGGAATCATTGTCCTGTTTATGCGCCTATCTAACACTCCCAGCTTTTTTTTTTCTTTTTTTCTTTTTTTTCTTTTTTCATAGCTATTGCTGTGTTTCCAAATGCAGCTGACGTCGGTCTACTTCCGTTTCTAGAGGCGTTTACCTCCCTAGTTCGCTTTGCATATTTGCTTTGCATGACGTTGGGACTACTCCATTTCAGTCTGCTATCCAGGTTTCTTTGACAGCTCAGATCTGGACACTTCTACGTTTCCTGCATTAATACAGAGAATCAAGTCTATGGCCCCTGTATCTCCACAACTAAAGTCAGGAGTCTAACGGTGACCCACGTGGGTCCCACGGGGATGATTACTGCAGACAGAGCAGCATACAAGCAATACATCTATTAGTGTCGACAATACGTTATTCAGAGACAAGGTGATCCTTGCCATTTGAGTTGACGATCTAAATAGCCAATTCGCCTCCAGACGTCAAATAATAACTCTATAAAACGGATGAGATTTTTCACCGACTTTGTCACACTCTCTTTAGAGTAATCAAATTCTTTTAGATACACAATGTTTCACCTACATCATATACAAGACCTAGTATGAAGAAATCACTTGTCCTGAAGATGGCCACAACACTCACCTTCGAATGGACATTTCAGCAAATATCCAATTCACCTTTGGGCCGAAACATGTCAACACCTGTAACGCCCACCTGGTTCCCACGGGGGCGCTGATCTAGTCTGGATTACTGCGGCCTCTTCTAGCGTGATGCGCAGGACCCGGAACACCGATTGGACAGGACCTCCAAATCGTGCTTCCTTGGCCCGTAGGAATATCCTTCTGCAGATGAGAAAGGGGATTAACAGTCTGCAGAATGGTGTGCTAGCTCCCCCCTTCCCCCCTCCGTTCCTCTCTATTCCTCCAAACCCGGTTTAAGCTCACCTTATGGTTTGGAAGGTTGAACTCTCCATCCTGCTTCTGGTGCAGGGGCGCGCGTTCGTCCAGTTACTTCACTGGTTTTTGAATGGCGCTGGCAAAATCCACTTGACTTTCCTGAGCGATGCGCCGTAAGTATGAAAGTTCAAAGTTCAAGTGAGGCCCCCTTTATGCTGTCTTTCTCACCTGTGATCTGTCCTTTATTTCAGGTGCAGAATGAAGGCGATGCGTCGAGGGGTTAACCTGCCGAGGTGAGTAGTAATGAGGGCGATCCCTCTAGATGTCCTTATCATACCTCTGAAATGTCTCTAGTCCTTTCCCCATAGGAGCCGGGGTACGGTACCTGCCAACGGGGCGGCGCCGACCCGAAATGTGGAGGAAAAGCTGGTAAGTATTATGGCTGTTAATCAGGCTTTCCTTCTGTGTGTCCTTCTGCTCACCTTTTGTTTCTTCCTCTCTCCCCTAGGTGCAGAGATGTGGCGTCCGATGCTGACAGCCGCGATGGAGCCGGGAGATGTCTCGAGGACAGGACAGGTGAGTGAAGCGTGGCGCTGCAGCGAGCAATGCAATGCTTTAAATTGAAGTCTTCCTTCAGGGATGCTGGCGAGAAGATTCCGGGTGCAGGTAAGAAGCTTGAAATAATCCATGGTTTTCACCTTTCTCTTCTCTTCCTTCCTTGCAGATCTTCCAGGTTCATGACGGGCGTGGCTGTAGTCCAGGAGCAGGAGCAGACACAGTGAGCGTTAAGCTGCAGAAACCAGAACAACGCAAAGCATGAGCTGCTGTCTGGCCGTGGCTTAAATAGCCTCCAAAGAAGTCCCAGGTATGTATCCTTCCCCAACTAGGTGTGTATCCTTCCCTGGCCACGCCCGAGTGAAAAAATAGTCCCTACGAAAAAATAGTCCCTTTCAGGTCTCAGGGAGGCCTGACGCATGCAGCATGGTCTGCATCAGGTAAGTGCACAAAACACCTCCCTTTATGAGCCTGGCGCCTATGGCGCCAGGACTGAGTCCAAAGAGTCCCTATAAGGGGCCGCTGGGCTTTTACCCGAGGGCATGATGCCTGCTTCCGGGGGTGCTGGGCCTGGCCTGATGCTCCGGGGGTAGGCATCATGACAACACCCCTATGTCTCAACTAATGTCTAAATATAGGCATTATAGTTACATGAATTGTTGCTTGAAAATAGGGTTTATTGAATTACTAATTTCTTCTCTTTATTTGTCTTTCAGTTGTTGTATCACATTTTGATGCATTGATGTATGAATCTATCATATTTTTTACATTTATGTGATTAAAATTACAATTTTATGGATTTCTCCTGGTTGAGTTTGCCTTCGGTTGCCAATTTAACAGCATGTCTGTGTATTCAGTGATAAATATTTGTGTAATGTTAAACTGTGTGTGACCATAATCATTCAATCTCTATCTTCTCTAGAGTTAAAGTAGTGAGGGGTAATCTTTTCTCAGTGCCCTTCTAGGCACCCTCTTTTTCCACATATCATGTGTCTCATTTGAGAATTGCTCCCCCTTCAACAAAAAAATGTGGGACTTTGCCAATTTTGTATCACACTCCCATCTTGCCAACAAATAAATCTGACAAATGCACATATCAAGTTGTTCAGGACCTATGTGTCAATCATTCTGTAGTTCTGCATTCATGTTGAGTAGTTCCAAATCCTGCTACCATTCTTTCCTGTATTCCACCTTCAGTTATCTGTTTAACTGTTGTGGATCCATGTTTTGATTTCTTTTCCATACCAAATGTCCCAGACTGACAATATGTTTTTGCATTCACAAGGTCTACACTAGAACTGCACTATGCAACCACAGGGGTACACAGAATCTCCTAGGTTGTTTTCTCAAAAACTGAAAAAGAATCTGGATGACATTATATTTCTGAGAAAATCTGTGATGTACAAAGTCCTTGCTATGACAGGTCACAAATCCTCCAAAAAAGCTTTGTGTATGTGAGGCAAGAGAACATTATGTGGCACACAATATTTATGCAGTGCCTTGATGTGTGACAGACACTCATGTTGCTGCCATCAGAACAATGTATAGACCTACCACAATCATGCAAACAGAATCCTTTTTGGGAAGGTTCAAATTCTTGACAATGAATGTTAGGTTATCGCACTCTTGTTAAACCATTATAGGTTCTTACACAAATAAATACTCATGAATACTCATGAATGTTACACCTGTCCCGGAAACAGAAAATTCATTCACAACTATTTTATTAAACACAATTAGCATTAGGACTACCCAATTAAACGAATGCTAAAACTCTTCTGTCATTTAATAATAAGGGGAACAAACATTGACAATTAGCATATAATAGCACTGCATTGGGCACATTTTCCACCAGATTACCCCTGTCTCCAGCCTGTAGCAGCTACTACCATACTAGTGGTATTATTGGAACGCTTGGTTTTTGGTTTGGCATTAAATCGTGTGATAACTCATGCTGTCTGTGCTTTACGCTTTGTTGCTTGCAATAAAAGAACAGCACCTCCTGACTTCCAAATTAAGAATGTATTCTACTACGTATTGGTCAAGAGGATAGGTCAGGGGCAACACATTTGTCTTAGAAGCAAGAGAATGCAGACTAACACAAGTTTGAATCCTGCTCCTATGCTTAGTGACTGGTCTACAGAATTAAGCACATTATAAAAAGTTAATTAATTAAGTAATTCTCACATTACTTTCACTCAGTGTCCTGTTCTCATTCCTGCCTCTTTATTGAAAAGCCCATATGAAGTGGACACTCTTAATTGTAATCCTGTCACCTCTTAACTGGCACAATCCAGAAAATATCTTCATGACATACCCTTATATGGCGTAGATCTCATTTATTCAACACTAGAGGCAAACTCATTGCTGGTTGTGCTGTGTTTTCCCTTAAACTCTGATAGATAGAGCACACCTTCCAGTAATGTTTTCTGTTCAGATAGCTTCATTCATTGCTTCTATGACAGCATGTACAGATATATGAACGTTTTGCTTTTATAAACATGTGCATATTTGCAAAAAGCAAACTGCCATCTTATATAATGCCTCTCACAATTCCTATTGGGTCGTACACAATTATCTGCAATTCTGGAAACAGCTTGGATTTATAACCTCAGATGTATCATCCATACAAAATGAAATAAGTTTCTATTGATGCTCCTATGTTACATAAATAATTTGCTGTTGTTAAATACACTGCTCAACAAATTCTTCTTGATGAGGTTATGAGAGGAAATGCCTTAGATGTCACAGCAGCTAAGGAAGCACAGCTTTTTGCTGCTCTCAGGCTGTACACATGTTCTACCAAACTGATCCAATGCAGGAGCCACCTGCTGCTCTTGAGAGAAATGCAAAGCTGATCATTGAATGTTGCAGGGTCCCTTTTACAACAAGATCCTCTCTGGCTTTCACAGGTGGTGGCTTGTTTGCCCCAAAGGTTATGTTGCCTTGTTTTGGCCATGTGGACTACAGATAGCACACATGGCAAATGGGAGGCTGGTCACTACTATCGAAAAGGAAATGATTCACTCATGTTTACCTACTATAGATCAACAACATAGAAAGAAGTTTGTAATTTGTTTGCATAATATTGTTAGAGAAGCTGTGAAAACAAGTATTGAAGCACATTCACTCACCAAGGGATCCTTTATAAGCATTCAATGCTGAACGGTTGTTGGTATGAATATGTGTCAGTTCATGTGACCCTTCTTTAAGGCTGGGTAGAAGCTTACATCTGTAGGCAGGGGTGTTGCTAGGTCTGGAAAAGATCAGGGGCTAAGCTGCTGTTGGGGCAGGCGGGACTTGGGGCTAGCTAGCATTTTGGTTGTAGCACCTGAGCTTCTATCCAGGGCTACAACCAAAAGTCCCGGAGCTATAACCCCTTTGACAATATCCAGTAACACATTGTATAACACCGGTTGTTAAGTAATTTTTTTTAAAGTGTTTCAGAATCAGCAAAAGCTCCTCTGCCCACAACATCCAAAATCAGTAAGGGTAGAAGAATGTCATAATGGGATTTTGAAAAACAATCTGTTAACAATATGTACTGAAACACATCTTAAATGGCCAAATGATCTCTCATTAGCCCTTACAAGCATGCAAATTATGATTTACTTGAAAACAGAGGCAAGGTGTTTGAAAAAATCATGGGTCACCCAATGCCCCTTCCTGCATTACCACTGCTAGCTTTAATGCAAATACATGTATAGATTGTTGCAAGAGCACATCTAAATGCTCACCTGTGAGAGCAGACTGTTTAAGTTTAAGCAATCATACAACAGCAAAGAATTATCACAATAAGTGCTAGAATCCTGTTCTTCCCATATGAATTGGCCCCACAGGAGGATACCATATGTTCTACTATTCCTTTGCATTGCACACACTGGGGGATCCTTTGTAGATATTTATATTGATTTTATACAGAAAAGAATCATCGTGTCTGACTAAAAACACACCCTTATGGAAAATCCTGTGGAATTCAATTGGCTAGTTCTATTGCTTATTGTTTATGGTAGTGTTTTGATGTTTTCAAGCATACTTCAGTAGAAGCTAAGATAGTCTGGCCCTTATGTTTCCATATTTTGACTGCATTTTACCAGCAAGAAACACTGTTTGCCAAGGTGTTCTGTGTGTGAGCAGGCAGGCAGTGGCATGTCAATGAAACCTGTATGCATTTGTAAAGTACATTTCACAGTGAGAGGAGGGACATTGTCCCATCTGTTGTTGTGTCGAGGAGTTTCTTGACACAGTTATGAAACACGTATGCAGAGGCTGCATGGCCTATTTGTGTGTTTTGGCATATGTTGACGGTCTGCCCTTGCACAGCTTGACACACCATTTGTCAAGATGCATATCAATGTGAGCTTGCATAGTGTGAAATGGCTTTGAATACTGCATAACTTTAAAAAAAACAAATAGAATGAAGATCACAAAGTACTTTAAGCTATGATAGTGCATGAATGAGTGTAGTGTTTTCCACGAAGAGTTGCCTTACAGCCAGTTTGGGACATCCAGATCAATTTTCAATTTCGGACTATAATTTGACAAAAATAATTACTATTTTATAAAAGAAGATGATAGCCAAAAAAGCTAAACCGTGTAAGCCACACAGGAACCATTGCTACTGGATTAATCAGGTGTTGTGCTCTCATTCAATGTGCATGAAATCATGTTATCATATCTGCAATGGTTAAAACTGCAATGTGCAACATTTGAAACCTTCTTTTCCATATTCAAGTGCCATGTTTTCTAAGTACAGCTGATAGTGGTCTAAATAGATCCCACATTTGTATATGAAGCTATGTGCCAATGCTCAATTAGAGTTTGTGACAACACACACATTCCTCCCATTGCACACGATGGTGTGTAGTAGCCCCCACAACCTTGCTTATGTAGATTTATTGATTACCAATACATTCTCATGTCATTTTCTGAAAGAGTACTTTTTTAATGTTCAATGTGTGATGCATTTCGGTGGGTACAACCTCTGTCCCTAAAAAAACACCTACCACAAAGGCCTGTACTGCTTCCAATATCCATCACAGGTAGTGAAGTGTGTACATTTTCATACTGCCTTCCACAATCCGCCATTCACGCAGTGACAGACATTACAAACATTGGAGATTGTCAGCGCCATTCTTTGTTGGTGGGAGGATGTGGACAAAGGTACACAATTTGATGTGGTGTGTCATGATCAGTGAGCAGTACATCTATGATAATGCCACAACGAGCACAATGGGGACTAGAGACAGCTACAGAGAGGAGAAACTACTTGCACATGTGTCAGTAATAGATATATATTGTAGAGTAAGTTCTACACCAGGTGTATGACATGAAAGGTAGAGCAGGTATTGTGAAATCAAAAACATCGACCATCTAATCACACATGGATACTGTTTTTAATTGACTGTTTTTAAAAAACTAGGGATTTTCTCCCCTTGCAGGATTCTCAAACTTAGGTGGCCTCTCCACTGTGTACCTAACACGCATTTACTGTTGTTTTTCTGAAATGTGGTAAACTAGGGTTTTTCTCCCCTCACAGGATTCTCAAACTTAGGTGGCCTCTCCACTGTGTACCTAACACGCATTTACTGTTGTTTTTCTGAAATGTGGTAAACTTGGGCTTGCCACTCACTTGCTGTCTGCGTGCTCTCGTATCGTCTGTCTTCCCCCCCTCACTCCCTCCTACTCCATGGTGCTCTCTATCTCGCCTATCTTCTCTAACTGCTTATCTATTGAGTATCCTGCTCTCCTCACTAAATCTGGTAGGAAAAAGTTTAAAAAGGACATCCTGGTCTCCAACCCAGGCCTCCCTATCACTGACACCTACACTAGTGCCTGCTCCAAGGAAACTCTCACTGACATCCTCTTTTTCGTGCCTTTGCCTGACCTATGGACCCTTCATATGGTCTCTGTGCTCTCTCCTTTCTCCTCTTCTCCCATTAATGGTGGCACCCGTTGGGATGTCCTCTTGGCCTCCTTCCACTCCTCTAAAGCCATCATTAATGTCTATGCTAATGGGACCGTCTTGGTCCAAGGCCCTCTGGCCAACCTCCACCTCTTTGATAGATGCTTCCCACGCCTCATCAACTTCCTTTCCTCTCCTGCTGTCCCCCCTCCTCTGTCCTCGGCTACCTTGCCTCTACCCTCCCTCCCTGCCCCCTCTCGTGCTCCTTCTTCACCTCCTTCTTCTACACCTCCGCAGGGCGTACCTCTGATCTGTACCCCTCCCCAGAAGTCCTTCAAGGATGGAAACCTTCTCCACATTGCCACTCTTAACTCTCGCTCTGCCATCAAGCATTCCTCTGATATCTGTCGCCTTCTTGAGGAACTGGACCTTGACGTCCTCGGTCTCACTGAGACATGGTTCACGGCCAGCTCTGTCACCACCTTTGACACACTCCTACCTGACGGTTACAAGATTCTCTCCGTGCCCAGGCCCAACCGTGCAGGGGGGGCGTTGCCCTTATCTTCCCTGAGTGGATTCCTGCCACTGTCACTCTTACGCAGACCTACTCCTCTTTTGAATGTCTTGTCTGCCGACTCTCTCTCTCTCCTAGCCATTCCCTTACCGTGGCTACTATCTATCAGCCACCTGGTCAAATTTCCTCCTTCCTCTATGAGTGGGCTGACCTCTCCTCCTCATTCCTGTCCTCAACCACTCAACTCCTCTTTCTTGGTGACTTCAACATCCACCTGGATGCCTCCTGTCCCCCCACTGGACTTTTTCGTGACCTATGCGACTCTCTCTCACTCTCTTTTCTCCCTTCTGGGCCTACTCATTCCGCAGGGCACACTCTTGATGCTCTGATCTCTTCTGACCTTCCCCTCTCCGTCCCTCTCTCCACTCCTCTCTCCTGGAGTGATCACTTTCTCCTATCATCCCACCTCACCCTCCCTACCCCACAGGCAAAGCCACCCTCATCACTGCCACCCACCTTCTCGGTCATCCGACCCATGAAGCGCGTGTCAGTTGAGGCTTTCGCTGCCACCTTCTTGCCTCCCCTCCCCCTTCGGCTGACTCCCACCCTGACACAGCCCTCTCCATGCTCCACTCTGCTATATCTGACACTCTTGATGTCCTTGCCCTGTCATGAGAATCCGCCTGAAGCCCAAAATCAAATGTAACTCCTGGTATGACTCGGATCTCAACACCCTAAAACGCAAGTGCAGGGTGGCTGAGAGGAAATGGCGTGTTTCGTGTTCATCCTCTGACAAACTGGCCTGCCGCCTGCTCCAAAGGCAATACCGTCTCTCCGTTCTCACCAAGAAGAGAGCCCTTATCCAAGCCCGCATCTCTGCGGCATCTAACAACTCGGCCGTACTCTTTAAAATCTGCAAGGAGCTTGCCAACCCTGCTGCAGTCTCTACCTCTCCTGTACCCTCCCAGGCCCACTGCACTGCACTGGCCTCTCACTTCATCTCTAAAACTCAGGACATCCTGTCCTCACTCTCCTCCTATCACCACCCTCCCTCTTTTCCCGGCTCTTCTTCTGGCCCTTCTGCAGCCACCCCTCCTCCCTCCTTCTCTGCCTTTCCCCTTTTTTCTGCTGACGAGGTTTCCAGACAAGTCCGATCTATGAAAGTCTTGTCTAAGCAGGTTCACCCCTGTTCCTCCAAAACTATCAAGGACCACATCGACTCACTGGCTCCTGCCCTGGCTGACTTTTGCAACCACTCCTTCGCCTCTGGAGTCTTCCCTTCCCCCCTCAAGCACTCCCTTGTGCACCCTCTTCTTAAGAAACCCTCTTCCGACCCCTCCTGCCCGGCTAACTATCGTCCAATCTCCATCACTCCCTTCCTGGGCAAGCTCCTGGAGAAAATGGCCATCTCCCAGCTTAACCTCTATGCTGAATCTGTTGGTAGTCTTCATGACCATCAATCTGGCTTCAAAGCTGCCAGAAGCACGGAAACTGCTCTCCTGAACATCCGTGAGGACCTGCTCTTGAACCTCGACTCCAACACTCCGTGTGTTCTCATTCTGCTCGATCTCTCTTCTGCCTTTGACACTGTCAACCATGCCATCCTGCTCAACCGTCTCCGTGATAACCTGGGTATCACTGGTCAGGCTCTGGCGTGGCTGACCTCTTTCCTTTCCAATCGACCCTCCCAGGTCCAACTGGGGTCCTTCCTCTCTGCCATCTTTTTCTCCACCTGTGGTGTCTCCCAGGGATCTAATCTCTCTCCCTGGCTGTTCACCCAGTATCTGGCGCTCCTTGCCCACCGCATCGCCGCTCTCTGGCCCAACTTTCAGTGCTATGCGGACGATACCCAGCTCATTTTCAGGCTACTCTCAGCCTCCTCCTCTTCCTCCCTCATCTCTGACTGTCTGTCTGCTATCCAGGAATGGTGTGCCGCCAATGACCTCTGCCTTAATGCCAGTAAGACTGAGATTCTACTCATCGGCACACCCACTCCCTCCTTCCCTGCAGCTCTCTGGCCAGCCTCTCTTGGCCCTCTTCCTGCTCCTACCTGCAAGGCAAAAAACCTCGGGGTCATCTTCGACTCCACACTTTCCTTCTCTCCTCATATATCTTACGTCTCTAAGAAGTCACACTACCAGCTGCATCTCCTCAAAGGTATTCTTCCCTTCCTCTCCTTCCCCCAGAAGCTCACTGTCTCCCGAGCCCTGGTTCTCTCGAAGCTGGACTACTGTAACAGCCTCTCTCTTAATCTGCCTGCTTCCACTCTCCGCCCTCTGCAACTCATCCAGAACAGAACTGCGAGACTTGTCCTTGGCCTCAAGCCCAGGGACCGTATCTCTCCAGGACTGAAATCTCTACACTGTCTCCCAGTGGCTGCGAGGATTAAGTTCAAAACCCTCTGCATTGTCCACAAGGCCTTCTGGGGCCTGGGGCCTAAATACCTTCAACTCTCTCTTCCTAAATATCTTCCTTCCCGAGCCCTTCGCTCATCCGTCTCCAACTCCCTCAGGGTTAGCTGCTTCTCGAAGCAACGAGCTGGGGGTAGATCTCTCTCCGCGGCAGGGGCCTCCCTCTGGAACAGCCTTCCTGCCTCCCTGAAACTTGAGGAGAACCATCAAAACCTTCCTCTTTGCCTCTGCTTTCTCTCTCCCTCTCCCCTGCTAAATCCTTCACTGAAACTGCACTGAATCTGCAACTGGGCCACTCTCACCGACCTCGGTCCTGGGCCCAGCCACTCTCCACTTGCACTGCCTCCCGGGCAACCTCTGCACTCCGGGACTGTCTCTGTATCCCTACAGCACCCCCTTCCCAGCACTTGTCTGCACTTACTTTGCACTTTCCACCAGCTGGCCCTATTTATTTATTTATTTTATTCTACTTACTTGTACTGCACTTCCCCCCTCCCCTTGCACTTTTCCCTTTCCCCTACCCCTGCACTTGCGCGATTTGAATGACACCTGGCCTAGTAGGATTGTTGTCTGTCTTCCCCTTATTTCCCCCCTCCCTGCCTCGTTGCGCCTTAACACTTGTGTATAGGCGCGTTACAAATGCCATATCATATCATATGTCAGTGGCACAGTAAAAGGAAGTAATGGAAAATGTTGACAGTGTGATCATTCTTTGAGATTTTTGTTGCAAAGTGTTTTTATATGAGTATAGATTCTGCAAAGTTTACAAATAATAATAGAAATTGCATCTTGACCCCAGAAAAACACTCTAGCACCACCCAGTATTCTTTTTTGTTGTCTTTTCAACTGGTTACTTTAAACATGTTTCTTGTTTAGATAATGCTTTGTAAGATCAGGGACTAATTCAGGAATAACAGGACTACAAAGGAATACAATCATAATCTGTAACACCCATGTGTTCAATGACACATGGTTATTACTTATTTGACCCTTTTCAAACGTGGAATTCAATACATTTATATACATTCAAAATATAAAACCTATATATTCAACGATCTTTGGATATGTTGGACGCTACGAAAAAGAATGTATTTACCTGAAGAACTTGGAAATTCAGAGCAAATGGAACGCATTAGACATGTAGATAGCTTGACACACTTTGGTTCCTAGTCGTCCATGAATCTAACAACTATACAGTCTGTATGCCACAAGACAGTACCATCTGTTCATAGAATGTAGAATCTTCAAATTGTAGAAGAGAAGCACGATTTAAGCTGTATGCAACTAATTTATAAAATTATTCGCTTTGAGATTTGTTCAGTGTCCATGCCACAAAATGGCAACAGGATACGCCACGCATGTGGGACAACATCATTATAAAGTGCAGACAACATGGCTACATTTATGTTTTTCTATTCTTGGTCAAAGAGTGCCTTTGTTAAAAGCTAGACTGTTAACCACCACTTTTAAACACTGCAGATGCAACAATTTTAGTTTAAAACCATATTATAAGAATATATCCAAATTGGAAAATAGTAACTTAAAAAATATTTTAACACTGGAAAGTGTGCAGCACTATCTCAGTGACATGCATGCACATTATATTTTCATAGTGAAATCCTAAAGGATCCTGACAAAATAATATGAAAAGAATAAAGAAACATTTAGTGATAGATATGATAAAAATAGATATATTCATAATAAAGGTGAGGATGGATGGTGACTGCATGGATTCTTTTTTTCTACTACTGGTGCCATCATATAAAAAAGAAAACACCCTTTCAGACTGCTAAAGTACAGCAATGGTTGAAACAGTGATGTTTATCAAATATGTCCAATACGTTATGGCTATACCCAATTATTAGTGGAGAAATGTGGACGAACAGTGTCATGAACACTTTGCTTCATAATGCACAGTGGATGGGTACCTTCTTCAGATAGACAGGCCCTATATGTGGAATTCTCACATCAGCATGTGTTTTCATCTAATGAGTGAATACAAAGATGCCATTGACAGCAAGTGGAGACATTTAGGTTTGAACATGAGCCAACGAAGACCTGACATTGCACATTTTAAATGAGACTGACAGATCAAAGATGAAAAGGTGAAGACAGATGATAGAAATTACCTATCTGTTGAAAATAAGTATAGGTAACACTTGCACTGGCTAAATGATTATAGTTAAAACATGCATTTTTGAAACGTAGGATAAATGATGTAACCATAGTAATTAAATATATTGTTAAACTAACAAGTTGAGGGATATAGACCTCACTGATAACACCCAAATGAGGCACATTAAAGTGTGGTATTTCTTATGTTCCCGTGCAGAAGGGATGTGAACAGGCTGGTGGCTCTTTTGGGGTTTGGTGGGGTTGGGACCAATTCTTATTTGCAAATAGTCCTTCCCCTTTCTGTAATGACTTAGCAGATGAAGAATAATGATCTGGAGGGTTGACCAGAGCAATGCCAAAGTCTAAGAGTTATTCTAAACCTTCCAGCCATCAAATATTTTGTTTTGCTGGAGTATGTGAAGGAGGCATACAGCCTGGTCAACCAAACTCTGCATGTACATTTCAAATGCTAACTCAAAAGCTATAAACCAAACTATAATATACTTGTTCTCATGATAAATACCCACCGAGTCCCTTATAAATATGATATGAGGAGAGAAACTGGAGCCCTGGCCACCAAAAGATCCTGAAAAATTAGAAGATCTGTTAACAATAAGTTGTCCCATTTCCAGTTCATGTCCTTCAATGACTCCTGATGAACTCCCTCTTGCCTCTTTTCCTATCCTTTAATACACATTATTTCAACTTTAAATCATTTGGTCTCTAAGCCACACACTATTTTTTTTTAACAATTGGAGCTCCTCAGTATCAAGGAGGAAATCATTAGAGGAAGCCAAATAAATTCTAATGGAAAAGGTATTCTAGGGGAAACAAGTCTGTCTACTTTTCTTACCCCTCTTCCTGTGAATACGACGAGCTTCAGGCTGGTACTTAAGGAAGCTTGTTACCAAGTAATCCATTACTGTGTTGACATTTAGGCCTCCATCCCTATGTAATTATGTATGTTTTTAGACTGAATCGTGGCTCAGCCTCCTTTGTTCTTATGATAACTCAAATACAAACACTAGTAGTAGCTTTACTAACTGCAGGTCTATGTGGGTATATGAATTAACAGATCTCTGCTTGCTTCACCTAGTCTTGAAACCAGACATCCCACCAGCTGTTACCAGTTAACTGGGGTGTTCATAACCTATGTTGGTGTGGGGTTGTGAGAAGCCAACTTAAATATGAAAAACTTAAGTCTTTCACTAAATTCTCAAAAGTAGAGCAACTGAGCAGGCAGGTTTAGACTCAGAAAGAGGTAGGATTTGTGTCAAATACAGTTAAGAAAAGCAAAATCTTTTTAGCAAAATAAGTCCATTCGGGGAAGTACACAAATAAACTAATTGCTAAACATAGGAAAGCAGCAAGCATGAACTTACATTCTACTGCAATGTGCTTTAACACCTTGAAGTGTCTATTTGTCATAGATTAAATTACAACAATGATCTCAAACCAAATTATTGGATAGACTCAAAGAATATGGCCAAGTACTACTTTATTGTCATTTAATAAAGTAGGGAGAACTTGCAGACATTGGACTGATGCATGCACATTCACATAGCGGCTTCATTACGTAGAGATCTTATAACCGAATATGCACCATCTATGACATCATTCTATGTGGCAAAATCCAAACATATCAAGGGATTGGTTAAGGGAACAAATCTACTTATAGAACATACAGAACATATGAGGATTAGTACAACATTGGCTCTTTATCTGTATGCTATTTGATGTAATTATGCAGGGTACTGTTGCTCCTCTTGGCCTCTAGATATTTGTTCACTCTATCTCACATGAACTTTGTATACTTTTAATTGTCTAGCAGTTTGGCACTCACAGATGTTTTCTTCTTCTTCCATCTATGAAGAATGGCCCACATTCAGAGTGTCTCCATGTACTCCCTTTGTGCTCTGTGCTTATCCTTTAAAAATAGCATCCATAACTCTGGGCCAACCTTGACTCATTGTCAGCTCTGCACACAGAGTTGTTTTCCACGTCTCCTAATTCTACAGCCTCAGCCTGTTTCTGAGGTAGCTCAACGTGAGCCAGAACCCATATTCCTCTTATGGCCATCCTTGCCATGTTATATATTCCTCTGTATCAAGTTCCTATATGATTTTTTCTACCTTGCATTACTGACACATCGAAAACCTCAAGAAAATCAGGGGCAGGCTTCATGGGCCCAGAGAGTTCATCACACTCCACAAGCCCTTTTGAACACCCCTGCAACCGTATGGTTGTATTAAAGGGCTTAGCAGGGCAGGGGCAGGCTTGGACAGCAGAAACGACAGAGACATCGAGACAGACTTTGTGGGTGTTATAATCCTGCACATCACAGTAGACAACATGTGGGATTCTGCATTATGACTGTAATGTTAGAGAGCAGGCAGGGCTGGGGTCAAAGGAAATGCAGTCATTATACAACTGGTGATGGTAGACATCTCAGAATCTAGGACAAGATCAACCCACGTGCGAATTCAGGGGCATGGATGAACCTGCATTGAACAGTTGGAGGCCGTACCACCAACTTCTGCTGATCACCCAACTCAAGTTTCGTGCTCTGCAGTCACCACTGCATCCCAGGAACTAAAGAAGCATTACCGGCAGTTTATTCAAGTGAGAGTGCACAATCACCATGGCAGCCTGGGAGCCTAAATGCACGCTGCCACGGCCTAAATCCTCTGCTGTGGTCTGGGCAAAGAATGCCAGCCCAGCATTCTAAGGTTAAAAAATCCTCGTGGTAGCTGATAGCATGGCATGCATGCTTCCAGGTGCAATCACAAGCACCAGCTGAAGCACGCCACCTGCTTATCAATGTTGAGCCACACATGACTCTAGCCCTCAGACAGCTGAGTTATGTAGTCCTACACTGGAGCCTCCATTTTCCTAAACTTGAAACCACTCCGGCTCAGGCTACAGATCCGCCTTTCACCTTCTTAACAGACAGTAGGAAAGGCAACAGACAGGTTGCCTTTCATACTGTCTGTTAAGAAGGATGAGGATAGAAGACAGGTTAAAATGACGAGAGGAGGAAATTAAGTTGTTTTCATTGAGATTGGTTGTTTTGGTAGAGTGGAGCCAGATTGCAGTGGGTCCCGAAATATTTGCATATCCAGAAATGTGGAGAATCAGTTAAATACAATTGTTTCCAGGATTTTGGAGTATTGAGGAAGAAAGTAGACAGCATGGAAATTGACAAGCTTGTTACGGTCAAGGATGGGTTTCTTTAGAATGGGGATAACAGTGGCCAAATTGTAAGATGAAGGAAAAGTGGCTGTGTCAAGGTAAGCATTAAAAAGTCAGGTACAGGAAAACATTGGGTTTTATATGTATCACTAGTTGAGGGGAGGGAAGGCCAGTGGGGGTACAAAAAGGGTTCACTGCAAGGAGAAGGGAATATAATTCTTCAGTGTCAGTTGGGTCAAAGGTGGGCATGATGATGCGAGTGGAGGGTAGCAGTGGTGGAGTGTAGTGGGCAGGAGGGGGGATAGGAGGTAATTTTCGAGGATATCCCTAATGGTAGATATGTTAGTAGCAAAGTAAACAGCAGGATCATTAGCAGAGAGAGTGGAAGAGATGGAGGAGGATTTCGGGAAAGAGATAATAGAGTTTTGAGATTTTTGCAGGTGTCTAGGTTAGGAGGACTGAGAGGAAAGGAGAGAGCAGTAGAATTCATGTTTGGCAGCTTAAAGAGCCGAGGAGTCTTTTGGAAGAGCAGAGAGGTAGATATGGAGATCAGGGGCGAATATTGATTTTTGCCAGGTGCAGAGTTTTTTTCGCATTCCTGTTTTCAATGTGCTGGTGAGAGGTGTGATCCATGGTCATGGAGAGGAGGGTTTAGGTCTGAAAGTGGACAGAGGAAAATGAGAGCAAAGGGGGTCCTGAAGAATAGTGTAGAAATTGCGAAGGCTTCTTTGGGGGTTGGGAAAGGGAGTGTTGTAGGTCAGAGAGGTAGATGGGGAGTTCAGAGGTGGGAAACTTGAGCTTAGTAACAGTTGTAGAGAATGGCAGGAGGGAGGAGGAGGACAGTGGCTGATAGAGGCAAAGACTATTGTGTGGTCAGATGTAGAGGGGGCAGTAGAAATTTTGGTGGCTGAGAGTAGAGATGAGAAGGAGGTTGAGGGAATCCCAGTTGATGTGGATGGGCAGGGAGTGGATGGAAGAGAAAGAGTGATGATGGAGAAAGGTGAAAGTCATCTAAGACAATAAGATAGTGATTGGGAGAGAGTGAGTCAATTAATCTTTGAGAGGTGGTCAAAAAATTGGCCTACCATACCAGGAAGCCGGTAGGAAGAGATGATGTGAATATTGTTAGGTGATAGTAGAGGTAGTGTATTTGTATGAGGAGGAATTGGTAGGGTATTGGGGTGAAGTAGAAATAGGGAGTTTGGAAGATGGAAAATAGAGCCACCCCACCACCCCTACCATGTGGAGAGTGGCGGAAGGTATAGAGGGCATTGTGGAGGTCAGCAAGTATAACAGAATCAAAGGGAGAGATCCAGGTTTCTGTGAGGGCAATATGGTCAAGAGAGGGGGACTGGGAGACCTCATCCCCAAGAGGGCAGTCTCTCTCTCTGTGAGGTCTCAGCCCTAGGAGGAAGATTGTGTAGCAGGATCGCCCGCTTAGCCTCATTGAGAAGGACTCCTCTCTAAGGAGTAGTGATGACATCCTGTGAATCGTCACAACTGGTAACACCTGAGAATGCTGCAACCCATAAACACATAACCTTTGTTTTCAATCCTTTTATTCAATATAAATAGAATTCTTTTTTTTGTTTTTTAAGTCTTATGAGTACTGCGAAGTACATGGATGAGAGGTCTGTCTCCAGACACTTCAACATACTGTTAGCGTGTGAATGAAGTCACTTTTTGACAGTTGAATTAAGTTAAAACCAAAAAAGGACATTGTGTTCCAATAAAACCTACAGGTTGACACTATGGTCAGATTTGTAAATCATTGAATAACCTCAGCTTTGCAAATTTTTACAAAGCTCTGTAAAGGAAAATACCTTATGCAACTTTGCACATATGGCAATCCTTATAGGAAGTAACAGTTTTTTAAGTCTTATGAGTACTGCGAAGTACATGGATGAGAGATCTGTCTCCAGACACTTCAACATACTGTAAGCGTGTGAATGAAGTCACTTTTTGACAGTTGAATTAAGTTAAAACCAAAAAAGGACATTGTGTTCCAATAAAACCTACAGGTTGACACTATGGTCAGATTTGTAAACCATTGAATAACCTCAGCTTTGCACAATTTTACAAAGCTCTGTAAAGGAAAATACCTTATGCAACTTTGCACATATGGCAATCCTTATAGGAAATAACAGTAATTTATTGACCTGTTAATGCTGGAGTAATCAACATATTCAATTTGTATTCTGCACAAGGGCTAGAGTAGCCTGTATGTCTGAAAGATTTGCAGCATTTAACAAAAACAGCCAACACGTGTTTTACAACCTAAGGAAGGGTCTTTGGCAAGGCAATTGGGGTGGCCTGTATGGTCCACAGAGAGACTCAGTCCTTCCTTGAGAAGATTGGTTACTGACTTAGATAGAATACCATGGATGGTCAGTTTGGATTGATGGAATGTGACTCTTGGCAGGTACACTAAAATGAGTTCACATTGCGTGTGCTGGGGTCTATTATAAGGCAGTACATAGGTGCTGGCAAAGACTGCGCAATTAGGCCACCTTTTGTGTGGTGCTGTGTGAAGCGGATACGTGGTGGGCCTTTTATCATTCAGCAGTTACCAATCTTTTCATGGAAGGACTGCGTCTCTAGGTGGACCATAGAGGCAACCCCAATATGTTGATTAATCCAGCATTAACTGACCAATAAATCACTGTTACTACCTATCAAGATTGCCTCATGTGCGAAGTTGCCTCAGTTCCTTTCCTTTACCCAGTTTAACATTTTAGGGTCTTTGTAGGGTAGGCCCCCACCTAGGCACACGCAACAGGCATCACCATTGAAATACTATCCTCTTAACACATGCCCAGCACAAGGGGTTACTTGGTTCATCACCCTTCCTGTTTAAAAAGCTAATTTAAACATTTCATAAACTTAATGTTTACTTACATTTACACAATATTTAAATGAGTGTATACCTTATTTATTACATTTATATAGCGCGCAGGCAGCCCAGGGGCATTGTGGCGCTGTCACTTGTAGGAAAACTTAGTTACATTGGGTACATGTTATGTCTTGGGTTGCAGTATGCTAGGGTACAGTGTCAAGCAGTAGGCAGTATCATGCAACACATGCATAGAGGAGCATGGTATAAATTATTGGTTACAGTAGTGTGAATCCAAGGTGACCATGGGGGCTTCAGCAGATGGCGTTAGTCAGGCGAACAGGGTAGTTTTCATGGCTTTGCGGAAGGCAGTCAGTGAAGGTCCAGCTCGCAGGGAGGTGGGAAGGGTGTTCCAGTTTAAGGAGGCAAGGTAGGGGATGCTGGTGCCACCTGCTATAGCTCTTTTGACCCTAGGTACGGAGAGCATATTAGTATAAGGTGTCCTGGTGGGTCTTGTGGAGGAGACCAGGTGGATTCTCTGAGATAGGTAGGCTGGGGCAGTGAGGTGGATGCACTTGTGGGTGATAGTGCTTTGAATATAATTCTTTCCTTTATGGGGAGCCAATTGGAAGCTTTTCTGGCAGCAGTGTGTGCTCTCTCTTGGCAATGCCTCATGCAGCGCGCAGAGGGCTATTTTGGATTACTTGCAGTTTCTCGAGGTTTTTATTGGAGGTCCCTAGGAAGAGAACATTACAGTAGTCTAGCCGGGATCCAGTGATGGCTCTGGCTATGTTGGTGCGTGTGTCTTTGGAGAGAAAGGTCCTGACTGCAGTGAGGAGTTTTGCCTGGTAGGCAGCAGAGGAGACTATTGCGTTTACTTGCCTGGTCATAGATAAGTTGGAGGCTAGATAGACGCCTAGAGTTTTCACTTTGTCCCATACTGGAATTCTGATTGAGTCAATGGTGAAGTGGCTAAACTAGGCATCAAGTTTCTTGAGGGTGTCAGGGGATCCTACGAATAGGAGCGCAGTTTTGTCAGAGTTAAGGCAGAGACCGTTGACAGCCATTTGGATTGTGTTAAATACGTTGTTGAGGGTCGCGCAGTCAGTTCCATAGTCACCTTGCATTTACAAAGTTTTCTTTTTTTGTAAACCTAACCAAAATTATGGTTCAAAAAGTTTACACATTTTCGTGAACCATTAAAACAAAAGGTATGCAACATCGTTGTAAACGGTTGTACATCTTTTGTTATTGGTTTACAAAACATTTGTAAATCTTTCAAACCATATGTTAGGTATGTTTTACAAACAAGCAAACAATTGTAAACACAAGGTTTCGCACATAGTTTACATTGTTGTAAAATGTTTGCAAAGTGTACACTCATTCCAATATTTTGTAAACTCCAAGTAGACATTATGTTTGCTAAATATTTACAATAGCTGTGTAATCTGTTGCAAAGTTGAGGTTTTGCAATGGTGTACCAATCTGAGAACATTTGTAAGTTTAGTAATTGCAGTGTCAAAGTGAGAGTCCGTTGCAGGAATAGGAGGAGGAGTGCTGGTGTCGGCAAAAGCAGCACCTGACAGACACTTCATAGGTCGAATGATGGAGAAGGAGGCTGGCAGTGCGGGTGTGGGCTTAGCCGGGGGTCCCAGGAGGTCCCGCTGAGAGGACAGGAGAGCATGATCAGACCAGGAGACAGGGGTAATGAGAGGGTTGGAGACGGGGATGTCTGAAGCGATGAGAGCATCCAAGGTGTGGACGGCTAAGTGCATCAGACCGGAGGGAAGAATGGTGAGGGAAAGAGAGTCACAGAAGTTGCGTGAGAGCCCAGAGGCCAAATCAGAGTTGTGGAGATGAATATTGAAGTCTCCAAGGAGGAGGAGCTTGGAAGAGGAGGCCAGGAGAGAAGAGGTGACGTGGGCCCATTTTGAGAGTAAGTGGGTGTCCTCGCCAGGGGGCCTGTAGATGTTGGCCAGAGTTGAAGAGAAACCAGGAGAGACACCAACACTGCAGACAAGGCATTCAACGACTATTTGGATTGAGTGGGTATGATAGTAGTAGGTACGCACTCACGGAAGATCAGGCAACTCTGCCCCCAGGCCGGTTAGGCCTGGGCTTATAGATGATCTTGTACCCCTCAAGGAGGAGAGTGTCAAAACTCATGACAGAGCAGGCAGTTAACCATGTCTCGGTGAGAGCGAGGATGTCAAGGTCGAGGCCTTGAACGAGGTGGCAGGTGTCAGAGGAGTGTTTGACGGCATGAGCGAGAGTTGAGGGTGGCTAAGTGGTGCAGGTTGCAACTTTTTTAAGGTCTTCCACGGAGGGGTACAGGAGTGCGGTACACCCATCGGAGGTGGCAGAGGGGCCAGAAGGGTTTGCCTAAAGAAGAGTGGCAGGAGAGGGGAGGACGTTGATGAGAGACAGAAGATGTCTATCGAGAAGGAGGAGGACGTTGGGCTGATAGACTTGGACCATAACAGTGCCATTAAGGTAGGCATTATTGATGACCCAAGAGAACAGGAATTATGCCAAGAGTACCTCCCAATAGGCACCACCCTTAATGAGGGAGAAACAGAAAGAGGAGATCACAGAGACCATAAGGGGAACCAAAGGTCCGGAGAAGGAACAAAAAAGAGGATGTTGGTGCAAGTCTAACTGGACGAAGCGTTGACATGGGTGTCAGCGATGGGCAGGCCTGGATTGGAGACCAGGAGAACCTTTGTGAACATTTTCCTGCCAGACTTCGTCAGAGGGATAGGATAGGTGACAGAATAGCAATTAGAGAAGATAGGGGAGATTGAGAGCACCATTGAGGGAGAGTGCTGAGAGAAGGAATGCAGAGAGAGAGGGAAAAAGAGAGAGAGAGAGAGAGAGAGAGAGAGAGAGGAACTGCAGAGCATGACACCACCTAAAACCACAACAATTAAATAGTCTAGAGTGAAGTGTCCAGGATGAGAAAGAGGCCTAGGTTACATCCCATGACAGAATGCACAACACCTCGACATGAGTTCTCAGGACAGAGGGAAGAACAAGGAGAGGGGGATTAAAGGAAAACAGGCCTACTGTTTAAACACAGCAGCAATGCAAGAACACACATATTCACCTTTCAACAAAAAGAGGGATAAGCCTAATTTTTAAACACGGCAGTGAGTGCAGGAATACACAGATTTCACTTTCCTAGAAAAGGATCCAAATACTTTATGTGTTCAAGATTCAGCAGACTTTTGAGTTATTGTTAGTTAGTTATTGTTAGACTCAGTGGCTGGTCAAAGCCGTTCCTGAACTGAAATGCAAGTTTGAAGGCCAGGCTCCAATTCGAGGAAGCAGACCCATCAATCATTTCAGAGCAATTGCCAGGCCATTCAGAGATCCATAATTTCTTTGGAGTGTAACTAGGCATAGAAAAGCCCATCTGGAATAGATTAGTACTTGGCTCTAGAAGTTATGAACAGCTCTGATCCACACTAGGAGACAGCTGAGGATCTTATGGACGAGCCATTCAGAACAATTATGTGTATTTTTCAGATATCACTGCTGCTTATGAAATCTTTTATTGTGTTTGTTTTGTAGAACTTCCTTGATGACTGACTGCCCACCTTGAAGCCCTTTGTGGAACCCTTTGTGATAGTTTCTTTTGTAACCTCTTTTACTTAGTTTGCCTCCTTCCACCCATCAAAAAAATATAAATCCATTATGAAACACATTGTCGTATCAATAGTAAAATCCGGCTTGTGTCACTCCTTTTGACATTTTTAAAAACATCTTCGTTTTAACCTTCCTCTCCACCCAAAAATAGTTAAAAAAAACATGAAAAGAAGAGAAACATACCCTTTCTTAATTTCCTGCCATAGTTCCAAGGTATTCACAAGTTGTATTACTAAATGAAAGAAATAACTGGATAATATTGGGAGCATGCCATATTTGGATGAGGATGCGTTAGAAGATTTGGGATAGATTTGGTAATACGTGTACAGTCCATTGAGACTGAGTCTATCATCTCCATCTTCTTCTATCCTCCACCCCCAGCTACATCCACCATATTTGCACCATATTTGCAGCCTGCATGTTGCCAATGTGAATGCACAAACTGCCCCTATTAATTGACATCTGATCTTGCACTGATTGTATTTTCCTTCCAAGCAGTGTTAGAATGTACTCCCCAAATCCCCCCGCTCCCCACGCCCGCACTGCCACAGGACACATCTTTGCAGGATTCATGTTCTGAATGCCCATGTGTGAATAGGCCCTTTAAATCAGTATCTAAACTTTACATTACCAGCTAGCTTCCTTTTCCTCATTCCTGTACCTCATTAGTAAACCATTACATTACCCCGATGCACACACCTGTCTATGCTACAAATTGGAACAACTATTCCCCATGAAACCCGAAGCTTAAAACACTGTCCTTTTCACGTACTTACAGCTCGATGTCTGCTGAAAATAAAATATTAATACAAATTGAAGACCGCAAATACGTTTAAACCATTTCCCTATTCAACCCTACACTCCACTGAAGAATTGAAATTTGTATGGCATGAAGCAAGCAATTTAAACCACTTTCCTTCGCTCTAACTTACCCTCGATCTCTTCTAAAAATGTAAAATTAATATGAATTGAAGTAAGCAATCATTTGAAACCCTTTCCCTTTGCCCCCATTGACACATCGTTCTCTGGTTAAAAATTGATCAATTACTGCCTGATAAAGCAAGCCAACCCTTGAAACTATTTACAACACTGCTGCTTACACCTTGATCCTCCGTTCAACCTATATTCCACCCTCACCGTCTTTTCCTACCTAGATACTCAAACCCTAGTTCAACCACACTGTGCTCCCCAACCTACCATTGGGTGCGGGTGGGTGGGTAATTCGACGGAGGAGGACTGAAAGAGGCTGTGCTTTATTCCTCCTCCATATTTGTAGGCAGTCCCCAGGGCTGGCCAGAAATGCCCACCCTGCTGACGCCCGCCCCCCGTCGTGACGTAGCTGAAGGGGACGTGACCTGTCTGGCCACAAGGGGAGGAGGGCTGCCAGAGGGGTGCCCACGCTATGTGGGACGTCCCCCGAAGCCCCCTGCAAGGGCTGGAACATCCCCTTAACGGTGTCAGCCCCCATTGGCACCCCCCCTGTCGTGTGAGGATGACATACCTTGGTAACTAAAACCTGAGCCTATTTACTATACTTGTTTAAGCGTCTTTGTGTGCCTAAGTGGGTGTGCTCATACCTGTGATCATAGATAAGGTGAAAGAAAAGAATGGCTGTGGGGGTCACAAAATGGGGAGAATAGATCACCCTGTGTGGGAAAGGTAAGAGGGAGAGACTATTCAAATGATGTCGGGTCACTTAACACAAGAGCACTAAACTCCCCAACAAAGCTTGTTCTACTAAAGAGAAAGTTCATGAAGCAAAAGTTAGATGTTTTGTGTGTCCAGGCGAAACAATTACTGAAAAAGAATGAATGAGACATCCGAGGGAAGGAATTTAGCCAAATATGCCTGCATTCTGGGAAGAGCAAAGAGGCAGGATTAGCGATTTCTATGGCAGTATGTTGTGTATTGAGAAATCCATATGAAAAGAGATATAGAGGGAAGTGTTAGGAGTTTGCCTATGTGTATGTTAATGCCAACCACAGTATACAGTTATGGTGTTCTATTCTTAACATTCATGGAACCTGGAACCTCTGGGGAAGCCTGGAGTGTGGAGAGGTTCCAGATTTCGGGGGAGACGGTTGATGGTGTGCTGAGCTGGGAGGTCACTGGGCAGGACCTTATCTTAATAAACTTGACTTTATCCTGTTACTTACGGTTTCTTGAGGTTATTGATCTCAACTGGAAGGTTAATATTCTTGAAGGGTGTATGTCAGGAAAATTTAAGTACTTTGGCGTCAATCTACTATCCAAACATGGGGGAGATTCAGGATTTGGGAAAAACTTAAGACACTAACCAATGTGGAGGCGGGACTCTGCCTGTATGTGATGATGTTAACATGGTCCTGGAAACCTGAAAAAGACAGACCAGGGACAGGTGGACAGCATCAAATTGGAGCATAAGAACGAGAGGTGGCAACATTACGGGAGCTGAACAGCTGCCTAGCCCTGATGAATGCATAGAGGTTTTGTAAGGGGGATTATGTGGGTATATCGTCTCATGACCCACATCAACATAAATCTCGTGGAGCAAAGGCTTACCCCATGGTTAATGGAAATGTACTGGTATGCTACACCCTGGACTGACCATGATTAGAATGGGTGGGCTTTGTTTTGTGGACCTACCACAATCAGAAGGGGATGTGGATTTGTAATGCTAAATGAAAGAGGAATGCATGATATTATTAGAAACAAAATAAAGGAACATATAGAAATAAATGACAATGGAGAAATGGATATGGACATGGTATGGGAGGGCCTAATGCCTGCTATATGGGGAGAACTGATTGCAATGGGATCAGCTAGAAACAGGGAACACATCAGATAATCCGAGCTTAGATGGACCATTAGAAAGCTACAATCCAGTTTGAAAGATGGCCACAACACCCAGGAGGAGTTTGTAAAGGAACCTATGCTCTGAAAAGCATAACTCAATGATCTTCTGTTCCAGGAGACAGAATGGAAGCTTAGATTTCTGAGGCAAAAATATTTAATGAAAATGGGTAAATAGTGCACAAACTCCTAGCCTACAGGTTAAGACAAGAGAGAGACTCAAGGGTTCCTGAGAGTCTGCAATGGCAGGGTGAGCGTATTATATGGGACACACAGAAGACAGTTAATGAATGTAACTGCTACTATGAATGGCTCTGTACAAGGGATCTCTGCAAGGCAGCCAGATATAAAGGCTTATCTAGATCAGCTGAATCTCCTAAAATTGAGCAGGGAAGAAGCTTTGAGTATGGGTAGTCTCATTACCCCAGAGAAGACTGTCAGGACAATAAAGAATATGCCAATTTGAAGGGCCCCAGAAGAAATGGGTATACAATACTATTTTACAAGATCACATCTAGCCCCTTTACTCACAGACTATTCGGCAAGGTTCTAGAAGGACATGCATTTCCAAAGAATATGTTAAATATCCTGATGTCTGTGAAGGGCAAGGATCCTCAGGTATGTGCATCCTAGAGACCTATTTCCCTTTTGAACATAAACCTACAAATGCTGGCTAATAGACTCAAAAGGGTGCTCCCATTCCTGGTACATGGAGATCAGCCTGGCTTTTCCTGAAAATGATCATGGAAAGGGTCGGTGTATTGAATAACAAACCAAAGGCTGAAGTTGGAGTAAATGGTATAACATCAGAGGAATTTCTTTTGTACAGAGGAACATGTCATCTCAACCTTACTACTCACCTTGTCGATATACATACTATCAATGTTTTTTCTATTTTTCTCATTAGCCAAATGCAGTAATGCAGAAACGCAAGCCAACAAGAGATCTTGAGCAAGCTTGCAGATGCTTCTGGCAATTAACCCAATGGGACTACAGAAGTATATATGGAGCCTGGTAGGACCATGTGCGACTAATCTATAGGAAACCTAGCACAGCACGAGCATGTAGAAATCATATTATAAGTCTAAGGAAAATTACAGGAGGCCTCAAGCCACAGAACAAGAGACGAGAGGAGCTGGCTCAGGCTGCACGAAGCGCAGATCAAGCTTACAGTCAAGGTCAGAGATAAACAGTCACATACCAAACTCCAGACAACAAGGGGACCATCTGCAGAAAGACGGAATAAATCCTCACAAATGCAAACCCAATAGCTCAATTCTGTGGTCCACAACCATGTGATGCAGCTGAACTAGACAATGAGCATTCATCCATGTTGGGAAGATAAGCCGTTTTCAGCAACCTAGACGAAGAGTGAAACAAGTGTTGCAACATAGATACACACTCTCATAGGCAAAGGTGGTACACTACCAGATACAATTCAGACACATGGTTGTTTCACATCACCTTGAAAAGGTGCACAGAGGGCTGAGATGGAACTGGGTCCTAGGCCTGGGGAGACAGCTCCAGCCAATCAAAAGACAGAAATCCAGGGGTGGATGGCAAGGGGCAAAGGCCAATGGTAAATCCACTACTCTGCAACAATGTAGTAGATAGGTTCTTGGGGAAGAGGCTGGTCTGCAACCTGACATGCAAGGGCCAGTAGAATAACCTCTGTAAAGGGATAGCCATGTGGGTTACCACTCTCACACCCATCAGCAGTGGGGATAGGTTTTTGGGCAAGGGCCCAAGTGATGGCAACACACAGCTAAAAAACAGGGAGCATGCCTTGTGAAGTTGAGATGTACTGGAGAATCCTGGTTGTCTTGTATGATCCCTGTTGTTTTTTTTGTTGTAATAAACCACAGTACTAACTTGCCGTTAGCTGAGTCCTGTGTTTATTCTGGGGCAGGAATGTTGGGCCCTTGGGAGTTGAACTATCCCCCAGATGACCTCTGGCATACCTGGGAACCATTCCAACAGAAATAAAAGATTTTACAATAGAGCGAGAGAAATACAAGATGTATTTATTTTCTGATTATATCTTGCTCTTCATAACGAAGCCAGAAAGTTTGCTCAGATATCAACAAGAAAAACTACAGGATTATGGATTGCTGGCCGGGCTGAAGATTAATTGATCTAAATCTTATACATTCCTGGTGGCGGTTGAAGAGGGTGCTAAAGGGTTTGAAGGAGCCATGGGAGAACTGAAGTTGAAGATGGATAAGATAAGATTTTTAGAGATAATGAAATTGATAACTCATACTCGGCTCTATAATTTTAACTATGAACCCCATTTGAGAACACTGAGGAATGACCTGGACAGAAGGAGTGACCTAACAGTAACACGGTTACGACGAATGAATGCGGTAACAAAGTAATCTACTACTGGGGGTGTTGTTCCCCGTCAGCATACTGCCAGTGAATGTCCATGATAGCTTTTTAAAGCAATACATTATGAAATAAACAAATTGATATGGGGCCGAAAGAAGGCATGGAAACAGAGAATCATGCTCTCTTTGCTCAAAGGGGAAGCAGGCTATTGACTCCCTGACCTGTGGAAATAATGTAAACTGGCCAGCTCAGGATATTTATGGAGCATGTGACAGGCAGGTATCGCTGCATGTATCTAGAAGACTGTCTCACATCCAAAAATGTTAGGGACTTTATATCGAACGCAGTTAGAAAAAGGTTACAAATCACTTGGTGCTGGCAATTATATGTAAGGAGGACAGTAGGAACAAACACCTGTCCACATGATCATTGCTAATGAGCTCTCTTAGGGTGGAACCAACATATCTCAGAAAGATAGGGAGATCAGCATATCAGAAATGATCAGACGCAGGTTTAGAAAGAGTAGGCCAGTTATTCACAGAGGGTAAAATCAGAGAAAATAAACAAGTCAACAACCTAAGGAACTTTGCACAGTTATTTGGGAATTGTCCCAACCCATCGCCGATTTAACCAAAGTGACTGGTTCCCAGGCCCTTTGTGATTCTCTGGCCAATTTTCTTACCCAGAAGATTACTAAGATTTATGTTGATATCTCTGATCTCATGGCTGTTCAAACCACTCCTTTTTTACCCATGCTGCTGCCTTCTCCTACCCTCAAAACCTCTTGTTCTAGTTTCTCTTTGGTTCAAAGAGGATCAAGTGTTGCAGATTGTTAATTCACTTTAGTCCATTTCTCGTCTTGACCTGATTCCACTCTGGGTTTTGAAATCTATTGGTCCTGGGTTGGCTTCATATTTCATGGATGCTGTGAATTACTCTATGCAGACTGGTCTCATTCTAGCTTCATTGTAGAACACAGTGGTCTCCCCCTTGTTGAAAAAGGTGTCTCTGGTGAGTTTTCTTGGAACCACATACCATCTGTGATCCTTTTCAATCGATGTTTCACCCCTTGATGGGTACACACTCAGTGCTTGTCTCCATCATCTATGTACTCTCTCTTTTATTAGAAAAGGGTAGTGTAGGTGTTCTCATTTTGTTAGACCTCAATGTGCAATGATTGAGGGAGATTGGTATTGGTGGCCTGGTCTTTAACTAGTTTCAATCTTTCTTGTGAGATAGGATGCAATCCCTCTCATTACCCCTTTGTCTTCTGCCTCTTGTGGATTCCCTCCCCTTTTGTTCAACATCTGTTTGCTTCCTCTGGGCAAATAAATTCATGCACATGGCTGTAGATTCTACTCTTATGCTGATGAGACGAAACTTGTTTTGCATGTGGACCATGACCAAGAACATGCTGCTATTCATCTTAGGAATTGACTGTATGACATTGGTGGCTGGATGCAAGGAAACTGGTTCAAGCTTAATGATGAGTACTTTGAGGTTATGGTCCTGGGAGTTGAAGTTTGAAGATCTTTCCTTGGTCAGATGTTTTTTGCCCTCTCTCTCTAGGCCCTTTCTCTGTCCCAGTTCACACTGTGAAAATTATTGTCATTATGATTGGACCATCTCTCTCTGTTGAACCCACGGTTAGGAGCAGATGTAGTATTGCCCACCTTCAGCTTAAGACTCAAATAATCACTTCTTAAGGATAGCAAAATTGTCTCTTTCAAATAATCACTTCCCAAGGATGGCAACATGTATCTTTCAAGCAGCTTCTGCCTAAGGATGGTGAATGTAGGTCTTTAAACATGATGAATGTGTCAATGGCTCTTTCAAAACAATAACTTCTTATGGAGATCCACCTGGTATACTCCCCTGCCAGGAAGCCCCCAGTAGACTTCTCAGATCCTCTGGTATACTCTCCTGTACATATGTTTTGTGAATGTTATCCTGCTTACAGTGTCAGTATCCTCTGTATATTTTGCATGGATTACTTGGTATACTACCCTGCCAGAAATCATTTTCTGGGGTCTGCAGATCCCTTGGTATACTCTCCTGTCATCTATGTTCTCCAAATGCTTACTGCCTGATGTACTTTGTTCACCAGGGCTCTCTTTTTCAATGTTCTCACTGTCTTTCAGTATAATACAGCTGTATTGCTTTACTGTCTATACTTTCTTGGCTCAAGGGAGCACTTGCTCCAACTTTCCCCACGTTGATATCTCATATATGGAGACTTGTTCAAGTTCACTTTTTTTTTCACGTCTTTAATAGTATTCATTTGTTTTTGGTATCACTTGCTTGAACTTTCCCCATACTGATATCCCATACATGAAGACTTGTTCAAGTTTTGTCTTTTAATTTGTTCATTAACATTCATTGACTTGTGGACTGCTTCCTCCAACCTTCCTCATATTGCCATCTGTTACATGAGGATGTGTGCAGGTTCTTTCTTTGTTTTCTACTTGGTCGGTATTCAAATCAAGTTCTTAATGGTGCCCTTGCCTGTTGGTATGCCCCGAGATTTCCAACATTCTTGGCAAGACTGGTGGGCAGACTGGTGTCTGGCAGTTCTTACGACCCGTGGCATGGTGTTGCAGTGACGCATTCACCTTGGGATGGCATTTGCCACTTTGCAGACATTCTCTCAGCTTCTCTGCTGTCTCTGAATGCTTCTGCCAGTAAACCTTTTGCTTTTGGACTTGACCGCACTGCCAGCAGCTCAGCTGTTGCTGCCACTTGCACAGCGGTCTTCTCCTGGTGCATGCAGTATCTTCTGTGGCTTTGCACCACACCGATAAGAACCGCCTGCAAGCGGCAGTCTTATAACACCTGGTGTCATCAGCATGGTCTGCTCCAGTGCTTCTGCCTTCTCCCGTGGTTCTTCTTCTTTCCAGTCGGTTTTTCCCTCCCTCCGTGTTACAGACACTGACACCTTTTTTAAATGTCCCATGTAATGGATTTCATTATAACCACCAGTCTGCCTGTTCAACTTAGTGTTTCTGCTGATCCATATTAACTGCTTCTTCTTCTTCCTCGTCTCACTACTTGATGTTTTGTGGGAGATGGAGTCCATAGGTTTCATCAGACTTCTAAGGTGACTTTATTTGGGATTTTTATTTAACACAAAAACATTAGAGATAGGAGTTGTTATGTGTGTGTTATGTACATATGTTTTGTGAATGTTATCCTGCTTATAATGTTTGGCAAGACAGGGTTTTAGGGTTTTGAAACTGGAGGGAACATGCCATCAGCAATGTAGGAATTATAGGGTCTTATTCAGATGCAAGGGAATAATATTGTGTCTCTACTGATGGGGTCACCACATCTCCCACAGAGCCATCTCCTCCCATGTGATCCTTCCACATAATACTACCCCCAGGGTCAGGATCAGGTAGCAGCTGCCATCCCTGGCCACATGGGAGGAGATCTCAGGCTTGGGATCAATGATGACTCCACATGATACATCACACTCCTCAGAGGGAGGAAGGAAGTGGGGAAAGGAGGAGGAGGAGAAGGAGGAGGAGGGAGTAGCAGATATGGGTGAAGATGGTTCAAACGGATATGAAAAGTGTAGGCGATACACTCCCAGATTGATTACTGGGTAATGGTAATGGATTATAAAACTCCAATTAAATATGCTAGGGGAGCATACGTAGTGGTAATCATCCCATAGATCAAGTGGGGGGGTGCAGTATGCTGGTTCAGTGTGCCTATTATATTTCTTTTTATGCTTTGTGGATGGGAAGACATGCCCCTAAATGCTCACATCAGAGAGAATACAACCTGCTAGGGAAGAAAGACCCAAGTCGATCTTGTAAGGATAACAAGATTTATTCTCACCCTCAGACGAGAGCAACAACAATGAACTCTGCTGCCAAGAACATTCTGCCGAAAAGAGGTACAAGCAGAACAATTTACAGATAAATGGCATCATAATGACACAACAACATACAATAAAAACCTGTACGGCTGATTTGATGGACCCTATACATGTTCCACCTTTACCCATAAGGGGTGCCTGTCTCTTGGTCCCAGGCCAGTTCATCCGTATTCCATCACGTGGGCATTGTGGGGCTCATATTCTTCTCACGTTAAAGGTCAGGAAGCAATTTAATTATACTCCTACTATACAACTTGTTTTATCACTCATACTGTGCACTTGGCAGGCCTTAGGATGGACACACAGGGGATTCTGGGGCACTCTAACCTTCACACGCACATTTCACACACTCCCCTCTGTGCCATCTGGCTTCAAGGTCTCCACCCTCGTTCTGAACTATAATGTATCCCTCTCAGCACCTTGCAATACAAATCACACGATTGTCACTCAATGATGTGCCCTGTCAATCCTCTTTGAACATTTCAGGACTTGTTACTTTGGGGTTAGTGGTCAATGGGAACCTGATGTTATGGAATTCAGGGATCTTAAGGTTTAGTCAGTTATATGGGCTATAACTCGTGGTCACCCAGTAATGGGCCGGCCATGCTTTGGCCAGTGTGAGGTAACATGCACACCAGGCGCCGGTCTGTGATCACGGCCTTCTAGGGCACATTCCTCTTGGGTATAAAACACATCCCTGCAAAACTGTTAGAACAATGAATAGGCATTTTGGTGGTTGGGGATGTGGGCTGTCCTCATGGGAACTTGGGCACAGCTGGGGATTTATGTGTTCTCGTGAATTCGGGACTAGTGCATGAAATGTTGTATTACTGTGAAGGCATTCCCTTCTACCTATGATTACAAATATCCACGCAAAATAGCAGTGTTGCCTGTATTTGTAGGCTGTATTATGTGGTTAGACCATATTTGGTTATATTAAAATGGAATTACCAAAAGTGTGAGGGAGTAACTGTAAGTAGTGCGCTCAACTTCCTCGAGTTTTGTCAAAAATGCAGCAGAAAATACACTTGCGGTTCCCCTTAATGCCTCAAAGGTAATGAACAGTAACAGTTGGCATGTGTACTTATACTGCACAAATAGACCAAAATAACAGTAATCAATACTCAAAGTTAAATCTCAAAACTCGTATCAACATCAGAGAATATATATGGATAAAGCCATTGGATATGTGAGAGGTGATTTATTCAAAATACAGATTGAACCCCATTTCCGGCAGTAAAAGTGTACTGTCCACAGGGCTCACATTCTGCCTTTCTAAACCCACTGACAAAATAGAAGTGCACAGCAATCTTGGAGCCTTCTTCAGACTACTCAGATTGAATGAATTATTTCATGACAAACCAGAAGAGATCCAGAACAGCAATAGGATTCCCAACAAATGGGATTCCAACACATACAAAAAATTAAAATCCAACTGGACTCCAGACACTGAATGCAATTAAAATCTGGACTGATTCAGAGAACGTTTCAGACAGAGTGACATCCCTATGCGGGACACACGCATTAAACAGTACTGTAGCCTCACACCTAAAGAAAGGAGGGCTATAAACTCTCTGAACAGCAACCAGAGTATTTAAATCAAGCCACCAGGCAAAGGAGGGACAGTTGTCATACTGAACAATAGTGACTATGTGCAGGAGGCTCGAGATAGGATGGTTGCCCTAGCCACTGTGGCGCAATTATCCTCTGAGAGATAGGGCCTGATGATTTTAAGGAGTCTAAAATAGTATCTGCACTTTTTTTGCATGTTTATAAAGATAACCAGCTTTAAGCAAAATAAAGGTGAATCAACAGCAGACTATTTAGGTGGATTGAAGGTGGTGTTCACTCAGCAGTCCAGCATCACCAAGCCAGATTAGACCATCTAAGAAGCGATAGCAAACTTCTTTGTCACTAGTCTTTTACCTATGGGTCAGTTGCAGCTTAAGAAAGTATGCATCAGATGGCAGATCAAACCAGCAGCCCTAGCAACAACCATGGTGGCCGCCAGACCAGCAAAGGTCATGGGACCCACCTGATTCACAAATGCAGCAGTGGTGGCCAAGTCAGCATGATGCCAGGGTAGCACTGTAAAATGAGTGCCCATACAGAACACAGAGATTGTACTATCAATGAAATTTAGGGCTGGGAAATACCCTAAACCTCCAATAAATGTGATCCCCACAGTGAGCCCTGCCATCATTGCCCAGCCCCCACATAAATTAATTCACCCCCAGAGAAACCAATGTCATCCCAATGGGCCATGGTGTTTTCTGATAACAAAATGAGAGAGAGACCCTGGAAGTTACTTGGATCCCAATAGATGAGGATGATCCATACGTTCAGTGCCGAGCAGAGGGGAAGGCAGTAACCTGCTTTGTAGACATCATTGCAAATAGACATGCACTTAAGATGGATACCTTTTCAGATATCCCTGTTTCTGCAGGGACAGTCAAAGCAATAGCCATTTTTAACACTCAAATTAAACACTCTGTTACAGGGACTCTCACAATCAATGTAGGGACATTTTTGTTGAGTCTCATTTCTCCAGTTTATTTGTTGGGGAGAGATTAGTTATCTAAGCTTAGGTGTACCGGCTATTGTAATCCAGACAGAGTATTACTAAGTGTAGCCTTTGCTAATGCAGAGGCACTCATAGCTCCACTGCGGGAAGAAAAGCAAAGCCAGCTAGATGTAAATGGTCAGGAATGGGGGAGATTTAAAGGTGCTATTTAACTTTATAAAATCTCCATGTGGGGTACTCATGATAAATTGGTAGGGTATATCAATACCACGAACCAGTGTGTGTTAGTGTGAATACATTTAAGAAGTTGCAGATCGTTTCTCAATACCTTCTGAAGCCAGAGACTGAGGCAGGAATTACACCAGTCATAGATTCCCTGTCGGAATAAGAAATCATAGTCCACACTAGTTGTCCATACACTACTCTGATTTTCCCAGTGAAGAAGGGAGAATTCTCAAAAATGTGCTAATTCCTCCCACCTTACAGCCCTCCAGCTCTTTTGCTACACTTTGAGACTTCAAACCTTTTAATTCTGTTTGTTTTCTGTGTTTATTTCTTTTGGTTATGGAGTTTTTAGACAACTCCATAGGCATCATCTTTTCATGTGTGTCACACAGCACCCCCAGTGCAGTGACACAGGGGAAGCTTTTAGGCTGTCCCAAGGTTTAAATACCTTCTCTTGGATAAACTGCTGTTTCCCAGAGAGAGTAAAGTGAAATTGACTTTACTAGTCTTTTCAAATTCCTAGACCCAGCACACCCTATCTTTCAATAGAGTGCTGGAGGGGTTACTTAGTATACCCTGTGTCTGGAAACTCATGTAGCAGTCAAATGCAACCCTTTCCTCTTGAAATGGCTGGTCGCAGTTCTTTTACAACAAACTACCATGACTTTTTCGTGACCGCGAACACCGGTAGAGTTAAATCGCAGGAGCCATGTTTTTCAAGATAGCGTCTGAGCCCCCTTTGTTTAAACAGGTCCCAGTCTTCTTTTTTCACCATTTCCTTTTGGAAAGGTCCTTCTAGAGTTTGTCTCTGCATGCCAAACCAGGTTTGGTCCCTTTGTTCCTACGCCTTTGGCGGGTTTCAGGATTGAAGACTGCCTCTGTCGCCCGAGTGTCTGGGGTGGGAAGGAAGTGAGGGAGGTGCACAAAACTCCCTGTGCTTAGTGTCCTAGGAGACCCAAATGCACTCTGGCATGATTGCCTGGCTGACTGTCAGGCAAGGAAAGCCACCCTGCTGGGTGAGTGGCAGGTAGGCTCGAATGAATGGGAGGAAACTGGATAAAAGGCGAGTCTCAAGGCTTGGAATGCAGAGTCAACCAATGGAACGAAATAACTGAGGACGAGCTGGAAGAGGAAGGCTGCTGCAACTCCTGGACCATTGGTTTGCCCGGTGAAGCCCTGCTGCTCGTCCGAATCACCAAGTTCATCTAGACCAGGGGTCTGCAACCTGCGGCTCTCCAGCTGTTTTGGACTACAGATTCCATGATCCCTCACCATTGACTATGCTTGCTACGGATAGTGGGAGTTGTAGTCCAAAACATCTGGAGAGCCAAAGGTTGCAGACCCCTGATCTAGACAGAGAAGCCCTTCAAGGGCAACTTCTTCCTTTGAGTTGGTGGGACCAATCAACTCGACTCGTAAGCCACCCGGATACCATTCTCAGAGCTGGTTGTATATCCTCAGAGTGCTGCAGGAAACCGAATTACCTGGGAGAGGGGCACCAGTTTGTGTGCTTGTCTACAACTACCGGAATTGAAGACTTGTCTTTGGCAGCTTTTTGACCAGTCCCAGTGCAGTAGTCCCCCGAAGTCCTGCCTCTTGTCCCCATGACTGAGGATCATGAACAGCAAGATCTGCAGGAACTGCCAGGAACAGTAGTCTTCAGCTGTATCTTTTTCTTCATTGTAAGGTACTGTGAAAACCCGGCCAAGAGAACTTACCTCTCACTGCGAAAGTGCATGAAACTTTGGAAACTTGCAGGCCTAGTCAGCTTGTGATCAAACATATAATTCTTTCTTTTATGAACAACTTATGAGAACTTTTGAAAAGACTTTACAGTTTAACTACCAGAACTGCTATCCTATACAAGACATTAGCCCATTGACTTTGGCCTAACCTATTGCATTGAATTGCATTGAATTGACTCCTCTGGTGAACTCAAACTAGTTGCACTGTCCAAAAGTAACTGTAATCTTCTTGTTATTAACCTATGCCTTTCGCTCCTAATTCAAATGGTCTCAATGTCATTTTGCTCCTCCTTCAAAGTATTTAAATGCCTCAGAACCTGACAGTGTGAAGTGAAGAAGTATATTTTTGTGTGATATAGATTGCCTCCTTCTAGTGAATGTTTTATAACTGACTGTGAAATAAATTAATACGTGTTTTACCAAGAAACCTTGAGTGTAAGAGTTTATTTGAATACTTGTGATTGTAGACCTCTGTGTAAGATCCTTACAGCTCACATTCACCTCTTGAGATAAGCCTGGCTGCTCAGCAACACTAACACAAAACTGTGTAGTACAGACTTATCCCAAAGGTTAGTTTTGCTTTCACGTGTAGTCTTAGCTGTGTGTAGTGATCCCAAAGGGTACTGCATACAAACTTTGACTAACACTGGTGGCAGGCAGTGAGGATAAATTGTATAGTTGTTATTTTTAGAGTTCTGCTTTACTTTTGTTCAAATAGTAACCTTCACAAGGCTAAGCACCACTAGAAAAGTAATTCTGTCATGCCTGATATGGATAACTTCTGACAGGAAACCCGGATCATTCTAACAGTAGATCAACTGAAAGATATGTGTAAGGTTGGGAATCTCCATGTTAAAGGAAAGAAAATGAATTGATTGAAAGATTGTTGGATTTTCAAAGTCTGAGAAGTAGGTCTGTTACACCTATTCCTTCAGCAAATGTGGAAAATGTTGAAGAGGATGAAAATGATTCAGAGACTAACTCTAATGTTATTGAGGAGCAAGACGAGTTAGAAGAGTCTCGGGATGTGAGCCCCTCTGCACCTCAATAAGATCTTAGGCCTCAACCTTTAGCCACAGGGACCCTACCAGGTCCAGTACTGAGTCTAGAATTTGCCTCTCTTGAAAAAATGAGACTTGAGTTACAGTTCAAAAGACTCCAATGCAAACTAAAAGTAAACATCAAGAAATCTAATTCAGAGGAATGGAAATGCATCATGCTCTTGAAATGAAGAAATTGTCTCTTGAAAATGGTTCTCTCCCAGAGTCTTCTAGCTCTTCCAGTCCTAAGAGACCTTGCATGCCTAAGGAAGCTGTGAGTATCTACTAGGTGAAGCTTGATATTTTTGATTGGTTGGCTGCCCTTGAGTATAACTATGGGATTCAGGGTTTCACAGGATATCAGTTGATTCCCTGGCTTTTGTCTAGGCTCCCTCAGGTTGGAACTGATACTGTAATGGAGGGGGGGGGGAACTTGAACGATTGGAGTATGAAAATGTGAAGCTAGCTTTGATAGCTAAAATTGGGAAAACTCCTTCCCAGTACCTTAAGAGGTTTAGGACACTCTAAAAGCATGATGGTACCCCTTGGGCTACCTGGTTGTGTGAATGTTTGAAGAACTTAGATGGTTGGGTAAAGGGTTAAAGAGTTAACGCTTTTGAAGGAATGACAAATCTGTTTTTATTGGAAACTATTTTTGATGCCTGCTCTCCTGAGGTGAGATAGCACTTGGCTGACTCTAAAGAGATGTATCCCAAAAAGTTAGCAAGAACTGTTGACTCATGGGTAGCCAACAGGACCACTCATGAGGATTCTGGGCCACACACAAAAAGGATGAGGGGAATCAGCACAAAGATGCGGATATAGATAATTCTAATTCCAACCAACCAGAAGAGGCCCCCAAACCACATAAGGGTAGATCCCATGGGAAACCTGGTAGGTCTCGTGAATCCTCTGGTGCCAAACCAGGGGGAGGTCAGCAGAAAACCCCATTCCAGAGAGCATTTGGAAAATGCTATGTTTGTGGGTCTGTAGACCATATGAAAGGAGATCCCAGATGCCAGAGTAAACCTGCAGGGGTCAGCACTGCCTCATTAGCCTTCATCTCTGAGGGAGAAGTACAAATGGCTAGTGCCCACTTTCACCTAATGGCTGAAGAACCCTTGGGTGTTCAAGCCAATGTATCCTTAGAGCCCTGGGTCTGGGTAAGAAGCAGAATATGGATGTCTACAGATCCATTCCAGAGAACTCCAAATGGTATTATATGGACAGCGTTCTTTAAATGGCCAGGACAGCCCAGCCATGAGAGACACTGGGGCCAGCAGAACAGTTGTCGATGAAAGCTTTTTCAAGCCGGAGTATGTTGCTAAGGCACCCAAAGGTCCCACTAGATTTGCTGGAGGCCCTGTCCAAATGGTTCCAATTCTACCAGCTCTCATTCAGTGTAACAATATGACAGTGAGGGTTACTGTCAGTATTAGGAATGAGGTGCCTGGGAGAGTCCTGTTGGGGAATGACGTAGGCAATCTAGGAGTAGTGTCCAGTACCCCCAGGCCTCCCAGTATGAGGACACAGAACCAAACCAAATTGGCTAGAGAGGCAACCTTAAGAGACCACTCTGAGCCTGTGGGAACCTCTACAGAGACCCCCACTGTAAGCCCTTGTGTTAGTAAGTTGACCTCTAACCAAGGCAAATCTGAGGCTAGAATAGTAGGGAAATGGGAGCCCCAACCAAGCTCTATCATTGCCCATCCAGTTATAAAGTCACTGACCTATCCTGCTTCTGGGGAAGAGGTGGATAGAGATATTGGACCCCTCTCTAGGCCTGTGAGAACTGGTAATTCTCAAAACTGGTTGAAAACCAGGAAAGATAGTTCTAAGGCTAAAAACACCGCAAGCCTGTTGGATCTTCTACTGAAGACTCCAGTGTAAATCCTAGTGTTAGGAGGGAAACTTCTAAGCCAGGTAAACTGAGATCTCAGAGGAAGTGGAACCATATACCTTGCTTGACCACAGCCCCTCCAACAAAGATACCTGAGACCCAAACTGCTCTTGTGAGAGAGGTGCTGAGGAACCATGGAGGCTCCTCCAGGTCTACGGGATTCCTTTCTAAGGACCCCTTGAAAAAGCCTATTGTAGTTTCAGAGGTTGTCACAACTTCTGGGGGACTGTTAGATCAGATCCCCTATACCTTAAATAAGAAAGATGTACCAAACAAGGTTTGTAGGTCATATAGCTTGCAAATGAAAACACCTGATAAAAAGTGTCACAGCAAGGGTTGCAAAAGGTTGCTGGTGTATCAGCAGGCCATTTAACCGACTTGTAATAGGAGATCCATCCTGGTGCGGATTAGATGCTACTGTCCCTTAGTCTGGGTGGGACGAGTGTGAGGGAGAATTCTCAAAAATGTGCTAATCCCTTCCACCTTAGAGCCCTCTAGCTCTTTTGATAAACTTTGGGACTTCAAACTTTTTAATTCTGTTTGTTTTCTGTGTTGATTTCTTTTGGTTATGGAGTTTTTAGACAACTCCATAGGCATTATCTTTTCTTGTGTGTCACACAGCACCCTCAGTGCAGTGACACAGGGGAAGCCTTTTAGGCTGTCCCACGGTTTAAATACCTTCTCTTGGACAAACTACTGTTTCCCATGGAAAGTAACGTGAAATTGACTTTACTAGTCTTTTCAAATTCCTAGACCCAGCACACCCTATCTTACAATAGATTTCTGGAGGGGTTACTTAGTATCCCCTGTGTCTAGAAACTCATATGGCAGTCAAATGCTACTGTTTCCTCTTGAAATGGCTGGTGGCAGTTGTTTTACAACAAACGACCATGATTTTTCCTGACCACGAACACTGGTAGCGTTAAATCGCGGGAGCAATGTTTTTCAAGATGGCGCCTGAGACCCCTTTGTTTAAACAGGTCCCGGTCTTCTTTTTTCGCCATTTCTTTTTAGAAAGGTCCTTCTAGAGTTTGTCTCTACGCACCAAGCCAGGTTTGGTCCCTTTGTTCCTATGCCTTTGGCGGGCTTCTGGACTGAAGACCGCCTCTGGCGCCCGAGTGTCTGGGGTGGGCATGAAGTGAGGGAGGTGCCCGAAACTCCCTGTACTTAGTCTCCTAGGAGACCCAAATGCACTCTGGCATGATTGGCTGGCTGACTGTCCGGCAGGGACAGCCACCCTGCTGGGAGAGTGGCAGCTCGACTGGAAAGAATGGGAGGAAACTGGATGAAAGGCGAGTCTCTTGACTTGGAAGGCAGAGTCGACCACTGGATCAAAAGAACGGAAGACGAGCTGGGAAGAGGACGACTGCTCCAACTCCTGGACCGTTGGTTTGCCCAGTGAAGCCCTGCTGCTGGTATGAATCGACAATTTCATCTCGACAGAGAAGCCCTTCAAGGACAACTTCTCCCTTTGAGTTGATGGGACCGATGAACTCGACCCGTAAGCCAACTGAATACCATTCTCGGAGCTGGTTGTATTTTCCTCAGAGCGCTGCAGGAAACCGAATAACCAGGCAGAGGGACATCATTTTGTGTGCTTGTCTACAGCTACCGGAATTGAAGATTTGTCTTTGCCAGCTTTTTGACCAGTCCCAGTGCAGTGCAGGAGTCCCCTGACATCCTCCCTCTTGTCCCCAAGATTGAGGCTCAGGAACAGCAAGATCTGCAGGAACTGCCAGGAACAGAAGTCGTCAGCTGTATCTATTTCTTCATTGTAAGGTACTGTGAAAAACCGACCGAGAGAACGTACCTCTCACTGCGAAAGTGCTTAAAATGTAGGCAACTTGCAGGCCTAGTCAGCTTGTGACCCAACATACAAATCTTTCTTTTACAAACTACTTCTGAAAACTTTTGCAAAGACTTTTCCGTTTAACTTCCAGAACTGCCTATCATATTCAAGACATTAGCCCATTGACTTTGGCCTAACCTATTGCATTGAATTGACTCCTCTGGCAAACTCAAACTATTTGCACTGTCTAAAAGTAACTGTAATCTTCTTTTTATTAACCTATGCCTTTTTGCTGCTACTTCAAAAGCTCTGAATGCCATTTTCTTGTCCTTCAAAGTAGTTTAAATGCCTCAGAACCTGACAGTGTGAAGTGAAGATGTTTACTTTTGTGTGATATAGATTGCCTCCTTCTAGTGAATGTTTTATAACTGACTATGAAATAAATTAATGTGTTTTACCAAGAAACCTTGAGTGTAAGAGTTTATTTGAATACTTGTGATTGTAGACCTCTGTGTAACATCCTTACAGCTCACATTCCCCTCTTGAGAAAAGCCTGGCTGCTCAGCAACACTAACACAAAACTGTATAGTACAGACTTATCCCAAAGGTTGGTTTTGCTTACTCCCATAACTTGCGGAGTGCCCCAGGGATCTTGCGTCTCACCCACCCTCTACAATATCTTTACCAGGCCCCTGTTGGACAATCTGGACCTTCTGGGTGTCACCTACACTAACTATGCAGATGACACTCAGATTCTCCTACCGCTTACCGGTGATTACGACAAGGATTTGGCATTGGTGAACAGGATATATCTCATCATCCAGGCATGGATGGCCACCCACGGTCTATGCCTGAATGATGACAAAACAGAGATCATCATCCTGGGCACTCCCTCGACCCTCAAAAAACTCAGCCCCGAATACTCAGCATTCAACATAGACAATAATATTATTACTGTCGCCAAGGAGGTCAAAACACTGGGTTTCTATCTGGACTCCACTCTCTCCCTCAGCAAGCAGGTAAATGCCTTGGCCTCGGCCACGGCATACACATGCAAGTTGATCAGAGCAGGCAAGGCCTTCCTGTCTCAGGACAGTTGCATCACCCTAGCCAGAGCCCTCATCTTATCCAGGCTGGACTAATGCAACGCGCTATACATAGGAGCCAATAAACAAACCATCAAAAAAATCCAACTCCTACAAAATAATGCGCTAAGAGCAGCCCTAGGAATCCCCAAGAGACAACATATCTCTAACACCAATAACTGGCTCTCCACTCACGGCAAAATAAAACTAAAAACTGCCTCCCTCACGCACAAATGCTTGAACAATGCAGCACCCCGCTACCTATCCGACAGATTCACTTTGAAGCCTACCACAAGAATCACCAGACTCGCCAACACCAACTACCTCTGGATCCCCAGATACAAACATGTCAAAATAGGAGGCAGCAGCTTCCAGGTCAAGGCAGCCCTCCTATGGAACTCACTACCTTCCCCTCTAAGAATCAATCAATCCTATCACAAGTTCCGTCAAAGCATCACTAGTTGGCTCAAAGATGCAGGCATATACCTTGCTGACTTTGCCCGGCACCTCTCTCTACACCGCATGCACCAACCACTGTGTAAAACTATGCATGCCATCAATGTACCCGCCTGTATATATCGTAACTTCATTGTGCCAATATGTAACCAAGCGGCACTTGCACATAATTGTATTTTACATGTTGTAACCAAGCTTTGAATATCCTTATGCCTTGCGCCTGAATACCCTCGGGTCTGAAGCGCAATACAAATAATAAACGAAACTAAACTAAACACGTGTAGTCCTAGCTGTGTGTAGTGATCCCAAAGAGTTCTGCATACAAACTTTGCCTAACAAGAAGCCCGGGAAGTCACCCTATAAATTCACTCAGGACTTGAGCTCTCTTAATGCAGTAGTGATATTATCTTTTTCTGTGGTGCTGAAACCCACCAACATCCTCTCCTGCGTTCTTCAAGAAACGTCCCACTTTACTCCAATGGACTTATGTGTAGCTTTTTTATCTGTACCCATACATAAAGAGAGAAAGCATTTGTTTGCATTATTAAATAAAAGGATTCAGTATGCATGGACCCATTTACCACAGGGGTATACATAGTCTCCTACCCTCTTCTCAAAACAACTGAAGAAAGGTTTAGATGACGTAAAACTACCAGGAAATTAAGTGTTGGTCCAATTACAGAATTCAGGTTTATCAGTATTGGGGCTGTAACATGTGACTAGTGTAAGCAGTTTCCTGTCAATAAACCCTTCAGCGTATCAGAATTGCGACCCAGTGCATACAATAAACTAGATTAGTAGATTCTATGCCACCCACACTGGTGAGCAAACCTTGATTCTGTAATATTTGTCAGATGTGTTTTTCGTGAATGAATGCAAATGACATTGTGCCTGTGCACCTATATTAAAGGTTCCTGGCCATATGTGCTTAATTGCTTCCCTCCCCTTAAATTCCATGTGACTAATTTCATTGTCATTCTGGTTTTACTGCCTCCCTCTCCCCTTCCCTGAGTTGCCATGTCAGGCATTCATCAACTCCTGTTAACTCTGCTGTGGTTCCACCTCATTTGAACGCAGTCGTACACCCCACTGGTGTTACATGTTGATCCCCATGCTCATTCATTGTGAATTGACCCCATCCTTAAGAATCAACTTAGTTGAATTATCCCATTAGCCCAATTTAGAAAAACATATTAAGAAATAACAATCACCAATACCCTATCCCTCCCCCTCCCCAACAGACCAACCCGATTTGCCTGGATTCAGACAATCCCAAACAACCATACCACTTGTGGTCCATGCAAAGAGACTGCTTGATTCGACCAGAGTAATAGTGCATCCATCTTCACCATACCAATCTTATCCCACTATATCTCCTGGTCCAGTCTTCCACATTAGGCCCAGCTTAGTTCGTAATCAGTGTGTCATCCTCTGTAAAACCAGTCTAAATTATTGGACACATTAACATATATTTAAGGTGGTGCAACTTCCCCCAGATGGCTGCATTTTAGGCACTCTGAGGAAGCAGCTACCAATTCAGCTTTCAGTCTGAACAGATGCAGTATGATGTCATAGTCGTGGTAATTCAGAATTCTCACAATGATTGACCTTGGCTGCACTAGCCAAAACATTTCTGGATGCTGGGACCCTGTGGGCCCTCACCACGATATACGGTGATGATCATTTTGGTCAAAATGCTCTTTGTACATGTTTTCCACAAAACGTTCCATTGACCCTTGTAGTTTTTTTTCTCGACCCCCAATAATTCTCACATTGTCCTCCAGGCACGATTCTCTGAATCCGCATTTTTGGTCACCAATATTTTCAAGGTACTTCCATAGCTTTTATTTTAGAGACGGTAGATGAAGTTGTGTCTTCCAATTCAGGCATTCGGTCCACACTCTCGTTGAGCCTTGTGCCAGATTTGTGTGTTTGCATTTGCAAGACATCCACCTTCCCAGTAAGAGCATCCATGTTTGAATCAAGCTTATTAATACCAGTCTTGAGCTCAACCAGAATCTCTTTTATGTCACTGGAGGAATCCATGTCTTGTTGTATAGTTGTCACACCTTGCTCACGCTCCAACGAAGGGGTCACAAACATCCTTTTGTTTAATTGCTGCATTGACTGCAAAGGAGAGTTTATTTTGCTGTTTGCCCCTGTACCCCATAATTGGTTCAGCTCTGTGGATCTTGTGTCTAAAAATTATGCTCAGGAGCTTCCCTTTGCCACTCAGATGACCATCGAGCCTGATGATAATTCACAAGGGGTATAGGTCAACGATCTTAGATCTCCATACAATCAACACAATGGTGGTGCATGAGTTGTGTGGCACTCCACCTGGGGCGTGTCCTGAGGTGTCTGTGTTCACAATGTTGGCACACCAGGCCATGCTCCCGACCACAAGTAACTGTGGACTGCCTCAACATGGCTTAGCTTTGACTAATACCATCACTGCACTAGGCTACACACACCAACTCCACAACCTTATATACAGCAAAGGCCGGATACTTGATTGGTTAGTGGATCATAATTGCAACATAAACATAACCTCTAACTCCCAATGTGCATGGTCTGACCATTACATAAGCACAATATTGATAAGACCTTTAGGACAGACACCCCCCCACTCATGGCACCAGCTGCCTTAACCAGAAATCTGTGCAGCTACACCGTAAAGAACATTCTACCTTTGCTTCACCCCATCATGGCACACCACATCGAACGGATCAACGACCCCACTGCTATGACTGACCTCTACAACCAGATTGTCAAAGCAGCCATTTACATGCTGGTACTAAGAATTACAATATATAAAAAAACTGCAGGTGATACAAAACAATGCCCTGAGAGCAGCGCTAAACATACCCAAAAAGACTCCCCTCTCCCTGATTAGCCGTAACACTCACTGGCATCCCATCCAAGAGAGAACACTCTTCAAAACACTATCTACGACCCACAAATGTATTCATAAGTCTTCCCCGACATACCTGGCAGACAAATTCACCCCTAACCAATCTAATAGGCCCATACAAAAGTGTCTCTTTTACACACCTGTTGTTTCAAGGATGGCAAAAGTGTCTCTATTACACAACTGTTTCAAGGATGGCAAATGAATCTCCTTTAAACCATTTATCAAGGATGACTTCCAGGTGTACTCCCCTGGCAGGAATTATTTCATGAATTCTTTAGATCCCCTGGTATTCTCTGCTGCCAGGCATATTTTCACAATGTATTTTCCTTTCCTACACTTTAAATGGATTCCCTGGTGTACTCCCGTGCCAGGAATCCTCTTCTGGGTTTTATAGATTCCCCTGGTGTACTCTCCTGCCAGCTATCATTCCCCAAAAAGTCTCACTGCTTGATAGCTCTCATTTATCAGGGCTTCATTTAATGTTCTCTATATTTTCCAGTACAGCACTGTTGTACTCCTGCAGTGTCTATACTTACAGGCCGATTCATGGAATTAATGTGCGCTGAAAATATCGGCGCAAGCGTGCGAAAACGTGCTATTCGCAGTGAAAGAGCGAAAATCGCAGTGCAAGTGCGAATATCACAGGGAAACCAGCGCACATCTATTCATGAAAGTCCGTGCGCGAGTAAAATCTGGGATGTGCGCTGAAAAAGTGCGTGGCGCACGCCGGCGCACAGGTCATCTAACGGCATGCTCTAAGGCCACAGCGAAAGCGCACATAGTGCGGCGCACATAACAAAAGTAGGCGGAACATGGGGCGTGACACACGGAATGGGGAACAACTCGTGAAAATGTGGGCGTCACAGGGGAAGTACAGGAGGCAAGTGCGCGGAACGCCCACACGCTCGCCTACAACACGTATTCATGGAATCGAATAGGGCAAAACAGCGCATGGGCAAAGACGCACACAGGCCTAAACACGTCCGCCACACGAAGGCAGGTGGTCACGTCCTTGCGCATGAAAAAAATGTGCGCCAAAATGTGCGCCCACAAAAAGCAGGTATATACAGCTATGTAGAATGTCCCATACTGTGGGCCTGTAGGACAAATGACGTGCAAAGGGGTACGCGACAAACACGGACACCCGCTGTGTGAAAAATAGTGTGTGCGTGTATTTTGGGGGTGCGCAGGAAGTTCTACACGCTATTTGACCTGGGGGAGCGGGGTACGTGTATTACAGAGGTTCGCGTGAAGTTTCACACACGATTGGCCTGGGTACGTGTATTTCAGGTTTGCGCGTGAAGTTTCACACGCGATTGGCCTGGGTACGTGTATTTCAGGGGTGCGCGTGAAGTTTCACACGCGATTGGCCTGGGTACGTGTATTCCAGGGGTGCGCGTCAAGTCTCACACGTGATTGGCCTGGGTATGTGTATTTCAGGGGTGCCCGTGAAGTTTCACACGCAATTGCCCTGGGTACGTGTATTCCAGGGGTGCGTGTGAAGTCTCACACGCGATTGGCCTGGGTACGTGTATTTCAGGGGTACGTGTGAAGTCTCACATGCGATTGGCCTGGGTATGTGCATTTCAGGGGTGCGCGGGAAGTTTCACACGCGATTGGCCTGGGTACATGTATTTCAGGGTTTGCACGTGAAGTTTCACACGCGACTGGCCTGGGTACGTGTATTCCAGGGGTGCGCGTGAAGTTTCACACGCGATTGGCCTGGGTACGTGTTTTTCAGGGGTGCGCGTGCAGTTTCACATGCGATTGGGCCTGGGCGAGCGGGGTACCACTCACCGTCTGCCTTGCGTGTAGAAGAACGTGTAACCAACACCCACCCGCTGTGAAGTAATAGCGTGTGAACCCTAACGCCTTGAAATCACATACACCGCACCCCACGAAAAGTACGTACAGGCCCGTGCGCGATACATTACAGACGCGCTTACGCGCTGAGGGCCTTTGGTCCAATGAAATCGCGTATGCGTGCTGACGCGCCTATGCGCTAAGAGACTTTCCTCGAATTACATGCTGACGTGCAAGAATTTCATGTGCCAAATCACTCTGCATCAAGCTGGCCATGCAAAAACACATGGAAGACCATGCTCCTGCCCAAAAGGCCGAATTACTGCCCCCCAGATCCCCGACCAGCCTCCCACGAGCCATCTGCTGCTGCCTGCCTGCCTGCTGCCATCGTGCCCTGCCATTTTTTGCCTGCACATCTGCCATCTGCAGGGGTCCAGTTGGTGTGTCCACCCCTGCTGGAACAGAAGACGCCCGACTTGTATACCATTGCTCCACAGTCCAGCCCCAGGACCCAGTTGCCCACCCACGCCTGCCTCGGGGGTCGCCATGTCGGGGCAATCACCATCTGAGACCTCTGGCGACCCCCAGCCAGAGGGGCAGAGGGCCACGTGCTTCAGTCAGAAGGAAGTTGGTGTACTGGTGGAGCTTGTCCTGGGGCATTATGATTCCCTCTTCGGATCATCACGTGCCAACAAGGAAGGACGGGACAGGATCTGGGACGACTTTGTGGTTGCCATCAACGCGGAGGGGGTGGCAACCCGCAACATCAAGCAAGTCAAGAAGCGCTGGGAGGACTTGAGGTCCAGGACCCTCTTAAAGGCCCGGCGACTAGTGGAGGGGGGCCGGGGCCGCATGAGTACCATCCAGCTGAGGGTCCTGGAACACGTACGCCCAGCGCTCCACGCCCAGATCCGTCTGGAGTTAAGCGGTAAGTGGCCCTGTGTGAGACAGGGCATGTTGCAGTGTGCTGGTTGTCTGATACTTGCCTGTATGTTTGACATAGGTCATGTACGTATGTGTGTGTGTGCAAGGACATCATGGTCATGCATGTGAGACCAGTAATGTGTGAACCACATGGTTGGTGCATGTGTTTAAATGCAACATGGGGAGCTCTATGCGGAATGGACACATGAGAGCATGCCAGTCTCTGTTCCTGGACTTTGGTGGGGGTGAGGGATGGGTGCTGATGCCATGTACATGTATGGTATCCATGTCTGTGTGTCTGACCTGCGTGTCTGTGACTTGTGCATGCCATGGATGCATGACACATGTCTGTGACAATGTTCAGATTCACTGATGCAGCCTAGTCATCCTTGTATCCACTGTGTCTGGGGTGTACGAGGCCAGATGGATGAAACTACGGTGAAGTGTGTGCATGTGATAGGCATGACCCATGATGCATGTGAGTTTAAAACCAACATTGTATGTTTCAAGAGTCCCTTGGACATGTATGCTAATGTCCATAGCATGTGCCATGCCTGTTACTGAATGTGTTTTGCCTGCACTGACCCATGTGTTGTGGAGGGACATGATGGAAGTGATGTTTGACAGTGCCACTCATCTGCCATTGCTTCCTGTCTAGGGGACCATTGTACAGTACCCTGATGCTTGTGTTCTATGTCTCCCTCTACACAGCGGCAAGTGAAGAAGAGGGTGGAGACGGCGCTGTGGAGCAAAGTGGCAGGGATGCCCCCACGGCTGCAGCGGAAGGGGTGGGTGAGCCCTCACAGGGGCTTGCAACGGCGGAAGACGGTGTGGAGCCATCCAGGTTGGTGGTTCCACAGAGGAGTAGGAGGCCGCTACTGAGCATCACATGGGGCCTGGTGGGGGTGGTACCACTAGTGCAAGTGGTGCAGTCCAGGGGCAGGAGGCAGCACAGGTCACAGTGAAGGGGCCTGTGCATGTCACTGTCCCTGACACTGTGACTGCACCAGCATGCACCAGCAGGGATGCCCCATCCCAGGCCCGTCTGCAGGTAGGGGGGATGTCCACGTCATCTGACACTCCTCTACCTGCGGACAAGGGGACCCCTAGCCGAATGGAGAAGGTCCTGATTGGTGTCGGTTGCGCACGGGTGTCATTCGTGATGACGTGCATGCTTTCCGGGGGGAGCACGCACGTCATCACGAAGAGCAGCGTGCCAACGTGGCCCAGTTGGGAGCGACCATGGTCGGGGGTTTTGTACATGTGTCGGCCACTCTGGCGACCCTCTCCACCTCTGTGGAGGCTATGCGCCAGTCGTTCTCCATGCCGTCTTCCGGCCCAGATGCCACCAGGGCCCCCTGTGGACCTGCCCCGACCAACGCAGCCAGCTCGGTGGGGCTCCCATCCCTGCCACAGTCGGGAGTCGGAGGTCCAGCAGGGGGGGATACACCAGAAACTGGACCCCAGCAGATGGAGGATGTGCCGGCATCATCGGGCAGGGCACGTGCACGACGGAGTCAGTGGATTCCATCAGCCTGGATGCCGTCGTGCTGGCAGAGGCAGTTGCGTCAGAGGCAGCGGCAGGCTCGACGTGGGAGGCATCATGGCTCGGGGCCATCTACATCAGAGGGGCAGGCATCGGCCGGAGGGCAGGAGAACCCTGGAATGGGAGTGTCTTCCGTGTGGCAGCGGTTGGGCCAGCAGATAGGTGTGGAGCGGCGGCAGGCGGAGGAGGAACGGCTCACAATGGTTAGGGCGGAGAACTTCATGCGCAGGGCGCTGAGGTGGGCTGAGTGACTCGAGGGTATTCGCAGGGAGTTGGAGCTGGACTCCGCATTATCCCTGCGAGACCTCGGGGCCAGTGAAGATGCCCGCCTCCAAGCCATTGAACAGGAGTTCGATGATGCCCTGGCCCATGACATCAACCAGTGAGCCGTTGGACTTGCCCGCTGCCATTGTATATAGTTCATTAGTGTTAAGTTTCCTTTCTTTTTTTCTTACCTTTGGGGCGCATGGACTATGCCCCACATTTTTGTATATAGTTGTTTATTCTGTAGGCTTTTTTGTAGGTTTCCTTTGGACAGGTGGGCTCATGGACCCAGGATTTCATCCTTGTAAATAGTTGGAGTGTGCATTTGTCGGCTTTTTCTTTTTTGATTTTTCCATGGAGCAATGGATTTTACTTTTTCATTTCGGTTTGGATTTGCTTTGTTGGAAGGAGACTTTGGAGACATTTTTGATTTCATATATTTTGGATTCTGATTTCCTTCTTTTATCATTATGTGACATTCCGCATTGTTTTCCTTATGTCCATTGTTTGGTATTTGATTTTCTTCCACCACATTTTTTGTTCAATACATTTGTTTCCGTACTTCAATGTGTGGTATTCTCTCATTGGTTTCATACATGTCACGATGTGGGTGTTCACATTCACTGGCACCCATTGTGTGTGTGTGACGGACATGTGCTGATGTACATACATGCCATTTGGGTTGTTTCATGTAATGAGCATTTCAATGTGGGGTGTATGTTATGCTTGGTTGGTTATTTGGGCAGGGGTGGCGTGCCGTGGGATTTTGGTGGACATGAGGGCCATGATTGTGGGTCATGTTGACATGTAGGGGGGCATAAGTGGGACATGAGTGGGGGCCTGCTGGCAGGTGCCCCTGACTGCTGGGGGTGGGGGTGCTGGGGGACATGAGTGGGACATGAGTGGGGGCCTGCTGGCAGGTGCCCCTGACTGCTGGGGGGTGGGGGTGCTGGGGGACATGAGTGGGGGCCTTCTGGCAGGTGCCCCTGACTGCTGGGAGCTGGGGGTGCTGGGGGACATGAGTGGGACATGAGTGGGGGCCTGCTGGCATGTGCCCCTGACTGCTGGGGGGTGGGGGCGCTGGGGGACATGAGTGGGACATGAGTGGGGGCCTGCTGGCAAGTGCCCCTGACTGCTGGGGGGTGGGGGTGCTGGGGGACATGAGGTGGGGCCTGCTGTCAGGTGCCCCTGACTGCTGGGGGGTGGGGGTGCTGGGAGACATGAGTTGGTGATCATATTGCAACGTGACATGTGGCTTGGCTGAGGGGCATGCCCATGGTGGCTGGGCTGCCTGCGGGACATGAACAGGGGTGCAGGGTAGTCCCCTGTGGTGTGTGGGCTGCCTGCAGGGGCCATGGAGGGGGTAGAGGGGACACCTGGGAGGACCCACACTGTGAATTCACGTGTAAAACTTCCCGCGCACCCCTGAAATACACGTACCCAGGCCAATCGCGTGTGAAACTTCCCATGCACCCCTGAAATACACGTACCCAGGCCAATCGTGTGTGAAACTACCCGCGAGCCCCTTAAATACACGTACCCCGCTTCCCCAGGCCCAATCGCGTGTGAAACTTCCCGCGCACCCCTGAAATACACGTACCCAGGCCAATCGCGTGTGAAACTTCCCGCGCACCCCTGAAATACACGTACCCAGGCCAATCGCGTGTGAAACTACCCACGAGCCCCTGAAATACACGTACCCCGCTCCCCCAGGCCCAATCGCGTGTGAAACTTCCCACACACCCCTGAAATACAGGTACCCAGGCCAATCGCATGTGAAACTTCCCGCGCACCCCTGAAATGCACGTACCCAGGCCAATCGCGTGTGAAACTACCCGCAAGCCCCTGAAATATACGTACCCCGCTCCCCCGGGCCCAATCGCGTGTGAAACTTCCCACGCACCCCTGAAATACACGTACCCAGGCCAATCGCATGTGGAACTTCCCGCGCACCCCTGGAATACACGTACCCAGGCCAATCGCGTGTAAAAATTCACGCGAACAACAGTTATACACGTACCCCACTCGCACAAGCCCTTTCGCGTGTGGAAGTTACCGCGAAACCCGTAATACACGTTCCCCGCTTGGCGTTTGCTGTTTGGCAGTCCGGTGAACTGGTCTAGGGTTGGCGCAGCCCTTTCCGCTGGATTGGGGATTTTGATGGCTTTTCCTTGCACAAGGGCGTTCTTGGGGGCGTAACTGGCGCTGCTGCAGGGTTGCTGCACCACTCTGCGCCACGGCTGCTTTTGGAGGCTAAAATCCATGAATACGCTGTGCGCGGAAATCGATTTTAGCGCAGGCAGCTGGCGCAGACATTCGCACGGGAACACTGTGCGCCAGCCGTGTGCGCCACTTTTGTGCGAATTTCTATGAATTACCCCCCTTAATTTACTTTATAAACTACTTGTCCAAAACTTCTCCATACACATGGAGACTTGTTCAAGTTCTATTTTCTAGCTTCTTCACCAGTGTTCATTCGCTTATGGCAATGCTTGCTCCAACTATCCCTATATAGACATCTCGTATATGGAAACTTGTGCACATTTTGTTATTCAGCTTTTTCATTAATATTCTTCTGCTCATGAGAACATTTGCTCTAGATTTCCCCATATTGGCATCTCAGGAATGAGGAATTGTGCAAATGATTTATTTTGAATGTACTTGGTTGGTATATAAAATACACTTTTAATTGTTCATGTGTCGGTTGGTATGCCCCGGATTCCCACCATCACTGAGCCAACTCAACGGTGTCCTGGCACACTGATTCGGCAAAGCCTTAACTTGGAATTGGCATCTCCTGCTCGGCAGATCCTCTTTTCAGCTTTCCCACTGGCCTCGTATTCACTTGCTGGTAAGGTTGATGTTGTTTGGCACAACCGCGTCCTTGACAGCTTTGCTGCTGCTGCCAGTTCCTTCACAGCGCTTCCCCAGAGCCTGCCACACTCCTCTGGGTCTGTCGCCGCTCTGTTAAGAAATGCTGACAAGCGAAGGCTTGAAAGTACCTGCCTCTTTCAGCATGGTCCATTCCCATGCGTCTGGCTTCCCCCGTGGTTCTGCTTCCCGCTTTACCCGGGCTGCTTCTCTTCTCTCCGCCGACTGATTAAAAGTGTAAACCATCTTTAAATGTCCCACGCAGTTGATGTACATTGCAAACACTAGTCTGTGTATTTAGCTTAGGGTTTCATTCAATCCATACTAACTCCTTCTTCCTCTTCCTTGTCTCAGTACTTGAGGCATTATGAGAATTGGAGTCCATAGGAATAACAGGACTTCTAATGTGATTTTCTTTGGGATTTTTATTTAGTACCAAAGCATCGGAGACAGGAGGTGATATGTGTGTTATGTAGAATGTTTGTTAGGAAAGGTTTTTAGAGTTGTATAAATTAAGGGTTTTGTATAGTGACAACATACCATTAGAAATTTCGGAATTATAGGGTTTTCTTCATTTCTAAGGGAAGACAACTGTATCTCTCCTGATAGAGTCACCACATCTCCCCCAAACCCATAATTTCCCATGTTATCCTCCTTCATAATACCACCTCCAGAGCCTGAATCAGGGAGTGGCTTCCATCCCCTGGCCACATGGGATGGGATCTCAGGCTGGGGATCAGTGATGACTGCACAGGATTCATCACAGTATGCAGATCTGTTGTATGTGGCATGAACGTGCCCTGCAATATTTGAATTCTGGAAAGAGGTATTCTCTATTTTAAGCTACATGATTAGAGAAAGCCTCGCGTTTTCAATGGAAATGGCCATGCTGGGGCTTAACTGATTCACCTCAAGCGGCACTCAGCAATTGACCTTCTCCTCCATGTTACTGACATGCAGAAGAATTGTCATGGCATGGTCGACATCCCCTGTCCCTATAATGAAGGCTTGGCTATAGGATGTTGTTTACAGTAATGACATGGAAGTTGCATACATATGCACAATGCTAGTCAAGGCACAACCCTCTAACAATTGGGCCCCATCATAGAGTTACCTGCTGTCAACCCAGAAAGATGTACCTCTTATTGAAGTTTTGGACAGGACTTATGTTCCACAGACCCACAGATGAATACCCAACCTTTGAATATGACTGTTATTATAACTCGTCAACTCATGTTTGAAAAGCCCAGGCTATGCAATCATTGCAACTATGTCATGTGATATGGTTGTTGATTTTTCTTGTTGCTCTATTGTAATGAGTTGATTTTAATAATAAAAATAAAATATCAAAATACAAAAATGAAAGGAATCTTATCCGAGTGGATGGTGATTGTAAAAGTGCTGCTCATCATTCCATGGAAGACCCGATTAGCTGTAGCAAGGATTTTGCAGACCACTCAGCCAAATTGGCTGCCAGACTATACACTGCCGATGCTTATCTGTTGCCAGTCAAAGTCAGTCCACAACATTCCCCATATCGACAACTAGAAGAATTGGCTCTAATTCAGGAAAATGCTGCCTCCATTGAGAAAGGCAACTGGATACTAAAAAGTTGTCAGCTACACGAGGACTCACGTGGAGAGATGGCAAGGCCGATTAGTGGCTCCCAAGATATTAGTTTCCCATCTAATATGATTGTACCATGGAGAAGCACATGTGGGTGGTATAGAATGCTGTGATATTACTGAGTGTTGTTGGTTTGCACTAGATTGCACTAAAATGGTACAGGTCATTTGTGGGCCTTCAAATAGTTTAATGCAATTTCCATGGCTTATAAATTGGCAGCATGGTCTCATCATTGTGGATGTGTTTTCTGGATGGGTGGAAGCTTACCCATGCAAAAGGGCATATGCAATAAAAGTAGTTACAATTGTAATAAGAGATTTCACTCCACTATTTGGGGTGCAGATTTCTATTAACAGTGACCAGGGCATGCATTTTAGTGAATAATACTGTGAAAGCACTATTGTCTACACACATCACCCCCAGTCTGCTGGGGCAGTGGAGCTGAGGAACAGAATTTTAAAAAACAAATTTGGCAAAGCTATGTCAGGAGATCAGGTTGATTCATTGTCCTTCTGACGTCTAATTCAACTTCAAAGGTGTAGGGGCACCTGACATGGGGCATGGCTCCAACTGCACGCGGACAGTAGCCTTTGCACAATGAAGTATATATTTGCTGTGCTTTATCTCCTTGTGCTAATATTCTGCACTTTGGCTTTTGGAACAGTTACCCTCACTAATTTACTCATTAACTGTGACATTAAAAGCTGGTTGTGGTACAAAGAAAGGCTTACAATCCATTGGCTGTGAGGAAAGTGTGGTTGGAAAGGAGCATGGGAGTGTGGAGAAGACTTGTGGTGAGGATATATTCAAAGGCCCCCTGAATTCCCTTTTGCAGCAGTCGCTTTTCCATGTGAAGAGCTTGATATATAAGCTTCACATGCTGGGTGACAGATGTATCTAATAACTTATCAACCGCTAGGAATAGCACTAAACATATTGTAGTTAAACCTGTGATGATGGGCCTCATGCTAACCTTGCCGGTCCGGATACCAGAGTTGTTTCTGGACTGACAAAGTACAAGTCTGGTGGACAGGTGCCCTCCTACCCAGCAGGTCTGACTTGCTGGGTGGACTAGAACCCCCAACAGACTTTCGTGGAAGCACCGGCAACGTTATTATCAGTCCTATGGGATTCTATGGGAATGTGGAATTACTATTTAATGGCGCCTGACTTTCCGGAACGCTGGGGTTGTCATTGCTGGTGTTACCAGCAAGCCAGGCACCGGTAACTGTTTACGAGTCTGGCGGCTACCTGCCGGTTTTACCGGCACGGTTACCGCCGGACCCGTAATGAGGCCCACTCACTTGAACAAAACCCAGCACCTTCTAAATCTCAGACATTGTGCATTATTGCTGCTCTGTCCTTTTTACCAGGTCGAGCAATGGGATGATCTCCAAGCTGATATAGGGATACTACCACATACCCGGTACTATGGTCCTGACGGCATGTAGACAAATTGGTGGTAATGTTAATGTAACCTCAGACATGGTGAATTTGCCACTTGGTATGGACCGGGTAGTGATGCAAGGGTCTTGTGAGATTGGTGATATAAGCAGAGTGTTTGGGAATAATCCAGGGCAACCTATAGGATTAAAGTGCTACTGGTAGACTATGCAAGATTCTAGGAATGATACTAGAATGGAGAAAGCCTGTTCTGATTCCTCTAATGCATTTTGTGAATTCTCTGATGACCTGGATAATAGGACATGCACTATGATACAACACTTTAGGTAACCTGTGGTCAAGTTCAGTCAGTTCATAAAATATACTTGAGTGCACTGTCAGGCGTTGTGGTATGGTACTGTCTCGATATCGGTATCAGGTGTTGAATGCAGTGTTACACATGGCTAAGTTTACTGTATTAAATATTATATTTATTGTGCAATTATCTGCCATTATTGTCACCACTCATGTTCCAAACTGCTCGGGGGGAGCTGAAATTCCAGTGCAGCAACAGCAAATTGAGCTTTTTGGAGGATGACAGAAAAGGGAAGTAGTGCATACGCTATGGAACATAGTGAATATTCCACTTGAAGCTAGTGACAGGACACATTTGGACATACAGGAGGACCGTGTTGAAGAAGCCACTGTGCTTATATCTGGAGCAGAGGTCTCAAGCAGTAAAGCCAAATTGAGGACCTTCATGTAGCAGGCACCCTTAGATAATTAACCCCAAATGCACTACAACAGCATATGAACAGTGTCCTGAAAGCCAGAAAGTACTTGGAGTTGGGCATAGGATGTGAAAACTGCTGGACTACCTGAATTGTCAATTGCTCCCCATTCGGGATGATTTTTGACAAAGGAGCTGGCCGAGACTTTTAGGAAACAAGTTGGGAATACCAGAGTAGGTGTAACCCCATAGAAACTTCTAGAGATACAGCGGGTGGTTCTGTGATGCCAAAGACTGGTAAATTAAGTGTTGGTCCAATTACAGAATTCCGGTTTATCAGTATTGGGGCTGTAACATGTGACTAGTGTAAGCAGATGCCTGTCAATAAACCCTTCAGCATATCAGAATTGCTACCCAGTGCATACGATAAACTAGATTAGTAGAATCTATGCCACCCCCACTGGTGAGCAAACCTTGATTTTGTAATATTTGTCAGATGTGTTTTTCGTGAATTAATGCAAATGACATTGTGCCTGTGCACCTATATTAAAGGTTCCTGGCCATATGTGCTTAATTGCTTCCCTCCCCTTAAATTCCATGTGACTAATTTCATTGTCATTCTGCTTTTACTGCCTCCCTCTCCCCTTCCCTGATTTGCCATGTCAGGCATTCATCAACTCCTGTTAACCCTGTTGTGGTTCCACCTCATTTGAACGCAATCATACCCCCCCGACTGGTGTTATATGTTGATCCTCATGCTCATTGATTGTGAATTGACCCCATCCGTAAGAATCAACTTAATTGAATGATCCCAGTTGCCCAATTTAGAAAAACATATGAAGAAATAACGATCCCTCATACCCTTTCCTCCCCCTCCCCAACAGACTACCCCAATTCGCCTGGATTCAGACAATCCTAAACAACCATACCACTTGTGGTCCATGCAAAGAGACTGCTCGATTCGACCAGACTAATAGTGCATCCATCTTCACCATACCAATCTTATCCAACTATATCTCATGGTCCAGTCTTCCAAATTAGGCCCAGCTTAGTTCGTAATCAGTGTGTCATCCTCTCTAAAATCAGTCTAAATTATTGGACCCTTTAACATATATTTAAGGTGGTGCAACTTCCCCCAGACGGCTGCATTTTAGGCACTCTGAGGAAGCAGCTGCCAATTCACCTTTCAGTCTGAACAGATGCAGTATGATGTCATAGTCGTGGTAATTCAGAATTCTCACAATTATTGACCTTGGCTGCACTAGCCAAAACATTTCTGGATGCTGGGACCCTGTGGGCCCTCACCACGATATACGGTGATGATAATTAATTTTGGTCAAAATGCTCTTTGTACATGTTTTCCACAAAACGTTCCATTGACCCTTGTAGTTGTTTTTCTCGGACCCCCAATAATTCTCACATTGTCCTCCGGGCACGATTCTCGGAATCCTCATTTTTGGTCACCAATATTTTCAAGAGAGTTCCATAGCTTTTATTTTAGAGAAAGTAGATGAAGTTGTGTCTTCCAATTCAGGCATTCGGTCTTCACTCTCGTTGAGCCTTGCGCCAGATTTGTGTTTGCATTTGCAAGACATCCACTTTCCCAGTAAGAGCATCCATGTTTGAATCAAGCGTATTAATACCAGTCTTGAGCTGAACCAGAATATCTTTTATGTCACTGGAGGAATCCATGTCTTGTTGTATAGTTGTCACACCTTGCTCACGCTCCGACGGAGGGGTCACAACCACCCTTTTGTTTAATTGCTGCATTGACTGCAAAAGGGAGTTTATTTTGCTGTTTGTCCCTTTACCCCATAATTGGTTCAGCTCTGTGGATCTTGTGTCTAAAAATTATGCTCAGGAGCTTCCCTTTGCCACTCAGATGACCATCGAGCCTGACGATAATTCACAAGGGGTAATAGTCAACGATCTCAGATCTCCATACAATCACCACAATGGTGGTGCATGAGTTGTGTGGCACTCCACCTGGGGCGTGCCCTGAGGTGTCTGTGTTCACAATGTTGGCACACCAGGCCACACTAAAGACCACAAGTAACTGTGGACTGCCTCAAAATGCCTTAGCTTTGGCTAATAACATCACTGCACCAGGCTACACACACCAACTCTACAACCTTATATATAGCAAAGGCCGGATACTTGATTGCTTAGTGGATCATAATTGCAACATAAACATAACCTCTAACTCCCAATGTGCATGGTTTGACCATCCATCACATGAGCACATTTAATATTGACAAGAACTTTAGGACAGACACCCCCACACTCATGGCACCAGCTGCCTTAACCAGAAATCTGTGCAGCTACACCGTAAAGCACATTCTACCTTTGCTTCACCCCATCATGGCACACCACATCGAACGGATCAACGACCCTACTGCTATGGCTGACCTCTACAACCAGACTGTCAAAGCAGCCATTTACAAAGTAGCGCCCCTAGCCCTGCAGAAAGCTAAACCTATTGCCCACCTCAACATTTGGTACATGCTTAACCTTTAAACAATGCGTAGCACTAAAAGAACTGCTGAGTCGAAGTGGAAAAGAATCTCAACTAAAAGCAGCCTTCGCCGCTTCATCAAAAATCTACATGTAGGCCATCCTCCAAACAAAAAGTACCACTTATAATGCAAGAATCACTAATGCTAAGTCAGGGACTAAGGAACTCTTCACTATATTAAGAGAACTTGAGTCTCCAGTGTCACCACCGGAAGGGTGTCTCAAAGACGAGAGCTGGTGCACTGACATTCCAAAAGCACTCATGGACAAAATAGCCCTCCTTCAATCCAAAAATGAAACCAAAAAAATATATCCCAAACCTTTAAAAATTCAACAGACTCAGACTCTCACGTGTCATAAAACTGGCGTACCTTTCGAATTCTCTCCTGTCTGAAAAGCAGAGGTCTTGAAAATGGTACCCATCCTCAAACCTACAAAATGCCAGGGCGATATATGCCCCGCTTCACTTATTAAAGAATTTGTTCTTGAACTTACACCATTCATCACAAATCTAATCAACGCTTCTTTCGAAAGTAGCACTGTCCCAAATAATCTTAAAGATGATTGTGTCCTTCCCCTACTGAAAAAACCTACTCTAGACCCTAACACACCAACAAACTATCGACCTATAACCACAGTGCCCTTGCTTCTCAAAATTCTGGGTAGAGCAGCTTATCTCCAGATCCAAAACTATTTGCAATCCAACAATCTCCCAGGCCTACGCCAATCAGGCTTTTGTCCTAGACATGGGACCGAAACAGAAATACTGGATCTGAAAATGCAAATGGACAAATTAAAAGATAAGGGCAACCTAGCTCTCCTCCTCCTGCTAGACCTTTCAGCAGTTTTGACCTTGTCAACCTTAATATACTTTGTAATCATCTAGCATCATCTGCACACTTCTCACAGAAAGCCATTTAATGGATACACTCTTTCCTCATGGACAGAACCATGAGAGTCTTTTCTCCTATCTCTGCAGCATTGCCTACCCCGATCTTATGCAGTGTCCCCTAAGGCTCTTGCGTCTCTCTGACACTCTCTAATATATTCACGAAACCACTTTTTGACCAGTTTGACGATTTAGGTGTCACCTACACAAGCTACGCTTATGACAATCAAATCCTCATACCCATCTCTGGCTATCATGACACCGAAACTGAATAAATCAATACAATCTATCAAACCATTCAGGCTTGGATGGCCCAACATGGATTATGCCTAAATGATGAAAAGACCGAACTTATCCTCATCGGTTCCCAATACAGGCTGAACAAACTCGAGGACTCCTTCAAATCCTTTAATATCGACAGCAATATTGTCAATGTGTCTAAGCATGTAAAAACGCTGGGTTTTTACCTTGACACAACTCTTACCTTAACTATACAGCTCAACGCAACAGCCTCGGCTGCAGCCTATCCTTTAAAGCTCATTAATGCCTGTAGACCCTTCCTGTCACCTGGCAGCTGCATTACTCTAGTGCAAGCCCTCATCCTGTCGAGACTAGACTATTGTAATGCCCTCAATGCTGGTACTAAGAATTACAATATAAAAAAAACTGCAGGTGATACAAAACAATGCCCTGAGAGCAGCGCTAAACATTCCCAAAAAGACTCACGTCTCCCTGATTAGCCGTAACACTCACTGGCTTCCCATCCAAGAGAGAACACTCTTCAAAACACTATCTATGACCCAAAAATGTATTCATAAGTCTGCCCCGACATACCTGGCAGACAAATGCACCCCTAACCAATCGAATAGGCCCACACGCAGCCTACACACACTCACTCTCCACTCCCCGATTAAGCTTCAGAACTCTGCAGGCAGCAGCTTCCCTGTGCTAGCTGCTAAACACTGGAACACATTACCAACCACTTTAAGGCCAGAAGCCTCCTTCTTGACCTTCCGCAAACATCTGAAAACATGGCTCTTCTTACAAGAGTCACTTATATAACTCCCCTTAGCTAGTTACACCATTCCCATTATCTAATATCAAATCTGATATTTAAAATGAAGACTGTAAGCTACTGCGGTATGTATTTACATATGTGTAACACTGTATTTGTGTAGCTACTTTTTTATCATGCTCGCTTATGCAACATTTTAACCTTTGATTGTTTTATGGTCAAGAACAGCGCCTAGATGCCTACGGGTTGGATGGGCTATACACATTTAAAAATAAATAAAATAAACATTGCAGCCTCACTCCATCCCTCACTTGCTCTCCAAGTGGCATTTGCGCACTAGCAGTCCCCCTGCACCACCTTGCAAGGCTCTGGTCCTGACACCACACGTGGCTGCAGTGCATATCACGGCCAGGGGAGGTTATCATCATCTATTAGAGGCTCATCTCGCAGGCTCCTACCGGCCTTTCGAGGCACTCACCTGCCAGCCTGGTCTGCCACCTTGATCCGCCAGTGCCTCTCTATCCAGGCACTGGGTCCATGCAACACCAAGATCTTGTCACCTGGCACTCCTGGCTCCAATGCATGGTATGGCCCTTGCCTCTCCTCCCTGAACTAGAGGTGTTGTTGCAAGAATGGGGCTTGAGCCTTCCTCTGCCCTTCTCAGTGATTGTTGGCAAAAATTTGTTTCATTTTTTAATGATTTAAGTGGATTAATTAGCAGGCGGTGCAGAGCTCGCTTAGGTGCCTCCAAATTTGCTGTGCTCGCGAGCTCCCCCTTCATGTAACATAATGACATACAGAAAGGCTTTCACATATTGGCCATTGTTATTAGCATTTCCAGTGGACGTCAAGCAGCCCTCCTGTTTACAGAGATGGCCAAAGTCATGGGCTAAGCCAAAGGCATTACGTGAGTTGGGCAAAGGTGCAGAAGTAAGGGTCCGACACAGAGGTGGCATGTATTTGGATATAGACTTTAATTCATTAAGAAAGGGTTGCAAAAATGACTCTATACCTAAAGCTAAAAGAGGGCTCCCTACCTTAAAGAAAAGAATTCCGAAAATAAAAAGTCCATCACTGCCATGTCTCAAAACCTACCTCTATCCCTAACAGTAAATGTGCAAGGATCATTTCTTCCCAAAATAAAAAAAGTGTTCTATATGCTTTCATCCAACAGAAAAGTGATGCAACATTAGTACCCAGCGAGAGTCAAGCAGAATGCAACACTCATTCCGATTGGCTCTCGCCGGGTCGTTGCCCGGCCGAGAATCCTTTGATTCTCGGCCGGGATTCCAGCCACCTTGTCTTCGGCGGGGGGCGTGGCAGCTCCTCAGCCAATGAGGAGGCTCGAAGAGGGGCCATCCCCGCTCCGAGCCTCCCCACGGCTGAGAGGCTGCCTTTGCCCCCTGTCGGGGACTCGGGTAAGCCTTTTTTTTATTGTTTTTTTTCTTTCCTCCCTCCTACCTGCCCTGCCCACCCCCACTTACCTTCTTGCTCCTTCGTCCCTGGTGAGGGACGATGGCAGCCTCCAGCCGTATGGAGACTCGGAGCGGGGCCATGGATAGGGTTTTCTTCATTTCTAAGGGAAGACAACTGTATCTCTCCTAATGGAGTTACCACATCTCCCCGAAATCCATCATTTCCCATGTGATCCTCCTTCATAATACCACCTCCAGGGCCTGAATCAGGGAGTGGCTGTCATCCCCTGGCCACATTGGAGGGGATCTCATGCTGGGGATCAGTGATGACTGCACAGGATTCATCACAGTATGCAGATCTGTTGTATGTAGCATGAGCGTGCCCTGCAATATTTGAATTCTGGAAAGAGGTATTCTCTATTATAAGCTACATAATTAGAGAAAGCCTCGAGTTTTCAATGGAAATGGCAATGCCGGGGCTTAACTTATTCACCTCAAGCGGCACTCAGAAATTGACCAGTCTCCTCCATGTTACTGACATGCAGAAGAATTGTCATGGCATGGTCGAAATCCCCCGCCCCTATAATGAAGGCTTGGCTGTAGGATGTTGCTTACTGTAATGACATGGAAGTTGCATACATATGCAGAATGGTAGTCAAGGCACAACCCTCTAACAATTGGGCACCATCAGAGAGTTACCTTCTGTCAACCCAGAAAGACGTACCTCTAATTGAAGTTGTGTACAGGACCCTGTTACATATGTTCCACACACCCACAGATGAATACCCAACCTTTGAATATGACTGTTATTATAACTCGTTAACCCATGTTTGAAAAGCCTAGGCCATGCAATCATTGCCACTATGACATGTGATATGGTTGTTGATTGTTCTTGTTGCTCTGTTGTAATGAGTTGATTTTAATAATACAAATAAAATGTCAAAATACAAAAATGAAAGGAATCTTACCCGAGAGGATGTTGATTGTAAAAGTGCTGCTCATCATTCCATGGATGATTCCATGGAAGACCTGATTAGCTGTGGCAAGGGTTTTGCAGACCACTCAGCCAAATTGGCTGCCAGACTGCCGATGCTTATCTGTTGTTAGTCAAAGTCAACATTCTCCATATCGACAACTAGAAGAATTGGCTCTAATTCAGGAAAATGCTGCCTCCATTGAGAAAGACAGCTGGATACTAAAAGGTTGTCAGCTACATGAGGACTCATGTGGAAAGATGGCATGGCTGATTAGTGGCTCCCAAGATATTAGCTTCCCATCTAGTATGATTGTACCATGGAGAAGTACATGTGGGACGTATAGAATGCTGTGATATTACTGAGTGTTGTTGGTTTGCACTAGATTTCACTAAAATGGTACAGGAATACTGTCAAAGATGCACCATTTGTATGCAGAATAAAGTGGACAAAGCAGTTCAAATCACGCAGGTGGGACCCCCTCTCTTTAAGGGTCATTTGTGGGCCTTCAAATAGGTTTCAAGAAATTTCCATGGCTTATACATTGGCAGTATTTTCTCATCATTGTGGATGTGTTTTCTGGATGGGTGGAGGCTTACCCATGCAAAAGGGCATACGCAATAAAAGTAGTTACAATTGTCACCCCACTATTTGGGGTGCAGATTTCTATTAACAGTGACCGGGGCATGCATTTTAGTGAATAATACTGTGAAAGCACTATTGTCTACACACATCACCTTCAGTCTGGGGGGCAGTGGAGGTGAGGAACAGAATTTTAAAAAACAAATTTGGCAAAGCTATGTCAGGAGATCATGTTGAAGTGGTTTGAGGCCCTTCCACTGGTGTTACTCATTGTGAGTAGTACTCCATATAAAACATTGGGGCTCTTCACATACGGCAACAAATGTGATTACCTGTATCCCATCTTGTAACAGCTGAGTCTAGTGACTTACTTTTTTCTGACAAGCTATTGGAGTATGTGAAAACACCAGTTTCATTCATGACCAGGTCAAGGCAGCGCTTCCACAAGTGTCATCTGGCCTGGGTCACTAATAAAGTTCCACCAGCAAAGGTCAGCCCTGGCCCGAGAAGCAAAGGGCCATTCATTGTCCTTTTCACGTTTAATTCAACTTCAAAGGTGCAGGGGCACCTGACATGGGGCATGGCTCCAACTGCAAGTGGCCAGAAGCCTTTGCACATTGAAGTATATCTTTGCTGTGCTTTATCTCCTTGTGTTAATATTCTGCACTTTGGCTTTTGGAAAAGTTACCCTCACTAATGTACTCACTAACTGTGACATTAAAAACATTTAAAGCTGCTCGTGGTACAAAGAAAGGCTTACAATCCATTGGCAGTGAGGAAAGTGTGGTTGGGAAGGAGCATGGGAGTGTGGAGAAGACTTTTGGCAAGGATATATCCAAAGGCCCCCTGAATTCCCTTTTGCAGCAGTCGCTTTTCCATGTGAAGAGCTTGATATATAAGCGTCACATGCTGTGTCACAGATGTATCTAATAACTCCGTTATCAAACGCTAGGAATAGCACTAAACATGTTATAGTTAAACCTGTGATAATGGGACTCATGCTAACCTTGCCGGTCCAGATACCAGAGTTGTTTCTGGACTGACAAAGTACAAGTCTGGTGGGCAAGTGCCCTCCTGCCCAGCAGGTCTGACTTGCTGGGTGGACTGGCACCCCCGACAGACTTTCGTGGAAGCACCGGCAACGTTATTATCGGTCCTAAGGGATTCTATGGGAATGTGGAATTACTATTTAATGGCGCCTGACTTTCCGGAACGCTGGGGTTGTCATCCCTGGTGTTAAAAGCAAGCCAGGCACCGGTAACTGTTTACGAGTCTGGCGGCTACCTGCCGGTTTTACCGGCACGGTTACCGCCGGACCCGTAATGAGGCCCATTCACTTGAACAAAACCCAGCACCTTCTAAATCTCAGACCTTGTGCATTATTGCTGCTCTCTCCTTTTTACCAGGTCGAGCAATGGGATGATCTCCAAGCTGATATATTGATACTACCACATACCCGGTACTATGGTCCTGACAGCATGTAGACAAATTGGTGATAATGTTAATGTAACCTCAGACATGGTGAATTTGCCACTTGGTATGGACCGGGTAGTGATGCAAGGGTCTTGTGAGATTGGTGATATAAGCAGAGTGTTTGGGAAGAATCCAGGGCAACCTATAGGATTAGAGTGCTACTGGTAGACTATGCAAGATTCTAGGAAGGATACTAGAATGGAGAAAGCCTGTTCTAATTCCTCTAATGCATTTTGTGAATTCTCTGATGACCTGGATAATAGGACATGCACTATGATACAACACTTTAGGTAACCTGTGGTCAAGTTCAGTCAGTTCATAAAATATACTTGAGTGCACTGTCAGGCGTTGTGGTATGGTACTGTCTCGATATTGGTTTCAGGTGTTGAATGCAATGTTACACATTGCTATGTTTACTGTATTAAATATTATATTTATTGTTCAATTATCTGCCATTTAGGTCATCATTCATTTTCCAAACTGCTCGGGGGGAGCTGAAATTCCAGTGCAGCAACAGCAAATTGAGCTTTTTGGAGGATGACAGAAAAGGGAAGCAGTACATAAGATATGGAACATAGTGAATATTCCACTTGAAGCTGGTGACAGGACACATTGGACATACCGGAGGACCGTGTTGAAGAAGCCACTGTGCTTATATCTGGAGTAGAGTTCTCAAGCAGTAAAACCACATTGAGGACCTTCATGTCACAGGCACCCTTAGATGATTAACCCCAAATGCACTACAACAGCTGATGAACAGTGTCCTGATAGCCAGAAAGTACTTGGAGTTGGGCATGGGATGTGAAAACTGCTGGACTACATGAATTGTCAATTGCTCTCCATTCGGGATGATTTTTGACAAAGGAGCTGACCGAGACTTTTAGGAAACAACTTGGGAATACCACAGTAGGTGTAGCCCCATAGAAACCTCTAGAGATACGGCGGATGCTTCTGTGATGCCAAAGACTGCTATTTCACGGCACAAGACACAATCTGAGGTCTGTGAGACCCCAGCAAGCCGAATACTACCTGATTCATGGACATGATGTAACTGGGTACGGATGACACACAGAGAAGTAAGGGAAGTGAAGCCACCTGACAGTGCTGCCCAATAATTGATCTCTGCCCCAAGAATAACCCCTGATTGGTGGTTTAGGTTTGGCTCCAAGTGGAAATGATGGCCTTCACAGCCACCCCAATTGCAATGTTTAAATAAATTACAGATCATGTTGGTGGGAACAATATATGCTGGGAAGAGAAGGTTTAAGGGTTTACCTTTGCAGGAAGACATTTCTTTCAAGATATGGACAAGTGAATAGAACTAGTTTTATCACCAGAAATTGAAATACATTCTGTGCATACATAAACTCTACTGTTTAATGTGCTTTGGTGGTGATAGAAAGGAAGAGAGAAAGGTTCATTTAGAATTGCTGAAGGATTTGCCAAAACTAGTGCCTCAAAGGTTTGAACAGAATGAGAGAGTTGAGGAGGAAATCAGGATAGCGACAGACATTACTAAAGATCTGTAGTATTTAAAGACAGTTTATAATGAGGAAAACAGGCTTTTAAGTTAGCATATTGTAAAGCCACGGTATGTGTCCTCAGGAATATCTTATGAGCAGTTCTCCAAGAAATGTCTGAACAGCCTTGCATTACCGCCACTGCGTGACAGGAATGGTAACCTTTTCTTGTAAGTTTTGTCAGAGAAGTGAAGGCATAGTTATTACTAGAACCACCTCCAGCTCATTTCCCTTTTGCTCAGATAACTAGACCTCCTGTGCACGTATTTAGGTGCTCGAAGAGACAAAGGCATTGGAGGAAGAACCAAAACAATTGATGTCTCATACTAATGGAGATCCCCAAGACAGTTGTTACTATTTCAAATCAACAAATAAATAACAATATTAAAATGACATGTAGGTTTATTTGATTTTGTACACAAGGGAGAAGTAGAGAAATCAATAGTTAGGCAAAGTGTTAAAATTCACTGTGCAAAGGAAAACAGGTGAATTTAGGCAAATTTGCCAGTGCAAGAGGAACAGTGTTAGTTGTGCAAGAAGCACAAAAGAGGGGTTTGTCAATGATGGCAGCCAAAGAACTTGATAATTATGGAATGCGACAGCATAGCCTTGCACCCACATGAACGTGAGGAAAGGTAATTAAGTGGGTATATTATGGCACTACTTTCAGTTTTATGACACAGGTATGATCTATGTTCCCAAATTGAGACTAAGGCCACGATTCACAGAATAAAAACCCGCTGAAAAATGGGTGCTTGCATGCAAATTCACACAAGCACCCGTTTGTTGATTCATGGAAAAACATTGCGCGTGGCTTAGCGGAGACTTGCGCTGAATCCGCGCGGGTCCACTACATCACTGCGACACCATGAATGCCTGGTGCAGGACGCCTAGCGAAGGCGCATACTGTCTAGCGCAGTCACTAGAGATAATGGGGCAACCAGATTGTGCATCAAGGAAAGGGGATTTCCATTACACACAAGGATTTTCGGGGACAATTCTGAAAGTTCCTTGGACAAAAGAATTGCCATTGATGATCGGGACACAGCATATTGTAGCACCTTTGCAGTATTCAAAAGACACTTCCATCAATAGTTTTGGGAGGGACCTACAAAGCAAATTGAACGCCACAATTACATTCTCTGAGAAAGAGATGGTGTGCACCACACCCGCGATGTATCCAGTTTGGGTGGCACTGCTGATTCAGGCATACTATGCAAACAGATCAATGAGAGGGACACATACGCATAGAGGTGTTTGTATACAGAGTAGATGTGTTGTTCGATTGGTTGCCAGGGATTGTAACGCTCACCTGATTCCCGCAGAGGCGCCGGTCTTGACTGGGTGAATGCCGTATCTTCAAAGGTGATGTGTAACACACGGTTGGCTCTTTGGGCTGGACCTCTGTGCACTGTATGTCTGACTCGAAGAGTAAGATGTCTTAGGTAAGTGAACGCCGAGCTCTCCATCTGCCTCGGGGCAGGGTGCCGTAACCAGTTTCTTCACTGGATAAGGGTGCAGGCCTCTTGACCTCAGAGGACTGCTGTCTGTCGTTAACTGCACGAACGGTAAGTTCTGGGCACTTCAAATGTCTTAAAAGTCTTTTGTAATGATATCTCTTGTTTTGCAGGGTTCCGGCGATGGCGGATGGCGGGCTGATGAGAGTTGAGGATCGAACCCGCGTGAGGAATAGAAGCGCCTGGAAGCACGTAAGTAAGCGCTTGTAGCCTGCTTCACGATGCGCACTAACTGTCCCTTTTATCTTGCAGGTACAAGTTCGGAGCTTTAGAGAAGCTGAAGGGTGCTGGAATACCCACTGGATTCGGCGTGGGAAGGAGTAATGGCACGTGAGTAATAAAGTTGCCCAATGTCTTTAAATGCACCTTCTTTTGTCTTTCAGATGCGGGATGCAGCGCCGAAGGCCTCCGGAGCGTGCAAAGAGCTGGTAAGCTTTTGTCTTTCAGATGCCGGAATGCAGTGCGAAGACCTCCGGAGCATGCGAAGGGTAGGTAAGCCTTTGTCTTTCAGATGCCGGAATGCAGCGCGAGGCGTTGGTGACAGCCGATGGACCAGGTAAGAGATGCGCTGCCACTGAAGACCGTAGTGCTAACCTGTTCTTTCTTTGTCTTTACAGGTGCTGCTGAAGACTGGATTCCAGGATGGTAAGCCTTTGTTCCCTTAGGCCCAGGATCAGACGCAGAAGACACGATGAGCGTTCTGCTGCAGAGAATGCAGAATAACACAAAGCAAGATTCATCAATCGGGTGTGGTTTAAATAGCCTCCTGTAGTGCTTAGGTGTCTCCTTCCACAGCCACGCCTAGGTAAGAAAAGAGTTCCTGCTTTCCAGAAGAGTTCCAGTGTTCTGAACCTAGGGAGTGGCTCCTGCCCCACCCAACAGGAAAAGTAGTCCCAAACAGAAGAGGATCAGGGGTTCAACTGGCAGGTAAGTAAGCAGCATGGTCTGCTGCAGGTAAGTCCACCCAAGCATTATGAGCCCGGCGCTTCCAGCGCTGGGACTGGGCATCTTTTTGAGCCTGGTGCCACTGGCGCCAGGACAGGGTCCAAAAGGTCCCAATTGGGACTGGCTGGCACTCGGAACCGGGGTTATGGGTCTGCTTCCAAGGGAGTCGGGCAAGTCCTGATCTTTTGGAAGCAGAGATCATGACAGGGATTGAAGGGAAGGTGTTCCGGCTGTCCAACAAATTTGTGTTCAGGCCTCATTGTCCCTCCTCAGTTAGCTCAGGCACACACACTCTACTGCACTTGAAGGAAATAGTGGTACGAAAATACATGATTATACTAGTTGCCACTAATAAGAACAACCTGGAATGGCGCTCAATATTATGTATTGATCCCACACTGACATTAACAGGAGTAATGTCAGTGTGGGGTCTGACATATACAGAGTTGTTTGCAACAAAAGACAATGAAGAAGGAGAGGTAATTTTCAAACTGAGCCTACCTTGTCCAGTACACATAACAGAAAGGGCAGTGCCCCAGATAACCCAGATAACAAAACAGAAATAACAATATTTGCAGGAAGATTTCGAAAAAGTGCCCAAGAATCTGTGGACAACAGGACCAAATGATGTAGGAATACTCACAGGGGCAGGGCCGGTACACATCAAGTTAAACGAGGGAGCACTGTTGACACAAGTAAAGTAATATCCACTCTCATGAGAATCAGATGAGAGCATATATGAGACACTGCATGCCCTATGGCAGCAAGGCATAATCCAGGTGAGCCCATCATCTTGCAACACCAATATCTATCGGATTAAGAAGGCAAAGGGAGGGGCAGGGCATTTCATACAGGATTTAGGCCCTCTACATTACATATTTGAGGCAGAATATCCATTAGTTCCCAACCCCATAATGATTGTTTGCAGAGGTCCTGCGGAAGCACACTATTTCACAGTGGTTGACTTAAAGAATGCCTTTTTTCTCCATTGCACTACACCCAGACTCCAGGTATCTCACTGCCTTTACATATTGCGGGACACAGTGCGAACATGCTAGAATGCCTCAGGGGTACTTTGAAGGGCCTAGCATCTTCAACGGAGTGATACAAATGGATTTGAGCAATTTTCACGTTGCGAGCACAGTAATACAGTATGTTGATGATTTTTTGTTATGCAGCAAGACAGAAGATGAGTGGAGAGGGGACTCAGTGACACAACTTATTTTACTGGCAGACAAAGAATACAAAGTGGACAGAGAGAAGTTACAATGCTGTCAAAAGAGGTGGTGTACTTGGGTCAGATTGTGTCAGTAGACGGGAGAAAAATAACATCAGAAAGAGTAGAGGCCACACACAAGATTCCACAACCAAAAACAGTGATAGACATGCAGCAATTCTTTGACTTATGCAACTATTGCAGAACATGGTCTTTGATTACTCCACATACACCAAGCCATTGTTGCAAGCACTAAAAGAAGCACAGTGAAATAAACACATGACTGCTTAGATGGGCGAACGTTTTGATGAGCTAAAACACGAGCTAGCACACCTACCGGTGTTAGCAACCCTCATTTACAAAGATAAGTTTCACCTTAGATGGAAAAGTAATGACAGCAGTACTGGCACAGAACAAGGGACAGGGACACATGGCACTTGCATATTACAGTTGGTTACTGGATGCAGTGATGCAGGGACATTTCCCATGTGAGCAGGCACTTGCTGCTTCTGTGTTCGCTATTGAAAAGGCTTCCACAATAACCATGGGGTGCCCAGTAGTTTTGTACATGGAACATGCATTGTTTGCCGTACTGGAGAAAACAAAATAAACACTGACAACTCAGAGATCTACAGGGTATGAGGTAATACTAACCAACCCAGCCATGAAGGTGGTGAGGTGCAGGACAATAAACCCAGCAGAGTTCATTGCAGAAAAAGAAGGTGATTATGTGCATAACTGTGTAGCATGCATCGACAGGAGCAAAGTTAACCCTCTAGTAAAGGAAGAAGTGATCAAAAGGGGGGACATGATTTTCAATGATGGGAGTTCCAGCATTAATCAAACCATGGGGCAAAGGCACTCAGGGTGTGCAGTGGTGGGGTATGGATGAGGAGTACAGAAAGGGGAGGAGTTGATGGTGCACTCACAGACACGCCTACCATACCATTACTCAGCACAAGCGGCAGAATTTGTGGCCTTGATTGAAACACTAAACATGTCAGAAGGACAAGCGGTGAACATCTTCTCTGATTCGGCATATGTTACCACTACAGTGCATTCAGGAATAGCAACGTGGGACCGGAGAGGGTTCAAAAGAAGTGATGGCAATCCCATTCAGCATGCAGCATTACTGAGTAAACTACTAGAAATGTTATTGCTCCCAGTAGAATTAGCATTAATATAGTGCAAAGCCCATACAGGACGGCAAGATTGTATGTCACTAGGAAATTAAAGTGCAGACAGAGCATCACATGAAGCAGCATATATGTCAGACAGATCACATGTGCTATACCCTGGCGAGGAAGAAAAAATACCCCTAATAGCAGTACTGACAGTGAGCAAAGAGAAAGATGCATTGCCCGAAAGTTTCAATGCAATCCCAATATTGCAGATAATTGAGTTGCAAGGAGAAGCATCAGATGCTGAAAAAGAGCTCTGGTAAAAGAGAGGATGCTCTCTGTCCCCAACTGGTTTGGTTTGGTGACATGATAGCAGAGAACATGTGGTCATGCAGAGGAAACTGTTACAATTGGTACTGAAACAGCTTCACAATCCTTTCCACGAATGGAAAGAGCATATGGCTGAAGGGATAAGTGAAAACTGGTTTGTGCAAAATCTGTATGAGTGTGTTACTGAATATGTAAGTATATGATCTGTCAGACGTTTCTACCAGGTCACACATTGAGAGTTGTACAGGGAAGATTGCTGTGACTGGAAGGCCCCTTCAGACATTTGCATATTGATTACATTGATATACAAGACAAATGTACTTCTTACAATTACATGCTTGTAGTAGTGTGTCCATTCTCACGTTGGCTCGAGGCAGGTCCCTTTGCCAACAAGGATGCCCACTCTGTGGCAAAATTTATGGTGAGGGAGAGGTCCCTGAGGTGGGGGTATCCAGATGAAATTCACTCTGGTAATGGCCAGCATGTTGCCAATGATTTAATAAAGGAAATTACAACTCTTATGGGGATAAGACATAAACAATGCACGGTTTACCATCCTCAAGCCAACAGTTTGGTAGAGAAGAAAGATGAATGAACTGCTGATAATGTGATTGGATACGCTTATGAAAATCCTTGAAAAGTCATGGGTACACTGCTTGCTGCTTGCTCTGTTTGCGGTAAGAAATACACCTGGGGGAGATCATCACTTGACTCCCCATGAGATTGTTACAGGGCGGAGAATACATGCGCCAATTCCGCCATCATGTACAATCACTGACGCTCACTCTACCTCTGCTATTCTGGGGTGGAATTTGATCTGTATCTTAAAGAATTTACCAAGTCCCCAAACTATATCTCATTGCAGAGGAGTCCTAAAAACCAATCTGATAATAAGGTGATCCAAAAGAACAGTTTCTACCGGCAACACCCCTTTTTCCGGGGACCACATCTTTGTGCGAAACCACATGAGTCAGTGGAAAGAGGGACGCTTCACAGGTCTGCACGTCATCCTCTATTCAACACCGATAGCTCTAAATATCCAAGGACAACGCAGATGAGACCACATAACGGACATTCGCAGAGACAAAAGTACCCTCTCCCAATGCACAAAACAATGGGAAGTATCACAGAGTTTTCTTTTCATTTTCTAATGGCCCTTAAAATGTATAAAAAACCTGCAAAAAAGGGAGCTGAAGAAGATTATAATGCAAAATGTATGACAAAGAAAAATACATTTACAGGTTTCTGGAGCGTAATGGTGTTAATATGTTTTAGAGTAGTTTGAATGCTGTTTTATTTGCTTTTTAAAGAAAAAGGTGAAACACAATTGAATGCAAAAATGGCCAAGTGAAATGTGATGAATGGGGAAGGCTTCCAGCATGGCACAGAAGAAGATCATAATTCATTGACAGGCAATATCTGGAAAGATGAAATGATTTGTGGGAAGAGAGAGAGAAAATGGCACTTGCTACCTGTGCTCTCTCATTCCACATGTAATTGTAATGTCCAAAGTTCTCCTGCCTCAGGCTGTGTCCTATGAGGAGATGGGATGCCTAATGCCTGTGTCTGCCTGTAGAACTCAACGTTTATTCCAGGGGAAAAAAGTAGCAGTTCACTGGGTGGATAAAATGGAAAATGTATATGAAGACAACTATGTAAAATTAATTTTACAAAGGTAGCGGGCGCCCCTCTCTCGCAAGAACAGACATGATAACCTGTTCAGTGGTTATTAACCACTTGAGAGTTCGCAGCCACTGCTTTTACTCACTGTGCCTTTCACAGATGGGAAATATCCATTTGCATATCAGTCTTTGTCCTGCCCAGGGGCAGTCCAGCACCGAAATACAATGGCAATTCCAATCTGAACGAGAGTACCACCAGCAACCCCATACACGTGTTTCACCCTTGTTGGGGATCATCAGTGAGGTGAAGCTGATGCCTCTCTAAGCACAGTGAGAGGGAGACCACGTCTGGTTGCCCCCAGGAGACCTAGGGTTACCAATCCCAGGTTCCTTAACAAATAGTTTTACAAAGGTAGCGGGCGCCCCTCTCTCGCAAGAACAGACATGATAACCTGTTCAGTGGTTATTAACCACTTGAGAGTTCGCAGCCACTGCTTTTACTCACTGTGCCTTTCACAGATGGGAAATATCCATTTGCATATCAGTCTTTGTCCTGCCCAGGGGCAGTCCAGCACCGAAATACAATGGCAATTCCAATCTGAACGAGAGTACCACCAGCAACCGCATACACGTGTTTCACCCTTGTTGGGGATCATCAGTGAGGTGATTGGTAACCCTAGGTCTCCTGGGGGCAACCAGACGTGGTCTCCCTCTCACTGTGCTTAGAGAGGCATCAGCTTCACCTCACTGATGATCCCCAAAAAGGGTGAAACACGTGTATGGGGTTGCTGGTGGTACTCTCGTTCAGGTTGGAATTGCCATTGCATTTCGGTGCTGGACTGCCCCTGGGCAGGACAAAGACTGATATGCAAATGGATATTTCCCATCTGTGAAAGGCACAGTGAGTAAAAGCAGTGGCTGCGAACTCTCAAGTGGTTAATAACCACTGAACAGGTTATCAGGCCTTGTTCTGTCGAGAGAGGGGCGCCCGCTACCTTTGCAAACTAAATTTCAAGGAACCTGGGATTGGTAACCCTAGATCTCCTGGGGGCAACCAGACGTGGTCTCCCTCTCACTGTGCTTAGAGAGGCATCAGCTTCACCTCACTGATGATCCCCAAAAAGGGTGAAACACGTGTATGGGGTTGCTGGTGGTACTCTCGTTCAGGTTGGAATTGCCATTGCATTTCGGTGCTGGACTGCCCCTGGGCAGGACAAAGACTGATATGCAAATGGATATTTCCCATCTGTGAAAGGCACAGTGAGTAAAAGCAGTGGCTGTGAACTCTCAAGTGGTTAATAACCACTGAACAGGTTATCAGGCCTTGTTCTGTCGAGAGAGGGGCGCCCGCTACCTTTGCAAACTATGTAAAATTAACGTGAATGCTTCAAAATAAGGAAACACGGCAAATGGTAATGGAGTATGTCACTGAAGGCCCTAAAGAGGGGGAATTACAAATAAGATACCATAACATATTACAATGCACAACTAAAAAGGGGCAGTGTTTCCAAGTAGCCAAGCTTAACCACAACTGCCGAGCAATTTAAGGAAGTATGATATGATATAGCATTTATAATGCGCCGGTACACAAGTGTTTCTAGGCGTGACAAGACAAGGAGGAGGAAACACGGGGAGGACAAAACAACGATCTTATTAGGCCTTGTCTCATTCAGATCACGCAAGTGCAGGGAAAATGGGAGGGGGGAAGTGCTGAGAGGGAAGGGGAGGGGAGAAGTGCACATAACTAATAAGTGCTGCCAGCAGGTGGCTCATAAGTGCAGGTAACTACTAAGTGCAGACAGCAGATGGCTCATAAGTGCAGAGAGAAGGGACTGTAGGGTTGCAGGTACATACCCTAAGCATGCGGGAAGCCTGGGCCTGAGTTCAGATGGTAGTCAGGAGGCCAGTGCATGGAGCGGTCAGGGACATCAGCAGGGGAGAGGAAGAGAGAAAGCGGAAGCGAAAAGGAAAGTCTTGAGTTGCTTCCGGAAATGGAGATGGTTCTGCTAAAATTTGAGAGTGGCAGGGAGGCTGTTCAAGATGAAGGCCCCAGCTGAGGAGAGAGATCTGCCCCCCACTCTCTGCTTGGAGAAGCATTTGACCATCAGAGAATTGGAGGTGAATGAGCGGAGAGCTTGAAAAGGAAGATGTTAAGGAAGAGAACATTTGAGGTAGAGCAGTCCCAGGCCCCAGAAAGCCTTGTTGATGATGCAAAGGGTCTTGAACTTGATCCTTGCAGCCACAGGGAGCCCGAGAAGAGATTCCAGAGCTGGAGATATACAATCCCTGGGCTTGGGGTCAAGGACAAGTCTCGCACTCCTGTTCTGGATAAGCTCTAGAGGTTGAAGAGTGGAGACAGGCAGATTTAAACAGAAACTGTTGCAATAGTACAGCCTCGAGAGGACCAGGGCTTTGCAGACAGTGAGCTTCTGGTGGAAAGTGAGAAATGGAAGAATACCTCTGAGGAGGTGAATCTGATAGTTAGACTTCTTAGAGATGTCGGATATATGAGAAGAGAAAGAGAGGGTGGAGTCAAGGATGAAACCAAGGTTCTTAGCCTCCCAGGAAGGAACATGAAGAGGACCCAGGGTGGGCGGCCATAGAGAGAGAGGAAAGGAGGAAACGGGTGTCCTAATGAGGAGGATCTCAGTCTTACTTGCATTAAGGCAGAGATCATCGGTGGCACACCATTCCTGAATTGCAGCGAGCGAGTCTGGCATGAGAGAATGAGCAGATGTGGCTGAGGGGAGCCAGAAAGAAAGCTGGGTGTCATCTGCATAACACTGAACGTTGAAGCAAAACATAGCGATGCGCTGGGTAAGAGGTGCCAGGTATTGGTTGAAGAGCCAGGGAGAAAGATAAAGACCCCTGGAGAACACCACAAGTGGAGAGAGAGATAGAAGAGAGAAAAGACCCCAGTTGGACCTGGGAGGGTTGATCAGTGAGAAAGGAGGTCAACCAGGCCAGGACCTGATCGGTGATACCCAGGTTGTCTCAAAGACGGTTGAGCAGGAAGGTATTGTTAACTGTATCAAAAGCAGAGGATAGATTAAGGAGAATGAGGACAGAAGGAAGAATTTCTGTGTTTCTGTATGTTCATTTATTAATGTGGTTACATGAAAAACATCAAAACAATCAGTTCACATAAGGAGCTTTACATGTTTCCCTCTGTTTGTGATGCTGGAAATGCATCGAAGGGACAGGGCCTCTGTATCCTTGTCCTTTACTGCCTTTTATCGTGTGTTCTGTCATGTTTTCTGTGCAGCAGTTCATGTGGGATTCATGTGGGATTCCTGGCGGTGCAGCTTTCTCTTTTGGTTTGGTGTACAGACAGATGGGATACCCTTGTGGCACCCCTGGGTGGGAGTACAACACTGTACCCCTAGTGTATGTTTTTGGGCACCTGTGTGTAGCCCACAGACCAGGTTTTGGGCTGGTGGCAGCTCCATGCTGAATTTGACAGGTGCTTTGAGTATCCTCCATTTTGGGCCACCCAGGCCCTGCCATTGGAATCAGTTGATTCCTGATTGGAAACAAGATGGCCTCTGTGGCCTCCTGCTTTCTATTGCCTGTTACTATGTTTTCCCCCCAAAGTCCTGGGAAGCCCTGACTCTATCCCTTCCCCCTGACTGGCTGTTAGGTGGAATTTCCATATATGTTGTTGTTGTGAAGTCCAGGGAAGACTGGCTGGAGCCTTCCCACTGACTGTATTTTGTGGGTACCCCCTGTGGGTGGGGCCTGGGTGAATGGAGTGTGTGACGAACACACATTCTGTGTTGTGGATGTCTAGTATCTGGTGTTTGACACAATGACTGAGACAGCCCTACTTAACCTTGAAGCCCTGCTGGAAGAGAAGTCTTGCTGTTGCTCTACTTCATCAATCTGAATGAAAGCTGCTGTGTCTCCAAGGACTGACCCACAGAGGACATGGTAAGGCGCCCTCTTCCTGAGCTACGAGGGACCATCGTGCAACAGCTGAGCTTTGCCAAAGCTCCCTGGTAGACATACATATGAAAGGCTGCCGACCGGAGACAAGGATTACCACGGAATCCCAAAGAGAAGCACCCGGACTGTTGTCCACCACCATCGACGACCGCTGCTCCCGTTACCTTAGAACCTTCGATTCATGGATGCGCTCGTCCGCACCCCGGCCTGCCTTATCCCGTCGGAGAAGGCCAGGCCGTTGATGCACCGATGAGCATCTGCCGGTGGATTTCCTGCTACCCAATGACCACAGAGACACCAACGACTTGAAGCCATTGCTGGGCCCCAGTTCTTCAAACTCTTTGCGGTCCAGAACTATTGACATCGAGGTGCACCGCCTGCCTCTTCCTTGCAGGACATTTAGGCTTCCCGTCAACGAGCACCGGTAGGAACAAATCTGCCACTTCAATGCCGTAGTTCACCGTGTTCATCGCCGGATGTTCGATGACCCGTGACTCCTGCATTAAAGGGAGAGCACTCAAAAAGGGCCGTCAATTTCCCAACGAGGAACTCTACCACACCAGGTACTTTGGGGTTACTGAACTATTGGAAAGATTCTTGTGAACAATATATGGACTGGGCTTGTGATATATCTTTATTCTAAAGGTTGCCCAGGTGGGGGGATCTCCACATGAAACTGTGTCTAACGGCAGAGGCCAGTATTCTGCCTATTGTTCTCATTATCTTGCTTTCCTCCTATATCTATTGTTGCTTTCCTTCACAAACTGATTTGTGTGACATTTAACCGTACAGTTGATGCACTTTAATGAGATCTAATAGTACTAGTGGTACCACGTATAACTGTATATTTGCCATTGTAGATAACCGAGCACAAAGTGAGTTATCATGATATTGTACATAACCTTGAACATTAATTATATAAAGACTGTGTTTTAATACAGTGCATGGACATTCCTTTGTGGGTGCTTGGGGACTACACTGTACCTAAGAGCCAGCCTGCATCACCTCCTGAGAAGCTAGGCCTTGATTGCTCGTCCATTGCTACCACAATAGAGAATCTTGGCTGGGGTAATCTGTGCCTCTCCTCTGCCATATAGAGAGCAGAAGTACAGACACCCCCCTCCAGTCTTTACACTGTGTTTCAGGTTAAATGGTTCAATTTTCCTAGGGACTAATTTGGGATGCACCAAGGTCATGCAGAATGCAGCGCTGACGCAGGGAACAGCAGCTGTGATGGATCTTTGGTGGGCTTGCAGATCAAAAGCATATGCCCAACTTCCGCCAAACTGGACTGGAATATGCACACTCGTCACTTTGCACAGCCCTGCACTTGTGGTGCCACAAAATAGCAAAACAAGGGGGTTTATGGGTGTCCCTCTACAGTCAAGAACACAGCCCATTGACCTGTTCTTGGGTGGATGGCCCAGAAAAGAGCATAGCATTTCGGTGCTGGACTGCCCCTGGGTAGGACAAAGACTGATATGGATGGACATTTCTCCTCTGTGAAAGGGACGGTGAGCTAAAGTCTTGATAGAGACTCTCCCAGGAGCCATCCGCCCAAGAACAGGTAATGGTCTGTGTTCGTGCTGGTAGAGGGACTCCCAGAACCCCCCTTGTTTCGCATATTAAGTAACTGTGGGTCTCACCCTAAGTTACCAGGGGAATCCAGACGTGGACCCCTTGCTCACTGTCCTTAGAAAGGCACAGCTCCACCTCACTGATGAGGGCTGACTGGGTCGAAACACGTGTCTGAGGTTGGTGTTGATACTCTTGTTCAGAGGAGAACTGCCTAGCATTTCAGTGCTGGACTGCCCCTGGGTAGGGCAAAGACTGATGTGCATGGACATTTCTCTACTGTGAAAGGGACAGGGAGCTAAAGACTTGATAAAGACTCTTCGAGGGGCCATCCACCCAAGAACAGGTCAATGGGCTGGGTTTGTGCCGGCAGAGGGACTCCCAGAATCTGCCTTGTTATGCATATTAAGTAACTTTGGGTCTCACCCTAAGTTACCAGGGGAATCCAGACGTGGACCCTATGCTCACTGTTCTTAGAGAGGCACAGCTCCACCTCACTAATGAGGCTCGACTAGGCTGAAACACGTGTCTGGGTTGCTGTTGGTACTCTTGTTCAGAGGAGAAATGCCTAGAATGTTGGTGCTGTACTGCCCCTGGGTAGGACAAAGACTGATATACATGGACATTTCTCCTCTGTTAAAGGAAAAGTGTGCTAAAGACTTGGTAGAGACTCTTCCAGGGGCCATCCACCCAAAAACAGGTAAATGGGCTGTGTTCATGCTGGTAGAGGCACTCCCAGCCCCCCCCCCCCTGTTTTGCACAAAATAGCACTGTCATGAAGATTGCACTGCAGGGAAAAATGGCACACCAAAATGAGCAGCAAAAAACTATCTGAAGGAGAAAGCGGGAAAACAATTATTTCTCAAGGAAAAGCCTGGAGAACCTGCCTGCTATCCCAGATAAGTACAGGCTCTTCTCCGTGGCTGCAACTTTTATACATCTTTTTTTTATTTCCTGGAGTACAGGCTGCAGCTAATTCTACATGGCTGCAGCTAACCCGTTACGAGCTATTGCAACTGGCTAATTCAACAGAGAAAGGGTTAAATGCAATCCAGGAAGAGATGAGGGCTTTGCGTTTGGTGGCCCTTCAAAATAAGTTTGTTCTGGACCAACTGATAGCCATTGAAGGAGGGGTCTTCTCATAGTTTGGGCCAAGTTGCTGCACTGCAATACCTGATGGTGATACCTCGAATGGAACTCTGAGTGCAGCTATACAAGAGATAGGGACACTCCAGGGAAAGATGACAAGCGAGGTTAATGGAGTTCAAGCAAATGTATTGTACAAAGTATTTGGATCGCTGCCCACCTGGCTTTCCCGTTTGTTTCCAAGTGACTGTCCCCATGTTAGCCCTGATTCTCATCACCTTCTGCGTTTTTAATAACATTTATAAAGTATATTTTAACAAACAAAAAGGACATTTGATGTTACCCCTGAGTGTTGAAAAAAGTAATTTTGAAATGACGAACAGGAAGAAAATAATGGGGGTAAGTAAGGGGAGGATCCTGATGGATGGGTTTTTACACAACCTGCTAATGTTGAGAATTATAGGGAATTCTGGATCCAATGGGGGTCATTACGACCCAGGTGTTAAGGGTTTAACGGCGCCATAAAAGGTGTCGGCACCGTTAAACCCTTAACGCCTGATTACGAGGTCCCTTTGCAAGACCCAACCTTAACGGGTGCCGCAAAGGGACCTCGGTGCTAATTACAGTATCGCAATTTGCGGTACCATACTTAGCGCCTTCCCCAGTCCCATTGAGCCCTATGGGGCGAAAATGGGGAAGGGCCATGGTGAAATGGGGAAATAACGTCCCGCCAACCTTGGAATGGGGCGGTATTTCCCCATTCCACCATGGCGGACTTGTTACAACACCGGCACCAACCATGGTGCTAATAGCGCCATGGTTTAGCGCCGGGGTTGTAATGAGGGACAATGTCTGAAAGATAGTACAGGGTGTGTATGGGTTGGGAAAGATTTGAACGGTTGGGAGGAGACTGGGGAAGACATGACATAGTTGGAGAAAATAAGAATCCATAAAGATGAAGTTGCTCAAAAGGAACGGTAGGCCCAAAACGATTTACTTATTAATAAATTAGTAAAAGGGAATAATGTAATAAAAATGAAATTTCAGCTCAGTGTGATGGAACACACTTCTCAGCTGCGAGAGTAGCACTGTAAAAGGGGAGAGGGCTCTTCCTGATATATGTGAAATTATTGGCTTAACAAAACGAATCCATAAATGCTGGGGCACAGATAAGTATAATAATGTGTAGTGTTGGAAGGAAACAAGGTAAATAGGCCCTAAAAGCTTGCTTCTGTTTTAAACGTATGCAAGCATTTTGAAAAGCGATTTTTGAATGAAGCCGGCAAGAAACACGGTAGTTTCAAATCGACCCATGGAATGTTTTCCCTGGGAAAAGGGTTAGAGTGTCCCCGATATGCAACAATATGTCCGTGGTTCAAGGCTCTGATGGTGACATGGTTGGCAGCCATTCTCATGAGAATCAGGATGAGGCGACCATGGCAGATTATTAAAGTTGGTCTTCTCAAATGTTTCAATGACTTAATTTTGTGCTGTTGAAATTGGGGTGGATTGTGACATCACATGGGGCTAATTGAGGGCAGTGTAGGAAGGTCTGCAAGCCCCATCATTGCTTGTAATGTATGCTTTTCTATATGCTTTCAAAGTGCAAAGTCCAATCCAACTTGTTTGAGGAGATTTTTTCATGTTGCACGATCACAAATGATAATTATTTTGTTTTCTACAAAAGTTCTTAATGTGGGGGTGTTTCTTTGACAGCACCTTTTCATGCAGATCTGTTCCGCGATCTATTTGAATGTGCTGTCCGAGCTGTGTCTGGGGCCCTAAATAAAACTGTGTTACTTCTTGCACCGGCGTACACTTCTTTTTGACTACTTTTGTAATTTGTAGGTGTTCTACAAGGTGACCCCCATTATACAACAATGAATTCCGTATCTATGGGTCTGGGTGCCCCTTTATGTAAAACAGATCTTACTGCTACAATAGTGCAATTGTGGTATGTTTATGTACAGGGCCTCAATGTCCATCATAACAAGGAGCTGAGATTGAGAGTAAAGATTAAGGCCTTCAATGTTGTTTATAAGATCGCCTATATCTTTTGTGTAAGATCCAGTTGAGGGGACTACTGGTTTTATGAAATAGTCTATGAATTTACAAAGTGGTTTCAAAATGCATGCACATCCTCATGTGATAGGTATACATGCATATCCCCCAATCATTCACACAGTTATCTATGGTTAGATGTTCTGTTGGCAATATCCAGGCCCTTAAGGGTTCGTTTTAGTGTCTGTGATTTACTCTAATGAATTTTTTATGTATGTTCCCTAGAGTTTGTCCTGATGATGGGCTACTTTATGGATGGCAAACAATTAGAAGACAAGATCAATAATGAAAACAAAAATCAAATCTTGCTGTAGTAGTGTAGTATTACGTTGAAGTATTTTCTACAAAACCTTCAGCATTTTCATGCTTTGTGTCCAACCAGTTTGGAAGGATATTTCCTCAGCTTTTCTCTGTGCTTGACTTTTTCATTGTGTAAGTGTGGTTACTGGTTTACACCAGAGACACTCTGTATTTATTGTTGAAGCTCATTTTATTTATTCCAAATGTAACATGATATATATTTCCTTAAGCCATTTGGTGGTTTTCAGGTGATATTTATTGCTTGTTTTTGCCCATAGACTGTTTACACGTGTTTCGGCCTCTCCAGGGCCTTTCTCAAAACAAAAAAATGTGGGCAAGTTTGTTCATATTCATTATTCTTTTAACAATTGCATACATATCAATCAAGGATGTTATGTACATCAGAATAAGCAGTGAATCATAAATAGAAACATGTTTTTAGTTGATTATGCAAGGTGGAGAGGAAAAATAAGGACGGTTTGTATGCACCAATAATTAATACCAACATATATCACATAAAGTTCATTGGCCTACAAAAAGTTAAACTAGGCAGAAGAGGAGGTAACCTGGAACAGAGGCTTAGACAGATGGAAGCCAGAATTATATGTAAATTCTATTGAGTTTGGTTTAAATCATGATAATGAGATGATACACTTTCTTTAACTAAAAAACTCAACCAATATATTTTCATTGTGAATGCAATATGCAATATGTGTACATTTTTATGTGTGTAGATGTCTGTGTCATGCGTTATATGTATAGGTAAATCAAATAAGTTGGACCATCAAGATACACTGCAAGGCCACACCTCGTAAACTGGTAATGTGATCTACAGTTATTATCTTTGTCTGGGCTTTGAATAATCTAAGTCACCCTTCTAATAACACATTCTTCTCACTGTGGGTGAAAATATGGGAAGAGGAAAACTGTTTCTGCATTTTAGGAATAGCATAGCTAAAGTGACTCAGCATCAGGAGCCTGCAAATTGGAAGCATGCAATTGCATGTATTAATATTGATAACCTACTCCAAACGGATAATCTATGAATATATATGTTCGGGACATTAATGTGATGATTTGGAGGAACCACGATTTTGTACTATTTAAATTCAAGTAATGGTGAACAGGTGTCTAAATTGAAATCAAGCATCAGTACGCAATACTTTAAAATGAGATGCTAAATTTCTGAATTACTGACCTTATAAAAATAAATATTCAATCGCTAGGTAACTTTGGAATCGCTCAGTATATAGAATATATACCGTCTTTCCCCCCTTTTCAACATGGTGACCGACTAACACACAAGCAAGACACTAAGAAAGGACTGGAATTGTTGCCAGGTAACTCCTATACAATGAGGAGTCATGGCAGCCGACGCCACAGTAAGTACAAGCCGACGCGAAGGGAACGTATACACATACTGAACAGGTAGGAAAGGGGAAGAGGGACATTTAATCCTGTCCGTAGCCTGTATTTTCTAACACATACGCGTTACCAGAGGTTATGGGACTTTTCTCTGCGTCTCCAGAACAGATTCAACATCTGCACGGACATACGCAAGACAGTAGGATAATGTAAATACACAGCCTTGGGAACTTTATGTTAACAACCACGTGTCGGCAATCAGATTTATAGCAGTTTGGTTAGCGGGATGGAAGTGATATACTCACGTTAGCTAGCTCTACTTTGTTTATTGGATTATATATGTTGCACAATACGAATTGCACAAGAGTACCGTGAGGGATGTAATACTGGCAGGGGTAAGACCCTTATTCGCTATATACTTATCTTTACAGGGATTAACCCTGTGAACGAAGCAAAAGTTACAATGGAAAGCGGCTTTCATTTCCATTAGTGAATGGAAAATTATTTACTAAAAAAATATGATTATTGTTTTTAAATCGTACCATTTGTCCGTGTGCTGCGGGGTCACTTATACCAAATACTAATCACCACTATTCATTTTGGTTCAAAAGTATAAAATAAGAAACGTAAATAGGATGTACAAATCCGTATGGTAATGAAATAGGTTCAAAATAAAGTTAAATATCAATCACTATAGGAAACTGTGACGTATTGTAAGACGCAAACGAAATGGATTTATACATTTATTTATTTATTTAATATACTTTCTCCGTATGTTTTTATTTTGTATTTGTTTTTGTATTTATGTTGTCTTATTTTGTTTTGTGAATCACTATGTATGTGATATATGCTGGTATTAATTATTGGTGCATACAAACCGTCCTTATTTTTCCTCTCCACCTTGCATAATCAACTAAAAACATTTTTCCATTTATGATTCACTGCTTATTCTGATGTACATAACATCCATGATTCATATGTATGCAATTGTTAAAAGAATAATGAATATGAACAAACTTGCCCACATTTTTTTGTTTTGAGAAAGGCCCTGGAGAGGTGGAAACACGTGTAAAGAGTCTATGGGCAAAAACAAGCAATAAATATCACCTGAAAACCACCAAATGGCTTAAGGAAATATATATCATATTACATTTGGAGTCCAAATAATTTTTGTGGCGCAGCTTTTGGTGTGGCTATTGTATATTGTAAGAAGCTAGGGACGGGGGGACTGGTCCCTCCTAAAAAACGACACACCAGCGCGACACATCCTAAAAGGGTGGTATATTTAGGTCGCTGGCAGAAGAAGTTGAGCCCATAACCAAACCCCAATCACTACAACTCATTTTATTTATTATTTTCAATTTCAAGGTGTTGGTGCCCACCTTTCCTCTATAGCTATGACATGTGTTACTAGCATTATGGGCAAAGGCAACAGGATAGGTGGTTTTATATGAGGTGGGTGGGCAACAATGAGGCGGCCAGTATGGGTAGCTTACTTACAGTGGCATGGTATGTTTTACAGGCATTATGGGCAACATGAACACAATTAATGTCCTTACATGGAATAGTGGCCTAAACTGGTAAAGCCAGTGTGGATGTTGTCTTACAATGGCATAGCATAGGATGTTTTACTGGAGTTATGGTCAAAGCCAACAGGAAGAATTTGCTTATGTGGAATTCTGGCCTAGACATGTGCAGCCAGTATCGAGGATTTTTTACATTGGAAGGCATGATTTACTGGCCTTATCAGCAAAGCCAATTTGATGAGTGTTCTTAGCTGGGGGTGGAAAGAACATACATTGGGGCAACCAGTAAGTGTGTGTTTGCAAAAGGATGGCATGTTTTTCCTGCCAATATGTGCAAAACCAAAATGATGAATGTTGTCACCTAGAATTCTGGCTTACATTGTTGCAGCCAGCATGGATATTTCTTTTTACAATAACATGTCATGTTTTACTAACATTATGCACAAAGCCAATTTGATGAGAGTTCTTAGGTGTGAGTTGTGTGGAGGGTTAACATTAGAACTGTATGGACACTTTCCTAAAGTTGCATGGAATGTTTTACTGGTAATAGAGCCAAAACCAACTTGATGAGTGTTCTTAAATAGGGGTGGAGGAGAGTACATTGGTGCAGCGAGAATATACATTTTCTAACAGTGACATGGCATTTCTTCCTAGTATTATGTCAAAGCCAATATGAGGCCTCTTATGTGGGGACACTGACTCAATGGCATAAATATTTGGGGACAGTCAGAATTAAAATATGTTTTACACTCGCATATTTTCAGAGCAAAGGCATAATGAAAGTGGTCCTGTGCACTGTTGGTGATCAGGCATCTGTTAGACTTTTACATGTGCATCCCTAAAAAATACAATTTTAAAATGTTTGACGTTTAACCTAATTTTTCAAGAAAAGCGTGTTGTAAAATAAACCATTCTGATTCATTACTTCAAATACTTTCTCACCATGGAGCACCCCCCATCACCATGGTGTGTTGGGGCTCCCTCACACAGCTCAGTAGCTCCCACACATTCATGGGAAATGTTGATACCCCCCCCCCCCGTTACTGGGCATTAATGACCTGCTACCCCATTAAAGTCTCCTGCTTTGCTAAGGGCTCTACACTTGGGTGGCAGGACATTGCTACCTGTGTTGGCCAGCCAAGCATGACATTATAACTAGCTGCTTGTTTTAATGCTTACAGTTAGGAACATATTAATTTTCACATAACATGGAAAACATTTTTTGGTATAAGTACAGGAGAGTTTAAAAAGGTATTTTATTTTGAGACTCCTTTTAATTGTTTTGGAAGAAGACAGGGCTCTATGTGTGTTTTCGGATGGAATTGTGCATATCACAATTTCAAACACATTCACAGGCATTAAGCAGACTTGTTATAAGCTATGGTGTACCTTTCCCGTAAACATGTACCCAATTACTTTTGTGTACTTACCGCCATTCAGTACAAATAAAGAGCTCCACATTTTCAATATGTTTCTAACAAATTACGATGCTTATTACAAACGAATACATTAATTACACATTCGCAAGGCCTTTGTTAGGATGCGCGGAGAGTGGTTTCCCGCACGTTGTTTATCACTGCCGTCCTCTCCCTCACAACAGCTCTGGAGAGGATCCCAGGCCCGTGAGAATCGGCCCAGAGTTTCTGGGGTGAGAGGGTTGAATGCTAATTAGCCCAATTTGGTTGCTGCCTGGTGTCATGTGAAAAGTCATTTGTATTTTAATTATGGTGTTCTCTATTCGCCACTGTAACAACTCATTCATACAAAGAAAACCGCCTGCCCCCACCAATTCGCCATTCTAACTGCACAGTGCATTGAAGAAAACAATCAATGCTACATTTTTCAAATGAAATCTGATATCTGCCACGTTTCCATTACAGAGAAAAGAAAGATCCTGTTTAATGAGGGAGACAATATTGTAATGTTTTGCAATAGAGCGAATTACGGAGCGCTTCAAGCACCATGCTTGGGATCATTTATCTGAAACAGAGCAAATGTTAGGAATCAGGTCAAGTCCCTGTTGTCCCATTTTCTTGTCAGGTTGACTATCCTACAGTATAGGATGAACTCTGTTTCCCCTGGGGTGGATCAAGAAGTCTCAAAAAAGACAGACACATATCTTCTTTAAACATGCATATTTCATTAGACAGAATACAGTGTATTTGACTTAAAAATATATATATATGTGTAAATCATTCACATCATGCCAAGCATTGTCTCTTCTTTGAACGGAGAGTGAAGACCTCACTTTGATCTCCTTTCACAGGCTTCATCTAACACAACTAGTTATTTATAGGTTTACATTTAGAGATGTCTCTATGATGAGCTAATTAGTAGACGCTGTACATCATGCTGCTCACAAAGGTGTGATTTAACATTCTCACTCCTATTTGCCACAATTTACCCTGCGGATCCATTTTGCCATATAAAGTTTTACGTTGAATAATACATTATTGAAGGTATTTCTTTTTTTAGCTATTTCTATATGTGTAGTTCAGTTTGCTTGTTGTATGTTAACCAAGGATAATATAAAATGTGACAATCGCAAAAAAAAAACGAGTGCTGCTTTAATTCGGCTAATCATGTAATTTATTTACAAGCTTTCAAATTCTTCAGATTCTTTATCAGGCATAAGAAGAATTAGGCTGCTGGAAAAACAGGACAGCATAGGAATTCACCACTAGAATTGTTTTTGTGTTGCTGTCTGTGTTTCTGATTTATGATTCCTTCACAAAGAGTTCAGTGAGCAGGCGGATGGGGGATGGAAAAATCAGGTGGGTACAACTACAGGGCCCAATGGATAACTGGGTGGCCTCCTTACAGAGGACTGAAAAAACTGCCCCCCACACGCCAAAAAGTTCGATCACCCGCAGCAGAGAAGTTGCCCCAAGCAGGTGGAGTGGACCACCAGGCGCAATATACTAAACCGCCATGGCAACAGGAAGAGCCACACTCCAAGTCAAACCTCAGTGCCACCTCTATCGAGTGGGAGTGGAAAGATGAAGACCGGGGGAGAGGAAAGCAAAAGTTTCTGAGACCATTGCAGCCACTACACCAAGCAAATGACAAATTGGGAGTTCCCTGCACACAGAACTTCACAGATCCATAGAAGCAAAGAATGGAGGAACTCCATCACTCAACACAATCCCACATGATAACCAGAGACATGCTAAATACTACAGAGACACACACTTGGTGAAATTGATTGAGACCAATCCTACTGCCTGCAGCCCATTTCTTAATCAATCGTGGCTCCTAGTTACACCTGGTCCGGGACCTGGATCATATTATTATGACAAATGGAAAGAATAGAGGATTGGCAGCTTACTTCCTGGAACACAAGGGGTTTCCAATCCTTCCTTGATTACCGGACAGCACTGGAACTTGTTAAGAGGGTGAAGTTATTTTGTTTCCAGGAGATTTGGCTGACGTCGCGTTTTAGCTAGATATTTTGACTATTCTATTCCACCTACCAGAACACCCTGAGAGGGGGTGCTCTAGGGGAGATGTGTGCATTGGTGCAAAACATATATGAATCTAATACAATACCAAAATGTGACCCACCATAGTAACCTAATCTGTGGACAAGTAAGCAATCTATGGCCGGGAGAGTGACCCACCTTGGTGGTAACATTATATGACCCCACGGGTGGGGAAAGGACGAAGGGTCTGAGAGAGATTTTGGTAGACACTCTTAGAAACTGGAGTTACAGCTTCCCCAGGGGGGAGGGGAGCATCCTCTTGACAGGTGACTTCAATGTGGATTGTGTGTATAATCACCCAGGCCTTATTTCCCCAGGGTGAAAGGATGGCCTAGGAATTGGAGCATGCCACTGGAGAGAAGCCCTAGATGCATTTGGACTCTCCCCCTCGGAAGTAGAGGCTGGAGAAGTGCAAACAACCTGGTCAAATGGAACATATAAGAGCTGCATTGATTTCATATTTGTAAACAAGACCATAAGGAGAAGCACCACTAAGGAGAGGCTTTCCTAAATTTGAAATCCTTCCTGCCCTGCGCACCGACCATGCCACATTTAGCATGAAGTGCAGAGGAGAAATGGAGAGATTGACCATTGCATGGGTAGCCAAACCCACAGTAAATCAGCAAAGAAACAGACTACTCTGGACAGGGGCTAGGATTTGTCACTTCAGTCAAGTGATTAGCGTGCTGGGTCAGAGCGAAGAAAAAATCCTGGGCGATTGCAACTGGGACCTAAAAAGATTAGTGTCTACATTGTCTATATACCGTCCCCCAAGAGAGCGAGTGGTAGCCAAATATTTGAGAGAAGTAAGACCTAGATTTGACCCAGGAATATTTAAGTCAAAAAGGGAAGTAAATTCCCATATAAAGAAATTCAAAATATCTCAGATCATACCAAAAACAGAAAAGAGAGAACTTCAGAAAAGGGTCAGATCTAAGTGCAAAGAATGTCTACGGAATTACAAACATGGGGAACACTTGACTGCCTGGAAACACATAGACAAACTGATTAACAAACGACACAAAGATGTTTTGGCATTTATTTTGCAGCAATGGGATAGGCAGTATATATCGCTGGAAGTATGTGTGGTAACAGAGAAACAATGGGATTTTTTTTGGGGGGGGGGCTTTAGACAGGACCGGGTGACCGGGGACCCATGGGAGGTTAGTACAATGAGGAACACAGTGGTGGAAAACCATATAAGAGGAGCTGACATAGAGGAGTTGTTATTTAAGATGAAACCCTCAATGGCAGTGGGCCCTGACAGTCTTTGCAATGTAGTTATGAAGAGCGACCCCGCATTGTGGAGTTTGCTATTACAATCCCTCTTGCTCTGCATTTGTGAAACAGGAATCTTACCCAAGAACTGGAGAAGCTCCATACGCATTCTAGTGCATAAGAAGGGCCCTAACAACACACCATAAAATGTTAGATTACGTGCAATGTTGAACCCTAGTGCAAATATCTTTGCCACCTTGCTGCTAGAACTGCTGGCTGAATGGGTAAAGAGTGAAGGTCTGCTCCCCTTCCAGCAGACCGGTTTTAGGAAGGGATGTGTAACAACCAACTCCATATGGGCCCTGATTACGTTGATAACAGATATCCATATGTACTCTGGTATGGTGCTTTACATCGCTTTTGTGGATTGCACAGCAGCATTCAAAGGCATCATCAGAGAAAAACTATGAGAGAAGTTATACTTATTCTGAAACAGAGGTCCATGTGAGATTGTTCCAAGAAGGAACTCTATCAAAGCCTCCTACAACCACCAACATTGGTCTCAAGCAGGGATGCCCTCTTGCCCCCATGCTGTACAATGTATACAAGGTGGAGTTAGCACAAGCCAGGGAGAAGGCACATAACCACCCCCAGACCCCCATTTGTAACAGAAGTCCTGAGCTGCTTAATGTATGCCGATTACACCATTAGCGTAGATCAGACGGATATAGGTCTCCAACTTTCGTTGGAGGCTCTGCACCTATACTAGAGAACATGGGCTACACCCTAATAACACAAAGACCAAACTACTCATGGTGGCAAGAGGTGCATAAGGAGCCCCCTCTTTTAGGTGGAACCTGTGAGGGGTCAGTCTGGAACAAACAGAAGAATATAGGTACCTTGGAACAATGATTAGAGCAAAATTGACCAAGGCTCAACTAAGGGAGGGAGTGTCAAGCAAAGCATGGACAAAAAGGCTTGTGTTGAAAAAGATCATCGACACCCATGTTGGTCATTCTTTGGAGGCCAAGATCAGAGCCTACAGACAATTGATAGTCCCCAGCATCCTATACGCGTTAGAAGACCACACATTAACTCTCATAGACTGGCTGCCTAACTGGAGGCAAAAATATTGCGCTCACTGCTTGCCCTCCCATCTAGTGTGCCAGTAGAAGCAGTACACCTGGAATTAGGGCTACCTTCCCTGCTCTCCCTCTGGAAGATCGCGGTCTGCGAACGATGAGTAAACATTCAGCCCACCGGTTCCAAGTAGCTGACGTTACTGAGCCTCACAATTCCTCATTCAAACCGATGCAAGAAAAGCAATTGGTACAGGGGACTGGGGAACACAGTGGCACAACATTTTGAGGACCTGTATATTAAAAACCCAACTACAACCTGGCTAGTTCTCCATCTGATAAAATTGGAGAGGGAAAACAGACACCATGACATTTCACTAGGGGTGAATCATCTGTCTACACTGTGAAGATATCCAACCTTTTCCCACCAGGGTTTTGACAGGGACTTGCCAAGATCTTACCTCACAAACCTCAGTACTCCCGCTCTAACATGATTTATCCTATCACTGAGATTAAATATTCCCCAGTATTGGAAAACACTGGGGCATAGGAGGGGATCGCTTCAGTAAAAAGCTGGTTGCGCCTGTGTGCCAGACAAGTGGAATCCCAGACACCATACTCACAGACTGTCCAGCAATTACAAGGGAAAATGAGAAGGGATACACAACATTTAAAATGCAGCAGACAGATCTATTCTGAAACACAATCATTGGGGTAGACTTGCTTGTGCTTGCAGAAGCAGCATTACATGTTTGGCAGAGGGCTCGGAAAGCAAATCGAAAGGGCAAAGAGAGACACTCAACATGGACAAACAGAACCGGGATAGTGTCAGTTTCACACCAGCAGGGCAACTTGATATGGTTTTAAACATGAATTATTATCAAAAATTAATTTTTAATGTGTTTCTATCCAAAAGCTTACTTTTTTTTTGTTTGAGTTGTTTTTAAAACTATGTAGAAGTTTATAAAGCGAAAAAAGGTCGACAAGTTCTTCCAAAAAGCACACAATAAAAACAAACAAAAAACAAAGAGCTACGCACTTACCCCATACATTCACGTCTGAACGATGTATAGGGGGCACTGCAAAATATATGCAAGCAGGCAAGAGAAAGACAGCCTCCTGGGCTGTTCTCAGTAAGCCGTGAAAGGAAGGGTGAGCTATTGTCTATCATTGCATGTGCAAACACATCGAGGGCTGATATCTTTTAGGCAAAGCCAGATGTGTTCCCTTCTCGATTGAGCCTGTTGCCCACCGTTCCAATTTAAGTTTAAGCTTGTTATAAGAAATGCATTTAGTCATGTGTGGGTCAATTCTATTTAGAAAATGAATGAGGCTGTTAGTCACATTTCCAGTGTTGCCTGTAAACTGCAAGCCGTTTGTCAGGCTGATCTCTTAGTGATATTGGTGGTGGCACAGTTATCGTGTTGGGTTTGGCCTTTAAAACGCCAAGAAAGAGCGAGAACCTCATTTGCTTGGCGTTTGACTTTGGAAGGCTTTTGTGAAAATGATGATGTCATATTGAGAGTGTGCTTCTCTACCTATGCAGTCCTTTGTAAGCAAACGGTGTGCACTTGGTTTGGGAGGATAACTCAGGGACAACGTGTTTGTCTTTGAAACAAGACAACATAGAGCAATCCTGGTCCCAGACTTAGAGACTGGTCTCTGGTATTAAGTGTGTTATAAAAGATTTAAACATCATTGATAATTCATTATGGCTGAGTGAAAAAAGACAGAGGGCCTCATTACGTGTTTGGAGGTAGCCATGGTGCTATTTGCGCAATGGCTGTCTCCAAACCCATGTCTGGGTCCAGGTAGTCGGAATAGGGACTTACCGGGTCATTCCAACCTCGGAGGACCCGGTAAATCCCCATTCTGAAAACCATTCCCATTCAAGACCTCTTAGGGCTCAATGGGAAGGGGGAAGGAGCTAATAACAGGCCCACAAATAGCGGGCCTGTGATTAGCTCCCTGGCCCCTAAGCGGCTCCCGCTAAGGGCGTCAGGTAAAACCAACTGGCCTTAGTGGGACCCGCTAAGGGACCTCGGAATGCGGCAGTAGGGGGTTAACAGCACCGGCATCCTTACCGGGGCCGTTAACCCCCTACTGTCGTACTCGTAATGAGGCCCACAAATCATTACGCATTCCCATTTTATGAATGTGTGGTTCTGGACTGGCCACTTGCTGACTATTCTGCCATCCCGGAAGACACAGGATCTGGAAGTAATATTCTTGAACACTTGTGCCATGGGAGCGATTTGGGGGCTCTTGGACTGAATAAGTGGACGAATGGTTTGTGATCTGTTCTTATGAACAATCCGTTTTCCGTCCATATGTTCTGAAATACACAGATGCCCACACAAGCGTTTGCAGCTCCTTTTCGACAGCAGCGTTTTGGTGGTATGCCTTTGTCTGTAATGGTGCACCCTTAGTCCTCAATGGCAGTTGACCCAATAATGCATCTATGGTGTAGCTTTAAATTAGTTTCATAATGTCCATGAGCCTCTGGACTACCCTCATTGCCGAAGACAATCCAGTGACATGAAGGTGTATACGCCTGCAGTACTCCTGTAACCACACTTTATCGTAGGCATCACACATGACGATTTTGAGAGCACACATGTGACTTGCAGTATGAAGATTAGTCCTTGGGCAGTTGGAAGAGGGTAGATGTCCATTGTTATTCCCTTCTTCAGACTCCAGAGATCAATGCACACTCTTAACGATTGCTTCCTGCCTTTGTAATCACGAGGACTGGGCTCAGCCACTCTGAGGAGGCCTGGATAGGTTCAATGACTATCTATTCTTGCAGTCTTTTCTTGCAGTGCCTGTCTGAGTGGCTGGGACAGGACGCACTTTGTATTGGCACAGTGTTGTTTCATTCTGATTTGATGCATGTGTCCTCCGTACGCATCCTAATCTGGGAGCAAACAGATGTGTGCACTTTTGGTGCATCACTTCCTTTAATGGACGAGTTTCTTACACTGCAGGCACATGTGTTTCTCCATCAAGATGGTGTTTCATGTCCAGTTTTGCTTGATGGTGCCAAACAAGAACTGCTGGTCTTTGTTTATTGAAGTACATCTTGGTTTCTGCTTCCCTTCCTTTGAATTCCCATTGTGTGTATCCCATTAGGTATATGGGGAAATCTATAGAGGCCGTCAGATATGTGTGCCTTGGTACACAAATACGTGAGCTCTTTTCACTATCTGAGTGTATGGGTTTTACGGTGACGTCCGCCTCAAGGTCAGCCATTAGGTGTATGTCCACCCCATATGTTTCATCGTCGTAGTGGGGTTTAGTTCATTTGGCCTAAATGAGTCGCACCATGAGCACTATCAAATCCTCAGCCTCTTTGGGAGTGTCTTCTGTTTCCCCCATTTTTTGGATGCCTTGATGGACGTCGGGGATTATTTGCCACATAATATTTGCTACTGCACCTATGACGTATTGCATTTTAAGTTTGAATGCATATTTCTCTTTCTGTATTTGTGCCTTTGCAGTGTTTCTCCTGTTTGTCTTAGTTACATTTTTGTGTTGGATTGTGTGGGAGCATGCAGTCTTCTCCTGTGTGTGGTTTCCTCTGCAGCTTTAGCTACTTGCACAGCTTCATCCAGTGTATTTTCCTCTGCAGGTGTGTGTATGTGTCTTCAGCCTCTTTGTTGTGAATATGGACAGTACACATGTCACTGGTCCTGTCCACCATGATTTCTCTGAATGTAGCCAGGGCTGCTAATTCACACCATTTTACCATGTAATCTTCAGGATGTTCTGTTTGTCTCTGAGCTCTGATATAGAAGTGACTCTGGTACAACACTTAGATCCCGCGCATAGCTAAATGCACACAGACGTCCTTCCAAGTTAGAGCTGCTACAGAGGTGGTACATAAAGCATGCTACCAAAAACTCTCGAGACATCGCGCCTTTACCTCGCTTTACCAAGTTCTTGATACTTCTCTGAGAGAATGCTGGACTTCATCTCTTGTTAAATCCATTAATAGAGGTTTTCGGATTCAGACTGGTGCTTTCATTTGAACTCCTGCTGTGTTGTGTATGATCATCTAAAACACCATAAACTGATTTTATCATGTAAATGGAAAACTTTACATTTAGAATCTTGTAAACCTTTCTTTCCAAGACTTACCAGAAATTCCTTAATCGTATACGAAGATCTGGAGAAGTAAAACCAAACCTCACATAGCAGCTACCCCCAGTACCTACACATTGCTTCAATCTGAACTACAGTGAAGATCTTAAAAGAACATATTCTGAAACTATACGAAGATCCGCCCTGGGGATTGGTGGGTCAAAATGCAACACATGTTTAATTTTTTTCCTATGACCTGTATTCTTTTGCTTCAATTTGTCTCTTAGGAAAATGTATAACGAAAAGTCATACAATTGACCGTACAACAATATAAAAAAAAAACATTAAAAAAAGAACAAAAACTGATGTTTAGAATATTTTTTTTTCTCTAGTGAACCCATTAGAAGTGCAAATCAGATGGAGATTTCTCCAGCCCTCAAGTGATCCCACAGACTGATGAGCACCATGCTTGTCAGGTTGGGTTATACAATACAAAGACGCATTGGGGAGCGCCACCCTGTCAGCCACACCAGCTGCTGGATTTTTACTTACTGGAGGCAGTTTGGTTGCTCGTGTACCAGAGACGCTGCCTGGAGGTGAGGAGCAGAACAGAGATTGTGTGGACCATTCCTCATGTGGCAATACAATACAGCAGGTCACTTTAGGCTGAGCAGAACATGTAAGTATGTAGGTTTCTTGGGCCTAGCCTTTTGTTCAAAAGAGTATTATAAAAAGGTGACTTGTAAGTGAGTTTTTATTGGTTGTAAACATACTTCACTTGAAAGAGCGTGCAATAGTTTTGCCTTATCCTGCTTTCTCAAGGCACAATTGTGATTATAAGACAGCATTATATAGACAGCATTACATGCGCGACTTGGTGAACACACTCCTGCACATAATTTGCCGGAGTGTGTTCACTAAGTTGACAGTATTGGTGTACTGGAATCCTTAGTAAACAGTTTTTACTTTTTGGACTGTTGTCTCACAGTAATCAAGCATAAATAATTCAGACATAGAGTTTCATGACATTCTGAGCAACTGCTAGGTTAATAAAGATGCTTAGTAGCTCTACAAAGTGCAGATCAGAAATCTATTCTTCTTTCTTAGGTCATAACCTTACGTATGGCAGAGATTTTAATGCAGGGCAATGGTAGTTATAGTGTGGTCCTAAAGCGTTTAGTTCATTTGGTGCAATGCCTTATGCTATTATCAGTCTCAGTCTCCCTTGAATGTGTAGGATTATCCTCTTAGCAATGGTTCCAAGTGTTCCTTATTAGGGTTAGCCTTAAAATGGCTGCATTCTCCTTAATGGGGCTGGATTCTTTCAGGATGGCGGCGTTCCGCATGTTGCTGAGCCTCATCACCAAATCCTATTGGCATTATTTGAGTGAATGAATCTGATACCGTAACTCCTCTGGTCTTAGCCGCATAACCCCTAACTCCTAGCTCTACAACTTCCGCTTGTACTTCTGCTCGAGCAGCAATAATGTTAGGAAGTTCACGATACCCAGGACCTTCACCGGAAATGGCCCAAAATGTCGCCCTCACAATTGACGGCCGAAATGCCAGATTATTTTTTTTTAAACATCTCCTTTACACCTTTGCTTCAATGCAGGGGAAGAAGAGTACCAGCAAGGGCATGAAGACTGCAGAGTTAAGCAACACTCCAATGAGGATGTGGAGATGTGCTTCTGGTGCACTTCTAGTGATACGAAGCAGTGCATTAGCATGTGCGCTGCAAGCCAATGACCCCCGAATATCTCAAAGGGCAAAGCAACTTGGTGGCTTGAGTGGTAAAAGCGGCAGGGACTGAGCAAAAGAATAGCAGGTACCCCTGCATACAAAGGGAAGTACTAGGGCAGGGATCCCCAACGTGTAGCTCAGGAGCAACATGTTGCCCGGCACCCTAAATTGTTGCTCGCCAGTTGCTCTGGGCCATTGTGTGGAGGCCTAGAAGGAGGTGCTGAATGGATGAGACCTCAGTAGCACTGTAGTCAGTACAGAGTCCCGGACTGTGCAAGAATGTTGGCCAATGAGCCGCTGTGTTTCCAGCTGGCTTATTTTTATACATGCAAGATTTGTGTTTGGTGCCACCATGCACATCATTTTACAGTAAATATCCTTACTAGTTATGGTAGTCTCATTGCTAAAACCCTGTCATCTCCAGTTACTTTGCCCAGCTGATAAATGTATTAATGAGTACATTATTTGAACCATGTTTGTGTCATGGAGAAAATTGGCCTATTCCGTTCCTTGGTACAGCTAGTATGAGCATAGTGGACAAGGAGGTGGTATGCATACCCAACTTTCCTTTATTAAATAATGTGCATGCACACTTTCTGTACAAGTGAGGTTTGTGTTTGATGCCACCATATTTATCGACAACATTCATTTTGGTGTCACCTGTATTTATATTACATAGTGTCCTAGTGGAAAAATGGTAATCGTTTGATACTGTGCCCATCTGGCACATGGTTAATGGGCAGATACGGTAAATGTATGCCCACATTTTTCATAATTAATTTTCCCTGTATTCCAATAAAATTAAGTTATTGTTAACCCTATTTTTTATGCCATTTTGAAACTATAAATCTGACCAGCAGTGTACACACCCCTCATTAAATCATGGTTCAGTTTTCTTTTTGAGATTCTACATTCTGCATCGAACCATGGTGCATCCCTTTCTATAACCTGGAGCTCCTGAACTTGGGGGCATGGTTTGCCAATAGCTCTGTCCTGGATAGTTTCTCCTAAAGACTCAAACAAACTCACGCTTTCCTTTGTGGCCTCTGAACTGTTCAACAGTTTTAAGAGAATATCTTTATTTCTTGTGAATTAGTAATTCCTGCCAATGCCTCCTTTTCGAGCGTAGGCATCGCCAACCAGCCGCTCTGGCTGTCAGATATCTTCTTCGTGGTGCCTACCCTGGCCATTGGAAAATGAACTCCAGAGGATTGTGTTTACTCTTTGTTCAATAAGAAATGTAACATTTCATAACATTCCTGAAGAAAAAAAAAACATCCACAATACAGTCATCAATGACTGTGGAACAGTATTGCTGCTCTTGTATGCTTAGGAATGCACCATTTGCCATTAAAGATCCCATAATTTCCTAGGCAGAATCTCAGTAGACCTGAAAAATCAGTGCCCCTTTTGTGGCCCTTTTTACTGTCCATAAATTTGCACTAATATTTTGCTCAGGAACCTGAAACCCCTGGTAATGTTTACTTACTCCTACTCTATTTTTGAACAGTTGGACTGGTCCTATATGTCTAAAAATGTACTACTGACCACTCAATCTCCTCAACATTTCTTGTAAATCACTAAACATCAAATGAAGTTAAAGGCCTTCCACATTTCCTTGACTAGAATAACACGTGGTCTAGATAACTATTAAGTACTGCAAATTAAATGTTCTATACACAGTTTTAACTTTGTTACATTTCTAATTTGTGTTGCAAACAATTTGTCCGCCAACTGTGCGCCGATATGTTCTGTCGAAAAATTGATGTTGCTCACCATTTAATTTGATATGCCAATTTTGCTCATTGCACACAAAAGGTTGGGGACCCCTGTACTAGGGCAACCCCCCACAGTTGGGGGAGCTTTGGGAGCACATTGCTTAGCTTACCAGAGAGTTAAAGCATAGTAAAGCCAATTCAGGAACAGGTCCTGAAGAGATTAGGGGGCCCACTTGACTCAACTCTGATCAGCACATCTTCTGCAGCTGCTGGCGAGCAGGTGCACGACCGATCCACACATGCCACAAACAGACCTTAGAGAATGGGATACTATGGCATGTGCTATCAAGATGCAACAGACAGCAATGTGTGGCAACCTGCCACAGCTCTAGAATAATTAGTGAGACACAGACAATCAGAAACCTCACTCTCATATTTGTGCAACATCTTGCCTTCTCTCAGATTATGTGTTGTGTGTATGCATCACTTCTTGCGATCTATATTGAACTACACTTATCCTATAGCTTCTTTATATTTGTGACCACCTACCAGGTTCTGTATTCTACCAAGGTCAGCCTATAGATTGTTATTGCTGAATGTCTGTATAAACGTTGTTTGAGCAGAGAAGATTCCAGGGGGAGGGGTCGGGGAATGCGAGGAAGTCTGGCTGAGTTTAGGTCCACGGGGTCTTTGTGCATGTAGCCTACACTTCCTAGTTAATTGATGAAAATGTGAAGAAAAGCAAATGGAGAGCACCCTTGCCAATTAGCAGACATCTGCCATAATATCTCAGCCACAATGAGCAAGTCATTCTTTCTATTCAGTCTGGTTTGCATAATCATTCCTTCCGTACCTTCCGTATATATGAACTATAAAAACAAAATTATTCAGGAACTACTAATCAACAGGCTGGATCTACTCAATGGCCTTGAGGTGGCTTCTCAGAAACCTCAGCACTGCGGGGCATTAAAAAAAAGGGCTTTGTGATTGAATTCGTCCATACAAATTAGATCATACTATCGTAATATTTGCAGGCACATCAAGTCCTGCACATAATAACTACAAGAGGAATATGGAAATTTTGGCCTCTAATACCTGTCTACACAAATGAAAAGCAGAAGAGAAATGTATAGAGCCCTATTTGTTTTGATTATTATTGTACCTAGTGAGAGTTTTCTAATGAGGGTTTATATTTTCTGATCAATTTTCACAAAAATATAGTTTTCAATTCAGCCCCCTACATCCACTAGCAAATATGTAAACTACAATGTGGTCATTTTTGTTTGAAGGACTCAAAATATTGTGAACTATCGTTTTGGTAATTCTCCATGGCAAAGCAATGTTTCTTAACTTCAATTAAGCTTGGGTGAACTTTCATCTCACCAAGTGAACAAGTCAAAGTTCATTCCAATTTCAGGAATCATCAGACTTGCAATACAGATTGGTATTGACACTAGGGCAAAGTTTCTTTTCAGCACTAGAGCTTTTTTTTACCCTGGTGATTATACCATGCCAAACTGCACTTGTTATGGTGCAATGGTTTTCTAATATGTTCCAGTGTTTTTAGAAGTAGGGCAATAATTGGCCTAGTGCTAATACCATGCACATTTTCAATTGCCCTGGTGTGAGGTTTCTGTAATGTGGACCCAGGAGATTTTCCAGTGGGCCTTTGCCCAGAGGTCTCTTGCATTTCTAAAACCAGGCCTGGCCTCTGTGTTCACTCTGAGCATCACCTGGCAGCAGCAAGAGCCAGTCATAGGCTATTTAAATTAGGCTGGGCCATCAGACTCACAACAAAAGCTAAGGTGGCCAACTGAATGTATATATGTGGCTTCTTGTTTGCAGATGTTTTCCTTTTAGCTGCAAATCTTGTGACAAATGGAATGAGCACACCATCCATTATGTATTGCCTTTTCAGAAGTGTTTCATGTTCGAATCACGATTAAATAACTATTACTCAAATATAAAAATGTGTGGCCATCCTTATGCTCCCAAAATGCTCTTTGAATCAAGCATGTGCTATTTTCTCATCTCGTGTTTCTTTATCCACAAAATAAACATGAGTTTCTCACTGATTGAAATATCTATAAACTAAGTGATGGAGTCAAAAAATTGTCCATAAGAGCCCCTCTGCGTGAACGAACACGGCCCATTGACCTGTTTATTAGGAAGGTACTCATTCGAGAGTCTGCAGCCACACTTTAGCTCCCTGTACCTTTCACAGACAGGAAATAACCATTTGCATATCAGTCTTTACACCGAAATGCTATGGTAATTCCCTTCCAAACAAGATACCAGAGAGGCACAACTCCACACATTCCTATAGGAATCTGACATAGTTCCACCAATCAGCTCCTGTGACCTGCCTTAAAAATGTAACTAAAATGTTGTATGGTAATTATTATTTTTTTTTATTTGATTTAGTTGTTTGTACAACTTTACAAATTTTCATTTTTATAGATAAACAGATAAAATCAACATTTAGTTACAACATTTAAAAATAACTATATAGAATTACAAATAAGTATTTTTTCCTTATTTTCAGATACAAAAAGGTACAACTTTTAGGAAATTCTTTTTGCGTAAGGAAATGCTATGTCAAGTAATTGTATAGCAGCAATGATGATCGATATTTTTCTTGCACTGAAAATTTCATACCATATTTCATCATAGAATCGACTGACATGTTCCCGTGTCATTTCTTTCATCAGTTTAAATCAATGTGGAACAAAGGCATTACATTGGACAATGATATGAGCAAGCGTTTCTGTTTGAGATTTATCATTACAAAACCGACAATGGCTCTGCTTCTTTGTGACCACACCAAGTCTTACCAAAATTTCATTGACTGGCCATAGATTAAAACGCAAACGCAGGATTTTCGTTCGTAAATCTACAGATGGACATTTAGTGAGATATTCAGCCATGCTACCAAATTCCTTGTGACCAAAGAGAGATCTATTAAAATCTTTTAGTCTTAGGCATTTTTCTTGAGTGGGTATCCAATCGGTCTGATACATTTTAGTCTTCGCTCGATTCGGATTTGTAATCAATAGATCAATTGATATATGTGCTTCAACAAGAGCATTCATAACATATGTTCTCCATTTTTGTGGAAATAAGTGAGTGGAGAATAAAAGGTAATTTGCTAAAATGGCAAGGCTATCTCGCTTATTTATCCCCATAAGACATTTTCTTAGAAGGGTACACATTTTCCATGTAACTTGAACATGAAAGGACAGCAGGCCAAATTCAAACCTCAGTAACATGTTCGGTGTGGACTTGGGCAGTCCAAATACTCGTTTCCAAAATTTTGCTTCAATACCATTCCAGAATTTGAGAGTTCGTGGGAGCAGAGATTCCAAACCATATATAAGAACAGGTATTACCTTTTGCTGGTAAAATTTCATGATCGGAATGCAAGTAAACTTACCAAATCTTGCATGAATTATTCTGGCCTGTGAAATTAAACCTGTTAGTTTGGTTTGAATTAGTGTCTCAAGTGCATTTTCTGAGGCAAAGTTGTTAAAATATACTCCTAAATATTTATATTCGTTCACGATCTGTAATTTTTTATTGCATATCAACCATGTATATTTAGTCCGTAGAGACAACTTTGGTTTCCCAAGGATAATAATTTGTGTCTTATGTTCATTCACTGTGAGGTTATTTTTTGTCACATAAAGATCGAGGACATTTAATAAATGTTGAAGCCCACTGGGAGTTTGGGAAATGAGGACTAGATCGTCAGCATAAAGAAGCCAAGCAACAGCTTGATTTCCCAACTTTGGGGGATCAGATTGTGCCACCGCGAGATCATCCGCCAAATCAAGCAAAAATAGATTGAAAAGAGTAGAGGCAAGTATGCATCCTTGCTTGAGCCCCCTCTCAGTTGGGATAGATTTAGATAACAGGCCCTCTAAATTAAGTTTCACCTGGACAGAAGTGTTAGAGTGTAGCAAACTCACAATTTTTAACAGTCTCCCTGGGCAACCATAATACGCCAATTTCCTCAAAAGACGCACTCGGTCAACGGAATCAAATGCCATGCGGAAGTCCACAAATGCAACATATAAGGGTTGCTTTCGCATGGCATAGGATTGTTTAATTGCATTGAGAATGGTCAAATTTATAGCTGTTCCGAGACCTGCTACAAAACCCGATTGAAACGGGTCTCTACGCTTATACTGGAGAGACCAATTGTTCAGATCACGCAATATTAGCCTACAGAAAATTTTTCCCGATACATCCAATAAGGCAATAGGTCGATAGCTCAAGGGATTTTGCCTATCTCCTTTTTTATAGATAGGGACAATGATAGAATGTGTCCAGGAGCTTGGAATTTTTTGAAGGTATATGATTAGTTGAAAAAGTGAGTACAGAATTGGTGCCCACATATCGATATGTTTCTTTAAGACTGCATTCGAGAGTCCATCAGGCCCAGGAGCCCGTGACATGCTTGATTTGTTAATATAATAAAAAATATCATCTTGATCAAATTTTAAAGTAAAAGGTGACATTATCATGTCCGAGGGCTCGCTTACGGTTGGAGCAAGATATATGGATGAAAAATGATTGCACCAATCGTTTTCCGACACTCCATTTATATGAGATGATACTTGCGATACGTTGGTTACTGAGTTTAGGAATTGCCAAATTTGTGCTGTATTTTTGTTCTTAATCTGGTCTAACATAGCTTCTCCTTCTTTTTGTTGCTTTGTTATTTTGTATTCTTTTATCCAATTTCTATATGCAGTTTTGATAGCTCTTAATGTGTGAATCTTTAAAGGTGGAACTAGTTTGAGAGCTTGTCGCTTTTGTGTTTTAAACAGAGCTTTCCTAGTGCGAATTGCAGTGTCATAAGGTTGAGCGGACTTTAGTTTGATGTTTTGTTTTGTGGCATATAATTGCATAAGATCAAAAGGGATCAATCTATATGATTATACTGACATTTGAGAGATTTCTACATAAGATCTTATATGGTCACGATAGCATGTTAAGGACTCATGAGACCATTTTAATCGATTTAGTGAATTATTAGTTTCGTATTTGCCCATAAGCGATTGAGTTTCTACAATCGGTACTGGGGTCAGCATGATCTTAAATGTTAATGGACAGTGGTCACTGTATTGCGATGACTTGATGGCAAAATCGGTAGTGTGCGCAAATAGATTTCTAGAAACAAAAATAAAATCAATGATTGCTGACTGTTTTTGGCTATGCCATGTCGGTAATGGAGGTGAATCCGCTGCACTTGTGCCATTCAGCATAATTAAATTCCATGTCTTCATGAATTTGTTCCATAATCTTATACGCTCAAGATCTTTTGAAGTTTCTTTGTTAAGAAGATGCAAATTCAGGTCGCCTGCAATAACAAAATATACAATTTCTCGCACAAGCATAACATTTTCCAGGACATCTGTTATATCTTTCAAAAACTTGGCAGTTGTAATGCCCATTGGATTCCAATAAACATTAATACAAGCAATTTTAAGAGAACTAACCGAAATATAGGAGCATTGGATGAACGGGTTGCTAAAAGGCAATGGAGAAAGGTGGATATTTGCTAGAGAATTCGATGCAATAAGCAGACCTGACATAGGTCTACCTCTCAAAGCACACAATGCTGGTTCAAGTAATATATCGTAATTGTTCCAAGTTGGTGCAGTGGACAGCCAAGTCTCTTGTAAAAAAAACAAATCATAATCACCTAGTATGCTTTCAGGGTTATTAATAAAGTGAGAGAAACCTCGAGTGTTCCAACTTAGCACCGACAAATCAATCTGCTCCCTATTTCGATCTAGTTATACTCTAGCAATGACATTTGAGTTCTTGTACATAGGTGCATTAGTTTCATTTCTATGTTTAGGGATGTATGGTTGGAATCTATGGGTAGACTTCAAGCAAGATTTGATAGGTCCTTCATCTTTGTTATTGCGTGAGAGTACAAATCCTAAATCAAATAGTTCGTCCCGGGCAGCCCAAATGATGTTATGAATAATTAAAGACCGACACCATATAAGGACTGTTGTTAGATCCTCACTGCGGGGGAATTCAATCTGATCAATATCATTAGAGTCGATCTCTCGCAAGGATTTCACATCCGAGAAAAGTCTAAGAATACTTTGTCGATTCATGTTGTATGATGTAGTTAGATCTTCTCGTGCCATTAAGAGCAAGCAGTGTCTATTTTCTACTTTTGTTTGCTGTCTTCTGCCAAACTGTGTTGGTTTATCAGTAAGCTTTGGGTCTGTCACTTCTTGGTTAGCAAATTGATGTAGGTTTGGTTGTTTTTTGAATTTATCATCTTTTGGATAGTTTTGCATTTGAGCTTTGGAATTTAACATCCATAGGCGTGCAATGGACTCTTTAATTTCATTTAGATCTGATTGTGACATGTTATTATTAACAAACCCCTCTCGTGTTGTTTTCTCATCAGCATATGACAATGAGTCAGCAAACGATACTCGTTTTACTGATGGCTTTATTGATTCACTAGGCATCGCATAAGGTATAGGATCCGGAGAATTAAGAGTCGAAAATTTTGCTGGACCATTAGTTATGATTGGAAAGACTGGGGGGTCGAATTTACGTGTCTCCAGATATAAATCAATTTCCTCCCTTAAAGCTTTTCTTGATGATGCAACTACATCTGCCACTTTTGTATTTGGGACACTCACTGCATTTGTTTTTTCAACAGTGGTTCTCGAAGGCACACAGGCGTGTTTATTTTGAATTCTAAAAGATAAGCTTTCAGTCTCTGCCAATGTGATCAAATCGTTCAATGGAGGATGATCCATGATCATTCCCCCTGACTGAGTGCTAACGATGTTTTTTGGCTTCTTAGATTTTGCTAGAGCAACATATTTTTTAGTTATGAGATTCGCTGCCGTTGTTGATCTAGAATTCGCCCTTGTGATATTATTGACAAATTGTTTGATAGATGGAGAGGCTGTTGCTTTTACAGTTTTCATATTTTTTGTTTTTTTTGCAGCCGTTTGGTTAGAGCTCTTCTTTTTTGAGAGATTCTCATTCGCTTCATTGATAGTTTTTTTGTCAAAGACAGAGTAGGTCATTTTATGTGTTTGAGTACATTCCAGTTCTTTATTCTTTTCTTTTTGTGCTGAAGAACGTTCAATGGAGGGCAATATGACAAGTTCTTGAGGTGCCATTTTTTCTACTATGATACCTGGTACAAAGGGAACCGCTGTCTTGGAAGTGTGTGGAACACTGGATTTGTGTGATTCAAGACAAATTTGAGAGTCCATAATAATTTCTACGATTTGACAATCTGGGACTATAGTTTGAGTGCTTTTACAGGTCCCAATCACACTTTCTTTTAATGTACAACTCGGATTCTGTGCCAGAGACTCGGCTATTTTTTGTTGTAAATGAGTGACATTATTTATTTATACATTAATATCATCATGTAAAAAGGACATCTCTGATAATAGTTTGGTTTGATTATTTTCAAGAGTATTAACATTAGCAGTGAGGCACTTTAAGGTGCTATCCACTGATTCAAAGAGCTTCGCAAGAGCCATTAATGCTATATTCATGACTTCCAAAGTCAGATTTTCAGATTTGGGATTAGTAAGAGATCTTTCAAGACTCGTAAGAATATTATTCGATCTTCGTGGAGTTGGTGGTATGAATGATACCTCCAGAGTCGATAGGTCACAATCAGGACGATGGAACATATCTGGAGATTGTGATAATTTAGAGCCCTCTGCTCTAGCCGAGCAATCCGAGTTGTTATTCTCTAGAACATTTGTTAGTTCACTTGGTTTTTCAAATGTTGCAGCAGCTCCAAGCTGCACAACACCGGACAAGGCATTTTTTAAAAGCATACTGTCTGACATAGAGGCAGGCATTTTAGAGGTTTCCAATGTCTCTTTTAAATTTAAGTTGTCATCTGATGTGAACACCCGCTCACCCCCACTACCTATTTCAGAGTTAATTGGTACAATATTAATAATATCATCAACATGCGCAGCAGTTACCATCTGATTAGTCAGGGGAGCTGGGGTAGTCGTTCCACACTGCGCCCCGAAGCCATATGTCCGAATGTCAACATTATCCATCGGTGGTTTTTTTCACTTTTTCCTTTGATTTGCATTTGATTCGAGCAAAGTGTTGGACAGGCGTGGAACAGATATTTGCTGCAGGACTTGGTGCAGGACTTGGTGGAAGTCTTTCGACCGCCGACGCAACCAGCAAAGGCTGGGTTTCTGACATTATTCGAAGCCGTGTGTTCGTAGGCATATCGGTTGTAAGACGATAGATTTCGTTTCTTTTAGTGGTCATGATTTAAATATAACGTCACAAGTTTTATGACCAGAACAGACTGTGTGGTAAAAGGCTTTCTTGGAAGTTGGTTTCACCTGCTGGGCGTTGTAGTCCGGAGAAGTTTTGCAAATGCAATATCAGAGCAGAGCAGAGCAGACTGCAGCAGCGTGTAGAGGCAAAGCGGGGACTCCACGGGGACTCGCTCGGGTGCGCGCGCGCGGTGCGCACGGATCGAGGCTTATGTAGGCCCGCCTCCAACAGGGACCAGCACAAAGCCTGCTGGGCGTTGTAGTCCGGAGAAGTTTTGCAAATGCAATATCAGAGCAGAGCAGAGCAGACTGCAGCAGCGTGTAGCGGCAAAGCGGGGACTCCACGGGGACTTGTATGGTAATTATGCAATTTGTGTAAAAATTATTCAGCCACAGTGGGCGGCATTGAGTGCTCATTTCATTCAATTTAGATCCACAAGGCTGTCTGAACTGTGTCTCCCAGCTGTCTTGGGTCCACTAAATTTGCATTAACAACTGCTTGGTGTACGCTTGTTTTTTCGATTGCTTTTTCTTTTTTGGTATTATTTCTGACAGAGGTCCCCTGGAACATTGGCAAAAAGAATCCACCTACCACCGGAAAAGAGAGAATCTTCCGTCACCACCTTTGATTGTGTACCACCCATTCACCATACCAAACACAACTTTCTGAATCTGTTCTTGTGGCATACATTAAGAGCTTCTTAACCTATACATCCCTGAAATCCAACATCACAATTAAATTAAGGCATCAAACAAAGAAAGCCTTTTTCAGGATTAAGCAACCTACGCAGCTCTTCCTACCAGATGCATTCCATATCTCCTCCCATTTTGTCTGAGCTTACTATAAACCATGTTAATTACCGTAATACTGAATGCAACAGAGGAATAAGATCATTTGTTGGCTGCCTTCACTTAACTCAGTAACCTCAATTTGGGCTACCTGCCATTACAGCCTATCACAAATTAAAATGAAATATTGAATGCAAATCTCCAAATACCTGCTAGACCGCAAAACACATGGACGTGCATTGTTTCAGCAGTACATATGTAGCCTGCTTCAGCTGTATCGAATTGTACTGTTAATAGCCTGAATCTTCCACATGGTCACTTAGGCTGTACCTCAGGAATACATAATCAGTCACAGGAAACGTTGCTGCGCCTGTAAAGTTTCTTCTAAGGCTGTGACCTTGAAGTTTGGCACCATCATCCAATCTATATCAATAGCGAATGGGAGAAGATGGTAAACTGCACTGGAAGTGCTGCCTTCCATTAATAGAATGTTGAAAAGGGCTGGACTGTGGTATGGGCTTGTTTCAAGTATTGCTCTGGTGCCACACTACCTCCTAACCCATACTATGTAAGGTGAGTAACCAAGAATAGAGCAGCCATGAGGTGGTGTGAATTTTGTGACAGGAACACCCTCTGGCTGAGTGGTAAAAAGGTTACCACCAGACTTAATATGACGCTTATGTCCTCATATGACAGCCCCTACTCCAGCTCTAATTTTGAATGCATCTGATGTATTGATTTGTGGAAATGGGGACTTGGAGGGGGGTGAGCAGGAGAACTGTCTTCATACAACCGGTGAAGCAGGATTTGGGGACTGTCTGTTCCCCTGGCTCCCTACTCCAGCTTAAGCAAGGTGTGGTGGTAGAAGCTGTGGCCAAGTAGGAGAAGGATAGCCATGCAAACTATGAGAGTAAGAGGAACAGGGAGAGATGCAGAGTGTGAAAGGTGAGTCGGTCCAGGCCAAAATCCTCCCTCTAGGTGGTGCAACGTGAGAGTCCCTGTCATCCATGAAGCACTTCCTTAAGAAAATCCACTAATCCATTATGTACAGATAGTTTTTTACTGGTTACTAAATTCACCTAATGTAATGTGAACAAGCTTGAGTGCATGAAAGGACACATCATTTAAAGAGAATTGAAGTGATTTATAGACATAGCATACATGTTACTAATACAAATAGTAGAAGGACACTGATTCTTATGCTAAATGAGATCAATGGAAGTAAGGTAGATTTAATGAAATGAATGCCGGACTAATGTTCTTTTGACAAAATAAATGTAGGACTACTGTGGATAATATTGGTATTACTATTAGTATTAACATTTTTGATTATTGTTATGATTATTATGATTGTTATTATATTTTGTACAGAACATATGTATCTCAGAAGAGACTGAGTGCTGTACATGTTATATAGCAAAGATTGGTAGTGCTATTTCCATTTGAAAATGAATTAAGTAAATATTAGTAAGAGGTATCACACATAGATTTTCGGGTTGGCATAGTGCATGGGAAACACATTGATATAGAATGTGGATTATTTAATTTTGTACATTTATGATTAGAAAAGCTAACTTAGTGGGTTCTCTCAGAGCGAAAGTAATAAGAATGTTTTGTTATTTTTCATCTCATGCCTCAAAAACAGATGAGGGTTGATTTATCATATGCAACTATGTATGTGTCCTTTTCAGATCACTGTTAGTTGACTAGAAATAAAATGATATTTAGTAATGAAATCCTGAAGTTATATTTGATTTTTTATTTTGAGTAATTGGACTTGATAAAACTTGCATTCTGTAGTGAAATATCTGTCGGGCTAAATGCTCACATTGAATCTGGTGATCTGTTAACACAGAATCTGAAAGAGCAGTTTCAAAAAGACTGACTTGATATAAAAAAGACATTGGAATTAAAAGACATTTCTAGAAATATAATGATTGTGGCTGGAGTCAGTATAAACTGGAGTAGAACCGTTGCTCACTGCTCATTGATCATTACTGTTTCCCCTGCTAGCACGACCAACTGACTGCGGATGCAAGCCACTTACCCCAACCACATCTCCCTCGATAAACGTGGCTCCTCCACCACTAAACCAATTCAAATGCACTGAAATCTCCAAAACCTCACTTACACCCATCATCAACACCTCCCACTTTTGCTCTACTGCCACAACCACTCTAACCAGTTCACCCCCTGCAACATCTTTCCCTTCTCTCAGTGTGGCATGTCTTGCCCTTTCCCGAACCATTGCTTCATTCCCTTTCCCCAATGACCCCCCACCCTCTCGCACACCCCACTATCACCCAGATCCAGAAACACACAGGCAGGGACTGCCCCTCCCCCTCAGCATTACACGCCTCATCAGCACTGCATCAGTCTACCAGCCACACCTTTCACATAACCATCACCTTCCATGAAACTCAGCCTTACACAGCTAACTGTGAATCCCTTCTAGCCAAACTCTCTCTCCTGCCCACTCCCTCCCACAGCTTCCTACTCATCTACAGGCCCCCCAGATATGACAACATTTGTCCAGCACCCACTCTATTTACCCACCCAGCACTCACCCTATTGGGGTATTCAACATCTGATTTGATGTGCCCAGTAACCCCATGACCCAACCCTTGTTCAACAGACTAGAGGCACGCAACCATACCCAACGGGTTACTGAACCCACCCACACTGCTGGCCACACCCTTGATGCTATCTTCAGCTCAACTGACCTCATCACCATATCCAACCCCAACCGCCTCATCTGAACAGAACACTCAGCCATCCCTTTCTCTCTTTACACATCCCCTCTGCCAGCCTCACAAGGCTTGCTCCATTCCTCCCTCACAGTTCAAGTGCTGGAACAAGGTCAAAACAGTACCAGACCTAGCATATGCCCGGCTCCTTGCCCCCACTCTCACTCCGAGCCACAGATAGACACCAACCCACCAACCTCTTTGAGTCCTGGTGCAACAACTCTCTCCTTCCTTCCTCTCTCCCCCTCCAGCTCTGCTCACAAACAACAAGGACTGACCCTCAAGTGGTTCACCCCAACCTAAATGTGTTCAAAATGAAAAACCATTCCCTCAAGCACAAATTGCGAGCATCCAGAACCCCTCAAAATGAAACAGCATATGTCTGCCATTACCACAACTCGAAATAAGAGAATCACAAGGCAAAAAAAGCATATTGCAATAACAGAATCCTGAGCTGCCACAGCAGCAGTAGAGAGCGCCACAGGATCATCACAGAATTCCTGAACCCTTCCTGTACAGCCGCTCCAATCACCTCCTCTCAAACACTCTGCAACTCCATCTCTGAACACTTCCACAGCATAGCCTTAGACAGGATGCTCACCCTTAATGCCAAATTCTCCAACCTCACCTCCCGCCCAACACTTTCTCCTCAAAAACAAACCTGCATACCTACAGATACCCCTCCGTTATGCTCTTTCAGCCCCATCTCAAACAAGGAGTTCATCAAACTGCTGTCTGGCAGCCGACCGTCCGGCTCCTCCCTCAACCCTTGTGCCGCTTCACTCCTCAAAGAAATCTTCACTGCTACATGTGCAGAGGAACTGGCCAGGTCCATCCTTAATGACTCCATTACCTCTGGCATCTTCTAAGAACACTTCAATATTGGGCATGTCAAACCCCTTCTAATGAAACCATCCCTCAACCCTCTTCATGCAGTCAACTACAGGCCCATTTCCAACACCCTTTTGTTGGCAAAACTCATCTAATGTACAGCATATGTCCTGCCCAACTGTTTTGTAGAAACCAACCACCTCCTAGAGCCTGCCCAATCAGGCTTCCATTCTCACCACGGAACAGAAACCACACTGATCTCTGTCTGGGATGACTTCAAAGTCCCTGCAGACTCAGAAGGATACACTGCACTTTTTGTTCTTGACTTCTCAGCAGCCTTTGACACTGTTAACCACACCATCTTTGTTGACACGTTACTTTTCCCTAGAAATCTGAGACTCAACGCTCAACTGAATTGCTTCATTCCTCACCAACAGACACAAATCACATATCTTCCCCCTTTCTTCTCCACTGAATGCCCAGTGAGCACAGAAGTATCCCACGGAGCCTGTCCGCACCCCTTCTCTTCAACCTTTATATGACCCCTCTGCCCGGGCTCATCTGCTCTCACAAACTCACTTACTATAACTACATCTATGACACACAAATGATCATGATGATTCCCAAACCAACCTCTGACTCTCATTGTGACCTAGCAGCATGCCTCACAGACATTGATCTCTTGGGACAGTCACCTAGCCAATCAAACCTGAGTGCAACTTGGGTTACCAAGGGAACCCATGGCAGGAGTCCTAAAACCACTCCCTCACATACTGCCTCCCTAGACTTTCAGGAGCCTATGGAGGGCTTCTGTGGAGAAGCCCACGAAAAGACAGTTAACAAAGGAACCAAACAAAACCAAACACGAGAAAGACATTTTCAAAAAGAAAAGGTGCAAAAAGGGATAAGTATTAACCCTTTCCAGTACTCTATGTAAGATAGGTTGTACGGGGTCTGTGGATTTGAAAAGACTAATAAAGTTAATGGAAAATTTACATGTTCTGGGAGACAGTAGTCAGTCCCATAAAATGGAGTCTGAGTTGGGGAGTCTAAAAGACAACCCTATGTCACTGCACTGAAGGTGCTGTGGGACACACAATAAAAAGATGATGCCTATGGAGTAGGTGAGGCTCCGCAGTTTATGAACACAAGAACATGTTAAACAAACACAGCAAAACACATGTAAGCGTGAGAAAAAAACTCACACTCTTACCAGGTGAAAAAATTAAATCCTATAAATCCAGCAAAGCTGCTGAGGTACTCAGTAGGTAAGGGAAATTGGCCATTCTTAAGAATTCTCCCTAACAACTCCAAAGCCAGGCTCCTTCTAGCCCTCAGATGAAGGGATCACATCTCGCCTGCTCTCCACACCTTTTGCTGGTTCCTGATTGGGCAATGAGCTACCTTCAATATCCTGCACATGACTCACCGTGCTTTGCACAAGGTTCTATCTGAAATTACCTTTTTTAAAGTCTCAAGAGAAAAAGACTGATTGACTTTGACCGATTTTGTTTCATCAGAAAACCGGCATTGTAAAGGTTGTTTTCTCTTGTGACCTTTAAAATGCTGTTTCCTCTTTTTTTTATATTAAGGGGAGGGTTCACCCCCTGAACACCCTATTTATCCTCCCCACAACTCACCCCCACCCTCTCCCATGGAATTTCAGACCCAGCCACCTTCCTAGACCCCCAACCTCTGTATTTCACCCACAGCCCCAGCCCCACCCCCTAAACCAAAACACATACATACGACACACACACACGTGCACATAGAGACAATTTCCTGTTCTCCTCCCCCTCCGCTTCCTTGTCCTGCAGAGCATGTCAGCTCCTGTGCGCACTCGTTTGTGCCAGGGGCATGACAGTTAGATTTAGAAAGACTTCTCTGTGCAGTCACGGAACAATCTTTATTATTTTTATTTTTTTAACTTTATTTATTAAGTTAGGCCAGGTAACAGGAAAGAAACAGGCAACATTGCATACAAATTGAGTGCACGCATGTAAACATAATACAAAAGAATAACACAATGGAGTTTATCAGTGGTGCTGATCTAGTAGTACTAAGTGAAGTCTTCCAATGTCACAACTAACAGGGCCGATTCGGGCTGGAAGGGTCAGCTGAGTCCGACCTGTTCATGTTGTCATCTGATAGTGTACACAGAAATGCCGTGAAAGGGGGCCATATATCACGTGGCATACAACTAGGTATTTTTATAGATATCCATCTCTCCTCGGTATCTGAAGCCCAGGTAACCTCTCGTAGCCACTGCTCCACCTTGGACACAGTGGGCCTAAGCCATACCAATAGCAGGCATCTCACTGCCAGTAGCATACACAGACTAGCTAGCTTCCGGCGGCTACCACGCAACGCTGAAAACTCATGGAACAAGCAGTTCATGGGCTCAGGTTCTACCATATGTTCGGTTATCAAAGAAACAGTTTTGCATACTTTGGACCAATATTCTGAAATACGGGGG